>NC_136071.1:492817753-493456094 GCF_964261635.1 Lissotriton helveticus
TAAGTTAATAGTGATGTCGTTTTTTTTAAATTACCCTATACTTTACTTTAGGGATACCCTGCAGTCTGGCCAGTGAGTGTATAGAAAAATCCAAAACTCAAATACATTCCCAAAAAAATGTCAAATATTTCTAGGATCAATATTAATGTAGAGATCCCTTCCTACTTCCACCACACCCTGTGTAGTTTATTCCTTCATGATCCTAAGGGTAAGGAAGTGGGGATTAGAAAAGGAGGGGAATGCAATCAGTAATCATATTTATATTGTATATCTACAGCCAGCAAACATAGACATTCTCCGTGCTCTGTATGTGCTGTCTGTGTGTGGTGTGAACCCATCACACATAGCCATTTCTATAGAAAACTATATGCAGAAACGTACCTTCATAAATCATATAAATGTATTATTTTAAAGGGAAAACATAAAAAATATTTTTAACATAAAAGAAAATCAACGTGCTTTACACATAAATTGCTAGAAATTCATGTATATGGCACGTGTAGCTGTTTCATATTTCTGTGCAACACATTATGTCTATGCAATCCAACACGGTTCTAGTCCATATTAATGCAAACATTTCAGCAGCCAAATTCCAGCCCAGGTTCACTGTATTAAGCATCTGAATAAACCTTGCTTCCAGACTCTTTAACAAATATTCCACGTCACAACCCCTTTTATTTGGTCTAATCTTTCCATTCACTCATGTCTGTCCAATGAATATCTGCTGGACTTTGGCCCACATAAGGTACAATTTCGTTCAGTGATTTAAATGGGAAATGTTTACATATCCATAGTTATTTTTTTTAATCTGGACTGTTTCTGGCCCTCTCAACATGGCATAGGATAATGTTGAACATATTTTCCAGTGCCTTGCTATAGGGCTGCTTTTGTTTTCTTCATCGTCTTTGAGCCCCATGACAATTGTCTTGATTTTTCTAGCAAATTTCTCTTTATTTATCAATCATTTTGCGATTATAATCATTTTTGCACAGGTACCACAGCCATTTTTCTCCCATGAAGGCCTTGGTGCTTGAGGCAAGCTACCACATGTGAGCAAATGATTCATCCCCGATACCAGTGTACCTTCATGTTTGGATTTCTTTTTTACCCTTTACGGAGCTCTGTCATAGGTATCGCTCATCAAGACTGTGGCTCCGCTCTCCTAAAGACTTGTGCTCTGATTCCTTATAAATAATTTGCAGCAAGATTTTCAGACATGTAACTTTCTCCAGTTCTTAGGTCCTATTCTATCGCAAATGTGATAGTGTTGGGGCCACAAAATTGATCATTGTGGGATTTAGCAAAAATATTTGTGTCTAATGTCTTTGTCAGGCTATGAATATTCCTGAGCAAGACCAGTTTCTCTCTAGAACAGTTTATAAACCCAGGTTAGTATTGGCAGATTCCTATCTCTAGTTATGTATGATCTGTGCTTCTCCAACTTCCAAAGCTCTGGGAGAAAAATAGACTCCCAGCTCTTTCAAAGACCTGAGGGAAAAGACACTGCTCCATCAAATTTGTAGCGCTTCCTTGGAGGGTCATCTCCGCAATGTCAAGATTCTCTTAACCAGTCAGCAGCAAACACTTTGTAGATATCAGCCACCAACATCTCTGGTGCTAGTTGTTGTTCCTTGAGACCATACTCATGTCTGGCTGCAAACATCTGACTCCACGGTGACCGCTCTGCAGATATCATGATCTCGATAGTCCATAGGCTGGCCGAGCTTGCACAATACAAGAAATTCAAGAAATTTTAAATTGGAGGCTACCCTTACAAGTTCTCACATTTATACTAATCCTGAGAAGAACTTTACAAAGTGTGTTAATGTGAGTAATCTGCATCTGTCCTGAAGCCTTATTCCATATAAGGAGGTTTACCTAGTGAATCGATAGTACATATCTGAAGACATTCCACATTCTCCAGATACTGTCAGCAGTAGCTTCTGTCACGTAGACATCCAAGACTTTCAGATTACTTGGCTCAAAGGTAATAGTTCATCACAACCAAACCCTACCGTTAGCTTGCCAGCTCATATCATTCCTGGCTTAGTCGCTTCAAACCCTTGCTGTCAGAACCAGTTCAGGGGGTCCCAGATCACACAGGGGTGACTTGGGGCTAACCGTGGTGGTTGAGGGTGGTTTACCACTGATGTCCTTGGGCTTGTCCGACTATGGCACTGCAAATTGGACCATGTACACTCCGACCACTAAGGGTAGTGAGGGCAAGAAGTCCATGGTGTCTCAAAGAGACAGTGTGGAAGTAAAGACTCCAAACTAAACAATTAAACAGTAGCCTCAATAAATGGATGTCCAGCTCAGAGCTTTTGTTTTAGAAAAGAAGTACATTATTCACATCAAAATGCAATGTGGTACATAAACATGAAGCAACACTATTAGGATGACTGCAAAGGGGTCCAACGAGTTCACTACACAGTAAAACAAAAAGTTCTCGATTAACCGCATGTGCAGGTTCCGTTTCGCCAAAGGGCAATAGTCCAGCCGCCATAAGCGTGCTACCTTTTTGCAGTGATGTTTCTGAAGTCTAAGCTCATGCGAAAACCATGGCTGGGATGGGGAATCCGTGGATAGTTTGCGGGAGGCTGTAGGGGAAGAACGGGCCACCGCCGTCTTGATCCCACTGGAAAAGTTTTCAAGAGCATACTCCAAATTAACAGTGTGGGCTGGTCTGGACTCAGCTAGAGCGCAGCTGAAAGTCATTGGGTCGATTTTAGCAAAGGCCGGGCTTTGATCAGCATTGCTTGGGGGAATACTACCCTCCGGAACACAGGACAAGTTTGTTAGGAAGTGATCGGACCAGAGCACTGGCAGAGGATCCTCCACCTTGAGGGGGAAGCTGGAACAGATAGGATCAAGAATATGTCCACCTGAATGAGTCGGTGCCCTGACCCATTGAGTAAGCTGGGCTAGGTTAAGAGAGTCAATGAATTCCCTGGAATTCCCTGGAGTATCCCAAATCATTTTTATCTAAATGGATGTTAAGATCTCCCAGAAAGAGCTAATTCGTAAACCACAACGTGCGGGGAATGATAACATCCACCAACTTTTTGAGAAAAGACCCTGCAGGCCCCAGGAGCCTGTAAACCAATGTACCACCCAGCGAGACGTGTGGAGAGATAGTAACACTAAAATCGAGGCTTCACCCTCTCCTAGCTCAGAGGACTCCTCACAGCAAAAGGCCCATTTATCCCTGAAGATAACCGCAACACCACCACCCCTCCCGACTTTGCGATCAACCCGGGAAATCTTAAAGCCGCCAGGTATCGCCAACTCAATAATAGGGTTTGAAAAGTCATTGAGCCAGGTCTCAGTAATGAATAATAAATCGACCTTTTTATTAGACAGGAGATCAAAGATGTCCTGATGGTGCCTGCCTAGTGATCAAGTGTTAATTAGAACTGCTCTAAACATGGGCCCCTTCCCACTGCCTCTGGAGAAGGACCCGGGGGGCTAGGGTGCGTCCATGCCAGGGTTCAGGGTGAAACTACAATTACTGCACACAGAAGGGGGGAAAGCTAACACCTCCCACCTGGTAGACTGCCGGCAAGGCTGAGGTTGAAGCAAAAGAAGATCATTGCGGCTATATGTCTGACAGGATAGAATGGTCCAACGGCAAATGGGCAGTGTGGCTGTCGCTGGCCGCTTCCGGGACGCTGATGGGTGCAGATGGGCTTGCCTTTAAAGTGCTCGCACTGTGAGTCCGCTGCGCATCAGCACCATCCCCTAAGATATACTCGGGCCTTGGTGTAAATTGGAGGAAGACTAGAGCGTCTCCCCTCCACGATAGCCGCCGAAAGTGGCCCACCGGAAGTCGGTGGAAACACCTACTTCCTGGAAGGAACGACTCCCTCCACTCAGTCACCAATCTTATTGGTGTGGTGGACCGGGGAGCGGAACAGCGGGGACCTCTGATGACGGTGAGCAGTTTTAAAGTGCATCGGCAAAAATGCCAAAATGGCAGCAATAATCACACACAAATACCAAAAAACAAATTAAGAGCAGGATAAGAGCAAATTTAAAAGTTAACGCACATTTTAAAAAAAGTGAGTTGGGGCGAGTGTCACCAGCAGCGCTGTGTGCACTCCCTTTTCAAGGCTTAGCCTGAGTGAGTCTTCTGGAGCCCTCAAGGTCTTACTGTATAACTTTTTCAGCGTGTTTCAGTGTCTAAAGTTATATAAAATGGCCGCCTAGGAGGACAGAAGGAATTCACCAGACAGCTGTTGATGTCAAATACAATACTCTTCATCCCGTAATCCACCCCCAAGTTAGCCACGCAAGTTAGGTGGATTACGCGCGAGACTGGGGTACACATCTTTAAGCATGAAGGATATTTCACTACGAGAGTGATGTCTAAGGCGAGAAATTCATAGTGGGGACCCAAAAGTGACAACATCCTCCATGTTAGCTAGGAACATTCACATTTATGTCACTTTGTCTCCATTACATTCCACATCTCTTCGTCTCCATGCAATGCTAAGTCAATCTGTCTCCAAAACTGTGGCCCTTATTTAAGCCTTGTTGGAGCAGGAGCCCTGCTGCAAATCGCAATTCTCCCACCCTGCTAGAGGGGGGGGACTACAGACTGAAGGAGCCTCTGCTAGTTCTGCTGGTGCACTATCACTATCCAGGCTTATACATGAAGATATTCCGAACTTTCTTCCACTTGATTCTATGCATATCCTACTCAATGCATTTTGGTTAAAAAACCTTCATCAGGAGTATCTGCGAATTATAAAAATGCCCTTATAAGTCACATTTCATTTCCGTCCCACATAATATAAATTAACAATCCCCCTAAATTCCCATGCTTCTGTTAGTACAAAACAGGTTGTGCATATGTACCCAAGCGTCCCAATTCCATCCCCCATAAAGTAACTCCCTACTATTTTATCGTGCTTAAACTATATTGTGTAATCCACCCTCTACCCCCTAACATAAGCACTCTTCCGAACGAAAAAGAATTCAAACAGAACTAGTTTCTTTTACCTCATCTACCAAATACAACCTGCCCCTTAACATCCGAACATAATCCCCTCTCACCTTTAAACACCTCAATGACATTCTTAAACTACCATCCAACAAGGCCGTACCCCATCAATACCCTATCTTAAGTTTAACACCATGCCCAGCCCCCATGCATACCTGATATAAACAATGCAACACTTGAACCTCCTCTTGCATGCTTGTTGGTACTCATGAGCGACTATGCTATTCATCCCAAATTTAAATAGATGTTTACGCTCCCCACCTCTACGGTCATTGGTGCAAACGTCTCATGTGTCCTCACCACCTCCTACTCTAAATCCTTACTACCGTTTACATGTACTTCAAAATAAATATCCCATTGTAAAACAGTGCATCTTTTAAATCAATAAATAGATGAATAAACCTCTTTATATGTGTCACATCCACGATCTGTGAAGTAAACAGTCCATCCTCATAACTTTCCGTGATCAAAACGTGGAAAAACTAACTTTGACGTGAGGCACGCTGTCGTATTTAGAACTCAATTGCTTGTCATGCTTTGTGTCGGGGTGCTGCCGGGAGGTCAAACGGGTTGTATTATAACTCAATGAAGAATGTTCCGAAGCACAAATACAAATGTGCATACGGCTGTGCAACCCGCTGTGACCTGCTAAACCAGCAGGCCAACACTGTTGATCGAAAGATGTCTTGGTGCAAAAGGAACGGAGCACCGAAATGGGTGCATGCACGCCAAACGAGGAAAAGGATGATAAAACTAATTGTAACGGAGAACATTAAGGGTGTTGTTCACAACATTCTTCATTGAGTTATAATATTTATTTATTTATATTTATTTACGAAGTTTTGTATAGCGCTAGCCTGACCGGAGGGTATCGGAGCACTTCACAGCAATTGCATAGCAAAATATGCGAGAGCGTAACATATTGCAATAAAGCGAGAAAAAGAGAGCAGAACAAATAGCAAAACAGTGAGACAGTCCGGGTGGGAGTCGTAGTAAAGAGGATGTTGATTGGGTCCATTACAAGGACTTGTTATCCCACAGCCGGGAGAGGTATAGTGTCATTTTCAGCACTCCGATTGATCCTATCTGATCGCTGGAGATCGATCGAGGAAAAGGATTTTGAGCTGACTTTTGAATTTAACGAAGGAGGGAATAGTTCTGATGTGGGGGGATGGAGTTCCATATTTTGGGTGCATTGCCGGAGAAGGATCTGGCCGCGGATTTTTGTTTTCGAGGATTTAGGGGGATAAGCAGTAAGGTATTGAAGCTTCTGAGGCTCCTGTTCTGACCTGCTTTTTACGGGCTCGGCGAGTCACCACTTCGTCAGAAGTGGGGAGGAGCTGCGAGCCGTATTGTAGCGGCTTTTTCGTTCATGCTGGATAAATTGTTGTTAGCTCGTGCATTTTCAGTGCGCTATTTTATTATCTGAATAGTGATTGGTCGTCGCGGTGATGTTTTTTTAGTAGTCTTCATGTGATAGGGCATAGGTAATGTTAGTCGGCCATTTGTGGCATTTTCTGTGCGGTTACGAGCACGGCAGACCATTAATTTTAATTAGGAGCTGTCAGAGTGCCCTTGTAATGCAATCCAGATGGTGGGAGCGCGTTCACCATTCTGCATTGCATGTATAGGGCGCGCGTTCGTCTGCAGCGTTTTTGGGGCTGAGAAATGTGGACGTCTATTGTATTGAACTTGTATGTGATTTATCATTGCTCGGAAAAATGTGTGTTTGCAAGGAAGTGTTCCCGATTACAAGGACATGGTGTTCGCTTATTTCCTTTGAAGCGCTGTCAGATATGTATTTCTCTTTAATAGCAACACGTACTTTGGATACCACCACCAGTACTACCACTACCAGTACCACCACCACCAGTACTACCACTACCAGTACCACCACCAGTACCACCACTACCAGTACTACCACCACCACTACTACCACCACCAGTACTACCACTACCAGTACCACCACCTCCAGTACTACCACTACTACCACTACCAGTACCACCACCACCAGTACTACCAGTAACACCACCACCAGTACTACCACTACCAGTACCATCACCACCAGTATACAACTACCAGTACCACCACCACCACCAGTACTAACACCATCAGTACTACCAGTACTACCACCACCAGTACTACCACTACTACAGCCACCAGTACTACCACTACTACAGCCAACAGTACTACCACTACCACCACCACCAGTACTACCACCACCACCAGTAATACCAGTACCACCACTACCAGTACTACCACAACCAGTACTACCAGTACCACTACCACCACCACCAGTACCACCACCACTAGTACTACCACCACCAGTACTACCAGTAC
Source organism: Lissotriton helveticus (assembly GCF_964261635.1). Taxonomy (NCBI): domain Eukaryota; kingdom Metazoa; phylum Chordata; class Amphibia; order Caudata; family Salamandridae; genus Lissotriton; species Lissotriton helveticus. Next base: position 492,825,099 of record NC_136071.1, read on the forward strand.
CACCACCACCACCAGTACTAACACTACCAGTACCACCACCACCACCAGTACTACCAGTACTACAGCCACCAGTACTACCACTACCACCACCACCAGTACTACCAGTACCACGACCACCAGTACTACCACTACCAGTACTACCACTACCACTACCACCACCAGTACTACCACCATCAGTACTACCAGTACTACCACCACCAGTACTACCACTACCAGTACCACCACCACCAGTACTACCACTACCAGTACCACCACCACCACCAGTACTACCAGTACTACAGCCACCAGTACTACCACTACCACCACCACCAGTACTACCAGTACCACGACCACCAGTACTACCACTACCAGTAATACCACTACCAGTACCACTACCACAACCAGTACTACCACCACCAGTACCACCACCACCAGTACTACCAGTACTACCATCATCAGTACTACCAGTACTACCACCACCAGTACTACCACTACCAGTACCACCACCACCAGTACTACCACTACCAGTACCACCACCACCAGTACTACCAGTAGTACCACCATCAGTACTACCAGTACTAGAGTGCATAGGGAGTGCATAGTGCATAGGGAGTGCAGAGTGCATAGGGAGTGAAGAGTGCACAGTGCATAGGGAGTGAAGAGTGCACAGTGCATAGGGAGTGCAGAGTGCACAGTGCATAGGGAGTGCAGAGTGCAGAGTGCATAGGGAGTGCAGAGTGCAGAGTGCATAGGGAGTGCAGAGTGCATAGGGAGCGCAGAGTGCAGAGTGCATAGGGAGTGCAGAGTGCATAGGGAGCGCAGAGTGCACAGTGCATAGGGAGTGCAGAGTGCATAGGGAGTGCAGAGTGCATAGGGAGTGCATAGTGCAGAGTGCATAGGGAGTGCATAGTGCAGAGTGCAGAGTGCATAGGGAGTGCATAGTGCAGAGTGCATAGGGAGTGCAGAGTGCATAGGGAGTGAAGAGTGCAGAGTGCATAGGGAGTGCAGAGTGCATAGGGAGTGCAGAGTGCATAGGGAGTGCAGAGTGCATAGGGAGTGCAGAATGCATAGGGAGTGCAGAGTGCATAGGGAGTGCATAGTGCAGAGTGCATAGGGAGTGCAGAGTGCAGAGTGCATAGGGAGTGCATAGTGCAGAGTGCATAGGGAGTGCAGAGTGCATAGGGAGTGAAGAGTGCAGAGCACATAGGGAGTGCAGAGTGCATAGGGAGTGCAGAGTGCATAGGGAGTACAGAGTGCATAGGGAGTGCAGAGTGCATAGGGAGTGCAGAATGCATAGGGAGTGCAGAATGCATAGGGAGTGCAGAGTGCATAGGGAGTGCAGAGTGCATAGGGAGTGCAGAGTGCACAGTGCATAGGGAGTGCAGAGTGCAGAGTGCATAGGGAGTGCAGAGTGCATAGGGAGTGCAGAGTGCATAGGGAGTGCAGAGTGCATAGGGAGCGCAGAGTGCAGAGTGCATAGGGAGTGCAGAGTGCATAGGGAGTGCAGAGTGCAGAGTGCATAGGGAGCGCAGAGTGCATGGGGAGTGCAGAATGCATAGGGAGTGCAGAGTGCATAGGGAGTGCAGAGTGCATAGGGAGTGCAGAGTGCATAGGGAGTGCATAGTGCAGAGTGCATAGGGAGTGCATAGTGCAGAGTGCATAGGGAGTGCATAGTGCAGAGTGCATAGGGAGTGCAGAGTGCATAGGGAGTGAAGAGTGCAGAGTGCATAGGGAGTGCAGAGTGCATAGGGAGTGAAGAGTGCAGAGTGCATAGGGAGTGCAGAGTGCATAGGGAGTGCAGAGTGCATAGGGAGTGCAGAGTGCATAGGGAGTGCAGAGTGCATAGGGAGTGCAGAATACATAGGGAATGCAGAGTGCATAGGGAGTGCAGAGTGCATAGGGAGTGCAGAGTGCAGAGTGCATAGGGAGTGCAGAGTGCAGAGTGCATAGGGAGTGCAGAGTGCATAGGGAGTGCAGAGTGCATAGGGAGTGCAGAGTGCATAGGGAGCGCAGAGTGCAGAGTGCATAGGGAGTGCAGAGTGCATAGGGAGCGCAGAGTGCAGAGTGCATAGGGAGCGCAGAGTGCAGAGTGCATAGGGAGTGCAGAATGCATAGGGAGTGCAGAGTGCATAGGGAGTGCAGAGTGCATAGGGAGTGCAGAGTGCATAGGGAGTGCATAGTGCAGAGTGCATAGGGAGTGCATTGTGCAGAGTGCATAGGGAGTGCATAGTGCATAGGGAGTGCAGAGTGCATAGGGAGTGCATAGTGCAGAGTGCATAGGGAGTGCAGAGTGCATAGTGCATAGGGAGTGCATAGTGCAGAGTGCAAAGGGAGTGCAGAGTGCATAGGGAGTGCATAGTGTAGAGTGGATAGGGAGTGCATAGTGCAGAGTGCATAGGGAGTGCATAGTGCATAGGGAGTGCAGAGTGCATAGGGAGTGCAGAGTGCAGAGTGCATAGGGAGTGCAGAGTGCAGAGTGCATAGGGAGTGCATAGTGCAGAGTGCATAGGGAGTGCAGACTGCATAGGGAGTGAAGAGTGCAGAGTGCATAGGGCGTGCAGAGTGCATAGGGAGTGCAGAGTGCATAGGGAGTGCAGAGTGCATAGGGAGCGCAGAGTGCAGAGTGCATAGGGAGGGCAGATTGCATAGGGAGTGCAGAGTGCATAGGGAGTGCAGAGTGCATAGGGAGTGCAGAGTGCATAGGGAGTGCAGAGTGCATAGGAAGTGCAGAGTGCAGAGTGCATAGGGAGTGCAGAGTGCATACGGAGTGCAGAGTGCATACGGAGTGCAGAGTGCATAGGGAGTGCAGAGTGCATACGGAGTGCATAGGGAGTGCAGAGTGCATAGGGAGTGCAGAGTGCATAGGGAGTGCAGAGTGCAGAGTGCATAGGGAGTGCAGAGTACATAGGGAGTGCAGAGTGCATATGGAGTGCAGAGTGCATAGGAAGTGCAGAGTGCAGAGTGCATAGGGAGTGCAGAGTGCATAGGGAGTGCAGAGTGCATACGGAGTGCAGAGTGCATAGGGAGTGCAGAGTGCATAGGGAGTGCAGAGTACATAGGGAGTGCAGAGTGCATAGGGAGTGCAGAGTGCATAGGGAGTGCAGAGTGCATAGGGAGTGCAGAGTGCATAGGGAGTGCAGAGTGCATAGGGAGTGCAGAGTTCATAGGGAGTGCAGAGTGCAGAGTGCCTAGGGAGTGCAGAGTGCCTAGGGAGTGCAGAGTGCATAGGGAGTGCATAGTGCAGAGTGCATAGGGAGTGCATAGTGCAGAGTGCATAGGGAGTGCATAGTGCAGAGTGCATAGGGAGTGCATAGTGCAGAGTGCATAGGGAGTGCAGACTGCATAGAGAGTGAAGAGTGCAGAGTGCATAGGGAGTGCAGAGTGCATAGGGAGCGCAGAGTGCAGAGTGCATAGGGAGTGCAGAGTGCATAGGGAGTGCAGAGTGCATAGGGAGTGCAGAGTGCATAGGGAGTGCAGAGTGCATAGGGAGTGCAGAGTGCAGAGTGCAGAGTGCATAGGGAGTGCAGAGTGCATAGGGAGTGCAGAGTGCATAGGAAGTGCAGAGTGCAGAGTGCATAGGGAGTGCAGAGTGCATAGGGAGTGCAAAGTGCATAGGGAGTGCAGAGTGCATAGGAAGTGCAGAGTGCAGAGTGCATAGGGAGTGCATTTAAAATGGCAATAGCTCAAATTCTCACAACTGCGAGACCTCACAAGAAGGACATCACAGCCAGCAGCTGTGCAAGCTTCTTACACTCACAAGAAGACCACAAGCAGCAGTGGTGCAAGCTTCCCTTACACACTCACAGCAGGTACTGTGACAAGGCAGCAGCAGAAACGGAGCAAGAGTCCCTTACAAAGAACAGGAACAGCACAGAGATGCACAATGCAATCTTCTCATACTCACAGGCAGCAGCGGTGCAAGCTTCTCACACTCACAAGAAGGACATCACAGCCAGCAGCTGTGCAAGCTTCTTACACTCACAAGGAGACCACAGGCAGCTGAGGTGCAAGCTTCTCCCACTCACAAGAAGGACATCACAAGCAGCAGTGGTGCAAGCTTTTCACACTCACGAAAACAACATCACAGGCAGCAGCAGTGCAAGCTTCTCACACTCACAAGGAGACCACAGGCAGCAGAGGTGCAAGCTTCTCACACTCGCAAGAATGACATCACAAGCAGCAGTGGTGCAAGTTTCCCTTACACACTCACAGCAGGTACTGTGCCAAGGCAGCAGCAGCAACAGAGCAAGAGTCCCTTACAAAGAACAGGAACAGCACAGAGATGCACAATTCAATCTTCTCATACTCACAGACAGCAGCGGTGCAAGCTTCTCACACTCACAAGAAGGACATCACAGCCAGCAGCTGTGCAAGCGTCTTACACTCACAAGGAGACCACAGGCAGCAGAGGTGCAAGCTTCTCACACTCGCAAGAACGACATCACAAGCAGCAGTGGTGCAAGCTTCCCTTACACACTCACAGCAGGTACTGTGCCAAGCCAGCAGCAGCAACAGAGCAAGAGTCCCTTACAAAGAACTGGAACAGCACAGAGATGCACAATGCAATCTTCTCATACTCACAGGCAGCAGCGGTGCATGCCACCATTGCTACAATTAAAATCTAACACACATAATTCCACTACACACCACATTAACACACTCCATAACACTTAGCAAAAATACATTACCATTTACAATGCCATTAGCTCAAACTCAAATAAATCCGAGCCCGATTGCATTTCTAATGCTTGTTTGAGTTTAGACGCCAGATATTGGGGTTTGCCTGTGTGGAGGGCTTTGTGGGTGAGGCAGGCCGTTCTGAAGTTCGCCCGCATTTCTATGGGTAGCCACTTGAGTTCTTTGAGGGCAGGAGAGATGTGGTCAAATTTGTTTAACCCCGTTACCATTCTGGCAGCCGTATTGAGGGTTGTTTTTAGCGGGGCAAGGTGTGTTTTCGCAATTCCAGAGAGGACTGCATTTCCATAGTCCAGTCTTGACAGCACCAATGCTTGAGTGGCTTGTTTGAGATCGTTGGTGGAATGAAAGGTTTTATTTTGTTTAGTAGCTTCAGATTAAGGAAGGCGCTCTTAGCCGAAATCTTAATGTGTTTTGTCATGTCCAGTTTTGAGTCTAGCGTGATGCCTAATGATTTGACAGAATTGGCCAGGGAGAGGTTCCCGTTGAGCGCATCGATCTCCTTTAGCCACTCAACCACTTGAGGGTTCTCTTCTTTGTTCGAGATGAGGAGTAGTTCGGTTTTGTCCGAGTTCAGTTTTAAATGGTTGCTTGATAGCCAACATTGCGCATCTCTTAGTGTTTCATTGAGTCTTTGTATGTCTTTGGCAGAGGAGATTTCCAGGTCGATACAAGCCGTTTCACCTCCCGGCAGCACCCAGACACAAAGCATGACAAGCAATTGAGTTCTAAATACAACAGCGTGCCTCATGTCAAAAGTAGTTTTTCCACGTTTTGATCACGGAAAGTTATGAGGATGGACTGTTTACTTCACAGATCGTGAATGCGACACCTATAAAGATGTTTATTTATTTATTTATTGATTTTAAAGATGCACTGTTTTACAATGGGATATTTATTTTGAAGTAACTTTTTGCACAGGATTGTGGGTAATTGAGTACGTACATGTAAACGGTAGTAAGGATTTAGAGCAGGAGGTGGTGAGTGCACGTGAGACGTTTGCACCAATGACCTTAGAGGTGGGGAGGGTAAACATCTATTTAAATTTGGGATGAATAGCATAGTCGCTCACAAGTAACAACAAGCATGCAAGAGGAGGTTCAAGTGTTGCGTTGTTTATATCAGGTATGCATGGGGCTGGGCATGGTGTTAAACTTAAGATAGGGTAGTGATGGACTACGGCCTTGTGGGGTGGTAGTTTAAGAATGTCATTGAGGTGTTTAAAGGTGAGAGGGGATTATGTTCGGATGTTAAGGGGCAGGTTGTATTTGGTAGATGAGGTAAAATAAACTAGTTCTGTTTGAATTCTTTTTCGTTCGGAAGAGTGCTTATGTTAGGGGGTAGAGGGTGGATTACACAATATAGTTTAAGCACGATAAAATAGTAGGGAGTTACTTTATGGGGGATGGAATTGGGACGCTTGGGTACATATGCACAACCTGTTTTGTACTAACAGAAGCATGGGAATTTAGGGGGATTGTTAATTTATATTATGTGGGACAGAAATGAAATGTGACTTATAAGGGCATTTTTATAATTTGCAGATACTCCTGATGAAGGTTTTTTAACCGAAATGCATTGAGAAGGATATGCATAGAATCAAGTGGAAGAAAGTTCAGAATATCTTCATGTATAGGCCTGGATGGGCAATACATAGAAATAGTTACACGCCAAAAATATGCAATGAATTTAACCGCTTTTGACGTGATGAAAAAGATGTGAAAAAGGATGATGAACAGTGAAGAAAAATAAACGGACTAAAATTGATTACTTTGGTGAAATTGTGTTATTTCAAGATACAAATGTGCATACGGCTGTGCAACCCGCTGTGACCTGCTAAACCAGCAGGCCAACACTGTTGATTGAAAGATGTCTTGGTGCAAAAGGAACGACGCAGTGAAATGGGTGCATGCACGCCAAACGAGGAAAAGGATGATAAAACTAATTGTAACGGAGAACATTAAGGGTGTGCTTCGGAACATTCTTCATGGTGCACTATCACTGGCAGAGGCCGTTGGTCATGTGGTTGTCGCTATTCACGCATCAGCCTTATTTAGGAAGGTCCTCCTGATGCAGATTTTTCCTGACAGTCTCTGCCATGAAAAACATGGCGCACCCAGGCAAGGAAATCAACACTGGCCACAAACGACAGGTAGAACATTCCCTGGGCGCCATGGACATTAATTATTTGCTTTTCAGAAGCAAACTCCCACTTTGAGAGTTTGCATATAGAAAATGTAAAAACTCCCTCGTGGGTCACTATGACACAGGGGGCTGCCTGACAATTTTTTATGAAAATGCTCCCACTGTGTCAGTGACACCACTGTCAACTGAAAGCAACTGTAGAACACGTAGTTAATCTTAGATAGTGATGACAAGCTGAGGAGACCACCAATCCGGGTCTAAATGACCTCCTATGAGTTTCATGAAATTCCATGGCAATATGTCTACATCCATCTCTTTACTACACATTCATCATCAAATTCAAACGTCTGTCCCCATCATATTCATACTATAAGGTATGTGGCACTATCAAGTGCAAAAAGCTTTAAGTATCCGTCAAGTACCAGTGTTATGTGCTTCCAAATCTTAACCCAATTTATTGCAGCTATGATCAGCTGCATGTATTTCTCTAATGCCTAAATTGCTGCTTTATGTATGTTTTAGTGGACGTGACGCTGGTCTGGACTCCCTAATTAATGGGTCCTTTGGTCTTTGTGGATTTATACCAGTGGGTGGGTGTTTTTGGCAGTGTGGCATTTCAGTCCTCTAACAGATCACGTGACCTAGTAACACAGGACAGATCCTGGGTGAATAACTGTTCCGTCTGAAGGAAACTGACGTTCTCACCGGGGTTGACTTGTTGGCTCTGATGGAATATTGAGGAGGACAATCTAACGTCCTGCCAGCAGGCTCGCAACGCCCATTGGGCTCAAAGGGCTTCAGCCCCCCCAGCTTCCCCGACCACACGCACACAGTTTCTGGGGCTGGCGTCCGTCTTCTTGAGGCCATTTATTTGTTAATGAGGTTTTGTTGTTTTTGTCACCCCTTCTTAGAGCCCCTGCATCTCCACTCTGCCCATTGCTGGAAGAATTACCCCCCCGCCCCCCGAAATTTGTACTACCCCCCCCCCCTTCCCCCGGAAATGTGGCTCTAGTTGCGCCTCTGCCTGCCAGAAATATGTCTGTGCGACAAAATCTTCCAGGCCCACAGCCCATGATAGGTCATGTGTTTAGGGCAGCTTGGGCCACACTCATGATTAGCATTGGAGGGTTCCTAGGCTCTGGATCAGAACTTCCCCCTGTGGTGGTAAATATCTGGTGCTTAGAGGTAGGCCATGTAGGTAGAGGCTACTGTGCAGACTGTCAGATGCCTTTTTGGCTAGGTTCAAATGTAGAAATGACATACACTTATACATACAGTGTTAGACGGACCGGGAGGGTCGGCCGAGGATAAGGGGAGAGGTCTCCGGGGAGAGCCGTCTCCAGTGAATCGTACAGACAAGTAACTCCCCCCCCACAGACGGACACCACACACTGATAAAGTTCAACGATACTTTATAGGCAATTCTTCAAGTACGGTAGAATGGTACAAGGAGGTCTGGACTCAGGGGTCCCCTCTATTCTGGTCTCTGTTTGGGAAAAGGGTAGCGGGACAGTCTTGTTACCAAAGAGATGGAAATAGCTCTCAATCCTCGAGCTCGGTGGTGTAGATGAACGGGCCGCGGCGGAGCCAGCAGGTCCCGAGATGGATGAAGGAAGACGACGGTCCGCGGCAGAGCCAGCAGGTCCCGATGAAGGTGGTGGTTACAAACGGTCCGCGGCCACGCCAGCAGGTCCCGACGATGATGAAGGATAGGGTGGTTCCCAAAGCCGCGGCAGCGCCAGCAGGCAAGACGAGGGTGCACAAGACAGAGCTACGGCAGCGCCAGTAGTCCGTCAAGGATGAGTTCTCCTTTGCGTCTCTCGACTCCAAGATACAACTCCCGTCCGGCTCTGGAGCTGCCCCAGTTATAGGGCTGGTGTGCTTTGATGTCCGGACCCTCGCACTTGGAGGTCGGGAGGTCCGGGATGAGGGGGTTCAGACACCCAGCAGGGGGGTGGAGCCAGCGCCCGGGGAGGCGATGGGCGAGCGGTACTTGGCGGGGGAGAGCCATCGACACCTCTTGCTCCCATTGACTGACCAAGTAGCCCGCTCCCCTCCTGGGTGGATGTTGGTGCCGGAATGTCTGAGGCCTGGCCAGGCCCAGGGTTGAGGTCGATCGGGGGCCAGGCGGCCTCGTGGTGGAGTGTCCAAGATGGCGCCCAGGATGGGCGCGCAGGCCGGTAGTGGGTCGGCCTACGCGGTCAACAGGTTCGAGTGTAGGGGTCCCTGCGGGGACGGTGGACGTGTAATGGTGGTGTGTGGTACTTGCGTGGCTGGTTCGGGCCTGGTTGGGCCGGGGGAGAGCGGCCCTTCATGTGGCCTGTCCAACATGCGTCCCCCCCAGCTGAAGGCGGGGAGAGTTACCCACTCTCTTGGGGACTCTTCTCGTCGAGGCGGAAGAACCGGGACAGGCCATCTGCGTTGGCGTGATCTGGCCCAGGCCGATGTTCAACTGTGAAGTCCATCCCTTGTAGGGAGATGGACCAGCGTAGTAACTTCGGGTTTTCCCCCCGCATCTGCATCAGCCACTGCAGGGGTCGGTGGTCGGTCTGTACCCGAAAGGGTGTGCCAAAAAGGTAGGGCCGGAGCTTCTTGAGGGCCCATACCACCGCAAAGGCCTCCCTCTCTATGGTGCTCCAGCGTTGTTCCCGTGGTAGGAGTCGCCGGCTGATGAAGGCCACCGGCTGATCACGGCCTTCGGTGTTCACTTGAGACAGGACTGCCCCAATGCCATGGTCGGAGGCATCCGTCTGGACGATGAACTCCCGGCTGTAGTCGGGGGCCTGGAGCACAGGGGCGGAGCACATGGCGGCTTTCAATTGTTCAAATGCAGCTTGACACTCTGGGGTCCAGTTGACTTTCTGGGGCTGATTTTTTGACGTGAGCTCTGTGAGGGGCCTCACGATAGTACCATAGTCTTTCACGAACCTTCGGTAATAGCCCGTGAGGCCCAGGAAGGCCCGTACCTCGGTCTGGGTAATGGGGGGCTGCCAGGACTGGATGGCGGCAATTTTTAGCTGCAGAGGGGCCACCAGGCCGCTTCCCACCTGGTGCCCGAGGTAGGTTACAGACCCTTGCCCAATTTGACATTTGCTGGCCTTGATCGTGAGGCCAGCTTGCTGAAGGGCGTGCAGCACTGCTCGGAGGTGGCGGAGGTGCTCGGACCACTGGTTGCTGTATACAGCGATGTCGTCTAGGTAGGCGGCGCTGAATCCTTCGAGCCCCGCCAGGACCTGATTGACGAGTCGTTGGAATGTTGCTGGGGCATTCTTCATGCCGAAGGGCATGACTGTGAAATGGTAATGGCCATCGGGAGTGGAGAAGGCAGAACGTTCTTGTGCCCGGGGTGTGAGGCCGATTTGCCAGTAGCCCGCCGTCAGGTCGAAGATACTGAGGTAGCGGGCAGCTCCCATGCGGTCGATTAGTTCATCTGCCCGGGGGATGGGATGTGCGTCTGTCCTGGTGACCGCATTCAAGCCCCGGTAGTCGACGCAGAACCGGAGTTCTGGTGTGGTGCCGGGGGCAGCTGCTTTGGGGACCAGTACTACAGGGCTGGCCCAGGGGCTGTCTGAGGGCTCGATGACCCCGAGCGTGAGCATTTTGGCTACTTCCTCCTGGATGCAGGCCCGTACCCGATCTGGCACGCGGTAGGCCCGGTGGCGGATAGGGGGGCTGTCCCCCGTGTCCACATCGTGCGTACACCAGGAAGTGACACCTGGGGTGAGGGAGAACAGGCTGGCGAATTGTGACAGGAGAACTTGGCACTCCTGGCGTTGCTCTCGGGTGAGGGCCTCTGAGAGTCGGACCCCCTCTACGGAACCATCTTTCTCCCGCGTTCGTAGGAGGTCCGGGAGGGGCTCGGAGTCCTCTTCAGCCCCATTGTCTGTGGCCATCAGGAGGCTGAGTTCTGTCCGTACAAAGTGCGGTTTCAGTCTGTTAGCGTGGAGGACCCGGAGGGGGTTCCGGGAAGATTCCAAGTCGATGAGATAGGTAGCCGGACCCTTGCGCTCGACCACTTTGAAGGGCCCTGTCCACTTGTCTTGTAGGGCGCAGGGTTCGGTGGGGGACATCACCCATACCTGTTGCCCAGGTTCAAATTCGATGGAGGAGGCATTCCGGTCATACCACCTTTTCATGTCCTCTTGACTGGCCTCTAGGTTGGCTTTTGCTAGTCCTCGGAATCGCCGGGTCTGGTTGCGGAGTGTTAGGAGGTAGCGGAAAACATCTGGTGGGTTCTTTAGAGGGGGCATCTCCCAGCCTTCCTTAACTAGGCTGAGCGGCCCGCGCACGGGGTGTCCATATAGCAGTTCAAATGGGCTGAAGCCCAGGGATTTCTGGGGAACCTCTCGATATGCGAAGAGGAGGCACGGCAGCAGCACATCCCACTGGCGACGGAGGGGCTCTTCCAACCCCCCGATCATCCCTTTGAGCGTGCGGTTGAACCGCTCAACGAGGCCGTTTCCTTGAGGGTGATAGGGGGTCGTGAACCGGTAGGTAACCCCGCACTGTTGCCAGAGAGATTTCATATATTTCGAAATAAAGTTCGTGCCTCTGTCACTGACGACCTCCCGGGGGAAGCCCACCCGGGAGAAGATCCCCATCAGAGCCCGGCCGACTACCGGGGCTGTTACAGTCCGCAGGGGAACAGCCTCCGGGTAGCGGGTGGCGTGGTCCACTAGCACCAGGATGAATCGATGGCCTTGTTTTGTGCGCGGGTCCAGGGGCCCTACGATATCGATTCCGACCCTCTCGAACGGGGTGGTGACCACGGGAAAAGGTTGCAGGGGGGCTTTCAGTTTGCGGCCGCTCTTCCCACTGGCTTGGCACGTGGGGCAAGATCGGCAATGCTGGTGTACATTGTCCCTCATTTTGGGCCAGAAGAAGTGGGTCACCAGGCGGCTATAGGTTTTGTCTTGACCCAAGTGTCCTGCCAGGGGGACATCGTGGGCCAGGTTTAGCAGAAAGTCTCTAAAACGGAGGGGTACCACTAGGACTCGGCTGGCCCCCAGCTCCGCGATTCTTTGCTCACTGTACAGCAGATCATTGTCCCAGTAGACCCAGTGAGTTCCGGAGGTATCCCCTGCGCTTTGGGCTAGCGCTTGCTGGCGGAGTCCCTCGAGGGAGGGACAGGTCTTTTGTTCTTGGCGAAATTGTTCTTGCGTGGGCCCCCCCTCTTGAGGCCACTGGTCGAGGTTAGCGAGGTCTGGAGGTTGAGCTGGTTCGAGGGGGACGTCACGGTCGGTGGTTTCGGCGGGGGCGACCGGAGGCGGTGGCGCCGGCCATTCGAGTTCCTCTGGGCGGGTGTTGGCACGGGCGGTCATGGACCGGGTGGTGACGCACGCCCAGTCCGGGACGCCCAGCATCCCCAGGTGCTCTTTTCGTTCGACTGCTGCCCATGGAGAGCTTTCCAGGTCATTACCCAGGAGGCAGTCTACGGGGGCATCATCTCGGACCGTCACCTTCAACATGCCGGAGACCCCTCCCCATTCGAAGGGGACGCAGGCCATCCGACACAGACTTTCTGAGTTATCGGCTGAACGTACAGGGCAGAGAATGTTTGGTAAGTATTGTTCGGGGGTCACCAGGTGACAGCGGACGGCTGTTACACTGGCCCCAGTGTCACGAAGGGCTTCAGCCCGACGTCCATTGATGCCCACCCATTGGCTGTACTTCTGGGTATTAGCGGGTAGGGGGACCCGCGGGACCATGTCTCTCCCCCCTAGGCAGGCGAGAGCCATGGCGGCTGGCTCCCATTCTTGGTGTTCCTGTTCATATTCTTCTTGTTCCTCTGAGATCTGTTCCTCCCCCAGAGCAGCAGCGGCTACTTGGCGGGGTCTTGGGCTCTGGTACTGGGGGCAGTTTGGGTCGTTTGCATAGTGTCCGACTCGTTGGCATCGATGGCAGGTAACATTGGCTCGATGTCCCGGTCGCGCTGGGGTGCTGCCCCGGTTGGCCGGGGGGGTGGGGCTGGTAGTGAGGGTGACCGGAGCGTTGCTTCTTCCGCGTCCTTGGCCTCCACCTCCTCGGGGACGGTGCTGACCATTGTTGTTCCGGTTCTGTTCGGAGGACCCATTTCGACTCACTCTGGTGATCTCCCACCGGTCTGCTTCGGCTGCGAGCTGCCGGGGATCCGTTAACTTGCTGTCGAGGAGGTGCTGACGAAGTTCAATGAAGCAATTGTTCGACAGATGCTCCCATACCATAAGATTGAACAGTTGTTCGTAGGTTGTGACCTTGCTTCCTTTGATCCAGCCCTCGAAGGCTCGGCTAAAGTAATTGACATAGTCCACCCAAGTTGTACCTGGGATGCGGGTGCAGTCTCGGAACCTCTGACGGTACATCTCGGGTGTGAGGCCATAGCGGGTGAGGAGTGCAGCTTTCATATGGTCATAGGAGGTCATCTGGTGGTCCGGGAGTTGCAGCAGGGCGTCGCGGCCCTCATTGAGGAATCTCCCCCACAGACCGGCCCCCCAATCGCTTCTATCGATCCGGTGTGCAGTCATAGCGATTTCATAGGCCTTAAACCATTGCTGGATGTCGTCCTCTCGGAAGTATTCTCGAACGACATCCTTGGGGATGTGTACCTTCTTCTCTGTTGCCCCTGGAGTGTGGGGTTGCTCGGGCACCCCTGCTTCTTTATTCTGTTTGCGTAGGTCGATTTCAGCTAATTTCCGCTCATGTTCATATGCCAGTTTCTTTTCCTCGAGCTCCCTTTGTCTCTGTTTCTCCTCTCTTTCTTCTCGGAGACGCAGGTGCTCTAAGTTGATTTTCTGTTCGGCCAACTTTAGTTCAACGTCCATTTTGAGCCGGGCCATTTCCAGCTCGTGTAGTCGGGTTCTTTCTCGTTCCTGGATCTCGTCTGGCGAGAGACCCGTTCTTCGTTCTTCAGGGGCCATGGGGGTTTGTGCTGCGATGTCTTGATCGGGGGTTCCGGCAGCCCCGGTTTCTGCCCAAGATTCCAGGGCCTGCTTAAAGTCATCTTTGGTATTTAGTCCGGTGGTAGCGATACCTAATTCGATACAGAACTGTTTAAGTTCACGATGGCTGTACTCGTCCAATTTCTCCATCTGGAATTTCTCCGTTGATCCGCTGTCTTTAGTTGACATCGTGATTCGCCGTGGGGTGAGCTACTCTCTGTACGGTTTATGCGGTGATTCGCATCCCGTCGCTGGCCACCAATGTTAGACGGACCGGGAGGGTCGGCCGAGGATAAGGGGAGAGGTCTCCGGGGAGAGCCGTCTCCAGTGAATCGTACAGACAAGTAACTCCCCCCCCACAGACGGACACCACACACTGATAAAGTTCAACGATACTTTATAGGCAATTCTTCAAGTACGGTAGAATGGTACAAGGAGGTCTGGACTCAGGGGTCCCCTCTATTCTGGTCTCTGTTTGGGAAAAGGGTAGCGGGACAGTCTTGTTACCAAAGAGATGGAAATAGCTCTCAATCCTCGAGCTCGGTGGTGTAGATGAACGGGCCGCGGCGGAGCCAGCAGGTCCCGAGATGGATGAAGGAAGACGACGGTCCGCGGCAGAGCCAGCAGGTCCCGATGAAGGTGGTGGTTACAAACGGTCCGCGGCCACGCCAGCAGGTCCCGACGATGATGAAGGATAGGGTGGTTCCCAAAGCCGCGGCAGCGCCAGCAGGCAAGACGAGGGTGCACAAGACAGAGCTACGGCAGCGCCAGTAGTCCGTCAAGGATGAGTTCTTCTTTGCGTCTCTCGACTCCAAGATACAACTCCCGTCCGGCTCTGGAGCTGCCCCAGTTATAGGGCTGGTGTGCTTTGATGTCCGGACCCTCGCACTTGGAGGTCGGGAGGTCCGGGATGAGGGGGTTCAGACACCCAGCAGGGGGGTGGAGCCAGCGCCCGGGGAGGCGATGGGCGAGCGGTACTTGGCGGGGGAGAGCCATCGACACCTCTTGCTCCCATTGACTGACCAAGTAGCCCGCTCCCCTCCTGGGTGGATGTTGGTGCCGGAATGTCTGAGGCCTGGCCAGGCCCAGGGTTGAGGTCGATCGGGGGCCAGGCGGCCTCGTGGTGGAGTGTCCAAGATGGCGCCCAGGATGGGCGCGCAGGCCGGTAGTGGGTCGGCCTACGCGGTCAACAGGTTCGAGTGTAGGGGTCCCTGCGGGGACGGTGGACGTGTAATGGTGGTGTGTGGTACTTGCGTGGCTGGTTCGGGCCTGGTTGGGCCGGGGGAGAGCGGCCCTTCATGTGGCCTGTCCAACATACAGGATCTGACGAGCAGCACTCTCAAGGGGCCTCCGTTGCGGACTGATGACAGCCCTGAAAGGGAGCATGGTAGGCATAGACATGTGAGCCTAGGCCACTCAACAGAAGCCTGCTCTGGAAACAGGGGGGCATATTATCAAGGGGGGTGATAGGAAATTATCGCCGCTTTAGCGGACGTTTTCGGACGCTAAGCGGCGATAATTCTATCGCCCTATTAGCAAGCTGTCGCTAACAGCAGTTAGCGACAGCTTGTAGGCGATAGCGAGCAGTTTGGGGACCGCTTTGCATGTCAGCGATATTTATCGCTAATGACATGCAAAGTGGGCGTACCCAACCTGTTAGCGACTGAAAGCAGTCGCTAACATCGCTATCGCCTATTACCAACACAGGCGTAGCGATGGAAATATTCACGCTAAGCGCGAATATCTCCAAAAACTAATGCCTGCTCAGACCAGTTCTTAGCCATTATATTCAATGGGAGGTGGATATAATGGCTAAGACCCTGTTAGCGATAATGCGTGAATATCGCTGTATTCTCAGCGATATTAACGGATTTTTCCGCTATCGCCGGGAATTTTATCGCTTTTGAGATAAACGTTGCTAATAGCACGTTATCTCAGCGATAAAATTCGGACATGCGCGGCGATAAAAAAATTGCCGCTAAGCCTACTTAGCGATAAATATCGCTATTTGTTGATAATATGCCCCAGGATTGCTTACACATTTGAGGTGCGTTTTAGAAAGGAATGGCCACCAGAATAAAGCTGTCCACCTCAGTCCTGGAGAGAGCTGTTTGCAACAGGAAGCACTTGTTGTGTGTGAAGCTGAAAAGTTGGTAGGGGCTAGTCTCCCAAAGGGTCAGAGAATGCACTTATCACACTGAGGAAAGTTAAACCCCTGGGGATCCGCCACAATGCTGTGAGAAAGGCAAGAGGAACTAGGCACGAGTACTCCTTATAGATTAATACCCTGCGTGTCAGTGAATAACTTCTCACCAGGACAAGGTGGGGGAAGGGTGCAATAATGTGTGGTACACGGAGAACCCCCCGGGTGGCCAAAGCCTGAATCAGATTGTGAAGAGATGTTTTTGGTTGTATGGAAGATGTTGGGTTTTATGAGGCGCCCAAAATGGAAGGCATAAGGTTCCTGGGGTTTACCAGGAAGACACCCTGAGAAATGAACGGCCCTCTTAGGATCCAGAGTGCACCCCGGGGGAGGACATCTCTGAAATAAATGATCCTCTTATCAGCCGAAGGGGAAATGGAAGAAATATAGTATTACGTCCACTGCCTGGTGGCCAAATCTGCATAAAGGGAGAAATCATGAAGCAAACGCACAACAGAGACAATGATAGCTGGCGGGTTAGCACAAAGTTGGGAATCTACCTTATAAAAAGCCTCAAAGTTTAAGTTGCCGTAGTTCTTGGCCTCGTGTTTCAAGTTACTGATCTCCGCTTTGTTTGTGAAGTTGCGCTCCATCCCCATTCCCTGTCTCCAGTAACTGTGCCGATCAACATACCTAGCGCATAGAAAAGAGGACGGTCAGCGCTTTGACAGCCCACAGTTACATGTTTCTTCATTAAAATGATTCGCAGGGGCCTCCTTGCATCCATAAAACTGCTGAATCGAGGGTTTCTGAAGGGACACGATCCCCCCTGCCCTCACTATTTATTTATTTAGGGTTTGGTAATACGCTGGACATGTTGCTTTTGGCTACTCCTGGGAAGTGTTGCTGTGCGGCTTCTGGTTGGGGCCGGCGGGCATCTCTTGAGCATTGTCCGGCCTCGCAGTGGCTGCGGTCTGCAGGCTGCTCGCGCCTGCCAGCGATGACCTCAGCTGCTGGGAATCTGTATACAGGAAGGAGGGGCGCGTGCCGGGAGAGAGGATGCGCGAGAGAGGGGGCGAGAGTGTGAGACACAGAGAGGGAGTGTTTTATTTTATTTTTTATTTTATTTAATGCGATTTTATATAGCGCGAACTTTACCGGAAGGTGTCAGAGCGCTTTACATAAGAACCAGTTGCAAAACATAAGGACTAAGGATTACATGCGTTACATAAAAGATACAAACAGAAAAAAATTGCAAATGTACAAGATGTAAAGTCACACAAGGAAGAGATATACACAGAAAGAAAAATTGCAAATGTACAAATAGTAAAGGCACTCAAGGAAGAGATACGAATGGATATACTCTAAGAGTCACATAGGAATGTTAGAGAGTACAAAGGTCTACAGCATATACTAGTGATTAGAGTTATCTCTATATACATAAGGAAGGGATACGAATAGATATACTCTAAGAGTCACAGAGGAATGGTAGAGAGCACAAAGGTCTACTGCATATACTAGTGATTAGAGTTATCTCTATATACATAGGGAAGGGATACGAATGGATATACTCTAAGAGTCACATAGGAATGGTAGAGAGTACAAAGGTCTACTGCATATACTAGTGATTAGAGTTATCTCTATATACATAGGGAAGGGATACGAATAGATATACTCTAAGAGTCACATAGGAATGGTAGAGAGTACAAAGGTCTACTGCATATACTAGTGATTAGAGTTATCTCTATATACATAGGGAAGGGATACGAATGGATATACTCTAAGAGTCACATAGGAATGGTAGAGAGTACAAATGTCTACTGCATATACTAGTGATTAGAGTTATCTCTATATACATAGGGAAGGGATACAAATAGATATACTCTAAGAGTCACATAGGAATGGTAGAGAGTACAAATGTCTACTGCATATACTAGTGATTAGAGTT
This sequence comes from Lissotriton helveticus, assembly GCF_964261635.1. Taxonomy (NCBI): domain Eukaryota; kingdom Metazoa; phylum Chordata; class Amphibia; order Caudata; family Salamandridae; genus Lissotriton; species Lissotriton helveticus. Next base: position 492,842,926 of record NC_136071.1, read on the forward strand.
ATCTCTATATACAGAAAAGCAGAGTTCCATTAAGTGGGGTCGGAGGGGGAATGCAGTCACAGCACCAAGGGAGGGTGGGAGGGATACACGGGTATGGAGAAAAGGCAAATCAGAAAAGGGAAGAAACATTTGAGGATTGTCAAGGGGGAAACAAGGGAAAAGGGTTAAAGAACGAGGGAATGGGCCAAGATGGCGACTCAGAGTCCAGAGAAAAGCGGCAGAGAGCAGCAGCAAAATGGCGGCCAGGACAAAAGAAAAAGTAAAGAAGTTCTGGAGAGTCCAGGGCGTAGTTTCTTTCCTTTGAATGTGGCTGCAGGGCTGCTGCCTGCATCTGGTGTTTTCACGGCCCCACTGCCAGGGCCGGTGCTAGGCATGGGCAGTGTGGGCAGCTGCCCAGGGCCTCGCACTCAGCCCACCAGCATGGGGCCACGCACTGGTGATGTATCCTGGCGATCCATTTCAAAGAAAGGTGTCACCTTCCTTTGAAATGGAGGGGCCCCCCTCCCTTGGTCTCTCAGGGATGGTATCTGGATACCTTCAATTGAAAGGAAAGGAAACCCATTCACAGACACTGTGGGAAGCCCATTGTCCATCATTTTGGCGCCCCCATAGTTTTAACTTTTAGCCCACAAGCAATTCTCACACCTATTGGACTGAAGGTGTGAGAAATGCTTGTGGGCTCAAAGTTAAAACTGTGGGGGGCGACAAAATGCTGGACAATAGTAAAGGCACTCAAGGAAGAGATACGAATGGATATACTCTAAGAGTCACAGAGGAATGGTAGAGAGTACAAAGGTCTACTGCATATACTAGTGATTAGAGTTATCTCTATATACATAGGGAAGGGATACGAATAGATATACTCTAAGAGTCACATAGGAGTGGTAGAGAGTACAAATGTCTACTGCATATACTAGTGATTAGAGTTATCTCTATATACATAGGGAAGGGATACGAATAGATATACTCTAAGAGTCACATAGGAATGGTAGAGAGTACACATGTCTACTGCATATACTAGTGATTAGAGTTATCTCTATATACATAGGGAAGGGATACAAATAGATATACTCTAAGAGTCACATAGGAATGGTAGAGAGTACAAAGGTCTACTGCATATACTAGTGATTAGAGTTATCTCTATATACATAGGGAAGGGATACGAATGGATATACTCTAAGAGTCACATAGGAATGGTAGAGAGTACAAAGGTCTACTGCATATACTAGTGATTAGAGTTATCTCTATATACATAGGGAAGGGATACGAATAGATATACTCTAAGAGTCACATAGGAATGGTAGAGAGTACAAATGTCTACTGCATATACTAGTGATTAGAGTTATCTCTATATACATAGGGAAGGGATACGAATAGATATACTCTAAGAGTAACATAGGAATGGTAGAGAGTACAAATGTCTACTGAATATACTAGTGATTTGAGTTATCTCTATATACAGAAAAGCAGAGTTCCATTAAGTGGGGTCGGAGGGGGGGATGCAGTCACAGCACCAAGGGAGGGTGGGAGGGATACACGGGTATGGAGAAAAGGCAAATCAGAAAAGGGAAGAAACATTTTGAGGATCGTCAAGGGGGAAACAAGGGAAAATGGTTAAAGGACGAGGGAATGGGCAAGATGGCGGGTCAGGGTCCAGAGAAAAGCGGCCGAGAGCAGCAGCAAAATGGCGGCCAGGACAATAGAAAAAGTAAAGAAGTTCAGGAGAGTCCATGGCGCAGTTTCTTTCCTTCGAATGTGGCTGCAGGGCTGCTGCCTGCATCTGGTGTTTTCACGGCCCCACTGCTTTGTTTTACAGAGGGGTGTATGTGCCCCGTGGGCCGCTCCGCACGGGCCCTCTCTACTGGCCCAGAATTGCAGGGGCTGCTGCAGACGTGGGGCGGCCGGGGAGCGCGGCCAGGGCTCACCTTTCTCGGCGGGGGCTGCATGGTGATCCTGCAGATCCGGGAGAACCATAAATCCCTGGTGTGGAGAGGAGCCTCCGGCGCTGCTTTGGCCCCCGGGGGCACAGGGAGCCTGGGCTCCGCTTCAGAGCGGGCCGGGGGAGCCGCTGTTGTTGGGTGGCGGGCTGGGGAGCTGCTCTGGCTGGTGCTGAGATCTGTGGTTTGAAGAGTCACCACCCGCCTGCAGAGCGCTCGTCGCGGCGGGAGGTCAGGCATGGCCCCCGCTCCTCACCTCGTTCATCTCCAGGCTGATTTCGCGAAGCTTCTCCTCTTCCTCCAGGAGCTCGTTCAGCTGCATCAGGCTCAGGCCGCTGAACTTGCTGAGATCCATGGCCATGGTGCCGCCGCCTGGAGCTGCTGCTGGTGCATCCTCCGGAGAGCGCCAGAAATAGTGGGAGACAGCGACAGGGTGAGAGGGTAGGGAGAGCGAGCCACGGAGAGAAAGACTGAGAGGCAAGAGTGAAATGAGAGGGAGACAGAGCAGAGTGGCAGAAATAGGGAGGAAAGGCAGAGGGGGATACACATAATCGAAGCCATAGAGTGATGGTGAGAGGTACGATGAAAGAGAGAGGGGGATTAACAGAGAGGTAAGAACAGGGAGCCGGTGGATCGAGTGAGGAAAAGAGATGGAGAGACAAATAAAAGGCAAGGCACACAGAAGAGGAACCAAAAGGGAGGGACAGAGAATGCCTGGCCATAGAGGTCTGAGCTACACCTCACTGGTGGCAAGGCCTCAGGAGGTCTGGGTTGCTTGTTTCATTCAGAGTCATTTCCTGTACCTCAGAACTCGAGTCTAGTCATCTGTGAACGTGCGCCGCTGGTCATGTGGACCTTTGATTATTGACTGAAAGCGAATAAAAGGAGCTAGCATCAGCGACATTTCCATTACAGTGAAATCAATCTGGCTCCACAAAAACGGCAGAGAAGATGATGTTCAAATCATGAGGCTTTTATTAACAAATTTAGTCAAGGTTACAAATCAATCAATCAATCAGTAAATCAGTTGATCAAGAAAGCATATATATCCATTTGGTCATGCTGTCTAAATGTGTATATTATGAAAAAGAAGATGCAAAATATAATGATATATAGAGTACAAAACAGGATATAAGTAGATCCATAATGGAACTTCCCTAAGCAAAATAAGGAATTTAAAGTGGTAAGGGGACATTTTGAGAGGAATGTGTCAGCATCAATTAACCAAATGAAGGTTTAGGATAAATTAGGTGCAGGTGTTCAATCATGAAGCTCAGCACCATATGCAGGGGAAATCAGCAGATTTCAGGAAAGGTCTTCCTTCAGCAAAGTCAGGTGAGGCTCTGCTAACCTATTCTAAGAAACACACAATTCATAGATAATGGAAAGTTCTGGAAACTTCGCTCCAGCAACTCCATCCGGATGAACCAATCAGGGTACACCATCTCCCAGGAGAAGGTAAACTCCCAAGTTCCCATCACCGAACAAAGAAGCCCACAGGCAGACCTTGGAAAGTAGCAATGGTCCGGTCTACGTGGTACAGGAGGTTCTCTCCCATACCCATGCACTACACATCAACGGCCTAGTTTCAGTTACGGCTTCCTAATCTAACAGTTCTCAGCATAAACAAATGACTATTCTAGCTAACAAAGTAGATAGGACACCTGCAGGGAAAAGAAAATGAGAGACATATAGTGCATTTTATAAAGAAACAATTAGAGAGGCTTGGGCAGGTCAACGATAAGAAAGAAAATTGCAGGCAAGTGAATACAGTTAATGCCTTGATTATAGTTTTATTATATAAATGTAGCCTCTACCAGTGTAAATATAGCCACTTGCTAACACTGATCAATTCATTTGCTCACAGATAATATTTATTTCCCAGGAGACTATATTGATGAATAAATGTATGGAGCACTAAATTACACGGCTCCTATGACATGCAGAAATTCGAACCAGACTACTCTTGTGAGAAGTTGGCCTGATGTGCAGTGCTCACTATTCTAGTGATCACTATATATCAGTCCAAACAACCCTTATTGATGATTGGTTGTAAGTCAACCTTATAGACCAGCTATCCTAGTAGCATGGATACGAGCAGTCTAAGGCTAAGACTCTAGAGGGCGTGTTAAGCCAGCTGTTTTACCATCACATTACCCCTTGAACACCCAGTGAAAGGACACCACACAAGTTGTTATGAAAATAAACAGTGTATTTATTTATAACAAGACTACCCTGGCTCTTTATGAGACAGGGAGCTAAGCACACAACAAAACTCTTACGAAAATACTTTTAAGTTAGCACGTTACACAAATGCCCGAGGGGCACGAAAAACCATATACGCTAAAAGTGGAATGCGAATTACTAGCAGGTAAGTAACAGTTCTAATAGGCTTTGGAATCGCTAGGACTGGACTAGGGAATCGTTAGATTACTACTAGGAGGCCCAGGGGACTCGGGTGCAGAGTGTGCACTCTCACGCGGGATGCGGGACAAAGTCTATGGAAGCTAGAATTCACAAAGTTAGTGTTCACGGGCGAACCCGACCTGGTAGGGAGAAAACGACAGTGGATCCTGACCCTTGGATAGTGAGGCTATGCTGGGACACCGGAGTGCCGAAGTTACCTAGCCCAGGGGCTGCAGCTGCATAGGTCTGAAAAGACGTCGGGGATCTCGTTGCCGGACCAGGAGCCTGGAAGGAAGAAGTTGCTGGCAGGCGACCAGTGAAGAAAAGTTCGATGGATCCAAGCCTGGATCAAGGAAGAAGAAACCTGAAAGCAGAGGGGACCAAGTTCTTGAATCACTAGCCAGTGATTAAGTGGGCACCAGGATGGCACCGGGCGAAGTCACCGCAGTCAGGTGAGTGGGCGCTGCTGGGCTCTGCAGTCTCTCGGACCAGGAGGCGTTGTCGGCGACCAGGATGGAGGTGCGAGCTGTCCCACGAAGGATGAAGTCGTCGGCGTCGAAGTTACCCAGGAGTGGGCAACAAGCCTTGGCTAATTCAAGCCCACGCGGTGGACTCAAAATGGCGTCTTGAGGGGACCAGGAGGGTCCGGGGTGCTCCTCTTCTGGAAGGGAGCAAGGGCCAGTCTGGAGCAACCAGACCAGCAGCAGAAATGTCGTCGGGCGTCGTCAGGAAGGCCACAAGCCAACGGGCTAGTAGCCAAACAACGCGGTGAGCAGCGGAAAGCAGAAGGGCCCCACGCAGATCGTGGAGATGCTGGGGGGCTGCACTTCGGAGCTGGAGCTGCTCAGAGTCGGGGCTTCTCGGACCCCAAAGCACTCACCAGGAATTCACTCGGCGGGCTTGCTGGAAAGAAGTCGTGCAGTCTTGCAGATGGCCGGTCCCTTGAGGTCTCGTCGCACCCACGGTTCTCAGCTGGGCTGTAGAGGTGGGTAGAGGTCAGAGGTGCCAGGGAAGCCGGTTCTCGTCGAGCTGGGCAGTCGGATTCCGGAGGAAGGACTTGCAGCAGACCGCAGTGTTCTTAGATGGTGCCTGCGGATGCAGGGTGACTACTCCTTAGTCACAAGGGAGAAATCTTAGGAAGAAGTCTTGAGTTCCTTTCGCAGAAAGTAGTTTCAGGATTCAAAGATGATCTGATTTGGAAGGGGGCCAGTCTCTACCTTTATCCTGTAAAAGGGGGCTGGCACGCGACTAGGTCCTGCCCTAGGGGTGGGACCAGGAGGGGGGTGGTTACACCCACTTCCTTGGCGGGCTTTTCCCCAGCACAGGGTCTGGAGTGACCCTGGAACTGGTTCCAGCCAGCCTATGCACAGTGAGCACCGGGGTGCCACGTGCAGTCACCTTCCTCTAAAGCCCTGCCTACCTACAATACACAAAACCCTGTCTGGGACGGTGCTGGCACCGCCCCTGGCAGGAAACCCTTTGTCCTTATCTCCTGCTCTGGGAGGACTCCCAGCAGCAGGAGGGCAGACTTGTGTCTCGGTGGCAGCATCCATTTTGTGGATGCTAAGGCTCTGTCTGACTTTTAACCGGGTTATAGGTTACAGGCATGTCGTGTCCCTCTAGAAGGGTGGAATGCTAACCCCGTCGCCAGAATTGGCGAGGGGTTAGTATTCCAATTCGTATGACACCTTACTCGACATGTTTTGATAAAGCGATACCAGAGTTGGCACATAACCGCGAGGATTATAATGCACTTAAGAGTATATGGTATGCGATATCATGGAAACGGCTAAGGGATGGATCCCGAAAGCCGCAGACAGGCTCAGCTCATGCTAGAGCACCATCTCACACGATTCCAAGCACTCTGCCTTCAGGATTATTAAGGCCTGCTATAGGAGTGACTGATAGGAGATCTGTGTGTCCATTTTTAGGGTTAGATATAGGTATACTATATCTAAAGCAAAGGGTGAGTACACCACCTTGCCCCAGCTGTCGTGCAGCCAGTTGTGTCAGTTTTAGTTAGTCAATCCAGGGGTGGCATAATACATGCTTCAGCCCCTGGGAGACTTCTGGGTGCACCTCAGCCCTGGGTACAGGGACTTGGAGAGGGCCCAGTGCCAATTCAGTACCTGAGTACAATTTGGATAGAGAGAACAGCTAGGCTGTGGGTCTGATTAGCAGGCCCACAGCCAGGGAAAGTCGTAAACCAGTGCAGCAAAAAGCAAAAATCTGGGTGATCATAGGATTGCAGACCCTACTCTCCTACATGACCCCCCCCCAAACTTTGGGACAATAAGCTAACCTTGACCAGGTGAGTCTTCTTGCTCTAAGTGGAAATACCTGGAGAGCCCATCAGCATTGCTGTGATCAGTCCCAGGTCTATGCTCCACTGTAAAATCCATCCCCTGTAGGGAAATGGACCACCTAAGCAGTTTGGGGTTTTCACCCTTCATCTGATTTAGCCACAAGAGGGGCTTATGGTCTGTCTGAATGGTGAAGTGAGTGCCAAACAAGTAGGCCCTCAGCTTCTTCAGGGCCCAGACCACAGCAAAGGCCTCCCTCTCAATAGCTGACCAATTTTTCTCTCTGGGTGTCAACCTTCTACTAATGAAAGCAATAGGCTGATCATTACCATCAAAATTCAGTTGAGACAGAACAGCTCCCACACCCAACTCAGAAGCATCTGTTTGGACAATGAATGGCTTGGAGTAATCTGGACTCTTGAGGATAGGTGCTGTGCACATGGCCTGCTTTAGGTCATTGAATGCTTTCTGACAGCTTGCTGTCCACTGAACTTTCTTTGGCATCTTCTTGCTTGTCAGGTCATTAAGGGGGGTCACTATGGACCCATAATTTCTGACAAACTTCCTATAGTACCCAGTCAGGCCCAAGAAAGCTCGAACCTGAGTCTGGGTGATTGGAGGAGTCCAGTCCTTGATGGCCTGTATCTTACTCTCCAGTGGCTGAACCTGGCCTCCACCTACAAGGTGGCCCAGGTATACAACCTGTGACTGCCCTATCTGGCACTTTGTGGCCTTGATAGTGAGGCCTGCCTTTTGCAGGGCCTCTAACACTTTCCTCAGGTGGACCAGGTGATCCTCCCAGGTGGAGCTAAAGACAGCAATATCGTCAAGATAAGCTGCACAGAAGTCATCCAGCCCAGTGAGGACTTGATTCACCAACCTTTGGAAGGTGGCAGGTGCATTTTTCAGTCCAAAGGGCATTACCACAAATTGATAATGCCCTCCAGGGGTAGAAAATGCTGTTTTAGGTGTGGCTTCCTCAGCTAACCTGATTTGCCAATACCCAGCTGTCAAATCAAATGTGCTTAAGAAGTTGGCAGAAGCCAATCTATCTATAAGCTCATCTGCTCTTGGTATTGGGTGGGCATCAGTCTTAGTGACTGCATTGAGGCCTCTGTAGTCTACGCAAAACCTCATCTCTCTCTTACCACCCTGGGTGTGAGGCTTTGGCACTAGAACTACTGGGCTAGCCCAAGGGCTATCTGAGGGCTCAATGACTCCCAGTTCCAACATTTTCTGCACTTCAGTTTTGATGCAGTCTCTAACATGATCAGGCTGTCTGTAGATTTTACTCTTGACAGGCAGACTGTCTCCAGTGTCAACATCATGGGTACACCAATCAGTTTGGCTGGGTGTCAGAGAGAACATATGTCGAAAGGATTGCAGAACTTGCCTGCAATCCTGTTGCTGATGTTCAGTGAGGCTGCCACAAAAGACAACACCATCAACTGACCCATCATCAGGATTCTGAGTGAGCAGGTCTGGGAGAGGGTCACTCTCTTCCTCCTGTCCCTCATCTGTGGCCATGAGCAAGCTCATGTCCTTCCTGTCAACATATGCCTTGAGCCTGTTAACATGGAGCACTCTGAGAGGGCTCCTGGGAGTTCCAAGGTCCACCAAGTAGGTAACCTCTCCCTTTTGCTCAATGATGGTGTGGGGCCCAGACCATTTGTCTTTCAGAGCTGCTGGGGCCACTGGCTCCAGCACCCACACCTTCTGTCCTGGCTGGTACACAGTCAGTACAGCCTTTTGGTCATGCCAAGCTTTTTGAAGTTCCTGGCTGGCCTCAAGGTTTTTAGATGCCTTTTCCATATACTCAGCCATCCTGGAGCGGAGGCCAAGTACATAGTCCACTATGTTGGTTGCAGGCTTTTTGAGAGGTCTCTCCCATCCTTCCTTCACCAAACACAGGGGTCCCCTTACAGGATGCCCATACAGAAGCTCAAAAGGGCTGTAGCCAACCCCCTTCTGTGGGACCTCTCTGTAAGCAAACAAGAGGCAGGGGATCAGGACATCCCATCTTCTCCTAAGAGGTTCAGGTAGTCCATGAATCATCCCTTTCAGGGTCCTGTTGAATCTCTCAACAAGCCCATTGCATTGTGGATGATAGGGTGTGGTGAACTTGTAGTTCACACCACACTCTTTCCACATGGCAGTCAGATATCCTGACATGAAGTTTGTACCTCTGTCAGAAACGACCTCCTTAGGGAAACCCACTCTGGAGAACACTCCAACTAGGGCTCTTGCCACTACAGGGGCTGTAGTGGTCCTAAGGGGAATAGCCTCAGGATACCTGGTGGCATGGTCCACCACCACCAGTATAAACTTGTGTCCTGATGCTGTCTGGGGTTCCATTGGACCAACAATGTCAATCCCCACTCTTTCAAAGGGAACCCCCACCACAGGTAGTGGTATGAGGGGGGCCTTTGTTGTGCCACCTGACTTACCACTGGCTTGGCAAGTGACACATGAGCGACAAAACTCCTTGGTATTCTCATTCATATGGGGCCAGTGAAAGTGTGAGACAAGCCTGTCCCAAGTCTTTGTCTGACCTAAATGACCTGCAAGGGGAATCTCATGGGCCAAGGTGAGAAGGAAACCTCTCAGAGACAAGGGGATGACCAGCCTCCTGGTTGCACCAGGCTTGGGGTCTCTTGACTCAGAGTACAGGAGTCCATCTTCCCAGTATACCCTGTGGGCACCTGTGGCATTCCCTGCAGCCTCAGCAGCAGCCTGCTGTCTGAGGGGTTCAAGGGAAGGGCAGCTCAACTGTTCCTTCCCCAGGTCTGCTCTGGAGGGTCCCCCTGAGCCCAGAAACTCAACTTGATCAAGTTCAAGCTCTTTAGGCTCAGTTTCCCTCAGCTCTTCTAGATCAGCCTCCTCAGAGACTTGATCCTCAACCTGGGGCAAGGGGGAAGGCAAAGCCTTACCCTTACTGCTCTTCTTCTTGGAAGGTGTCTGGTCCATAATTTCAGGATCCAGCACCTGTTCAGTGGGGCATCTTCTGGCCTGTGACCTAGTCACAGCAAGCACATGTGCTGGCAAGCCTAACATCTCCATGTGAGTCCTCTGCTCCACTTCTGACCATTGTGATGACTCCAAATCATTGCCCAACAAACAATCAACTGGGAGGTCTGAACTGACTACAACTTTCTTTTGTCCCTTCACTCCACCCCAGGAGAAAGCCACAATTGCCACACTATGACTAGTAGTGACATTGCTGGCATTGGTCACCAGGAAATCAGTACCTGGCATGATCTGTCCAGGGTCCACAAAGTTAGGTGTCACCATGGTGACACTGGCACAAGTGTCCCTATAGGCCTGAGCCATCTTGCCATTAATCAAAGGTGTCTGCCTGTATTTGCCCAAAGTATTGGGACTTATTTCAGGGGACATATCCATATCCCCTGTACAGACAAGGACAGCCTGAGTGAGTGTGCCAACTAAGTTGTCAGACCCCTCAGTACCCAAGGTTAACCCAACTAATGCCTTGGGAGTGACACTACCACTACTGACTGTACTAGGGGGTGCAGTTGCTTTAGGAGCTGTAGTGGCAGGAGTTTGTCCTCCTCCTCTTTTGGTGCACTCACTAAACCAGTGAGATTTACTTTTGCAGTACTGGCACCACCTTTTTGACTGGCCTTCTTGAGTCTTCTTCTTCTGGGAAGCCTGACCCCCACCCTCTTTGGTTTGTTGGGGACCTGGTGAAGACTTCTGGTCATTTTGCTCATTCTTAACATTACCCTTCTGGTCTGCTTTCTTCTGACCACCCTGGTTCTGGTTCTGGTTCTGCTTGATCCTTGTCCTGACCCATTTGTCTGCCTTCTTTCCCAATTCTTGGGGAGAGGTCAGATCTGAATCAACAAGGTGCTGGTGCAGCAACTGGTTCTGACAATTGTTTAAAATTTGTTCTCTCATCATTAGATTATACAATCCTGTGTAATCTGTAACCTTGCTACCCAGCAACCAGCCCTCCAAAGCCTTAGTGGCACAATCCACAAAATCAGACCAGTCCTGAGACTGAGTTTTCTGGGTGTCTCTGAACAGCAACCTGTACTGCTCAGTGGTTAAACCAAACCCATCAACCAGTGTATTCTTCAGGACCTGGTAATTGTTAGCATCCTCCACTCTTGTAGTGAGGAGCTTATCTCTACCTTTACCATCAAAGGAGAGCCACAGTATAGCTGCCCACTGACTCTGGGGAATGCCCTGCACAGTGCAGGCCCTCTCCAGAGCAGCCATCCATTTCTGGATGTCATCCCCTTGCTTAAAGGGGGGCACTATTTTAGTCAGGTGTTTAGTATCTAAACCCTTCTCTCTATCTCTTGGGAGATTGCTGCCACCAGTGGGAGCTAGCCCACTCATCTGCTGCTCTCTTGCCAGGGCAAGCTTCTCTTTGGCCAGGGCAATTTCTTCCCTTTCAATCCTCAGTTCAGCTTGTCTCATCCTAGCCTCATGCTCCTTTCTCTGAGGGGAAGTAAATCTCCTCTGTGGAGGATTCCTTCTCCCCTGAGAAGAGGCATTAGAGTGCAGAGATCTATTGGAGTCCCTAGAAAGAGATCTATCTCTCCTAACTCCAAGGTTAGGCCCACTTCGGGTTAGTACTGGGGGGCCCCCAGATCCTAGCCCAAGTAAGTCTAAGTTGGTCCTAGTTAGCCTTCTGACTACCTCAAGACCCTTGTCTACCTCATCCCCAGAGAGTACCTCCTGATCCTCCTCCTCAACTGCTGAATCAGTGTTGTGGAGATCTGGATCCCCAGAGGTTCCCTCTAAGGCTGGCATGTTCTCATGTAACTGAGAAAGCTTTCTGGCATCATATGTCTCTAAGAGACCTATCAGAAAGGAAGTGGTGGGGTTAGACCCCTGCTTCAGTTTTCTGGAGACACAGATCTGTCTCATCTCATGAAAGCTGAGAGCTGCATATCTTGAAGTGACCTGTGGAGGGTCAACACTGACCAGGGGAGTCTCAGTAGAGTCCTCCTGAGTCGACATGCTTTTCTAGTGAGGTGTAAGTGGTGCACTTACCTACACTATATGTTTGCCTACTGATCCCTTGCTAGAGTTGTAGCTTAGGGTGTGCTAGGCCCTAGGAGCTACAACAGCTGGTTCAGTAGAACTCAGAGTATTCTAAGCTAAGTTATATGTACCTTTAGTACTTATGTGATCTTTCACAAGATATTCTTAGGGCATGTGTGGTAAAACAACAGCAAGCTCAAATCCCAACCGCTGCTCACCAATGTGATAAGTTGGCCTGATGTGCAGTGCTCACTATTCTAGTGATCACTATATATCAGTCCAAACAACCCTTATTGATGATTGGTTGTAAGTCAACCTTATAGACCAGCTATCCTAGTAGCATGGATACGAGCAGTCTAAGGCTAAGACTCTAGAGGGCGTGTTAAGCCAGCTGTTTTACCATCACATTACCCCTTGAACACCCAGTGAAAGGACACCACACAAGTTGTTATGAAAATAAACAGTGTATTTATTTATAACAAGACTACCCTGGCTCTTTATGAGACAGGGAGCTAAGCACACAACAAAACTCTTACGAAAATACTTTTAAGTTAGCACGTTACACAAATGCCCGAGGGGCACGAAAAACCATATACGCTAAAAGTGGAATGCGAATTACTAGCAGGTAAGTAACAGTTCTAATAGGCTTTGGAATCGCTAGGACTGGACTAGGGAATCGTTAGATTACTACTAGGAGGCCCAGGGGACTCGGGTGCAGAGTGTGCACTCTCACGCGGGATGCGGGACAAAGTCTATGGAAGCTAGAATTCACAAAGTTAGTGTTCACGGGCGAACCCGACCTGGTAGGGAGAAAACGACAGTGGATCCTGACCCTTGGATAGTGAGGCTATGCTGGGACACCGGAGTGCCGAAGTTACCTAGCCCAGGGGCTGCAGCTGCATAGGTCTGAAAAGACGTCGGGGATCTCGTTGCCGGACCAGGAGCCTGGAAGGAAGAAGTTGCTGGCAGGCGACCAGTGAAGAAAAGTTCGATGGATCCAAGCCTGGATCAAGGAAGAAGAAACCTGAAAGCAGAGGGGACCAAGTTCTTGAATCACTAGCCAGTGATTAAGTGGGCACCAGGATGGCACCGGGCGAAGTCACCGCAGTCAGGTGAGTGGGCGCTGCTGGGCTCTGCAGTCTCTCGGACCAGGAGGCGTTGTCGGCGACCAGGATGGAGGTGCGAGCTGTCCCACGAAGGATGAAGTCGTCGGCGTCGAAGTTACCCAGGAGTGGGCAACAAGCCTTGGCTAATTCAAGCCCACGCGGTGGACTCAAAATGGCGTCTTGAGGGGACCAGGAGGGTCCGGGGTGCTCCTCTTCTGGAAGGGAGCAAGGGCCAGTCTGGAGCAACCAGACCAGCAGCAGAAATGTCGTCGGGCGTCGTCAGGAAGGCCACAAGCCAACGGGCTAGTAGCCAAACAACGCGGTGAGCAGCGGAAAGCAGAAGGGCCCCACGCAGATCGTGGAGATGCTGGGGGGCTGCACTTCGGAGCTGGAGCTGCTCAGAGTCGGGGCTTCTCGGACCCCAAAGCACTCACCAGGAATTCACTCGGCGGGCTTGCTGGAAAGAAGTCGTGCAGTCTTGCAGATGGCCGGTCCCTTGAGGTCTCGTCGCACCCACGGTTCTCAGCTGGGCTGTAGAGGTGGGTAGAGGTCAGAGGTGCCAGGGAAGCCGGTTCTCGTCGAGCTGGGCAGTCGGATTCCGGAGGAAGGACTTGCAGCAGACCGCAGTGTTCTTAGATGGTGCCTGCGGATGCAGGGTGACTACTCCTTAGTCACAAGGGAGAAATCTTAGGAAGAAGTCTTGAGTTCCTTTCGCAGAAAGTAGTTTCAGGATTCAAAGATGATCTGATTTGGAAGGGGGCCAGTCTCTACCTTTATCCTGTAAAAGGGGGCTGGCACGCGACTAGGTCCTGCCCTAGGGGTGGGACCAGGAGGGGGGTGGTTACACCCACTTCCTTGGCTGGCTTTTCCCCAGCACAGGGTCTGGAGTGACCCTGGAACTGGTTCCAGCCAGCCTATGCACAGTGAGCACCGGGGTGCCACGTGCAGTCACCTTCCTCTAAAGCCCTGCCTACCTACAATACACAAAACCCTGTCTGGGACGGTGCTGGCACCGCCCCTGGCAGGAAACCCTTTGTCCTTATCTCCTGCTCTGGGAGGACTCCCAGCAGCAGGAGGGCAGACTTGTGTCTCGGTGGCAGCATCCATTTTGTGGATGCTAAGGCTCTGTCTGACTTTTAACCGGGTTATAGGTTACAGGCATGTCGTGTCCCTCTAGAAGGGTGGAATGCTAACCCCGTCGCCAGAATTGGCGAGGGGTTAGTATTCCAATTCGTATGACACCTTACTCGACATGTTTTGATAAAGCGATACCAGAGTTGGCACATAACCGCGAGGATTATAATGCACTTAAGAGTATATGGTATGCGATATCATGGAAACGGCTAAGGGATGGATCCCGAAAGCCGCAGACAGGCTCAGCTCATGCTAGAGCACCATCTCACACGATTCCAAGCACTCTGCCTTCAGGATTGTTAAGGCCTGCTATAGGAGTGACTGATAGGAGATCTGTGTGTCCATTTTTAGGGTTAGATATAGGTATACTATATCTAAAGCAAAGGGTGAGTACACCACCTTGCCCCAGCTGTCGTGCAGCCAGTTGTGTCAGTTTTAGTTAGTCAATCCAGGGGTGGCATAATACATGCTTCAGCCCCTGGGAGACTTCTGGGTGCACCTCAGCCCTGGGTACAGGGACTTGGAGAGGGCCCAGTGCCAATTCAGTACCTGAGTACAATTTGGATAGAGAGAACAGCTAGGCTGTGGGTCTGATTAGCAGGCCCACAGCCAGGGAAAGTCGTAAACCAGTGCAGCAAAAAGCAAAAATCTGGGTGATCATAGGATTGCAGACCCTACTCTCCTACAACTCTTTTTAGGGCAGGGGAAAACAGTTGTGCCTATGTTTGGTAGCAAAAGCGGAAATTAACTTAGCATCAACATAGGAAGGAGCGTGACATAGAAAGAGAAAGAAGTAAAGCATTGTTATTACTATTGTTACTATTACTGCTACTATTGGTGCTACTAATATGAACTAATAATAATAATAGGTGGGACTTGCCATATTAAAATGGTGCTGCTCAGTATGCACAGAGAGGTGGTCTGTACATTTTGGTAAGAGGAGTTACCCATATTCATCTTAGTTTAGAAGAAAATACCCTATTTGTGTTCACACCACATGCAGTCGCAGTCTCCCCCGACTGTAGATCAAGTTTTTTCAAACAAGTAGCAGCACAAAATTTGACGATTTTGCTTTGTTTAATTGATATATGTATACAAAACTTGTAAAATGTGTATATTTTCGGAACCTAAGCTGATGTTTGGAGAAAAATGGTTGAATTTCTAAAACATATTTAAAGCTGATATTTGAATGATAAATCATGCTGCACTGCCGGGGAGTCTTATAACTAATGCCATTACCTTGGTGCCACAGGCAATGTGGCTATGACTGTTGTGTTAAGGGCATTCCAACTTAATAAAGCATATTTTTTACATTACTGATGATGCACCAATATCCTCACTACTGGTAACATTACACCAAATATTACACCATGTGACCACTAGGGTAATCTTGTCTAATGTGGTCACTATTATAACACTGATAATATTTGTTGGTAGCTTAGGATGGTTTTTATTGACTAAAAGCAGATGTTGCTAAAGAAAAAGTTGGAGACAACTGATGTAGATTATATTGAGGAGACTGTCCTTGCAATCGAATGCCTTAGAAAAGTCTGCTTCCCTGCCAGTGAAAGCTGTTGGGCAAATGTGTCCTGACAGTGGCTTGTGCCCACAGCTCTGGTGTCACTTCCAACTGTGTTTGACCACCTTGCCTGGGTAGGGGAATGTGACAGTCAGCTATTCGACTGCGGTGGAATGTGATGTGCAGGCTCTCCGGGGTAGTAGAATGCGGTGGGCAGACCAGCCTTGGCAGTGAAATGTATTTGACGCATCTGCTTCGGAAAGTTTAGCCCCGGTATCCCGACCCTGATGAGAAAATGTGCCCAGAAGAGGTGCAGTGGGATGTGTTTGGTGATAATTAAAAACCACAACACCATCTGTACAGATACCCGAGTTGTACAGGCAGGCACATATCTCGGAGTTTCTATCTCAGCTGACTTAGACCACTTAGTGGAAAAGAATCTAACACCTTTAATCAATAATGTACGGAGAGATCTAGACAGATTAGATAACTTACATTTATCAATAGTGGGAAGAACAAATGTAGTAAAGATGCTGATTTTACCTAAGTTTCTTTACTTTTTTAGGGCAATACCTTTATTATTTGAAGCTAAATTGTTTAAAAAGATAGAAGACATGATGAATCGGTTTATATGGGCAAAGGGGAAAACTAGGAGAGCACTTAGATTTATGACATTACCACGGGAGAGGGGGGGGTGGGCCCTACCAGATTTAAAGTTTTACTATTGGGCAGCAGTCCTGCAAAACATGGGTGGTTTAGTGGGGGGTGCAGAAATAGATGGGTGGAATGTGTTGGGATCGTTAGCAATCTATGGTTTGCTGCTGGGCCCAGTAGCAGAAAATGTCTTTTTAAAATATACTGAAATTAGTTACTACAAAAGGACACGATTCAGGACGCTCCTAGCTGCCTTTACAGTTTGGAAAGCCTTTACTAAAAGATTTGGGTTGGGGCGGTATAATTTCTACACCAGATTGAGAGGGAATCCAAATCTCCCCGCGGAAGTAGTCTCTGATAGTATATTTTTAGAATGGGAAAGAAAAGGAATTAGAAGAATGGGAGACCTAATGGGTCAGCAGGGCGTCTGTCAGTTTTCTGACCTACAAGCTAAGTATGCAATCGATAAAAGACAGTTTTTTAAGTATTTACAGATAAGGAGTCTTTTGCATAACAAACAAGGTGGTGCGGCAGGATTCAGCAAAAATGCAATTATGGAAGTGATTGAGGTTGGCGAGGAATGCACTATAAAGAAATTCTATGCTGAGTTATTAAGCTCAAAAGAGGATGATATTGAAAAATGGGCAAATAAATGGAAAGATAGTTTGGAAATAAGGGAGGAAAGTTTCTATATGTCTTTGGAAATGGGGTATACACTTTTATGCTCAGCATCTCTCCAGACACAACACTATAAAACATTATACCACCTATATCACACGCCTGCAAGGATAGCCCAATGGGGGGGGACAGTAGGAATAAACTGTTTTAGATGTGGAAGCTCAGAGGCGGATTTAATTCATGTATTTGCAGCATGCCCACATCTGCACCCACTTATAAAGAACATACAGGGATTTTTAAATCTAGAATTAGGAATAAACATTCATCTCACCCCCCCAATCATCCTACTGGGGATCAAGGATGAGGAGAGACAACACCAGTATAGCTGGGAACCTTTCTTATTCTTAGCTATGGCAGTCATGAGACTCTGCATTGCCTCTGCATGGCTGGATCCACTACCACCATCATTTCACCTATGGTTGGCTAAATTATTATCAATATACAATCTGGAAACTGAGATATATGCAAGGAAAGGGAAAAAGGGAAGGAAAACGGGTAAACATATCTGGGATCCCATTACTAGTTGGAAAGAAGGGAATACGGTCCGATAGGTCTGAAAATGTTTGAACAATATATACTTTGTTATGAAGATTATTATAGCTATTGAAGAAAAGTTAAGAGATGCTGATTTTGATCCATTGTGGGGGATAAGGCTTGTAATTTAATTTTGCCTGTCTGTACCTTAATCATCACTGTATTTATTTGTTTATATGGGTTTTTTTTTTTTTTTTTTTTTTTTTTTATTCTCTCACACTAAATATCATTTGCTTCTGTTCAATTTGACATGCCATGTTTTATGTAAATATTGTCGTGCCCTGCATATATATATGTAAAAAAGAGGGGGGGAAAAAACTTCTCAATAAAAATATTTAAAAAAAAAAAAGGGATGTGTTTGGTGTACTACCCACCCTGCCAGTGGAATGTTCTGAAGAGCCATTTTATCACCATGTGATACACCTAGCAGGCCTGCCATGCAGAAGAACGTGAGAGTGCAATCAGCCTGCTCATGCAATGTGCTAGACTGACAAGCTATGTGATCTATCCAGTGTGTGGAATGTATTGGGTGCACTTTTTCTAGCAGGAACACTTCGGCCCTGGCAGTCTGATAGGTTGGACATACCAGCCCAGACAGTGGGTATTGATGGACAAACCTGTCCTAGCAGTCTGTCTTGTTGAGCAAACCTAACCTGGAAGTGGAATGTTTGAGAGACTGATTACGAGTTAGGGCGTTATTTACCAGCCATGATAAATAACGATACCACGTGGTACATTATTCATCAGGTGCAATAAATAACACCTACAAGTCTAATGGGAATAACATGCGAATTTTGATGTTTAACGCACCAAAATCAGCAGGATACGGTAAATACTGTATATTTTCCCCTGCTATGGCCCTGATTACAAGTTGGGTGGTTAATTCCATCCTGTTTGTAAGCCTCTTTTTACACATGGACATAATTGCAAGTTTGGTTTCATTTAATGCATCCGATAATTATCAGATGCGTTAAATAACCCAACGTTCATTGAATTTCGGCAGGTCAAACCTGACAAAATTTAAAAGGGGAATGAATACATATGGTATTTATTGTAACATACAGATTTTGGTGCACCAAACACTAAAATCTGCATGTTATTCCCAGCCACGGCCCGTGGAGGGAGTTTCGGTGGGGCAGAGAGGCGGGGCGGGGGAGGGGCAGGGTGGGGGATGCTAAATACCGGAGTATGGATAATTGAAAGTAAGTAAACAATTTAATTAATAAAACGAATTTCGTAGCGCGCCCTGCATCGCAAAATGTGATGCAGGGTGCGCTACGAAATTCGTTTTATTAATTAAATTGTTTACTTACCTTTAATTGTCCATACTCCGGTTTTTAGCACCCCCCACCCTGCCCCTCCCCCACCCCGCCTCTCTGCCCCACCAAAACACCCTCCACGGGCCGCGGCTGGTTATTCCCCATAAACTCATAATAGGTGTTATTTATCACACCTGCCGTATTGTTATTTATTAAGAGTGATAAATAACACCTTAACTTGTAATCAGGCCCTACATTTCAGCAGGTTTGACCTGCCAAAATTCGACAAATGTTGAATTATTTAACACATCCGATAATTATAGGTTGCGTTAAATACCTTCAAACTCATAATTCTGAGACGTGCTAAACAGGAGTTTACTCATGGGTCGGATTATTTCTAGCAACCCATAATCAGGCCCAAAATGGCCTTTTCAGACAGTGGAATGAGCTCAGACTGGTATTGTCAGTGGAATGTGTTGTCTTTGGCCTTGGAGTACACAATTTTTAACAGTGGAATGCAGTAGCCCTTATAATTCTATTCTTCAGGCATACTGTCCTCCCTTCAGATTTGGGATGTGTTGGTCCTAGAAGCAGAGTGTCATCACAGTCCTGTCATTACAGTGTAATGTGTGACAGAGGGGTCATTGCACAGAAATGTGCCTTAGCAGATGGGAAGCATGCGTTGCTGCGCATTCCTTCTCATGTGAACAGCCAAAGAGAGGCATCCCCTATATTGTTGCGTGAGAGACAGTTTCTTGAACACACTCGTACAGCTGAAGTCTCTGGAAAACGAGGGCGGGGGTGATGAGTGAGAATCATCGACCACAAGAAATTCTCATTCCGATTGAGGGAGGAATAGAGAGGGGACTACAGGAGCAAAGGAAGGAACTTAGGGGCATATTACCAAGGGCCTTACCGCCGCTTTAGCGGGAATTTTTCCCGCTAAAGCGGCGATAATTTTATCGCCCTATTACCTAGCTGTCGCTAACACCAGTTAGAGACAGCTAATAGGGGATAGCTGGCATTTAGGGGCCCACTATGCATGTCAGCGATAATTATCGCTAATGACATGCAAAGTGGGCGTGCCAAGATGTTAGCGACTGGAAACAGTCGCTAACATCGCTATCCCCTATTACCAACTTTTGGAAATAATCGCGCTAAGCGCGATTATCTCCAAAAGCTAACGCCTGCCCTGAGCAGTTCTTAGCCATGTTATCCAATGGAAGGTGGATAACATGGCTAAGAGCATTGTCACGATAATGCATGAATATCGCTGATTTTACAGCTATATTCATGCATTTCCCACGATTTTTACCGCTTTTGAGATGAACCTTGATAATATCAAGGTATCTCAGCTGTAAAAATCGTCGGAGCGCGGCGATATTATTATACCCGCTAACCAAGCTTAGCGATAATTATCGCTATAGCTTGGTAATATGCCCCTTAGGGCCATATTTATGACCCAGTTTGTGTCGCTCTTGAACCACGCAACGTGGTGCTAGAGCGACACAAACATTAAATCAGATTTTTGAAGCCCTCCAAAGCCACTTTGAGTGGCTTTGAGGGGTTCCAAAAATATGGAGTAACGCAACACAGCACACATTGCTGTGTTGCATTACTTTGCACTGGGTACCATTGCCAGGGTGTTTCCACGCAACTGTAATGGTTTTTGAAGAAGTCCCAGATTTACAAGACCTTGTAAACGTGAGAATGCGCCAAAAAGATACACCTTCCCAGGAGAGGCATAACGAGGAAAAATATAAATATTTCTCCACATTGTACTTGATTTTGCAGCATGGACAGAAAGAGGGAAAAGCCTCTTAGGATTGAATTTGTACAGGGAGGTGCCCCTTCCTGCACACAACAAATCCGTCCTGCAACGCTGGCCCCCTTAGGCCTTTGTGCAAGGGTGCCTGTGTTTGGTGCTGGGCTGCCAAAACAGCGCAAGCAAAGGGGAAAAGTACAGGGATTCACCATTCTTGATAAATACAGCACATTCCTGCCCTTTCCATGTGATGCAGGGTAGTGCATCAAGGTGAATTGCTGCAACGCCCTGCGTCACAAACTTCATAAATATGGCCCTTAATGACCTGAGCGAGGCAATATCTCTCAAACTATCAACTTGTGTGTAATGCCACTTATATCTCTCTATGTCCAAATATTTTAAAGAAATAGGAACTCCCTAATTGCCTCCAGACATTATGCTAGCCTATTGAGAAATCTGAAGTTTCAGTAAGAGGCCAGGCATGTCAATGACTGGAAGGGCGAGACTGGGTCAATCTATGTCAGGAGTTGTGCTGAGAAATCCCCAGTTTGTCAGCTTTCCAAGGCATTGGCCTGTCATGAAATCTCAAGATTTTCTTACAGCCCATGGCACTCTGTTGGTGGATAGAAAGAGGTCTCATTCCAACAACTGGAGTGAAGGAAATCCTACAGCAGGACGAATAAATTTAGCTAAGGGCTTTCGGTGGCAACAGAATGATTCCACGCTTGCTGCTTCAAGAGTATGATGATACTCCAGAAAAAGGAAACCACACTCCTCACACATTACTGTTTTACCGACTACCTCTAAATCCACAAAATACATGACACAGGATGGGCCTATGAACCCTCTCCTCCAAACCCATAACTCTGAAACCTATACCACAAACGTAACTCTTATGTCTTTATACGTAACCCCATATGCTTAATTCTAACCCCTAAACCCATATCCTTAAGTCCTATACCCATAACCACTGATCCCTTAATCTGTAACCCCAAACCTATAACCATTAGCATATATTTCAAACTAGTAATTCTATGCCCCAAAACCTCAACCTTAATTCTTACTCCTAAACCTTTAATTCTGTATGCCAAACCCTTACTCCTGTGCGCCAAACCATTTAACACTATATTATAACCCAAACCCTATAGCTGTAACTCCACAATATTTAACTTTAATCCCAAAACCTTTACATCACATCATTGGTCCTATAACATTAATCCCAACCCTTGATCTCTAAAGCCTTAACCCCTAACCCTCTTTTTTCAGACCCTTACTACATATCCTTACCCTAAACACTAAACACATTGCCCCTATTCCTTATCCCTAACCTCAATAACCTTTACCCTTAACCCCTAACCTTTAACCCCCTACTCAGTTACCCTTAATCCCTAACCTTTAACACCCTACTCAGTTTCATACCGTCTTTTCTATTTAGGGAACTGATAGTTTGGGAAGTGGTCCTTTTTCCAACTATTGATTTTTCAGAACCAATAATGGAGAAGTGATATTTTAGAAGTGTTGCTTTCAATGTTATGAGCCAATACCACAGCCCAACCACAGGGATTGCTCCAGATATGACTCTGATTGGACATTTTGGAAGAAATATCATTTACTGAAACTGATCCAGTTTCCAAATATGAATCCGAGTCAGGACAGATGGCCATGGTGGAGTTAGGAGGAAAATTAAAGATTCAACAGGTGACTTGCCACCTGTGTGCCTTGAAACAGGGACTTTGCTAATGCCAGGCTGATCAGACCACATGGCTTGTCAAAAACAGCTACAGATAGCCTGGATTTCAGTGGCTGGTCACCCCTCTTGATAATAGCAACACAATATTTTTAAAAACATACAGCAGGAACCAGGCTCGGACTGGGAGCCAAACGTATTGTTTGGAAGCAAATCTGTGGAAATCCCACATTAGACACTTGCAAGTGAGCGCGTGATTTTCAGTGTGATTTTTAAAAAGATGCAGGTTGATCTTTGGGAATGTTGAGAACCAGTCTTGCAGCTTCATTTTGCACAGTCTGGAGACGGTTAACCAGACATTTGGGGGCATCTAGCAGGAGGGAGATCTATTATTTCATCTCATTGTTATTATAGCACAGGTCATAAGGTTACCAGTAGCAGTGGAGCTAAAGTCAAAAACCTTCCTCATAGCTTTTCAGTAGGGATAGCAGGTTGGTGAAAATGTGGTAATGTGATCATTGAAGAGGAGATTGGAAGCGATCCTGATTTCAAGATTTCTTGCCAATGTAGAAGGGGAAGGGCCAAGACCTTCAGGCCACCAGACTGGAGACAATACCAAAGATGACTGCCTAAAGAGCAGGTTGCTGACTTGTCACTGTTACATTTAAGACAGCTAGACGTCATCCAAGTTGTCACCATGGAGAGGCACTCCTTGAAGTTAGCTTGCAGACCAAAATCAGGTTCAGAGAGGGTCATAATCTGTTAGATGTCATTGGTGTAGGACACAATTGGGATGGCAAAAGATTGAATGAGTTTAGCAAAGTGCCATGTAAATTAAAGAGTGTAGGGCTCAAAGCAGAGCGCTGAGAGTCTCCATGAGGAGCTTGGTGCTAGAGAACTGGAAGGGATAAGGAGCTACTTCTTCAAATCGATTAGATAAAAAGGAGAAGATCTAAATCTCAATCTGCACCACATATCCCGGTGTTGGCCAAAGGGTCCGTGTGTCAAAGGCCGCCGAAAGGGTCAGTAAAATGAAAGTGACAGAAAGACCCGGTCTACGAGAGAGCATACAGACTCCGAGGCTGCCAGCAAACTGTCACCATACTGTAATGTTACAGTCGCCTGACTGTATTGTTAAGTTAAAGATATGCCTCTAACTGAATAATTGTCAGTTCATTTATTTTCAAGAATATCTGTCGGGAAAGGGAATAGGGACTTTGCCCTGTAATTAGAAAGAGTAGTAGGATCGGCTGAAGGTTTTTTTTGTGTTTAGCTGTGGTGTCACAAGAGTCGGTTTCCCCCATTGCCTTCTCAAACCCAGCTATGGCCTCTTCCTGGTTTCCGCAATAGTTCTATAAAGTTTAGTAAGTGGACCCTGTGGTTTGGCAGTGAAAACCGCCTGAGTGAAGGCCACAAAAGCAGGAGGCTCAGCCAAAAATTCAGGGAAGAACCCTCTCAGTCTATGTCTCAATGCAAAATAGAGGTAAATATCTAATGGGGACGGCCACGCCAATTGGTTTCAAGTGTTCCAACTACATGAACCCACTCTCCACAAAAGAGTTCACCCATTGATGATACCCCGAGTTTAGTTTGATGTTGTTGGGCCTTTGGGTCAAATATGGCTGGCAATAGAAGACAGTACTCCACACACCACCAGATGAGTGCATACTTGGCTTGGGACATTCAGCAGTCGTGCAAATCCCCTTAACCCCCGGGGTACGGAGGCATTAGAGCATCCCAATTCACTCTTGGTTATTTGTCCCCATACAAAGCTCAGAAGCACTGAGCATAATTAATTGAACAATGCTATAGTTAATGTCAAAGGTATGCTGATGAACAAGTATGATAACCGAGGTAGGAAGATCATCTTTATTACTACTATCCTTCCAGCCATCGATAGGGTAAATATTCCCCATCTATTTACTCATTCCTGTATTTTCATCACTACTAAACTGCAAATGTGTCTAAATGATAAAGTCGCAGGTCTATATATGTTCACTCCCAACTATCTAACCGGGCAGTGGAAGTGGGAGGGATAGGGATCACTTAGGATTTGCTCCAATGGATTGTCAACACGACAACCTCCTGAAGAACCTGATTAAACCCACTTACTGGGTCTCGGCGATGGGGGAACCGCCCAAGTCTTCCATACCTTCCTTACTTAGTAAAAGGAGACACAGGAGCCTTCGTCTGCAGGAGGAACCCAGATTTATTCAATAGCCCGGGCTATGGAACAGAGTCCCAAGCTAGTCAGAGACAAGACAGAGGAGGCTGCTGCTTCACTCTGCAGCTTACAAGCCATTTATACTTTTTCATCTCAGTCTTTTGGCTGTTAGTTCATTGTTCAATGAGGGCAGTGTTTGCAGTTGATAACCAGATCCAGACGATGTTTGCAGATGGTGATCTGGTCAAGGCTTGGTACACAAATCATTGTTCACTTGGTTTAATCAAGGCTCAGTCTTTCAGGTCATTGTCCACTCAGCTTGATCAAAGCCGGGTAATCATTTACACAGGGTGTGAGTGTCTCGTGGCTTTCTGGTGAACTGCAAAGAACAGGGGGGTTGGGTGTGTGACAGCTCCTGGGCAGAAATGCAGGCTGCAAGATGGCTGTTGTCGTGTTAGTTAGATTTTCCTCAGGCATCAGCAGAAACGACCAGGTGGGTCGTGTGGAAGTGTTTGACACGAGATGGCAATGAAAAAGCAACAGAGTCCAGGTACAAATGATGCCGATCAGAAGAACACTTTTCCTCTTTTTCAGGATGTATAGGAATGCTGAAAAAAGCTGAAAAAAGCATTCTTCAGGTCTATGACAGAGAAGTGCGTTGCATCAGAAGGGACCATCGTTAAGAGGGCTGTAATGTCGCGGACAACAGGATATTGGGAGATTGTTATTTTGTTAAGGGCTCTCAGGTCAATCACAAATCTGTATATTTTAGGGGAGAGAGCATCTCCATTTGTTTTTTTAAGAACGGGATTAATGGGACTGTTACATATATTGCCACGTGTTTCCTCCACTACGCCCTTGTCCATTAATTCAGATATTATTGTTAAAAGGGCCATTTCTCCTGCCGCGGGCAGTCG
This sequence comes from Lissotriton helveticus, assembly GCF_964261635.1. Taxonomy (NCBI): domain Eukaryota; kingdom Metazoa; phylum Chordata; class Amphibia; order Caudata; family Salamandridae; genus Lissotriton; species Lissotriton helveticus. The sequence goes on from NC_136071.1 coordinate 492,868,005, forward strand.
AACTGCCGGAGGCGGGGGAGAAGTGCACCTGGCTGGATGCATACCACACGAGGGGATATGCTGAGCAACCCTACATCAGTGTCTGATGATGCCCAGAGGGAAGATGGTAAAGACTGCAACTCTGGTGGGAGGGGACCGGACAGGTACATATAGGAAGCTGCGGTGGGAGAAATTGTTAGGGATACACCTTGGGGACTACATGATATGGTCGCTTACAGAGCTTTCAGTAAATCCGTGCCTAACAAGTTTTCACTGCAACCTGTAGTAAGGACCAAGGGAGCGTCAACATGTGCAGGGCCAATATCGAGAGGAAGGGGTTCAGAGACAGGGCTCGTCACAGGTGTTCCTGCAAACCCATGGAGACAATCATATTGCCAGAAAGGGGGGCTTCCGGGACTGACAGACGTGCAATAGAAAACCTGGTGGCCCCAGTATCCAAAAGGAAATTCTGATCATTCCCACCAACTGACATTTGAACATACGTGCCCCTTTGATCCACTGGAATTTGCACTCTGGTAATACCCCTTTCCTGGCTGGCCTATGCTTGGTAGGACCCTGTCTCATCAACTTCATCATAATCATCATTGTAATAAGTACGTGTTGCTTTGTACCCATCAAACCTATTGGCCGGGTGCTGACGGATGGGGGCGTCATCCCTGGGCCTACGTTCTTTATCTTGTGGATGGGGCGGTCCATGGTCCCTAGTCGGCCTCCCCTCCCTGGGAGCACGAGGCCGAGTCTTCCCTGTTCGGATGTTTTCAGCTAACACAGGACACTCATCTATCCAATGGCCGTACCCCTTACAATAAACATACTGATCTGTTTGGAGGGCTCCCGTACGTTAAGGGCTAGAGGGGGTAGACTGGCGAACCCTCAGAGGGAGTTGGGGTTGAGGTCTGAAATTCCCACGGGCATTGGGACCTCGGGGATGGTAAGCCTGCTGCAGACGTGCCTTAGTCTTAAGATCCCTAACCTTCTTACTTTCCTTGTCTCTATCCTCATTCTCCCTATTCTCGTGATATTGTGCCATAGCCAACATACCATCATAGTTTGGGCAGACCACGTACTTTCAACTTTCTTAAGCCTGGCGGAGATCTCGGGAAGCAAATTGCTGACAAACTTATCGACAAACACTGGGCCAGAACCTAGGGTCTGGGGATCCAAACCACTATGTCCCTTGTATTCTGTCTCAAAACGGGTAAAGAAGTCAGCCACATTCTCATCTTTTCGCTGCCTACAGGCGTTTATTTTATCCCAGTTGATGACAGTTTCAGGCAATAGTGTTTTCATAAATGTCATTATTTTACCGGGCAACGTCAGGATGGCAGCTTCTGGTTTAGTCCCTCCTACCCTTGCTTCTTCCATAGCATTAGGTCAGCCCATTTACCTCCCAATGCCGCTTCATGGTCAGTATGTCGAATTTTGTCCCAAATTTAAGTGGGGACAACTGTACCAAAAAGTAAATCTATATCCTCAAGAACGAGAGTACCTGCAGATATAATCTGACCTAATTCTCTCTAAAAGGCAGCCGGATTCTTCTGGGGATCTGGTAATTGTCCTTTTAACTGCATTACTTACGACCTTTTCCAAGGAACATGAACCTGCGCCAGTGTGCCTCAGCAGCCCCTTGGCCACTATTTTGGGCATCGGTAAGTGCGTTAACAAAGACAGGGGCCGCTTCTCTCATTGGCATAGCTGTTTCTAGAGGGGTGTTGGGAAAAGCGGTCATATCACGATAAGCCATTAAAGCAGACATAGTGCCAAACATTCCCTCTCCCTGAACATCGCCTCTTTTTATTTGCGACCTAAGGTCCATTAATCCGGTGGGTATCTGCATAAGCGCATTCTCAAATCTTTGCATGACCAGGGTACACATGTATTCAGCCCAGGTGGTCTGCTCCATAATCGTCCACTGAGAAAAGGTGGACCATATTTCTTTAAAGGCATAAATATTCCCGTTATTTATCCAACATTCACACTGTTGCCTATGTAGGTCATTTTCTCGAAGGGACGAAAAGCTGACAGCAGAGCGCAAGGAGGCCAGTCGGGGGGAATTCAACAATTTATATAGATCCTGCTTAACTGTAGACCAAGGAGAAGCAGAAAAAGGGCGTGTTGGGGTAAAGACGCAGGGGTTGGGCGGATGGAGACTTGTTGTCATTCCCACAGCGGGGACAGGGTTAGCGGGCGTGGTCTGTGTTGTAGGAAAAGTCGGGAGGGATGGTGTGATAGGGAGAACAGTAAGAGGGGCAATGGGGGCAGGAATGGGCGGTTGGTGGCGGGACATGTGTGGTGTGAGGCGTTAGGCCAGGGTACATTGGGACATATGCAGGAGGGCTTTCTAGCATGGAATCAAGCAAGGAATCACCTTCTTCTCCCCCCTCCATATGGCCCTTTCCTTTCTCCTCACAAGCTGGATAACATTTTTGTACCCGGGCCCCATGTTCCCTATCGGCTATTTCTACTGACTTTGTCATTTGATTTTGTACATTTTCTCTGGCGTGGTCGGCCATTGACATACGTTCCTGTTTTCTTTCTTGAGTCTTCTGCTTTCTAGCTCTCTGCTCTATCTCTTTCCTCCAAAATCGGACAGATTCAAACATAGACGGGCGCGTTTTTCTTTTCATTAATTGTTCCTCTAAGTTGGCGAGAACTTGGGAATTAAAGGAGCCATAAAGTGGCCACTGTAATTCCGCATTACTTTGTTTTGTATATTTTACCCAGAATGAGGAAACATTATGGCAGAAGGGCCATGTTTAACATACATCGTATGGCCAGGGGTCCCTTCTGGAGGAAGCGGACAATCCGCCTCCAGCTGGGAGTCCTGCGTACACATACAACAACATAATTTCTTGAACTTACTACTAACTGGCATGCTTAAAAACGGATAACAGACACCAGCGGGTTTTAAAACTCACCTCGCTTGCTTGGCTTTTGCAAAAGTCAATAACAGCAGAATTCATACAGAACAGACACCAGCGGAATTTTAAAAACTCACCTTGCTTGCTTGGCTTTGGCAAAAGTCAATAACAGCTTGGCTTTTGCGAAAGTCAATAACAGAAGCATACAGACTTGGTGGGTGATCAGTCCACCCTTACCTTACAGGGGCAGTTCTCTTCTGCAGACGTAGGGCTGTGTCCTGCTCCAGAAATTATTTTCTAGGGTACTCTAGCGAGAACGCAGTCAAGTGGCCCAGACAGGGTGGGGAGGGACAGCGGGCGAGTCGTTCGGCTTACCGGGTTGTAAGAATCCCTCGGGTAGGGTACCTCTGTCGGAGTCTCTACGTGCACCCCCTCACATCCACCGGCCTGACCTTCGTGCTCGTAGAGTTCCTGTTCAGGCGCCATTTGAAGAACTGGATTAAACCCACTTACTGGGTCTCGGCGACGGGGGAACCACCCAAGTCTTCCATACCTTCCTTACTTAGTAAAAGGAGACACAGCAGCCTTTGTTTGCAGGAGGAACTCAGATTTATTCAATAGCTCCGGCTATGGAACAGAGTCCCAATACTTTTTCATCTCAGTCTTTTGGCTGTTAGTTCCTTGTTCAATCAGGGCAGTGTTTGCAGTTGATAACCAGATCCAGACGATGTTTGTAGATGGTGACCTGGTCAAGGCTTGGTACACACATCATTGTTCACTTGGCTTGATCAAGGCTCAGTCTTTCAGGTCATTGTACACTCAGCTTGATCAAAGCTGGGTCTTTCAAGTCATTGTTTAATCACCCTGATCAAGACCCAGAAGTCAGACCATTGTCCAGATAACCTGATCACGGTGTCAAGGATGTTTACAAGGCTGGGAGCAGGAGATGGAAAACAAATCATTTACACAGGGTGTGAGTGTCTCGTGGCTTTCTGGTGAACTGCAAAGAACAGGGGGGTTGGGTGTGCGACAGTTCCTGGGCAGAAATGCAGGCTGCAAGATGGCTGTTGTCGTGTTAGTTAGATTTGCCTCAGGCATCAGCAGAAACGACCATGTGGGTCGTGTGGAAGTGTTTGACACGAGATGGCAATGAAAAAGCAATGGAGTCCCGGTACAAATGAAGCCGATCAGAAGAATACTTTTCTTCACTCCTTAAGCGAGTGAACATCCTAAGTGTCAGAGAGAGATTATGAGACAGGTGCTTTACATACAGGATAATGTCATCTGCATCACAGGATAACAAATAACTCTTCCCAGCAATTTGAGGCCTTCGCAGGGTGTGGTGTTCTTTTGTTATATGATCAAAGGCTCTGTAGCTAACACAAAATGTAAGGGGGATAAGTGGCAAACCTGCTGCATGCACCTTGCACCTTGAAAGGGGGGAGACAACCATTGACCCATATTCAGGCATTGGATCCATTATGAGGGCCCAAGCGTTTGAGTTCTGTGAGCCCAGCACGATCATAACAAGGAGTCATATGCTTTGAGAGAGTTGAGCAACAAGACAGCTGTAGGGAGAATCGGGTCGATATAGTGTGTAAGAGAAAAAAACACTTGTACGTTATCCAAGGTAGGACTGCTAGGGACAAAGCCTGGCTGTACAGTCAGGACCAGGCCCCTCATACAGGCAGTGCTTAATTTGTAAAAAAAAATAAGTGCCACGACCCTCGACAGGAGGCCACTGCCGCTTGCACACCCATAGCCCCTGCCAGCGCTATTTATACACTTGCATATCAGACGAGAGTCTAGTTCCCCAGTATTTAAAACAAGAAAGATCCGATGGTTCCGACCGACAACATATCAACATCGCGTCCCAGTTATCCGGAACTTTTTTAACCGTCTTGTTTTAAAATTAAAAAACTATTAGGGTATAAGCATTGCGGGTAACATAAGGGCGAATTGTCCAAAACAAATTGTAATTTAATAGATGTACGAGGGTCGCAAGGCAATTGATAACTGGGACGCGATGTTGACATGTTGTCGGTCGGAAGCATCGGATCTTTCTTGTTTTAAATACTGGGGAACTAGACTCTCGTCTGATATGCGAGTGTATAAATATAACTAAGAACTGTGCAGCTAAAAATTATGGGGGTATTAGCATTGCGTTAATAAGTGCAAGCTGGGCTATCTAATTGGATATTTGATAGTTTTACGATGGTCTTAAGGCAAATAACAAATGGGTCGCAAAGTTAACGTGTTCTCGGGCGTCGAGCAACCCATTTGATATGCGAGTGTCGAAATATAGCCAGGAATTATGCTGCCTCACTATGCTTTGTCCAACAGAACGCGTTGCCCGTGCTCCCGATTTAAAGTGGAATATATTAGGAGAATTCTTTAAAATTATAGAATAGGTTATGGTGCTATGACAACTGTTTAAGCTCCGATCTAGGTGCATAATATATAGGAAGTTAGCTGCAACAAGCAAGACTTAGTTCTCCTTTTAGGACTAGAAACTTTCTTCTATTCTCTATGGTATGCGTACGCGCATCGTGAGAAATGATGAATAAATATTAATATTGTTTCCTCTCTCTCGCAGGCCTATCAAAGCCTACTTTGTCTCTCCATCTATGGGAATATGTTTCAAATAATAAGTAAGTATGATTTTATTAGAATACACACCATATGCAGGGATTGTTCGTCGGATGGTAATAATTTTACATCCTCTTTTTATTATTATCTTTTTTAGTCAATTTTGTAGTATAAAAGGCCTAATCATGTACTGACCATGGCGACACAGTTTAATGACAATTGAATTCAACCATTGATGAGTTAATTTTGCGATTACATGCTGTAGAACATATTGTTCAAGTCGTATGTTTATACAAATAAGTGTGTATTTTTGAATTTTGCGGCATTTGCACTGTTTTTGTTCATTATAGAACAGGTATGGCATTTTCAAATACTCAGTGTCTGGCCCATGTGTCACACAAGATACATTTAGTTTTGATATTTACTCTTGGCCTGCTTTATCTTTACTAAGGAAACTGATTTCTTTGGTGTGGAATTGATCCTGCGCAGGCGTCCCCATAATAAATGGGGGGGGGGTTCGGACGTACTATCAGAAAGTGAGTCTAACACTTGGAAGATAATCTTTAATACTATCCATCCATTTATAAATGATGGACTTGTCAACATGCCCCCTTTTTCTCTCTCTTTTCGTTGTATGTTCATTAATACAGATCAATTGGTCACTGAAAAACTCTGTGCTGATATCTCCAGGATGTATTGGTAGGATCCTGACATTCTATTACAAAGTGAGTTGCTCCTTAGAACATAGTTTGTGAATAAGGTCATTTATTGAGCACTTTGGATGGAATAATTGCTATTTGGTTATATATTAATCCTTACAGATCTATGGTTATTACCTTAGCTGTGAGATAAAACTACGAATCATAGCAAAATCATCATATTCTATTTCCTTGGAATTGAAAAAGGTCAGTCTCTCTATATACCTAACAGGGCTTACAGGTCATTTTTAATTAAGAATAGGAAAATTACTTTTTCACTTTACACGGTGTGGTAATGGGTGTATCCTCTGGTATTTTCTTAGGTCTTTTACCTTTTGCTTCACCTTCCTTTTTCGGTCCTTCACAATCTACGGTATACTTACATATGGTTTCCTCTTTGAACATATGCAAAGCTGATGACAAAGATTTTAAGTAAATTTTGGTAAGATTTTATTGAAAGTCTCATGCATATGTAAATACAAGATCAATAAGAAAACATTGTTGTCTTTGCAGCCTTGAGAAAGTCACATGACGTGACGAAACACGTGTCGGCTGTTGTCTTTCGTGGACCAGGATGAAGAGGACATACAAAACTGCCCATAGTCCCTCATAATTAGAGAACATTTGTTCTTTCTTGGTCTTTGTTTATTACATTTTTGTCTTTAAAGTAGTACCTTAAGTCTGTTTGAAAATGTTTTAATGTTTTATATATTGTTTGGAATTAAAACTCTTTGAGAACCCAAAATTTTTGATTGCCAGTGATATTTGAATTGACACACAGAATGTCTCTGTTTGATCAAATGTAGACACAAACAGTTACTTTAGAGTGCCGGGATATCTGTATATAAAGACTGGGCAAGGGTTTGACCAAGGTAGGTACTGCACCACTAGCGGCACTGGAGCTGCCAAGTGCAGAGGTCACTGGGCCTAATGTTATCCAATAAAGGCTGGGGGCCCCTTGACGAGGCACCGGTTACAGGTAACTACATTTGGTTCAGGGACATAATCCCTGGGGGCTAAGATCAGCACTGGAGTGGCACCAAACAGCACAGAGACTGCACCACCAGTGGCACAGGGGTGACCAGATGCAAAGTGCAAAGGAGGCATCAGGAGCCATGTTGAAGCCAATTGAGATCCTCGGTGGGGGAAAACGGCTGCAGGCTCGGATTTAAAGGCTGGCTGAAGGAATCACACAACTGGAGAGGCAAGTTGGATAGTGGGGGGATGCTGGGACACTGTCAGTTGTGCACACTAAGGCCACGGGTCTGCGGGTGCAGGGGTGTCTTTTGGCATTGGGTTTTCTCACCAGAGTCCTTCAGATGGAGGCACCAGGCATCGAGAGGGAGGTCAGGAGAGGTCGTCCAATGCTGGATCTCAGGTCAGGATTGCAGAGGAGACTTCACAGGTTTAGTGGGCCACCTGGACTTGGGCCATGGGAGTCGGATTCAGAGTGGTGCAAGTGTCACGGATCCGCATGGATCCGGAATCCTTGTGTCTGTTTCTTGCTGGACACATTTGGTGTCCACAGTAGACAAGGGTCTTTGTTGAGGAGAGCACAGGTCCCCGGGGTTCGTGGAGGTTGCTGGCTGTGGGCCATGCCAGTTTCTTGAAGAAGGGTCGCTGGAGGAGGAGATGAGCCTGTAGGGCTTCGGTCAATTCATTTGTCGTTTTCTTCTCCACTGCTGCACGACTCTTCAGACCTTCTTCTTTGTAGGTCATCGAATCTGAAGAACAAGGTTCAGGGGAGCCCTTAAATACTAAATTTAAGGGTGTTACTGAGGTCGGGGGCAGTAGCCAATGGCTACTGTCTACTAGGGTGACTACACCCTTTGGGTGCCCCCTCCCCTTGGGGCAAGGGGAACATCCATGTTCCTATTGGGCATAATTCTCTAATTCAAGATGGAGAATTTCTAAGAGAGTGGTTCACCTCAGCTCGTGGCGACCCTAGGGGTGTGCCAGAGGTGGACACTCCTGCTCTGCTAACTATTTGTACCACATGTCTTCCTGCTAAACGTGGCCATGTCGACTCTTCAGTTTGGTCTGTACTAAAATACACAGTCTGCAATGGCAGTGTGTGGGTGTTAAGGTGAGGGGTCCCTAAAGGTGGCATAATACATGCTGCAGCTCTCTCTGGTCCCAAGGCCCTTGGTACCAGGGGTACCTTTTACAAGGGACTTACATGTGGTCCAGAATTGTGCCAATTGTGGAAGCAAAAGACGCAGGTGCTGGGGCCTGGGTAGCAGGGTCCCAGCACACACTCAGTCAAGTTAGCATCAGGTATCTGACAAAAAGCTAGTGGGTAACCATGCAAAAATGGGCACTTTACTACAATAAACAACTGTTGTTGTGCTCAATCCTAAATTAGCTAAACAGCTCCACCATGTGACAGACTGTAATAAGCATCGGTGTTGACAATTAAGTCCTGTGCTGAGCACTGGAAACCACTGGGGCAAATAAAGCACTGCATATAGGGCTTTAGTCCAACGTTTCCCAAACTGTTGGTCGCTCATGAGTCGCGAAAGAGCAATAAATAAAGATGCCTTTATATTCTGTATTTATTTTGTCATATTTACTGCGCTTCAAAGAAAGAGGTCAAATGTCAGGATATTTATTCTGACAAATTGCTGCTGTTTTTTAAGATACGAATTGGTGTTCACAAACCCCCCCCCCCCCCTTTGCAGTCAAAGAAAGAATAGCAAAGTCCATTTTTTGTGACAATCTTGCTAGGAGACAAGGAGTGTAAAATGAAAGGCCATAAGAAGTAATATTTTGTAACACATAACAAAAGGTAAATACCTGAAAACGAACTGCACATACTCAATAGTTAAATGCAAAAATGAAGTACATTTTTTGAATTCTGAAGTGTGATGGAAACAAAGTTTTTAAAAGGATCAAAACAAATCAAGACACTTTACTTGTCGATGCACAAATGATAAATATTCACAGAACCCGATTTACAATTTGTGTGCAACATATTTATCAGTAAAACTGTATGTCTGTACAAATTTAGTACCCCTTTCAATTGAAAATGTTATGTCTGTAAATGTCAGTGTGCTACCACACAATGCCTTAGTTACAATAAAATATTGCCGGCCCCATGCCAATTAAAGCTAAGTGGGTCACAAAAGTTTGTCATTCTAAAAATTGGCCTGTAGTTCTAAAATATATATTTGAGAAGCACAGCTGTAGTCTAGTCGCTATTATTTTTTGCTAGTATTTTGGTATACTTTTTAATTTGTGGTAATGAGCGATGCAACACAAATTCCTCTTTTGGCTTAGCAGGTTTCAGCAAAATTCCCTGCTCTCTAGCCTCTCCAAATACAGCCAGAATGCAATATTCTTTATAAAATCCAGCAGTCAGGCCATCCATGTCAGGAGCCTTATCACTAGGCATGACCTATGAACTCTTTGATTTCGTCATTTGTCAGTGGTTAGTGCCATGGTTCTCATTTAAAGCAAAATCAAAGGAATGATGGACGGAATGTTGAACATTGCAAGCACTCACCCCCAGTTAACTCATCTGGGTTTAATCCATCATCATTCTTTAGCTCACTCCTCCACCCCAGTTCAGACATGGCCATATGCAAATCAGTCTGAACCTGTGCCTCCTGGGAACAGTCCAGCCCGAACTGCCAAACCATGTCTTCCCTGGACCGGAAACAAGCATCCTGGGACCGGTTTCTGGCTAACCAGCCATCATCAGCCAGGCTAGCTTGAATCCAGTGGCAAAGTGAGCAAGGGACCCACGTCTGGACATATCCTGCCAACTTAGGGCGAACAAAGCAAAACCAAAGGGAATGATGGACGGAGTGTTGAACATTGCAAGCACTCACCCCTAGTCAACTGATCTGGGTTTAATCTGTCATCGTTCTTTAGCTCACTCCACCACCCCAGTTCAGACATGGCCATATGCAAATCAGTCTGACCCTGTGCCTCATGGGAACAGTCCAGCCCGAACTGCCAAACCATGTCTTCCCTGGACCGGAAACAAGCATCCTGGGACCGGTTTATGGCTAATCAGCCATCATGAGCCAGTCTAGCTTGAATCCAGTGGCAAAGTGAGCAAGGGACCCACGTCTGGACATACCCTGTCAACTTAGGGCGAACAAAGCAAAGCCAAAGGGAATGATGGACGGAGTGTTGAGCATTGCAAGCACTCACCCCCAGTCAACTGATCTGGGTTTAATTCATCATCATTCTTTTTGCATATGGTTGGGTTCAAAGTGGAATGGCATGGTGAGCAAAAAAACTATGGATTTAAGCCCAGATCTCTGTACTGGGGTGAATGTATGACATTGTTCTGCATTCTGTCCATCAATTGTTGTTTTTGCATTTGTCACTCCGAGTGGGACGGGTATGCTCAGACATGTCCCGTGCTCTCCATGCCACTGGAATCAAGCTATCCTGACTGAAGAGGGGTTAAACCCCGAAACCGGTCCTAGGATGCTTGTTTCCAGTCCAGGGAGGACCTGGCTTGGCAGTTCGGGGCTGGACTGTTCCCATGAGGCACAGGGTCAAGACTGATTTGCATATGGCTGGGATCAAACTGGAATGGCATGGTGAGCAAAAAAACGATGGATTTAGGCCCAGATCTCTGTACTGGGGTGAATGTATGACATTGTTCTGCATTCTGTCAATCAACTGCTGTTTTTGCAGTGGTTCTCATTTAGGCATTCTGAACCAGGCAGGAGAAGCTTCTGATAGGTAATTAAGTAGATGGTTGATAATTTTAATATAGTGTAAATTAGTACTGTAGTTGGTCAGTTTATCTAGACTCTCCAGTGAAGTAGTACTTCTGATTCCATCTTCGTTCTATAGACCAAGTGCCTGCCTACAGGCCCGGATTCATCAATTTATCAAGTGTCTGACCGGGTGTTCCCACTCTTCCTGTCTTCAAGTTTTTTCTAAGCTTCCAAAGTGTCACAAATGGACATCAATATATCAAATTGTTTAGATATGCAGAGGCCTATGAGATAAGCCTTAAGAGCCTTCCATAATGTGGAAGCCTTAGAAATTGTTTCCTCATTGAGAGAAATGTATTTCTCAACCCGTTATAATGCGTTAAATGGGAAAACCCACTGGCGATAGCTGCTGGATTGGAATTCTGTAGCAACCATACATGTAACTTGTGAATGATGGAATAGTGTGCGTGGGAGTATAGTAGTCTCAAAACATCTAGTACATGCATCTTTATTTGTCATCCACACATCAATTCATGACAATTCATTATGGACTGAGGAATAAAGTGAAAAGTCTCTTTGGTCTGGATATTTAAAATGGTTAATCTCTATCAGGGAATTTCTACCCATTATCCTATGTACTGTTTGAACAGCTGAGGAAAGCGGGTGGGCTGACACAGTCTATCCATCCATAACCATATCTCAGATGGTATGGAAGTCCCCCTTCCTTAAAGATATCTAACATAGTCTGACCTGCATAGTATAAAACAATTGTATAGAGTGCTACGTTCTTGTAAAAGCTGATCAAAAAGTGAAGGAGTGTCCGTATTGGGACCATACATGTTTATCAGCGTCAGCCACTCATGCCCAATGATATCCTGCATAATAATATTCCTGTCCTCTGGATCGACATCAGTAGAAATGTGTCTGAAGTACACACAGCATTTGACCAGGATTGCAACTCCACATGATTGCAAGGTAGATGAAGCGAAATATCTATGTGCACCCCAAACTGTGGTGAATCTGGTCTTTGTCTTGTTAGTCAGGTGAATCTCCTGTAACTACCTAGAATCGATATCATGTCCGCTCTAGTAATCAAATGACATCCAGGTTGTTTGTTCACACAAAGGCAGCTGAGGAAGCTGAGGTGTGCCCTGAAAATCCTGATTGCCATCACCAGGCTGATGGATCTTCTTGAGCTAGAGGGGTGGGAAGAGGTGTCACTGATTCCTGAATAGGGATGTGCCTGTCCTCTCTCAATGCTGTCTCCACCCCTTGTAGTGTGTCTGCTGCCAAGACAGGAAAAGACAGGGAAAGGCGGGATATCTGCACTACAAAGACTATCCTACTTCAAAGGCCAAAAGGGGTATAAATGTCGGACCTATACCCCATATGTTTAGAACACTTCTGGATCAAGAGGAGAAGAGATGGAGAGCTGTCAGGAGCAGTACTATCCATTTGCTGCTTTGCTGTATTGGCCTGTAGCAGCTGCGGCTTCTGTCTTGGAGAGGACAAGGACTGGACTTTGCTTTGGTATCCCGCTTAAGACGATTCTCAACCCAAGGGCTTGTGTGTGCTTGCCTCTTGTTAAGAAGTCTCAGGACCATCAGAGACTTCACCTGCTTCCCCTGAACTCCTCTGCTGGGAGTTCTGACCTGCCAAGTGGTGCCAATTCCAGTTCTGGGCCCTTGGAGGTGGCTTCTGTGGCAAGAACAGGAGCAAATCCACACAATGGACTTCAGGGCCCGTTTTTCCCACCACAAGCTTGCCATGCGGTTGAAAGACAAACGCATTGCCGTGACAGAAGAATTGACGCAGCGCCTGACTTGTGGCCCAAAGGTCATCGCAGCCTCAGTCCCGAGCATCCTGCCTCCAACGTCCGAGGCACCCACTCCGACTCTGGCGCAGGTCCTGCTGTGTGGCTGAAGTTTCACTGTATCACCTGTTCACGATTGGAAGAATTGATGCAGCGCCACTGCCACAACGACCCCAGCGCGTCTGGATTTTCCATGCATTGCTTCATCGAGGTTGCCCAGTAGTAAGGAACCGAGAGTGCATATCTGAAATTCGAGGCATCACCACCCCTCGCAGAAGGGAATCAATGCCTCACCTCCCATGACAGGAAGCAATTGACGCACCACCTCCTTTTCACCGCAACAAGGATTCAATACATCACCTTCTCTGGCAGTAAGTAATTGATTCATCATCACCTCCCCTGAGAGTAAATAATCAACACATTGCTTTGTTTTCAGAACCTTATCTCCCCTGTACCTGCTTTCGTCCTTGATTTTTTACACATCCCATGTACTTTGCACTAAAGAGAGACACATCCATAGTTTCCTTTGGACTAAACTGTTTTGACCCTTTTAAACGTGATGTCTTTACTTTTGTATGTTGGATCTTTGTCATTGTTTTAAACAGATAAAGATTGGTTATTTGCCTAAACTGGTTTGATGTCCATTTGTAGTGTTTTCACTGTGTTAATGTGTGCTTTTTGTACAACTGTTTTAAACATTGCCTCTGAGATAGGCCTGACTGTTCATGCCAAGCTACTAAGGGGTGGGTAGGGTTTATCTTAGCTGCATAAACTCCTTACCCTGATTAGACAGAAGGGTCCCTACTTTGACAGGGTGCCAGCCACTGCCAAATAGAGACCATCATTTCCAACACTAGCCTATGTAGGGTTGTTCATTCCCCTGATGTTCCATTACATCAGTGTTATCACTATCTTACGTTGTTGTTGTGAACCCGTCAGTAATGATTAACCAGCAAGACTGTGTATTTGTGGTGGGATATCCACCCAAAATGACACTACACATGTGATGCTGACTCTAAGTTGTGCCACATGACTTGAACTCAAATATGGAAAGATAGTAGTAAATAACCTACGACACCTTTTAAGCAACTATTTGTTACATATCCCCATAAGCCTTCCCACTCAAACAGTGCGAGACCACCTCCCAAAAAACATCATAAACATTTAAAAAATGCCAAAGCGAGGGGGGTGTGGCTTGCAGCCGTGGAAGATGGCCGCAGCAGTCGGCGCTTAAAACCCAAAATCCGACATTATCCGGAGGAACAAAGGCACCTAACGGCGTCTGAAGATATCAGGAGGCGGTGGGGTGCAGCGGAGACCTGGGGTGGCCCCCTGGGCATTCTAACACTCAAACGCAGGGGTCCGGGCCGCTCGAGCCGCCGTGACTAAATGGCACCCGCCAGTGAAGAGAGCGGAGATTGTGGGACCCCCTGACTGAGGAAGCCAGACAAGGTACCTGGAGCGATTTCATCCCGCTCCTACGGCGGCAACAGGCGATAGCGTGAGTGAGGGAAGACGCCGTGACTCGCTACTGCTGACTTCTCGCAGTCCCGGAGCCCGCCGGGGGGCGGAGGGCCGATCAGAGTGGTGCACTCTGCATGAGAACCCCAACTTGTGAAGCCCAATGGCGTGAGACCAGAGGCGGTGCACTAAGTGCAGGGTGTGTAGGAGGCTGTGAGAGCAAGCTGTGATGTATTCCTATAGGTTCTGTATCGATCCCCCTATTCCTGACCCTATTCTGGTTAACAAGTTAACTAGCAGCCATCCCATGATGCAGAAACCGTTATCTGATTACGCCAGACCACGGCACAGGAGCGCGTTATCTGATTAGGTCATAACGCTTGCCATCTAATTAGGCAAAGCAATATTCCTCCAGCCCCTGATAAGGCATACGGAGTTCTCAAAACAAATCAAACCTATGACAACCTGGGAAAAACCCTGCGGCCATTGTTTTGATTTCACCGAGAACTTCAGTAAAAGAATGTGCTAACGACCAGCTCGTATGACATCCTTAATGACGTATCTATGTCCATCCTTACGTCAATCTCGGCACCTTACAGGTATAAATATTACCGATATTGCCTTAAGCAAACACACGCGGTGGTGACGAGATCGGAGCAGCGAGACTTGCCGAAGCCCAGCAGAGAGCGAAGCCCACTGGCGCTGCCCCGCCTTCCTGACGCGCTGAGAACGAGACGCTGTTTTCTCCGGCCGAGAAATCCAGCTCCAGCGCTTCCGAGCAGCCCTCGCAGGCAGCTTGGAATATCGAGACCTCAGACGAGAGATACTATCCCTCAACCATCCTAGATCACAGGTACGGAGCTGAATAACCCCTTGCAGAGAATTCTTGAGTCAGTCACTTGGCAAAACAAACTTAACTTAAACTGCTACTTTCTATCCCCGCCCACGTATTAGGCTTAGGTCAGGTACACTGGGGTAGGCGTAGTTAGAAGCACCAGTTGAGTACTATTAGTCAAATGTATATGTGTATGTATATATTCTGTCCATTTTAAATAACGTATGGCTTAGAAACCATATCAATGTTTTTACAGTATTATTTTATAATTCTGCTTTTATTGTATGCACTTTACTTAACCATAAGTATTGCGATAATATCGATCCATTTCTCTTGTACGAGAAAAGAGACTGATTAATAAATAACATCTTTTATTGAACACGCCCGTCTCTTCCTTTTCTCTACAATCTGGTGAAACTAAGAATGCACGTACTGACTGAGTAAAATAAGTTGTCTTTTGTTTTCACACGACTCTAGAGATACATTCTTGATTAGGGGAGAGCAAAGTTGTCATGTTCTATGGTTGTCAGAAACTAAATCCCTTCTTGTCTATCCAGGGAGGTTCAACTCCTCCTTGCCTATTCGAGAAAGTTTCTAGTGAACTCTGAGCTAGCTGGCAAACCCAAAACTTTAAGTCTAATATCGACAGTAGAAGACCTAGTTAACGTCTGGTCTAGGTCTATACTTTTGGAGGTATTATTCCAATGCGCAGAGCCTATTGGGATAATAGGAACTATACTACATGGCGCCCAACGTGTTTGGATAGGCGATAAAACTAACGCAAGACTTTAGAGTAACTCAGTCGTGCTCTTTCACTCAGACCCCTTTTTCCCCATAATACTCCAAAGACGTCTGGAGTGGGTGAGAGGTAAAATCCGCCAAACCTCGCAGGAGGGAACTCCTATGTATGGTTCTTGGTTCAATCAACGTTGAAGGATACACTGTTCCAAAATATTGTGCATCTAATCTTTGTTTCCATAAGAAACCTGATCTGCAAACAAACAGAATAACCTTCCTGACAGTAAAATGCCAGAAAGTGATGATGAAAGAGAGAGAGCTAGATTAGCAGCTGAACTAATAGAAGCTGATAATACTATGCAAGAAGCGGACCCGGATATAAAACTCATCCCGGTCAACATAAGAAGATCTATAACGTTAAAACGTATAGACAATGGACTGACACCAAGAGGTGGTACAGTCATATTCGTAATTGAGGCACACGAATATCGGCAGACAGAGGTATTCTATTCATGGATAAACTTTCCAGCAGCAAATGCTGTAACAAAGGAGTTCCACTATTATAAAATAGAGGAACCACCGGATACCTACACTCCTTTCGAGGAAGTGGAAGTACCACTCAAATTCCAAGAGCACCTGCTCTTGTTTAATGGCGCCCTAAAACATAATAATCACATCACCAGGCTCGGTCCACTAGGTAGACCAGGAGCAACATGGCCGGTCCTAGCCGGATACACACCACATCCAGACATCGAAAGAATGTCTGCAGCAGATGTTTTAGTACAACTAAAACAACTAATTAAAATATATAGACAACTAGTCCAATATGTAATGCGGACTTCAACCATCCAACCTGTAGTTAAAATTCCACAGCTGACCCCACATCAGGGGAACACAAATAAAATTACACCACAGAACATACAGTCCTGCCTAGGTAAAGTACCAGCTAAACGGGAACAAATACCATTCTGGTTAGCACAAAAAATCACCCAAATAGAGGCGGTGTTTCCAGACACCACCCCTGTGGATAAACACAGGATTCTGACTATCTGTCTTCCAATGGGAATCGCACCACACGTGGAGGACTGTGACACTTGGGGTACAGTCTTTGCTTCCATTTACACAAAAACACATGGTGTACCATCCATGTCGGTAATACCAGATGTGCTAAAACAAATTCAAGACGAATACGGTCCAGAACCCGCTTTAACTCTCGGTATGAAATTACTAAAAGACTTCAAGCAGGTCTCGGCAATATTACTAGCCAACATAAAAGGAGAAGCAGCGAATGTGGCGATCCGCCAGAGGTTAAAAGAGACAGATATAGCTGACCAACCAGCTGAAATTGCCAGAATTATAGAAAAATCCTATAAAGAACTAGGTAGAGATAGTTTGGGTGGAATACCAGTAAAGCCCCAACTAATTGAAAGTCCTGAAAAAATATTTATTAAAAATAATCTAAACAGTCAAAAGAAGAACTGGGATGGAAACAAACAATCCAATCCAAAAGAAAAGAGATTCCAGTCCAGAGGAAGGTCTCCTCGGCGGAGAGAAAGATCTCCGGACTAAGGACCCAAGTCTCCCCAAAGGGAGCCCTCTGTGAAAAAATACAACCTTAGAAATAGGGATAACATAAAGAAACCGGATAGATATCAAGATTTTGATACACGTCCCTCTCAATCTTTTCAGACTTCCTCGCAGAAATCGGAATGAAGAGGACGATCGGAACCCAGGGAAGGGCACGTCAAGTCCAAAGACAAGGAACCTGCTCATCCAAATAAAAAATTACAGTTTCCAAAGAAGAAGGTAGCCAGTATTAAAGTATTCAACAATGCCGAGAATACTGAGGACACAGCTGAAAAACGGAGAGTGGGCTCAGACAATGCTAGACAGCGCAGCAGAAGTGAGCATAGCACGCAAAGTCCTTATGAATCATCTGGAGACAGTGGACACGAATGAATACATTCAGGTGGAAACTGCAGACACCAGAGTTAGCAAACCTCACAACTTATATGAAATAACTTTACGTATAGAAGGGGATAAGACTAGGAAAATAAGGGGCCTTTTTTGGGATAATCTCTCCAAGGGCTATGACATCCTTCTAGCTGAAAAAGATTGGCCACCAGAGTTTGTCAGGGAGTGCCCACATGGCGAAGAAATAATTATGCCTGCCTTCTCAAATCATATTCCAATTCATAAAAAATATACACTTGCAAGAAAGTGGGCAGTAGCTCAAGCTCCTGCTTTATATAAAAATCATGTAGGATGGGATGAGGACTCTCCTCCTCACAAAATCCAGTTAAAATCACAACCTACTGCACAAAGGCAGTATCCAATCAAGCAAGAAGCTAAAAAACAGGTAAAAGAAATTCTAGATCAACTAGAATACAAGGGGGTGATTGAAACTTGCACCTCACAAATGAACAACCCTTTGTTTCCTGTCTCCAAACCAGACAATTCATATCGTCTAGTTTTGGATTACAGACACCTTAACTCATGTTGCAAAACTTTTGCAGTACAAAACTCGCATAGTGCTGCACTAATGAATAACATAGTGCGCAAAAAATATAAAACAACATTAGACATCTCTAATGGATTCTTTTGTCAAAATATAGCACCAGAGAACAGATACTTATCAGCGTTCTCAATAAATGGCGCTCAAAAAGAATTCTGTCGGTTACCCCAGGGGTACAAGAACAGCCCAGGATTATTCTCAGCGAGAGTAACAGAGTTACTACAAACATATGATGAAGAAGCATTATCGTATGTCGACGACATATACCTAACAGACGATGACTTGGATACTCACTTGAAGAGAGTGAACACCATAATACTTGGGTTCGCGGCAGAGGGTTACAAATTCAACTTTAAAAAATCTAGAATTGCCCATCTAACAGTCCTGTTCTTAGGATATGAATTATCAAGTGAAGGCAAAAGCCTGGCTGACAATTTCCTAGAGAAATGTGCCGTACTCCAAGCACCTAGAACACTAAAAAACCTACAGTCAATTCTAGGCTTCCTAAATTTCGGAAGAACATACATTGCAAATTACGCAGAAAGGGTCAAACCCCTTTATGATCTAAGAAAACCAGATTTAAAAAAAACAAATTGGACTCAAAAACACACAGAAATTCTGAGATCCTTACAAACAGATATGGTAATTAAAACAAAATTAGAAACACGTGATAACACACGCAACCTTGTGATTCGAGTCATCCCAGGAAGATGCGGATTCACATACCTGACCTCTAATGAGGGAGAAAAGGTACCAATTGCATTCAAATCACACTTGTACACAGAAGCTGAAAAGAAATTCAGCATTAAAGAAAACATTGTTCATGCAGTTCAAACCGCAATAGCTAGAGAAAAAGATAAAGCTGACGGTAGACACATCACAGTCAGAACAGCAGAATCAGCCTTTGAGGCATTAACAACCCCGTGTAATTTACCAACAACAGCATTGAATCCGGAATGGATACAATGGGTGAATTCCATTACAATGGACAAAGTAAAATACTACTTTGATCCAGAACTAGAGGAACTAAAATATCTAGAATATGAAAGAATATTCCCTCTGCCAATCGACATTCTGCCATTACGACAGTACGCTTGTGTAATCTATACAGACGGACATGCTCAACCATCCGTTTGGGGGGAACAAGCATACAACCCCACATGTGAGATTACAAAAGAAGTGTGGCACGGAGGTATACTAAGATCTCTATTAACAAAAACACACTCAGTAGAAACTAATTCAGAACAACAGACTGAAATAATAGCATTGAAAATGGCGCTAGATAATGCAGATCGCGAATTCCCGACACTCATAGTGTCCGATTCGTATTACTGCGTCAAATCATATAACAGCGATTTACAGAAATGGATTCAAAACGGTTACAAAGATGACACAGGTGCAACAATAAAGCAAAAACTGCTTTGGGAACAAATAGTTCTGTTAAAAAAAGAACTACCAAAGACTCACGTGATACACTCACTGAGTCATCAGCGTGATGGCGTTCATGTTGCAGGGAATTCATTGGCTGAGACAGCCACAGCGGTAGCAACTAAATCGGCTTCCGTAGCTAGAAAAAAGCGTGCAGTAAAATACATTGACGGTGAAACAATGCTGGCGGTGAAAACGTCATCAAAAGGCGACTGCTCAGCGTTACCGATCAGTTACCCACTCAAATATACATACATAATCGATGCGAACTCCGTTCCTTTTGCTCGAATCCCTGGAGTGGGGGATAGAGTAATTCCAAACAAGGACAGGAGAACTTTGTTAATAGCAGACGCACATATGGGCGAGGGTCTCAGACACCTCAAACTAAAAGATTCTCTGGAAGAACTACAATCAGTGTACTGGTGGCCAGGCATGAGCCTGCATCATCACATCTTTGTAAAAACATGCCCGGGCTGCAACAGAGATCGCAGCGGCGAGAGGAACGGGGTAATACCATGGCGTTTCACTCAATAAGGGCTAAACAATAATCAGTGAAACAAGTGTAAATAATGCGTCCCATTAACAAATAAAGACTAGTTTCCACTTATAAATGTAGACCCCAGCACTCGGCTGACGTCGGGACTGTTATACAAAGATTTGCGAGTCTAAATGGCATATACGCTAGGAGCATGCTACGTTTGACCAATGTTTTCACTTTAGCCCTCAAGCTTGTGGGAAAGCACGGCCAAATGAGCATAGCGAAGCGGGATTCTTCTCACTTCCTTCCTGAGGGATACGGGATGGTGTAGAGAAAAAACCAAGGCATAAAGCAATCTATAACAGCAAAGGTATTAGGTTCGGGAGCTGGGTGGGTCAAACATCTAATAAGTGTCCAATGTAGTCTAAACAACTTGCCAAGAAATTCTCTGAGGGGATTCAGTCCGTACGAATTAATGTTTGGGACTAGGATGCTAGTCTTAGATCTTGACAGTCAGACTTCAGTGGTGAAAGAAAAAAGCTTTGATATCAAAGATCGTTTGGCTATTTTACAGGACTTAAACGAAACAAGAAAAGACCTGAGCAACATAAAGTTGAAACAGCAGCCAACAACCACTGAAGAACCACCACCTGTCCCAGCAAGACCTGTCTGGATTCCAAAAATCGGGGATCTAGTCAGAGAAAAGATTGCGGTAAAGAAGGAATTTGGGCCTTCTTACAGAAAAGCAGTTCCTGTCTTGTCCATCAACGGGACAAGATCAGTTGTACTACCGCCACTTGCTGGTAAAAAGGAGAACCGAGTTGTATCCATCGACCTGGTAAAACCACAATCATGTGGCCGATAACAAACAGTAGGCCAAGTGGACTCCCGATAAGTAGTAGAACACCGAGGTTTGCTACAAGTACAGAGGTGCTAACTAAAAGGCTAATCCCATTCGAAACGCCTACAGAACAACAACAAGGACTATGCAACAATGCAATGGAACTCACACCTCTGAAAACCCAAATAAAAACATTTAGTAGAGACACACCAACCTACAATGAAGTAACAAATGAATATGCTGAAGCTGCAAGAAACAGTAATCCTGAAGCAATTGGAACAATAGACAGAACGGCATCCGGCTACTTCATCAACTTTGATGATTCTTCTGAAGATCTAAGTGAATCAAAGACACAGCCATCAACAAAAACTTTTAAAGATAAAGCTAAGGAACTTTTGAAACAGCTGAAAGAAACCTATCTGATTTCTCCATGGATTGAATTTTGGGTGTCCTTTGGTGTATTTATCCTGATACTTTGGCTCATCATGATACTATGTTTGGGACGCTTCATTGAGGGAAAATATGCTAAAATGGACACAGCAAGCCAGAAAATCAACTTGATCCTCAAGCCACACACGTCTTCACACGTCGAGAAAAGAGAACTTTCTTCAGTCAACTTCACAGCCAATCCTATACCGGGTGGGGTAGCATGGGACAATACTGACTATGAAATTTATGGTCCGGTCGAAATCCTCAAATATCCACACCAAATCAAGATCTCGTTGAGTGACTTTGTAAAACCAAACTCATTTGCTGATGATTGGGACTTTGAAAGTATCAATGACATGATGTCTGACCTAGTGATGTCTGCTAAATTTACCAAACATGATTATTTGCAGGGTTCATCTAATTATGATAGTATGTACTGCTACAACCACTATGGTAACCATTTTTTACATAAATCAGCACAATCTAGAAATGTTTTAAATTATAATCAATGGGAACATTGTGCAACCCCTCCAAAAGGAAGCTCAAGAACCTTTTATGACAAATATTCATACTTTTCAGGGTTCAACACAAGTAATGCTGAAACATTTTATTTCAAATTGTCAAATAAGACAGGAACAAAAACCATGCTTACAAACACGAAATTGATATATTCGGACTCATTTTTTGAACAAATGAATACATTTGGTTTTGATTATTGGGACAAAAATGTTGAAGTAAAAAGTGTTTGGGGTACAAAAGAATGGCAAGTACAAG
This sequence comes from Lissotriton helveticus, assembly GCF_964261635.1. Lineage (NCBI taxonomy): Eukaryota > Metazoa > Chordata > Amphibia > Caudata > Salamandridae > Lissotriton > Lissotriton helveticus. The sequence continues at coordinate 492,890,147 of NC_136071.1, forward strand.
GTATAGAATCATTGTTTAGAGCCTGCATGATCCCAGAACAAATTATATTCTTGAATGAAACTATTCAACAAACTACCTGTCTTGGATTAGCCAAAATCAAAGACTTAAATAAACCGTCTTTTCCAAAACCAACAATGAACAGCAATAACTCTGCGGATGAAGAGACAGACGTAAACTATGTATTAAACCAAAACAGAACAAATCCTGATTGGAAACAATGGTTAATCTGGCCCACAGATACTAATAACTGTCAAGACAGATTCCTGAACAAAACACAGGGGTTCAAATTGACCAGGCCAGACCCTAGATATTCCCAAAGACAACACCCAGGGATAATCACCACCTACAGTGTGGGCAAACTCTGCCTTCAATGGCTAAAAACTTCCACACTGACAGAAATTAAGCAACACCTAACTTTACTTACTGATGGTGCTGACTTGCGTGATTTCATTATGGGACCGCGCAAACAGCGTCAAAAACGCTTCATAGCAGCCTCTATATATGCAGCTTACAACGAGGCCTGGAAGATAACTCAAATTGAGACAGCAGAAAGTATACGGGAAATTGACCGTATTAATTTGGAAAAATCGCTTTCTGTAGTGGACAATGGGTTAATGACTCGGTCCTCCAGAATCTTTTCATTGGACAGCATTGTGTCATCAGCAATCGACATAATATCGCAAGATTTACTGTTGTTACAACACGGTCAGTCTCAATTGCGCTCCATTGTACAGCTTGGCTGGACGTTACAAAACCTGCGTTCAGGCTTTGTGCCTTGGCGTTTAATCAACACAACGTCACTATTCAATATCTTTAACCTTACTGATAAACAAATCAGTATGGCACAAAAGGGTGCTGATTATACAATCCTGAGCATTGAGAAACTCGAGAGATTACCATTGACAATGTCAGAACGACCTGTCATTGAATGGATAATACATGGGATAATTAATATTCCGATATCTACTTTCAGGTTTCAATACTGCCAAAAATATATACAGGCTGGCATGTACGAAAAATTGGGAAAAGGGTACATTAAGACAACATGGAACTTGCCCTATTCACATGCATGTGTCAGTAATAAAGGACAGAAAGTGTTTCTTAGTGGCAATAATTGTGCGATGTCACTAAGCGGTACACTTCTGTGTAATGGAATTAGTTTGCATGGAGCCTGTGAAGGGAACTCAAATAACCTTTCATGTCACCAGCTAGGCACACCTGCAACAGAGATAGAACCATTCTTTAAAAGACTCTATAACGGGAGTTACATTCTAATTGTGGATCGCAGATGTTGTAGTCTACTGCCCGGGGTTCCTTATCTCGTTAGTACGACTGCGAAGGTCATGTGCTGTGGACGCTTATGTTCCCCAGCTCCTTTCCAGACAGGGAGGCAAGGGCATGGCCTAACTTGAAAATTACTTCTATTCGAGTTGATACTTTAAGCAGAATGAAAACAGTGCTTCTTCAGACGCCGACCAGGCTCACGTCATCAAAAGAAACGTATGATCTCCTAGTCGCAAGGACGACTGCAGAGATTCACTCATTGTTATCAACTAATTCCCCCATACATTTCGCAGAAATCCTGAATGAAATCTTAAATATTTCTGATACCAGTGGAGTCTCAAATGTATTTAAGACAGTATTTTCGATGGCATTAACACCATTCAAAGCCACACTGGGTATTTTGCCAGACTTCATCCATTCGATTTTTGGAGGAGTTCCCCTCATTTTGGGACTAATTGCAGGAATCCTATTCTTAGTCCTTATATTTCGTTATGGAAAACCATGTCACAGACAAAACACCCGCGACAAGGGAAGAAACAATCCGAGCCATTGGATACCGGGACCGGATATCAAAAATCCTGGGACTAACCCGGCTTAGAGACCTGAACATGACTTGGTTTCTTTCATTTCGGCCGATATGGCAAAGATGTGTTTTACCTGTATTAAGGTGCATGCTGTGCGGAGTAGAATGCGTGTTGGACACCTGTCTGACGCTACAATCGGATGCGCCAATGGATGCAGAAACATTGTTGGGTCCGGTAACGGCTCATGCATTGTGCTGCCCTCAACGGCTGCCAATCCTGATGACGGCATTCGTGGAAACTTCACCACTACGATTAAGGGGTAGTGAAGATCAAGATGAAAGCAGCATCGATCAGGTACAACCTTCTGTCAGCAATACTACTCAAAACGTCAATGGAGACAATCATGCACATGAATGCATGGTTACATCTTTTTCCGAGTTAGTGGAACTCTCACAGGAAGCTGTTGACAGCTTTTTCAGCAGTCTCAATGATATGATGTTCTCACCAGAGCAGAAATAATGACTCTTGAACAAGCTAGCACACGGCGTTCCCGACACCTTGAATTTGGCCTTCAACTTTAATAATAAAGTAGCAAGATCAACTGTTCCTCCAGTCCACGGACAGCAATTTTTTTAGCAGCCCCAGAATATTTTTTTAAATTTTACGGGACACTTTTCTTCTGCTTAAAGTAGGAACTATTCTTAGAGAACTAATTTCTGTTTTTAGAAACTTCATAGACATTAGCTGCCCGCTGGTATGCGCATAAATATTTTTGAACTGTGATGAAGTGGTCTCGAACTTTTCTTCTGTATTAAGAGCCATTTCATGTGTAATTCTCATATTCGATTACTAATAATGTATACATGCGTGATTAATTTAGCATTAGTCTACTGCTTAAGTGCATATAGTACATATGGCTATTTTATTTTCACTTACATTACATAATTTCGAAATGCATTATATGTATTTTGGGGTGGTAAGGTATACACAATACTCTACAGTATGTTTTACTATGCCTAGATTCGTAAATATGGCCATAGTTAGCGTGGAGTGGGTGTGATGTATTCCTATAGGTTCTGTATCGATCCCCCTATTCCTGACCCTATTCTGGTTAACAAGTTAACTAGCAGCCATCCCATGATGCAGAAACCGTTATCTGATTACGCCAGACCACGGCACAGGAGCGCGTTATCTGATTAGGTCATAACGCTTGCCATCTAATTAGGCAAAGCAATATTCCTCCAGCCCCTGATAATGCATACGGAGTTCTCAAAACAAATCAAACCTATGACAACCTGGGAAAAACCCTGCGGCCATTGTTTTGATTTCACCGAGAACTTCAGTAAAAGAATGTGCTAACGACCAGCTCGTATGACATCCTTAATGACGTATCTATGTCCATCCTTACGTCAATCACGGCACCTTACAGGTATAAATATTACCGATATTGCCTTAAGCAAACACACGCGGTGGTGACGAGATCGGAGCAGCGAGACTTGCCGAAGCCCAGCAGAGAGCGAAGCCCACTGGCGCTGCCCCGCCTTCCTGACGCGCTGAGAACGAGACGCTGTTTTCTCCGGCCGAGAAATCCAGCTCCAGCGCTTCCGAGCAGCCCTCGCAGGCAGCTTGGAATATCGAGACCTCAGACGAGAGATACTATCCCTCAACCATCCTAGATCACAGGTACGGAGCTGAATAACCCCTTGCAGAGAATTCTTGAGTCAGTCACTTGGCAAAACAAACTTAACTTAAACTGCTACTTTCTATCCCCGCCCACGTATTAGGCTTAGGTCAGGTACACTGGGGTAGGCGTAGTTAGAAGCACCATTTGAGTACTATTAGTCAAATGTATATGTGTATGTATATATTCTGTCCATTTTAAATAACGTATGGCTTAGAAACCATATCAATGTTTTTACAGTATTATTTTATAATTCTGCTTTTATTGTATGCACTTTACTTAACCATAAGTATTGCGATAATATCGATCCATTTCTCTTGTACGAGAAAAGAGACTGATCAATAAATAACATCTTTTATTGAACACGCCCGTCTCTTCCTTTTCTCTACAATCTGGTGAAACTAAGAATGCACGTACTGACTGAGTAAAATAAGTTGTCTTTTGTTTTCACACGACTCTAGAGATACACTCTTGATTAGGGGAGAGCAAAGTTGTCATGTTCTATGGTTGTCAGAAACTAAATGCCTTCTTGTCTATCCAGGGAGGTTCAACTCCTCCTTGCCTATTCGAGAAAGTTTCTAGTGAACTCTGAGCTAGCTGGCAAACCCAAAACTTTAAGTCTAATATCGACAGTAGAAGACCTAGTTAACGTCTGGTCTAGGTCTATACTATTGGAGGTATTATTCCAATGCGTAGAGCCTATTGGGATAATAGGAACTACACTACAAAGCGATATCCTTGACGGTGCAATTAGAGCCCAGATAGGAGCTGGCAATGACCGCCAGTGAACACTGTGCCGATAGTGGTGTGGGCCTCGTTGGTCTCTGAGGAAGGCAAGCCGAACCATAAAGGTACTGTGACTTGCATCTGTGGCGCCCAAACGGACTCGGAACTTGCGAAGACCGTCAGGGGCAGAGGCCCGATTGAGGCAGTGTGATCCATGCCAGGAGCACTGCAGACAGAGGCAGAACACAGCATGAAAGGTGTGCGGAGAGTGGGAGGAGAGTGTGATCTCTACACATAGTGGCCTGTGGAATCAACTGGGCCTAATCCCAGTACAGCACAAGCTTGGGATTCAGCAGTAATTAGCCGCTGCTAGGCACGTGGCCAGGAGTGGTGAGGGCCATGAATGACTCTTGGGGGAGCCCTGACAGAAGGTGCCCAACAGCAGAATGCCCATGTTGGCCTGAAGAGGAGGGAGGGCTGTCATAGTGGAAACCTCGCCTGACTATTGTGAGCAGCGAGCACGGCCCCCTGGAGAACAATTGAGGGCCCCATGGGCACACAGCGATACATCCAGAGGTGCTCCTCACAACACGTACAATAGGACTGCGCCTCCAGACATGGGCCGCAACAGACCTCTAGGACAAGGCCAGTCCAACCAAATCGACAAATACACGGTGGCCATGGGAAGGGAGGACAGAAATCCAGGTGGAAGCCAGCAGGAAGAACCCGTGGACAATGGCCCGACCCCTCGCTCAGAGACATCATGGCGGCTATCAGAGAGCTACGCGGAACCTTGGAACCCAAGCTGGACTCGGTGACGGAGGAGGTCAACCTACTGCGCCTGGACTTCAGAAAGATGTCCGAAAAGGTGGCAGTGGCAGAGACTAGTATTGGTAGTATCCAATCCAAGACAAAGAGACTTGAAGATCAAGTAGCCGCCCTAACGAAAAACCGAACCGACATCTATGCCCGGCTGGAGTACCAGGAGGGACGGGCAAGGCAACAGTATCCGCATAGTGGGGGTCCCGGAAGGCTTGGAGGGACCATCCCCGGACTGGTTCGTAGAGGACTTGATACTCAATCACTTGAAGCCAAAGCACCTGTCCAACTTTTTCTCGGTTGAGAGGGCCCATCACGCATTAGGGGGGAAGCCTAAGCAAGGGGCTCCTCCATGTTCTATCATAGCCCGAATCTTGAACTTTAGAGATCTCGATGCCATCCTGCAGGCGTCACAGGTGTCTGGTGATCTTCAGCTCGAAAATGGCACAATTAGTTTTTTCCCTGACTTTACTCTCCATGTCCAGCGTCAGCGGAGGTCCTTCGCAGGGGTTAAAAGAGCCCTCCGGGAGCAAGGAGTGAAATACATTATGCTCTTTCCAGCTCGCCAAAAGAACTTGGACGGCGGCAAGGCGTACTTCTTTGAGTCACCTGAAGGGGCCAGAGACTGGCTGGAGGGATGGCGGAGAGTGGGCAGAAACGGAGGCCCGTGCAGATCCGAGCAGCGCCCACCTGGACGAGACACAATGGGTGCAGACAGACAGGCATCGAAGAGCCAGGAATGTGATCAGAGTGCATTCAAGTAACTGTGGACGGCGTCGCTGCTTGAGGTGATTCCTGTCCTTAGCGATGGGGGGTCTGCATGGGTTTCTGGGCCCCGGGGCTATGTAGGGGCTCTATCGGATAATCCAGGATATCGAACTGAAATGTCTCTATTATGCTATGTTTTGATAATCGGACGCAACATTCACAATGTCGATTCGACAGGGCCAGTTGTGCTGGAGGGGGTGCGGGATCGGGGAGTTGGCAGAGGGCTGCTCCAATATACTTACCACAATGGGTGAGACTTCCGTAAGTCATGTATAACTCTTTTTGCCGACTGCAAGCTTATGTTCCCTCTTCAAGTTTGATTCAGGCTGATGGGGCGACAGGCACTCTGCAAGTTTGGAAGGTGGGAGGTTGGGGACCCACCGAGCAGGTAGGCAGGGAGGGGGGAGTTGGTTGGGGGGATTGGGGTCAGTTTCTGGGGGTGGGTATGTTCAGCTCAATAAAAAAAACACTGAATAAATGATGGACCCTGCCTAGAGTAAGCACCTGACTAACTATCCCCCGTGAGGTATCTTAACCCTTAAGTTTAATCAAGGGGGTTGTGTGCACACTGAATGGCACCCATCATCACCATGCCTATTCCCTAGGGAATTTTGATTCAGAACAAATTGCAGCAAAGGTGCACCACAAAACACAAAACAGTAAGTGCAAACAATATCTGAGCAAAATAACAAGATATTCCTCAGAAATGTTGAAGTTCTTCTTTGAATCTTTATTTTCAAGAGGCAATAAAACACATACAGCCGACGCGTTTCGTCCCAAACTGGGACTTCTTCAGGGCTGTCGGTAAAGAAACATATATACATACAATTAATCTTTATGTACAAAACTCGACTTACAATTAAAAGACATTAATAGGACCGAAACATATTAAAAGCATTGCTATCATAGACGTGGAGCATATGCATGCATTATGTGTTGGGACTAACCCAACGTCAATTTTTTACAGGGATGTGTAGGATGGCCTAAGAATATGTACAATGTTTACAATTCAAATTTACACAGTTACAAGACAAAAATGACATATTAGAAAATTCCACATACATCTTACAGTTTCCAAAAAAGGAAGCAGAAGTGTACACATAGTATAAGGCCCTTGTATCTGACCATGATACTAAATGGGGGGTGAATTGGTGAAGGGAGAACTAGTATGAAAATCGTATGTCATTAAAGGAACAGCCCATTATCCAAATGATGTCAATACATAAAAGCAATATTGTACTGTGGATTATGCTAGCACTAAAAGCGTCTTAAAGAAAAAAGGGATCAAATAAGAAATATGATCCTAATTTACATTTGCATGACAGGTCATACCAATGGTCCAATGTCCATTTACCTTTAGATCAATTGGACGTCGCATATGTGGGCGAACAAATGAGGAAACGGGGTCCAGGGGTCACCTTCCCGGCTAATATAATCCTGTTCTATAGTTGTTTTATCGAAGGTTGATTAGTTTAACTGGGATATGAAAAGAAAAAGGGAAATCTATTTTGCAATAACATACAATGTTATTATGTTTTTTAGACAACAGAATGGCACGGATCAATAACCCTAATGTCATCAGCCTGGAGGGGAAATTAAGCTCCCTATCCCCAGTCCAGTTCAGTAAGAGAAGCAACTACTTACTATGAGTTTATTAGTGGTTAGCAGAGGAAGAAGTGTCAATGGAGTTCTTTTTCGAAAGTGTGGAGATTCGTGTCACCTTGCTCTTAATGAATGCTCAGTCCGTATGCTAGAAGATATAAAGACGCAAATAGCCAGCTTGTAACATGTGCTGGGAATAGTAGCATAACTGTATACAGACAATATAGAGCCAGTGGTCAAGGGTCACGTGCAAAAAGAATAAATAACTGACATATAGTCGTTACCTGAGTCAAGGTTAGAACTGGTGTTGGACTAAAGGTCCTAATGGTCCAATGGAAGAGGGAGTGGGCACTGTGTCCCAGTAGGCCTGTTAATAAGAAGTGAGAGGAATTCTGTTTAAAAGAGGAGTCTAACTCCAAGCATATAAGAACAACAAGGCAGATATGCCCAACCCCTGATCTAATCTGAGGACCAACAGAGATTATGGCATCCCAGAAAGGATCCACTGGTTACTAGCAGGCAGAAGTACTCACCGTTCCTGATAAAACGACCGGCACCCATCCACAGCCCTCGACCTGCTGACACACCCGTAGCGACGTCGTGTTCAAGTTTTGTGAGCCCTCGCTACCCATTTTATAGCTCAAGTTAATTGATTGAGGATCTACACCTGTCAAGTTTCCCGCCGGCGCGAGTGAGCGCTGTGTAAAATGACAGGGGCAAAACGCGATACCTATTTGTATAGAACAGGCGGCCATCTTAGAATGTCTAAAGGGCGTACTGGGCTCTCTATTGCTCCATGTTCGCTGCCTAAAGCGTTTTTCTAATTACATCCTCCATATCGTCCACTATGAATTTTTTTAGGGGAACACAATATTATAACATTTCTACGCTTAGTGACCGCATCAGTATACGAACTCAAAGGTCTAGCGGAGTCTGGGATAATTGTTTATATCCATCATGCGTGTAGTCCGATCCTTCGTAAGATTCCGCCAAGGATAAAAAGCCGCTTTTTGGATAAGTGAAGGATATCGGCAAACGTGGCGACAGGGCGTCTACAAATGGTTCGCGGTCTATCTGTGCGCAATGATAGCAGCCATCTTAGAGTATCCAAGGTGGTTGCCTTACTCAGTGTCAGGTTCGAGCCAATATGCTTGATATGAAGTGGTTGTATGGCATACCAACTGTCCCCAGTATCCAGCTGGAAAAAATTGGGTGGCCATAATTAATGTTTGCCTCAAAGTATGAATGAGAGAAACGAAAAATTTTTTTATTTTATTCTTCGAGGAGGGTAATGAAAACGATTATCAAAAGGCTGTCGTTTGTGTTGCCAAATGATTCCGGTGGTTTAAACCAGAGGAGAGAGCTCAAAACAGCTACCAATAGTCTCTACGGGACGCAAGGGCATATTATTGGAGGATGCACTACAACACTCGTGGTCCAATATATGGAGGAAATATAGTAAAGGCGGCGGCCATCTTTGGCTGTGTCTCAGATTAAGTGATGGGAACGGATGGTGTGTTGGATTAATGCTATGGGGCTGAGTTGGAAAAGAAAGACCTTCTGATTACTAACAGGAGAGCATTATTCCAGAAAACAGGTGGGAGGTGTTGGGTAAAAAGGGGACCCTGGTGTTCATTTCCTCATGGGCATCTGCAACTTTATGAAAACGTGTGATGCTAAATCAGACTCTAGTGTTAGATTGTGTGAGAGAAGAGATCAATGAGGTACCATAGTGTTCAATACCCCATCCGCCTATGTAACATGTGCATATGGGCTCCAGACAAAAAAATACAATATTTTAAATAATTCCATATTTTCACAAACAATTACACAAATGTTTCAAGCAGAGACAGATATAGAAACAAATTCACAGTATATACATGTGTGAACCACTATTTTGTTGTCAACAGCATGAAGATGAGTCATGCTAAACATGATTCTAAGTCTTAAGCATGTTTCTAATTTGAAGTGGTCTGTGTGGTGGAACCAGAACAGCACAGGGCATAGAGTGAACAAATACAGCGGGTTACTACAAGAAATGATGTAACTCATCTTCGGTGTTGTGGCCGAGTTCTATACAGCGTAATCTACATATCCAGCCCGCCTCCCGTTGCCTTAACGCCAGTTCCCTATTGCCTCCCCTGGGGTGTGCAGGTTGGTGATCAATGCCCAAGAACCATAAGTTATCTGTATCTTTGTGGTGTTCCTGCATATGGAAGGTCAAGGGATGTCTCATATCCCCATTCCGTCTTGCACGGACATGTTCTTGGATGCGGGTTTTTAGGGCTCTCTTGGTGCTTCCAACATATATCTTGTTACAATCGCAACCCAAAATATAAACCACATATCTTGTGTTGCAGTTGATCAAATGATCAATTGTATAGGTTTTGTTGGTGTTGTAACAGAATTCTTTGGTTCTATTTTTGCCCAGTGCGCACATGTTGCAATCGCTGCATGTAAAGAAACCTTTAATGGGAGTGGTTAGCCAATTGGTCCGCTTTTTGGACTCCACATAGCTGGGGCAGAGGATGTTCCGAAGATTTCTTCCTCTCCTATAGCATACTTTAGGTGTCCTGGTAACTGAATCTTTAAGGCTCGGTATATCCGCAATCAAATGCCAATGCTTTCTTATGATGTTAAAGATTGTGCTGCTTTGGTCTGAATATTGTGTAGTAAATGATAGGGGTCTGCTAGTGTTTGAAGGCCTGCTTTTAGGGGTCAAGGTGCTTGTTCTAGACACATTTTGGACCTTTTTGTTGGCTTTCTCAAGGGTCTTCTTCGGATAGCCCCTTTCAAGGAAACGTTTTTCCGTTTCCTGTATACTGTGTTGAAAAGAGTCATCCGTGCTGCAGTTCCGGCGCATCCGGATCATTTCCCCATATGGAATGTTTTCGATGACGTGTCGGGGATGGGCGCTCTCATAATGTAGGATGCTGTTGCAGGCTAGCGAGGGCTCACAAAACTTGAACACGACGTCGCTACGGGTGTGTCAGCAGGTCGAGGGCTGTGGATGGGTGCCGGTCGTTTTATCAGGAACGGTGAGTACTTCTGCCTGCTAGTAACCAGTGGATCCTTTCTGGGATGCCATAATCTCTGTTGGTCCTCAGATTAGATCAGGGGTTGGGCATATCTGCCTTGTTGTTCTTATATGCTTGGAGTTAGACTCCTCTTTTAAACAGAATTCCTCTCACTTCTTATTAACAGGCCTACTGGGACACAGTGCCCACTCCCTCTTCCATTGGACCATTAGGACCTTTAGTCCAACACCAGTTCTAACCTTGACTCAGGTAACGACTATATGTCAGTTATTTATTCTTTTTGCACGTGACCCTTGACCACTGGCTCTATATTGTCTGTATACAGTTATGCTACTATTCCCAGCACATGTTACAAGCTGGCTATTTGCGTCTTTATATCTTCTAGCATACGGACTGAGCATTCATTAAGAGCAAGGTGACACGAATCTCCACACTTTCGAAAAAGAACTCCATTGACACTTCTTCCTCTGCTAACCACTAATAAACTCATAGTAAGTAGTTGCTTCTCTTACTGAACTGGACTGGGGATAGGGAGCTTAATTTCCCCTCCAGGCTGATGACATTAGGGTTATTGATCCGTGCCATTCTGTTGTCTAAAAAACATAATAACATTGTATGTTATTGCAAAATAGATTTCCCTTTTTCTTTTCATATCCCAGTTAAACTAATCAACCTTCGATAAAACAACTATAGAACAGGATTATATTAGCCGGGAAGGTGACCCCTGGACCCCGTTTCCTCATTTGTTCGCCCACATATGCGACGTCCAATTGATCTAAAGGTAAATGGACATTGGACCATTGGTATGACCTGTCATGCAAATGTAAATTAGGATCATATTTCTTATTTGATCCCTTTTTTCTTTAAGACGCTTTTAGTGCTAGCATAATCCACAGTACAATATTGCTTTTATGTATTGACATCATTTGGATAATGGGCTGTTCCTTTAATGACATACGATTTTCATACTAGTTCTCCCTTCACCAATTCACCCCCCATTTAGTATCATGGTCAGATACAAGGGCCTTATACTATGTGTACACTTCTGCTTCCTTTTTTGGAAACTGTAAGATGTATGTGGAATTTTCTAATATGTCATTTTTGTCTTGTAACTGTGTAAATTTGAATTGTAAACATTGTACATATTCTTAGGCCATCCTACACATCCCTGTAAAAAATTGACGTTGGGTTAGTCCCAACACATAATGCATGCATATGCTCCACGTCTATGATAGCAATGCTTTTAATATGTTTCGGTCCTATTAATGTCTTTTAATTGTAAGTCGAGTTTTGTACATAAAGATTAATTGTATGTATATATGTTTCTTTACCGACAGCCCTGAAGAAGTCCCAGTTTGGGACGAAACGCGTCGGCTGTATGTGTTTTATTGCCTCTTGAAAATAAAGATTCAAAGAAGAACTTCAACATTTCTGAGGAATATCTTGTTATTTTGCTCAGATATTGTTTGCACTTACTGTTTTGTGTTTTGTGGTGCACCTTTGCTGCAATTTGTTCATGTTCAGCTCAATACCAGCCTAGTTCTTTTGCATGTGGGAATTGGTCTAACTTGGCACAGTGGGACATTGACTATCCGAGGAGGAGGAGGCCCCATGTCACAAATGGGTGAACAGACACATATCTAAATATGGACGTGGAACGTGAATGGGCTGGGTAACAAGATTAAATGCACATTGGTGCTGCAGCACCTGAAAAAGCATTCCCCAGATGTGGTCCTCCTCTGGGAGACACATCTGCGAGGCAATAGATGTAAGGCCCTTGACCGCTTTGGCTATAAATTGGTGGCTCACTCTGGGTTAACGTCTGGTTCTAGGGGGGTGGGTATTCTGATTTGTAACACCCTGCCTATGGTAATCTCAGGCACATGGATAGATGATAAGGGCTGTATGGTCCCAGTGGCGGGTAGGTGGGAAGGGCGAACCATAGTTCTGGGCTCCTGCTACATCCTGCCCGGTCTACACTCTTCGACTCTTACACGACTGGGCTCCTTCTTGACAGACCTTCCATGGGGAGTCCTCCTGCTGGGTGATGACGCCAATGCCATAATGGACGCTGACTTGGACCGATTGGGAGAAGGGCGGGGATCCAGGGGAGAATGCGGGCTACAAGGCTTCATTACGGCCCTGGGGCTTAGGGACATATGGCGCACACACCACCTCTCACTACACGTTCTATTCGGCCAGACACGGGTCCTTCTCCCGACTGGAACACTTCTTCACGCGCACTGATCAGCTGGGAGGCTTTGCTGAGCCTCACATCCTGGCCTGGGGAATTTCTGATCACTCCCCGGTTAGCTTCACTCTTAAGGGTCCGGTGATCAATAGGGCTTCTTTCCCGAGAATAGATCCGTGGCGCCTCCGGGATGAAACCATAAGTGATAAATTCCGAGAGGGTTCCCAGCTGTATTTTGAGGAAATTCGGGGTTCGGTTGAGTCCCATATCATGTTATGGGAAGCCTATAAGACAGTTCTGAGAGGGAAGGCCCAGGCTCTGTTTGGTGTTCAAAAGAAAGAGGAGTCCCTGTAGGTCAGACAGTTGGAAAGAGACTAGGGGCCAGATGTAGGTAAATCATATTTACCGACTCTTAAATACCGAATTTTACCGATTCGGTATTTAAGAGTCTGTAAATATGAAGGGGGGACATGTAGGAAAATCCAGATGTTTTTTTTCCGAATCGGAAAAATTCGGTATTTACCGATTCGGTAAATACAGACCGGTAATGCCCATTCATTCCTATGGGCTTTGAAGCCCATAGGAATGAATGGGCATTACCGATTCGGTATTTACCGAATCGGTAAATACCGAATTTCACAAGGGTGCAGGGGGTGTCACTTTGACACCCTATGGCCCCCCCAAAACAGGCTCGGGTGCCATGTGGCAGGCATACATGCCCCAAGGGCAGGTCTGCCTGTCACATGGCAGAGGTGTGCATACACACATGTGCATGCACATCGGAATCGGTATTTTACCATCAAATTGGATTTGATGGTAAAATACCGATTCGGTAAGGCTTGTGGGACTCAGAAAAGTCCCACCTACATCTCTAATTTACCGATTCGGTAAAAATACCGATTCGGTATTTTACAGAATCAGTAAATTTACCGATCGGTAAATTTACCGATTCTGTAAAATGACTGGCCCTACATCTCAAAATCCAATTACCGGTCGGTAACGGCCGAATTCGGCCGTTACCGACCGGTAATTGGCCACCTACATCTAGCCCATAGAGAGGCTCGAACGAGACGTCGGCACTGTGGCCTCAGTAGATCTCCATCATACGTTGGCTCTTAAACAAAAGGAGCTCCGGGCTCTGGCTGGGAGCCAGGCACAAGCTTACTCCCTAGCCACGCAACATCGGATTTATGATGTGGAAGATAAGGCCCTGAAGCTACTGGCGTGGCTCGAGCGTAGGGATAGGGAGCGCTCATGGATAGCCGAGGTACGCGATGGGATAGGCTCACTGGCCTCCAATAGTGTGTCACACTTTAAAGGGAGGTACACCCCGAACTGCACCAGGACTGAACAAGACTGTGCAGAGTTCCTACAAGACTTTGCACTGCCCACATTGTCTCAGGAACCAAGAGACCGCCTAGAGGCAGATTTTACTGGGGAGGAAATAGGAGATGCCCTAAACTCCCTTCAATCCGGGAAGGTGCAGGGACCGAATGGGCTCCCAGTAGAAATATGTAAGTGGCAGGCAAATGTCAACATTGACCCCCTCCTTCAGATGTACTTAGAAGTGGGAGAAGTGGGAAGGCTCCCGCCTGATCAACGAGAGGCCATGATTGTCGTAATCCACAAAGCAGGAAAGCCGGCTGATCAATGCTCTTCCTACTGCCCAATCTCGCTTACTAATGTTGAAGCCAAGGTCTTGGCTAAGGCCTTGGTAGATAGGCTGCTATAGGTTCTGACGGATCTTGTGCATGTCGACCAACCAGGGTTTATGCCGCGCAGGAGCACCTGCCATAATCTATATCGTCTTTATGGAGTACTTTATCTGATGAAGGATGTGGGGAACACCCAGATCGCATTGATGGAGCTGGACGCTTCATTGGCATTCGATAGTATCAAATGGCCCTACCTGTTTATGGTACTCCAACGACTGGGCTTCGGCCTGACCTTCTGCAGCTGGGTGTGACTCTTGTACGAGCAGCCGGTAGCGAGGGTGAGAGTTAAAGGCGCTGTGTCCAGAGTTTTCCCTCTGCGGAGGGGTACCAGACAGGGCTGCCCTCTGTCCCCCCTCCTGTTTGCCTTGGCCCTAGAGCCGTTGGTTCATTGGATTAGGAGGGACAGGTCGTTCTGGGGCTTGGCGTTGACCGACGAGTGGGAAGAGCGTATCTCCCTACACGCGGACGATATTGTGCTATATATATGGCCAGACCTTACCACTCTATAGCGCAGGCATTACACCTCTTTGAATCATTCGGGAGTTACTCGGGCTACACTATCAATTGGATAAAGTCATTGATTTACCTGCTCTCGGGTCCCCCCCCCCTCGGATTCCGACTAGGTGTCCCACTTCAATCGCAATAGATGGATTTAAGTATTTGGGGGTATACATCACTAGAGATAGGGTGGAGTTCCTTACCAGGAACCTGGAGCCCCAATTGATATGCCTGGGGACTGACATGAGCCATTGAAGGTCACTGCCTCTCTCCCTCATGTGCCGAGCTGCAATGTTTAAGATGCTAGCACTACCGAGACTCCTCTATATTTTGCAAAATACGCCGTATCCGGTTCCACATGGGGTATTCACACGTATAACACAAGCACTACAGTAGGTGGAGGAGTGTGGCTCAATGGTTAGAGCGGCAGACCCTGATGCAGAGCTCTAGCCCGGGACCAGGGTTCAATTCCCGCCTCGGCAGGTCTTGGGCCCAATTTCCTCGGACCTGACAATTCTCGCCTCGGTGCCTATTCTAATCATGGGCCCCACGCTGCAACTCTGGGCAATAGCTTGCTTAACCTCCTCACCGGCCCCAACAGCGCTAGGATGCCTGGCTTCACCCTGGGGGTGCCCAGGAGTGGACACTTCACAGGGAAAGCCAGGATGGGTTCCTCAGCGGTATGAGTAATAGCGCCAGGAAACCGCTTGGCGACAGTGCGCTTTACAAATGCCTTGACATTAACATTACATTTACAGTAGTTGCTCTGGGATGGTGGCAACCCAAGGATAGCGTTACACAAGCTGACGAGAGGGGTGTATGATAAGGAGCTGGCCCTTACGGACAGCAAACTGTATTACTGGACTTCACAACTACAGGTGGTCAACAATTGGGTATACGCGGATAGGTCAGAACCGGCCTATAGAGTTGACCGGATGGTCATGCCGGACGGAAACTGTGAGCCACTGCTCTATGCCTGGAAGCCATGAAGGGACTGGCCGTCACACACACGGGGGTTGTTCAGTGTCGGAGGGAGGCAAATAAATTTCTGGGGTCGTTGGGCTCCCTGACGGGTAGAACCCCTTTATAGCTTGGAGACCAGCAAATAGAAGTGACTCGTTGAATGGGTTCAGGGGATGGAAACTCATAGGCATTAAGTATTTGGGAGAAGTCTGGAATGAGGATGCCCCCCGATCCTTCGCCTACCTTGAAAAAGAATACGACCTCCATGACTCACAACACTACCACTACATACACTTCTCCCATCCTCTGCGCTCACACATATGGAGTGACACGTCAGTCCTGGAGTATTACCCAATGGAGGATAGGCTGCTCCTTGACCCTATATTGGAGAAACCCACTTCCACAATATACCGCAAACTCATAAATAATATGCCTGATCCATTGGCGTAACTGCGGGCAAGGTGGGTGAGAGACATAGGTGCCCTGGAAGATGACGACTGGCAGGACGCCATGCAAAGTCCGCGCAAGATAGCAATTCGCTCTAGGTTCCGGTTAGTGGCGCTTAAAATTCTACACTGCGTATACTACCCCTGTACCCACCTATATGCCTGGAGAAGAAGTCAGTCGGCCCTCTGTGCACGGGTTGGTCGAGGGGAAGGCACCTTCTACCACATATTATGGGAGTGCCTAGAGATAGTGCCCTTTTGGACTAAGGTCGCGGACACAATGTCAACGGTTGTGGTTTCACCGGTCCCGCTAGAACCCAGGTGGTAGCTGCTAATGATCAAGGATAACACTGACTGGTCCAGATATAATGAGATATGGCTGGCATTGGCAGCCAGGGTGGCAAAAAGGAACATAGCATGTGGCTGGGGGACGCAGGCACCTCCGCAGTGGGACCAATGAATGCACGACCTGGATTGGTGCCAGAGAGCCGAGGAAACTATTTACAAGAGAAGAGGTTGCAGTAAGAAATGGAAGAAAGTTTTGGGGGAAATACAGGGCGCTGGGGGGAGTGTCAGGGTAATGATTTAAACAGTTGGATGCCCCTCTTGAGCCTTCAAATCCCTTACAATGTATTGTAAACTGCAATTCTACCACATGCTATATGAATACTGTTTGGTAATGTATGGTACTATGAGCAATGTTAATAAAAAGATTTAAAAAAAGAAAAATGTCAAAGCATATTGCTCAGGTAATGCCCACAATGAGATTCACACAAGAGGCCCAGCCAGATGCAGTTTAAGCCATGCCAAACACTCCATAGTCTCTTTGTTTACTATGGACTATCCCAAATCATATGCATCATCCTACTTCAAGCTGCAAGGTTAATTACTACTTTAAGCCATCCATACCTATGTCATGTTTACATTAAAAACGTACATAACATTAACAATACCATTCCTCAACAGGGCCCATATCTTATGTCCGGCTAATTTTCAGAATATTTTCCAATATGTAATTATATCGTTTGCATAACTCATAACGATCGTAAATTCTAGTAGAGCAAAATGCAATCAATATCACCCATTTGTTGTGAGGCATTATCTAAGGTATTATACAGACTCTGTCGAGCAGGGCCTGCAATGTTCTTCTTCAAGAAAGACATTGCCACCTTGGTGTCTATAAAAAAGAATTGTTTGCTTTTATGTTTAATTCTAACTCTGACAGGATATAACTACAAATTCCAAGCCCCGCTTTTGCAATTTTATTTCACTAGCATGAAGACCCACCAACCTCTTTGTATCACATGGAGCTATCAAGAAACATGAATATGGTAGAGCCTTCATAGCTCTAATCTCATTTTACGTGTGCCAGCTTCAGAAAAGTGTTTTCATCCTCGTAATTTTGAGCCCTGGCAATAATGGGCCTGTTGGGTGCCCCTGGAGTGGGTTGAACAAAGCAAAACCAAAGGGGATGGTGGACGGAGTGTTGAACATTGCAAGCACTTACCCCCAGTTAACTGATCTGGGTTTAATCCATCATCATTCTTTAGCTCACTCCGCCACCCCAGTTCAGACATGGCCATATGCAAATCAGTCTGACCCTGTGCCTCATGGGAACAGTCCAGCCCAAACTGCCAAGCCATGTCTTCCCTGGACTGGAAACAAGCATCCTGGGACCGGTTTCTGGCTAATCAGCCGTCATCAGCCAGGCTAGCTTGAATCCAGTCGCAAAGTGAGCAAGGGACCCACGTCTGGGCATACCCTCCCAAGTTAGGGCAAGCAAAGCAAAACCAAAGGGGATGATGGGCGAAGTGCTGAACATTGCAAGCACTCACCCCAAGTCAACTGATCTGGGTTTAATCCATCATCATTCTTTAGCTCACTCTGTCACCCCAGTTCAGACATGGTCATATGCAAATCAGTCTGACCATGTGCCTCATTGGAACAGTCCAGTCTGAACTGCCAAGCCATGTCTTCCCTGAACCGGAAACAAGCATCCTGGGACCGGTTTCAGGCTAATCTGCCGTCCATCCATCAATTGTGTATCTTTTGCTTTCTCGCCCTAAGTGCACCAGGTATGCCCAGACGTGGGTCCTGGGCTCACTGTGCCACTGGAATCAAGCTTTCCTGGCTGAAGAGGGGTGAAACCCTGAAACCGGTCCTAGGATGCGTGTTTCCGGTCCAGGGAGGAGCTGGCTTGGCAGTTCAGGCTGGACTGTTCCCATGAGGCACAGGGTCAAGACTGATTTGCATATGGCCAGGTCTAAACTGGGGTGGCATGGTGAAACCTGAACCTGAAGAGCGATGGTGAAATGCTCTACCTGGACCCCTGATCTCCGAAAGGCATACATCTAGTCATAGACCTCTTTATAGGGACCCTCCCTTTACCCTTTTCTACTCTTCAAGACTGACATAAACTAAACTCAATGGACTTTTATGGCTGCCTCAAATTAAAATCTCTCCTCTCGACATGCTCTATTAAACCCTGCGAACCGACAATAGTCTCTAAGGTGTCGCAAATACTGAAATCAGGACACATCATCTCCAAACCTCATACGTCTCACAGAAAGTGTGAAGTTAAATGGGAATCTGAACCCAACTCCTCCAACATCCCATATGACTTGGATAAAATACATATCACATCTTTTTCAAATAAAATATCTCCAAAATTATCACAAACCAAGCTGATGTTAATTAATGGGATGTATTGGACACCGGAAAAACACTTTAAACTCAACCCACGCGAGAGTCCGACATGCTGGAACTGTAAAACCGATGTTGGAAATCTCTCCCACATGCACTTCACTTGCCCAACTTTGCAAAAATATTGGAATGATATCTATGAGTGTATACATCACACCTTCAACATAACCCCACCTAAAGAATTCTCATATGTTATGTTAGGCGCCCTGGACCCTACACTCGATAATGTGAATGACCAATGTCTGCTGGATCTCATGCTCACCTTAGCCTGTAAAATTATATTATGCAAACTGAAAAACACCTCCGATGTGTCGTTCACAATATGGCAGGAATGGCTCTCCTTCCTCAGAGGAGTGGACAATGCTGCGCTCCATACTTCTCCTTGGCGTAAAACCCATAGGAAGTTATGGAAATCCTTGGATGCCTCGTCATTCTCATACGATCCGCTGTGAAATTCTCCAAATCTTGTGCGCCAGTTATGCCCAGACGTGGGTCCTGGGCCCACTGTGCCACTGGAATCAAGCTATCCTGGCTGAAGAGGGGTGAAACTCCGAAACCGGTCCTAGGATGCTTGTTTCCGGTCCAGGGAGGACCAGGCTTGGCAGTTCGGGCTGGACTTTTCCCATGAGGCACAGGGTCAAGACTGATTTGCATATGGCCAGGTCTAAACTGGGGTGGCATGGTGAGCAAAAGAATTATGGATTTTAACCCAGATCTCTTGATTGGGGGTGAATGTTTTGGTTTGTTCTGCATTTCATCCATCAATTGTGTGTCTTTTGCTTTCTCGCCCTAAGTGCGCCAGGTATGCCCAGACGTGGGTCCTGGGCTCACTGTGCCACTGGAATCAAGCTATCCTGGCTGAAGAGGGGTGAAACCCCGAAACCGGTCCTAGGATGCTTGTTTCCGGCGCAGGGAGGACCTGTCTTGGCAGTTCGGGCTGGACTGTTCCCATGAGGCACAAGGTCAAGGCTGATTTGCATAGGGCCAGGTCTAACCTGGGGTGGCATGGTTAGCAAAAGAATGATGGATTTAACCCAGATCTCATGACTGGGGGTGAATGTTTTGATTTGTTCTGCATTCCATCCATCAATTGTGTGTCTTTTGCTTTCTCGCCCTAAGTGCGCCTGTATGCCCAGACGTGGGTCTTGGGCTCACTGTGCCACTGGAATCAAGCTATCCTGGCTGCAGAGGGGTGAAACACCGGAACCGGTCCTAGGATGCTTGTTTCTGGTCCAGGGAGGACCTGGTTTGGCAGTTCAGGCTGGACTGTTCCCATGAGGCACAGGGTCAAGACTGATTTGCATATGGCCAGGTCTAAACTTGGGTGGCATGGTGAGCAAAAGAATGATGGATTTAACCCAGATCTCTTGACTAGGGGTGAATGTTTTGATTTCTTCTGCATTCCATTCATCAATTGTGTGTCATTTGCCTGGAGTGGGTTGAGCATGCAGTGCCCGATGGGTGGCCTCAACCCACGAACAGAAGGGATTTAATTTATTACAGGCTTCATGCAGACCAACCAGCATTTTTCCACACATCACTCCATTACAAATGTTTGTTCACTACAGGTCTCCCACGGTATGCAAGTTATTGAGACGCAAGCGTGCCTCAGGGTCTTCTTTTTTCCATGTGTGTATTCCAAAGCTTTCTCCAGCTGCTGTATTATCTTAGTGTGGGAGATCACATCATTTTACAAGTCAAATATGTGCCTCTCAGATCTATCAAGGCTCAGAAAATGTATTGAGGGCCTGATTACGATCTTGGTGGACAGGGTTACTCCATCACAAACTTGAAGGATAAATTGTCCCCCTTAAAACAATTTTGTTATATCCTATGGAATTTGTAATACGACAGACAGGATATCCATCTCCCGTCGCGTTTGTGACGGAGTATCTCATTGCCAGGATCGTAATCAGACCCTCTGTCTTTCTTGCATGTGGTTTATTCTGGAGGTAAAAGTGTCACATTTGTGTTCAATCATGTGCGGGTTCCGTCTTATCTCTAACAGGAGGGATTTTACTCTGGTATCTTCAGGATCTTCTTCAAGTGCTTTGACAGCCATGGACACCCCCTGCAGCCTCCTTCAAGGTCACCTTGCTGAGCCCTTATAACTCAAATGTGATCTTGGCCTGCTGCTGCTCGTTTTTACCCATTGTAGATTTTAGTGAAGGTTTAGTATGCACCATAATGTCACCAAAACAATGTTAGTAGAACAGCCCAGTAGCGCATATACTCTCCTTGTACCCACTGGAGGCTGGATCTACAACTGCATCAAGGGATAGTTGTCAGCCCCATGGTTATATCAACATCAGTACAAGTACAATACTGATGCCACATAGTGTGACAAAGCAAGCCATCCAGAGCGCCTCCACTGCTGGTACCTCGAAAGAGGCACTTCAGAGAGTGCAGCAAGGTGATCCACCTACGTTTCAACTGCTGCCAGCAGGCTGAGCAAGTCTTCCATTTGAAGGGTGCTATTCTCACTGCCCTTCATTAAGCTCAGAGAGGTAGCACCAGAACTGTCTTTCTTCCGGTCCCCTATCTAACTTCACTTAAGCCTCTGACTCGGGGCGTAGGTCCGACATGGGTGGGGAGCTACCTCTGCAGCAGCTGCTCCTCTCACACGACATTTACCCTGCAGTATGAGCCTCAGAAACCTCAGCACAGGCTTCAGTGATTCTATCGCAAGAATGCAGAGCCATGTCATTAGAAGATCATCAGTCCATAGTGCTATACAAGGAGTGTGGGTATATCTATCAGATTCACCAAGCAACGGGCCACACTAACTGATATTTTGAGCAGATTATGAGCGGTAAACATAGAACTGCTCTAAAAAGAGATCAGCTTGGCCCAGAGCACTCTAGGTGTCACCATCTTAATGTAAATCTGTAATTTTTCAAACCCCCAGACGAATGAGTTGACATGTTATCAAAAAAATTGTTAACAGAATTAGTAACAAGCATTGGCATAGCCCATGGGTCTGGCATTGGCTGCAGCATTTTGGTTTTTGCCAATGCTTGTTTTGTATTGCCATGTTTTTGAAAAAGTATACAGTTCGGGGACACAACATAAAATCTTTAATTTGGCTAAAAGCAGAAATGTGTTTTATTCTCAAAAAGCATACATTGTCATAGTAATTCATGGTCCTGAAGTGAACTACTTAGTGTGTGTATGTGCCCCTTCTTCAAGAACAGAGAGCTGAAACTCACAATGAAGTTAGCTGACATCTGAAGTGCGCTAACCCGATGCTGCATGATGTATGCCGGTCAGGGCCGGACTGCCTGTAGCTGGCCCTGGGCGTTTCCCCAGTCGGCCAACAGGGTTTGGGGCCATTTTAGTTACCAGGACCGGCAATATCGGCCCCCTGTAACAAAATCGGCCGAAATCGTCCGTTTCAAACAGCTCAGCTGCACCCCCTCCCCACCCCAGGGGGTCCGGCCAAGCAGTTTGCCAGGGCCGGTTTCGGTTTCCAGTCCGGCCCTGATGCCGGTGGAATGAAAAAAATGAAGAAATATATGAATGATCAACTAACAGACTGATGGCTGAAGAAAATAAATGCCCCTACATGTAAATATATGTATATCTGTATCTAGCTCTATGTATCTCTTTCTCTTTCTCTCTCTCTGTATATATATATATATATGTATATATATATATATGTATATATATATTTTTTTTTCTTTTTCTTGGTTAGTCCTAAAATGACAAACATGACACATCCATCATTGAATCTTATCTTTAGTTCAAATAAATTATTTCTAGGTTATGTCCTCAAACCCTTTTTAAAGAAGTCTGCCTCATTAGAAAAGTTCCTCTTGCTTACTATGGTGTCGAATTCTCCAAGGGTCAGCAGAACTGGTTACCTGTTTTCATTATAAATGTTGAAGTTTAAAACTCGGGGGAAATTAAAAAAAATATTCATGGGGAAGGCGATCAGGCATTGCTTGGATACAGAAGCAGGTTGACCCGGCTACTAGGATAATGTTGGAATTTCTGACAGGCTGTCATCTCTGAAAGGTTGGTCACATATGGAAAGAGGTTGTCTTGATTGGTGAAGGCCTGATGTGACCGGCTCTTTCCTGGCCAAGCTGACTTCTCATTTCAGAGGCAGTTGCCAATGAGGGACTCTTGTCGCTATCCCCATTGAGCAGACCACCCTTTTTAGCACAAGGGCAGGGAATCTACACTGCTTGAAGGGTGTGGGCCTAATGGTGCTGGGACAATTTCCATAGTGGGGATGCTGCCATCACTGTTACATCAACAAATACATGGCAATTGTGAAAAATCCAAGTGTCACACAAGGAACAAGTGTAGCAAATGAGCTAGGCAATTTGGGCAGGTGAGAGGTATGTAGCTTGTGGTGCATTTTGGAGCACTGTCACAAATATATTGCTAAAGCATGGTGTGGTAGCCCACTGTCATTTGCAGATAGCACATTTTCCATTAAAATGTCCACTAATTTGGCACAGAAATGCAGTTTTACTGATAAAACGAAATAGTTCACAAATAATATGTAGAAATAGGGTTTCATCAAATATGTATTATTTTTGCATCACCAAGAAAAGAGTTTTGATTTGATTTGATTTCATCCATTTGTTTCCATCACAATTGCAAAAAATGTTTCATATGTGCTTTCCTAATGGCTGATTTATTTTTGAAATATTTGTATAGTTCATTTACAGGTATGTACGTGTTGTGTGTCAGAATAAAATGTACAACCTACAACCTATCCTTTGACACTCCCTGTAGCAGAATTGTCAAATAGTTCACTTTACAAATTCTTCTCACTTTGCAGCCAGAGAATTAAATGCAAAGTGTAACACCAATCTCCATGTTAAAAGAATAAGAAACAATTTGTCAGAAGACATAGCCTGACATTTGACCACTGATTTTAAACTCATACCAAACATGACAAGATAAAAAAACAATTTAAAGGCCTGTTTATTGCTCATTCACGTTTTGAACACCAGCATGGTTAATTTGGGGGTGCTGGGGCCTTCTCTGAACCCCTAATTCCAGGGGACTATGCATGGGTCTCTCTGCTACTGTGAGGACAGGAAGATAACTGCTACAGGCTTCGGGGTCTTCCTCAGGTAGGGCAGTGAGATGACACTGCTTGAGGGTGGTATGCAATGCTTTAAGTGGGCATGTGCTGAGACGGGTCTCTATCGGGCTCTTCCTTGTTGCCCTCACCCTCAGAGTGGAAAAAAAATCTTAACTGCAACGGTACCACACTTCACTGCCTGTGATGTAACGTCAAGAGACTTGTCGTTTTTTTCACAATCTCATCACTTCAGAACTGAGGCATTTTCAATATTATATACAACAAAGCCATAATCGTTGCTTACTTATCTTATGCAACTAACAATCATTGACAGAGCCAATAGTCCTGGCTTGTTGTAGGTGTAATATTACTTGTTGTATTATATATCTAGAGGTAATGACCGAAGCAGCAAAATACCAGACGAGCGGCACGCTATGCCAAGCACAGATTTTTAGGTTACATGTTTTTAAGCCACACCTTTAACTATATCAGCCACGCCACTTTTCGAGACCCTCCTCTCCCCCAGTTTTTTCATCCCACCTAAAGCCCTGGGTGGTATGAGTCACTAACATCTCTTCCCCGCGGCTTAGGCTCTAGTCTCTTGCTGTCTGCCTGTAGTAAGCGCCGGGACACTTCTTTGCTGAGGCAGCTGTTGCCTATACAAATCGGACTAACATTACATAACGTAACTGCAAGCATGAGGACAGGCAGGTGACAGCTGTGCCTGGTATGGTCTGTCTTTGCTACCGTGAGGGCAGGGAGGTGACACTGCTTAAGGGTGGTATGAGTTTCTGCTAACTTGGGGCAGGGAGGTGGCTCTCAGTCCTGTCAAGCATCACGCATCAGGTGTGATACTAACGCATTTCAGTGTGGTAATCTGCATTACTGCACTGAAATGCTTTGTCACGCATATGCATAGTGTCTCAGTCGATGTTACTGTAAACGTTTAAGTGGGGCAGGAACAAGCACGCCAGCAGCGGCGTGCCCACGCAGCTCTCCCAGGCTTGGGGCCCAGTTCGCCGCGAGCTAAGGCAGCAGTCAGGCTCACACGCCATGTGCTACAATGTTTCATAATTTCTATTTCCCTGCAGTGCGGCTCTGGCTGTCAGCCTGACGTCACGAGCCCCGTCAGGTTGTGTGCTAGTACGTGCAGGCCGGTGCTACGGGGGACCGTCGTCACATCCACTTTCTGAGCGGGGAGCTGGAGTTCAATTTGACAATTTACATTTGGAGGGAGACGGCTGGTTGCTGAATTTGCTGCGCCGTCCGCAAACCATTCATGCCTTTCGCAGCTTCCTGCTGCAGCTCGCATCGGCCCGAGCCGGGCCGCAGTGTGCTCTCAGCTGCTGCACCCTGCCAAATTCAAGTCTTGCCGCAGCTGAGGGAAGGAGTCAGTCACCCGCAATGCAGCGGCCGCCAGGACAGTCTGTCACTGACTGGGCGGTCCCGCTCGGTACTCACTGGACATCCTGGAAGACTCACATCTCCATTAGGAAACGTGAGTGATAAAAAAATTAAGTTTAGCATTTACTCTTTCATTTGTGATAAGTGCTGCACCACATGTCGGCCGTTTGTTTTCTGAGTCAAAGGGTCTTTTTCGCGCAGCGTTATCAGGGACAAGGTTTGGCAGGGCTGTGATTTAGGCAGAGTATTATTCATCGTGACACGGATTGTTTATGAAAATGGAGTCCAGAGAGTTCAACAACAGTAAGACTGTGGCTTTGTTGCTGTTTCTGAGCTCTAAAAAGTAGGCACTCATATTTAACAACAAAATAATGAAGCGGGGAGAACTTTCAAAGAAGATTTGTTGAAAAACGGGTTTTACAAGTGAGCCTTTTTTAATTGAGCCCCCCTCCATGAAAGGAACATACGATATGGAAAACAGGGTGGTATTTCTGTGGCAAGTCACAGTATACACCCTTTTTGGTTTTTCAGCTCTCTGTTGTGTGAAGCACAATAACTTCGTCTAGCAGTTCATACACTAATTGTAGAAAATAATTTTAAGGTCGGGGATGGGATTGCATCAGTGATAAATATATATAATCATGAGGAGAATGTTCACCAGGTAAGTTCTCCGTTATTCTGGACCACATTTTCGCCCCCTTCCTACCTTTCTACCCCCCTTTCTATTACGGACTCTTACTTACTGTACATATTGTAGTATTATCAGAGGAATTACCGGTCAGCACCCATTGGGTTAAGTGCACAAAAAACAACTTACGTTCCTGATGCAGATGACAGTAGAGGCATCTTTTTTATGTACTGTGATATTTTTTTATTTTCTGGTCTTTTAACACATAGTGTCATAATGAAAAAATACTTCGAGCTAAATGGCACGTGGTTGATAAATGTCACCACACCCATTGAAGTTTTGGACAGTGAAGCATGTTTCTAATATCTTTTTTATATTGTCTATTTTCTTGAATAGGCTTGAGACTGCTGCAGTTCCGAAATGAAATAAGAAAACCCCTAAAAGGCATCCTTCGAACTCATGCCTGCTGAGGCAAGGCAACCCAACAACAAACAAGCATTTACAATGCAATAGGTCTCGCATTGACGCAAGTTTGAGCTATTGACATTGCAAATAACAATGCCTTTTATTTTTGTTTTATTTTTAAAAACATAAATTAAAGGCATTGTTATTTACAATCCCAATAGCTTAAACTCGCATAACTGCGAGACCTATTGCATTGTAAACGTTTGTTCATTATCCTAATAATGCAAAAATGGTTCATTTGGGTAGAAATCAATTCTCATTAGTGAAGACAACCCCCAGCCACGATGGTACATTTTAAATTCTGAATTTGTGCTTCACACAATCAATCACTCAAACAATACCCAGTATGAATGCCCTATGACTCCTTTCCTACACCTCTTATGTAACATCTGCTATAAACTGATTTGTACACGTGGGATTCATTGTCTCTGTGTGATGTAAAGTGCTCTGACACCCTACAATGATACGAGTAGCACTATAAAACAAAACAAAAGCATGTAAGAGAGTGGTAATGGAGACCTGAGGGTCACTGTTAAAGGGTGGTAAATCGCACTTGTTTAAATTGCTTGGTTTTGCTTGCAAGAAAGTGTCACTCATACTTGTTGAAATGTCACTCATAATTACACCGATATCATGATAATGTCCCACATAGCAATCTGAAACCTTGCAGCTATGGCGGCTCTGCTTGAGGGTGCTATGAGTCTCACTGCTGCCGTGAGGGCAGGGAGGTTCCCACTGGGCCTGGTATGGAATGTGTTTGCTAACACGAGTGTAGGGGGTTGGCACAGCCGGGCCCGTGCAGCGTGGGCAACTCTCGTTGTTAAGGGCTGAATTGGTGTATGGATCTCTGACACCTGAAACGAGGGCAGGGTATCACTGCCGTGTGTGTCAGCGCTCTACGCTAACGTGAGGTCAGGGAGTTGACGCACGTCCGCCCTGGGAGAGAGTGGCGCTCTTCCCGCGCGCGCGAGGGCGGTTAGCGGCATTGCTTCCTAGGTGGGATGTAGGGGTCTCCCAGCTGATGCCGGAGTTAGGGAGCTGGGACTCCTGCGTGGTGTGCGTCTCCGCTTGTTCACACGAGAGACAGGGAGTTGGCACCGCATCCCTTTTGGCTCTCTCCTTGCTAACGCTGGGGCAAGGAAGGGCCTTGGCACAGCACCCGCTCCGGGAGATGGGCGCGCTCTCCCCACTCACACGAGGGGCAGGGAGCTGGCAGGGCTTCAGTGCTGCGGGGGAGCTGGGAGCAGTGAATCCGATCCGTGCTGTCAGGCCTAATCCCCATCATATGGCAATAAACATAACATTGCATTGTTCAAACCTCTCAGAGGTCAACTTCCCAGCAAAACCCTTCTTCCTGCCTCCTCCTCCCCTTACCTCCAGCACACGTCTTCCTCCTATTCCCACGCCTCTCCCGCCTCTGCCCATTTCCCTGTATCTCCCTATTCAACTATCTTTTTTGTATCACTTTTCCTCTCACAATGTTGCTATTGCCTTAGTAATGTCGTTTCCACCACGAAGACGTCTCTTGGAACTAAAATAAAATATCTTCCTTTACCCAACTCAATGGAACTCTTTTTATTGGCCTTAGAAGGATGTAATGCTAAGAAGGCTATGTCAGGACTGTTACCAAAGGTTACAGAAAGACCTCTGAAGCAACCTTTTAGTCCAGTGACCTATCTTGCAGACCATCAGCCGACTATCAGAGGTCCTATTTTATTCCGTTAACTAAACAACATGTGCCTTCTTCGCGGCCCCCTTCTGTACCCGCGCTTGCTTTGATTACAGTTAGTGGCGTAACAAAAGTATCATGGGCCCTAATAAAAGCAAGGAAAACCAGTCCCAACCATGGCCTTGGAATCACCACAAACCCTGTGGTAACAGAAGGGACATCACACACACTTTAAACTTAATGTGCCCAGGGGGTGCCCAGGAGTGGACACTTCACAAGGAAAAACCAGGAAGGGTTCCTTAGCGGTATGAGTACAAGCGCCGGGAGACCCGGTCCGGGTAGCTGCGCGCTATACAAGTACAAAAACATTTACATTTACATTTAATAACATTACAAGAAGTTACATCATGAAGGACGTGGCTTGAACAGCCAAGATGGTGACAGCTCTCTAGCAGAGCTTTGCACCCTAACCTCTTTATCCTGCACTTATCTCCAATCACACCCGCCATCAACCCTTCTGTCCTACGTGGCGCCAGCCCTATGGCCAAAGGCGGCTCGAGTGAGGTGTCATTGACACAACTAGACCGCCAAGGACACCGGAGGCGGATCTCTGCCTGGGCAGCTAGCTGTAGTCTGCACCAGTGGCGGCTCCTCTGCTAAGGCGGAGGAACGTCGCCTCACTACCTTCAAGCAGGAAAAAATAAAATGATTATAACATAATGTTATTATCATTTTATTTTGCCCTCCTGCTGTGGCAGCTTGTGTGAGGGGGTGGGCGGGGCTGAAGAGCAGGCGAGGAGGGTACAACCCTCCTAAGTGCGCGATGTCTGTTTGGCATGGGCCGCCGGCATGGCTTGCAGGTGGGGGGGCGGGGAGGGGGCAGAGGTCATACGGGGGGTTTGGTTGCAGACTGCTTAAAAAAAAAAAATACCTTGCCGCTGCCGGGTCCCACGTCTTCTCTCCTGCTCGCCTGTGTCCGACTCCAGGTTGGAACAGGAAGCAGGCAGCCATGCTCCCACCCCTAACCCAATCCCACTTCTCCAATGGAGCATTGTGATTGGTCTGAATGCCGTGACACAGTGCTCGGCGGGGGGGGGTTGGGCATGTTCTCCATGCAGGCTGCAATGCAGCCTGCAACGTGAACAGGGAAGTGCGCATGACTGGTTTGGGCTGCTCCATAAGCAGAGCAGCCCCACCCACCCACCCGCCAGTAACTGAAAGTTATTACCATTTTATGTTTTTGCATTTTGCCACAGCGGAGGAGCTATCACTGTTTGTTCGACCCTCTCAGGCCACCCAAAACAGTCATGCACACTTTCAGTGTTCTCCATGCAGGATGCATTACCACCTGCATGGAGAAAATGCACACCCCTCCAGCCCCTGGCTGCGCGCCTTGTCACTGCACTCAGACCAATCACAACACTGCATTGCAGCGTTGTGATTGCTCAGGGGAGCATGTGTGCCAGGTGGGAGCAGAGACGGAGGTCCCGGCGGGAAGTTGTCATCCAGCACGCCACCTGCCCCACCCCCGTGCCCGCCCCACCACCCGTGAGCTGTGCTGCCCATCACTGGTCTGCACTGTCACCTTGTGCTGCTACGAGTGAGGCGGGAGGTGGTGGCCTGGAACTAGTGGGAGGCACCAGGCTCCTGGGAAGCACTTTCCCCTTTCCCCTGCCAATGGTAGTACCAGGTGGAGGTGGAAGTGCGCTGCCCTAACTGGAGCTGGGCGGCTCAGCGGCCCTGAACATCATACTGCAGGCCTCCCGCCATCCTTCTGTGGCTCAGGCCCAATTGAACAAGTCGAGAGTGCATGAAAGGTTGCCCTCTTTGAAAGTACTCCGCACCTCCAAGCGGTGAAGGCAGTTATGAGGCGTGCCAGAGGGCGTCGCACTGGGTGAGCCTCATAGTAACCAGAGACTAACTCTTGGGCTCATTTGGGCCCTTCTTTTCTATTCCATATCCGAACTGGCAGCTTGGGTGCATGTACGGGCTTATCTTTCTCTGAATTCTGTACCTGGGGGAAAGGAAGCACCGCAAAGGATAGGAGGGATGTTCTTATCCTATCAAAAGAATCGTCTGCGCCACCTATTGCATGCTCTCAACCACCTTGGCATTCTGAGGAGGGACACATTTTCTCAGGGCTTGTAACCTACGGCGCAACATCATCGCCTGGAGATGGACCATGCGGGGTGTAAGGAAGAGAGTGAAAATGGGCCCTATTGGACACTAGTTCCCCTTTGACCACACTGTGACCCCGGCATGAGATGGCTGTGGTTGGGGCTTCTGCAAGGTGTAGTGGCAAACGGAGCACACTAACTGGCACATGGGCCCAAATCTGGGCATCAAAGGTCCTGCCACCTGATCTGCAGCTTGGCTGCATGTTCTGTGGTGTCACTCTCAGGAGCGGCCCATGCAGGTAAGAGTGATGAGGTGGGGTTGCGAGGTATTCGATGGACGACAAAAAGAGAAAATTAATTAGGGGTGGGGAGACTCGGAGGACGATAAGGGAAAATTTAATTAATAATTAATTTTCCTTCATCGTCATCACTCAAGGCCCCCCCACTCCACCCCACCATTCTTGCGTGCATGGCCCGCTCCTGGTCACACTTTCTCCCCAGATACATGCAAGCGGGCCCATTTGTCCTTGACTCATCTATCTAGCTACTGGGACCCTTGTTTACCATAAGTCGTCTGTATTCTGGGACCCAAGGTGCTACCCCATGCTTGACTGCTGCACCCACGCTTTTATCTGAGAAAGCCAATCCATAGTGCTGCATTGGATAGCCTGTGTCTTTAGATGACCAACTGGATTTTGTCTTGGGGGCTATAAAGAAATCCCAGGTCTCTCTGGAACATAAGATAAATACTGTGGCAGAGGATCTTACCCAGTTGCATTCAGATCACTGCAAACTGACAGATAAAGTCTGAATTGCATAACAGACGACCGCAATAATCCAGTCACAGTGTCACGAGACAGAGACTAACCTACATGCGCTACATGACTGAGTCCTTATTTTTGAGGAGGGCAGAAGGCGCCGAAGGTCGCTTCTGCAGTAAATAATTACCCTGGGGCGTAGTTCACTTAGTAGCGCTATCCATAGCTACGCGAAGTGCACTTCGACCTACGCGAGCTACGCGAACTGTACAAAATGCTGTTCGCACTGATGGCACAGTGCCGGATGCTTGTCCACACTGTGCAATCAGTGCAAACAGCATCTTGCACAGTGCAAGCGGTCGTTTTCTGCCGCTCAAGTAGATTTCTACTCGAGCGGCAGCTTTCTCAATGCGGACTGGAAGTTTCTCATCGCGAGCGGTCACTAGCATACATGACAACTCGCGCCAGGAGGTTTATTTTCCACGCTCGCGATCGGCAACTTGACGCTGAGGACCGCGAGCAAGCAATAAATGACCGCTGCACTACGCTACGTTATTTTGCACTGTGCTACGTGCAATTTACGTAGTGCAAAGTAGCGCAAACTTCGCAAACTACACGAGCGTAGCGTAGTACTCCGCCCAGGGTTTGTAATACTATACCAAAAATGTGGAGGGACTTGATTCAGTCCCTCACCTTGAATAATAGATGTTCAGTATTTCCCCCAGACTGCTTTCTCACCCTTCTTTTCTGTTAAAAGGGCGCTTCTTGTCCTGGTGCGAAAGACTCCCCCAGGAGCCAATCCCAGGCTGATGGTGGTCCGTCTACTGCACTATGGGACTGCGATCTAATCCTGAAAGAGGCCCGCAAACTTACAGAACTGATGATTGACAACACACTCGTCATGATATTAGCATATTTTGTGCTGGCAGTGCAGCACCAATGGAGATCATTGCTCACGGTTAAGCGCAGGCTGTATGATTTGGACGTAAGGTACTCCCTCCTGTTCCTTGCACAACTTCGCATTATGATGGATGGCAAGATGCATTTTGTCTTCAATCCCAAGGAGACCTAGGACTGGATTGAGAGTTCTTTGGATCACATCCCCTGGCCCAGCTCGGCCGAGGAAAATATATTTTGCACCTTCAGGGTTGGTGCGTGCGCCACCTTTGGTGCCACCCAGAGGGTCATTCCATGCAATTGCGGGCCTCACTGGACCTGGAGCAGGTGATACAGGAAAGATGGCGAGCACTACAGACGGCTATGATGATGTAGGAACCCATTCAACCATCGGACTTGGAGGAGGAGACCACCAAATCATCAAGCAACAATAGTTCCTCGACGTCCTGGCCTTCCAGCATGGACTCTGCCACACCAACCCGGGTGACTCCTCAGACTGCTGATGAACACGGCTGAGCTTCAATGGGGGCATTTATGTTACACCAAATGTTTATTCACTGTGCTTTACAGCTAATGTTCTCCCTGTTCTGTCTTTGCTATTGCCCTACTGTCTTCACCATTCATTGTTAGCCGACTGTACCTTACTCCTTGCTTAGTGGTGGCGGGCAGATTTTTGCCCCTTGCCACATACACTACAGGCAATTAAACTGTGCGTCATGGTGGCACCATCATTGTTTCCTACAGCGGCTTACACAGCCGTGTCTCACGGATGCAAACCAACCCCCTTTGGAGAGTTTTCCACCTTAGGCTCATATGGTTGCATGGTTGGATGGATAAACGTTGCTCCTCTGCCCTAATGGTATTCTTAGTTTTTTCCTTAGCTTTTACACTCACTCGTATTGGTTTCAGTTTTGCTGCCCGAACCTATCCCAAACGTACACTGCTAGGTTGCTGGCCCTTTGCTTCCTTTACAGTGCCAGGACACTTTGCACCCACCATTCTAGAGTTATGACCAACATCAACATAAATACCTGGAGTGTGAAGGGAATGAACACCCCCTCCCGCAGACACACTGTTTACTCCTATTTATGTTGCCGCACCACACACATAGTGTTGTTACAATAATCCCACCTAGCGCAAAGGCTTGGAGATTGCAGAGGCACTGGCGCAGACACATGTATTACACAAATTATTCTACTTATGCACAAGGCATTCTGGTGTGGATATGGGCAGATGTTCCTTTCACGGTGGATGCAACAGTTGTTGACCCAGAGGGTCACTATGTCTTTGTAGAAGGCCGTTAAGTGGGGCACCACCAAGGAATTGGCCTCATATATGCTCCCAACTCCGACAAAATGGAGCTCCTACTCAAGCTATCTGGGGAGCTTTTGCGATGGAGTGGGTCCCATGGCTCTTTGGGGGGATTTTAATAGTGTTCTGAGGGTCGACTTAGATCTTTCCTTCCTCCCCTCTCACCCGAACAGTTGTCACATCCAATGCGCAAGCGCTGACTGACTGGCTTGGACATTGGCAGCTGTCAGACATATGGCGCTTGCTATTCATTCTACTCACACCTACATGTCCATATAGATCGACTGGTTGGCTCCCCGGATATCATCCCCCCACATAACCCATATTGACTACTTGGATTACACCCACTCAGATTATAACCCCCAATACCTACAGCTGAATTGGGACTCGGACCTCCGCCTCCCAAACTATAGACTGCAGCCGGCAGCACTAAATGGTCCCTTTTTTTTGCACTTCTCTGGATGCCACCATCACAGAACACTTTATCATAAATGCTAATACAGCTACGACCTGGCTGATTGAGTGGGATGCTTTTAAGGTGGCCATTAGGGGTCAGTGTCTGGGTTACATATGGAATGTGTGCTGTCAGCTTGACAGAGATGTCACTCGGATTGAGGGTGAACTATTGAGTTGGGAATTGCAGGCTTTGTTAATACCCCAGTGCATGGACCACCTTATGCGGGCATGGCAGGAACACTCCGTTTTGTTGTAAACTCCTAAGCTGTCTTAATTACGCACTTCACACAGCTAGAACGCACACCTTCAGGGTATCACCCCTCATCAGCCAGGCTAGCTTGATTCCAGTATCATGGAGAGCACAGGACCGAAAACGATGGATTTAGGCCCAGAAATCTGTACTGGGGTGAATGTTTGGCATTGCTCAGCATTTCGTCCATAAACTGTGCTTGTTGCATTTGTTGACCTAATTGGGAAGGATATGCCCAGGCGTGGGTCCCGTGCTCTCCATACCATTGGACTCAAGCTAGTCTGGCTGATGAGGGGTGATACCTCGAAAACAGTCCCAGGATTCCTGTTTACAGTCCAGGGAGGACCTGGCCTGGCAGTTTGGGTGGGACTGTTCTGATGGGGAGCAGGTTGAAGCAAAGGTAAAAACCCAGGCAAAAGATTAAAAAATATCTGGCAAAATGAAATCCGATATAGGAAAGAAAACACAAGAAAAGAAGCAAAAAAAACACATACTATGGTAACATAAGGAATTTAATTATAATTATAAAAGATTGATATAAACATATTCAATTATATATCAAGTTTTCTTTAAAAATCCATTATAACAAGTTTTTTGATCAAAATAATACACAGTATTCAGGGAAATGTATTGATAGTTCCCGGGGCTGATTGAGGAAGCTGATGTCTGTCAGGGTCATGGCTGATTTGCATATGGCTGGGTTTAAACTGGAATGCCATGGGGAGAAAAAAAAAAATCTAGGCCAAGATCTCTGTACCAGGGTGAATGTTTCACATTGCTCAACATTTAGTCCATAAATTGTTCTTTTTTAATTTGTCACCCCGAGTGAAACAGATATGCCAAGACATGGGTCCTGTACTCTCCCCACCTTCAGGGTATCACCCCTCATCAGCCAGGCTAGCTTGATTCCAGTAGCATGGAGAGCACAGGACCGAAAAACAATGGATTTAGGCCCAGATCTCTGTACTGGGATGAATGTTTGATATTGCTCAGCATTCTGTCCATCAATTGTTCTTGTTGTATTTGTTGACCACACTGACTGTTTCCTTCCCTACTACGTGTATTGTTTGAAGTGATGTTGCATTGTTGATGGGCATATGTTCACAATATGGGAGGGTGCTGTGCACAATGTAGCATACCTAAAATGAGGAAGTAACAAGGAGAAATAAATATATTTCTCCTTGTTATGCCTCGCTGGAGATGCATAGCATTTTGACTCATTCCCAGGTTTACTAGCTTTCGTAAGTCTGAGAATAAGCCAAAATGTATGGGTGGATGCACGCTTCACTCATGCAACGCCTTCCCAACGCAAGGCAACACAAGGCAGTGATATGCCCTGCCTTGTGTGATTTTGTATTTACTAAACTTCGCAAAACCACTGAAAGCAGCTTTGCATGGCTTAGTAAATAACAAAAATTATTTTACTTCATAAAAGTGACGCAACCATGACGCAAACTCTTTGTAATTCTCCCCCTATTGTATTGTTCTGGGCCAGAGCTTTCATTGTTGGAGGGAGAGAGAAGTGGAGACATCTGCTGGGATTTGAATCGTTACTACCATCTCATATCTGAAAGTCATTGTGATATGTAGAGAAGCAGCCAAGCCGTAGCGTATAGATATTTTGGACCTGCAGTCATGGACTAGATGAAAGTCCTTCGATTGACCCGCAGCATGTGACAGATCTCTTCAGGTATTCCATGCCTGTTCAGTTAGTGATGACTGGTTTATTGGCTGCACAGTGCTGGTGATGGACAACCCATGTAGCATATATGCCTTAATTCATCCTAAAAGATATAAGTTACAGTTGGCTGTTGACTGCTGAGTGTTGCTGTATTAGTGTGGCCCACAAATGTTATGTATGAACTTACATAACTATATAATACTCCGGTGAAGCATATGCCAGCTCCTCTTAACTTACCTGCTTATTGAAAGTGGTTTGCTGGTTGGGTTGTTTCCAATCTGTGGATTTTCATCTAAAGATAGGGGGAGGGAATTTACTAAAGAGTTGTGTCGCCAATGACGCCATGCAGTGAGGCACAAGAGCAACCCAACTCTTAAATTAGATTTATCAATCCATGCAAGGCCACCTTGCTTGGCCCTGCGTGGCTTGATAAATCTAGAGTAACACAACGCAGCACAAGTTGCAGAATTATTCTGCTCCAAGGAGGCATTCCATGGGTGGGGTGTGGGTGTTCCCATGCACTACCCATGGATTTTCGTGCATTCCTAGATTTACAGTTACTGGTAGACCTAGGAATGTGTCAACATGATACACATCTTCAGAGGAGGCGTAACAAGGAGAAATATCTTTATTTCTCCTCATTTTTTACTCCCATGTGTGCCTGCTTTGGGGTTAGGAAGCACATCGTGCGCCAGCGATGGGACATGACAGGACTGCATCATATAATGTTAAGTGCAGCACACTCCTGCTCTTTCCCAATCATACAGTGCAGCAAGTTGGCTTGCTGCATGATTTTTTAATAAATATTCCACTTAGCTTAAGTTTGCAACTGTCTTCCCAGGTTCTGTTGCTGGGATGTATTGTGGTGTTTTCATCTTGGAAATAGCCAAAATATAAAAATAAACAAACTTACCTACTCCACCACACTGCTACACATCTCTCCTCCATCCTGGAGGGAAGGTCTGCTGAAGCACCAGAAGCACCAGAAGCACCCAGGCTTCCGGACTCTCCCAGCTAATCACGACGCTGCAAGAGCAAGGAAGTGGCCGAATCGGGTCACTCACGACCACTTCTTAGCCTTCCACACAAATGAAGAGTCGGCCAGACAGTAGACAATACAAACCAAGCATATGTTTATTCAGATACACTCGAGCGGAGCCCCATCTGCCCAGTCGCTATGGGGTGCTGCAGGGAGGACTGACGTCAGCAAACATAGAGATACATTATGAACATTTCAGAACCAAGGCAGTCCCACTCCTAATGGAATTTTACTAGCAGGTCCAGCTAAAACAAAGAAATACAGTAGGATGAGTTTCGACCTGGGGCCGGGCACACATTGTCTCTATGCCAAGGTTGTTCTGTCCGTGCCTATCGCTAGACTAGTGGGAGAAGGCCTCTACCTAGTGAGAAAGGTATGCGTTAATAAGAACAGTGTATTCATTAGGAGAGCAAAGCCTAACCTTGGATAATGGAACTCTCCACAACTAACTTCTCGAGGAGGGAATATGCAGCTGACGCCATGATTCAAAATGGCGCCTAAACATATAATGGTGCAGCGTATGCTAACTTAACAAAAGTATAACACGCACACAAAATAGCAAAAACATATTCATTTCAACAGACCCTTTAGCATAGGCTAACTAATTTTAGATGGTGGGTGCTAATATTATAAGAAGCAAAAGGACGTCAATACTTGGAACAATCCATATACTCAGTATCGGGAATAGAGCCTAACCTTGGATAATGGAACTCTCCACAACTAACTTCTCGAGGAGGGAATATGCAGCTGACGCCATGATTCAAAATGGCGCCTAAACATATAATGGTGCAGCGTATGCTAACTTAACAAAAGTATAACACGCACACAAAATAGCAAAAACATATTCATTTCAACAGACCCTTTAGCATAGGCTAACTAATTTTAGATGGTGGGTGCTAATATTATAAGAAGCAAAAGGACGTCAATACTTGGAACAATCCATATACTCAGTATCGGGAATAGAAGTTGCAAGGGATGATGTAGAATCAAAAATGCCCTCATCGATCTGCATCATGTCGTTAATGTCCTTCTGCAACATGATCGCAGCACTAGTAGCATGAGCTGGCATGTGAAGAAAATGCCAGAAATCACAGCTAGAAAAGTAAGAATCTTCCAAACCCCAGGATGTGAGTATATTCCAGAACCACCTGATAGAGTCCAAGTACCTGTTTCTTGGTGTATGTCAGATGAGAATCTATGCAATTTCTGTATAGCAGCATACACATTGGGAGCGTGGTCAGGTATGTAAACACAACAGCTGCTGCCAATGACACGACAAGCCCCACCTCTATCTGCAGGTATGACGTCTAACACCATCCAGTTCTGCAAGATAACTAATCTCGTAGCCTGAAGCTCAGCAGTAATGTTTGTCAGTATACCAGCAGGCCCTGAAAGACTATCATAAAAACCTTAAGAGGACCTGCAGCACCTTTTATATGAAATGTATTAAGGAGGCTGACAATGATGGGAAGTAGATGTTTACAATTGTTGCCACTTTTACAGATCCTAAATTTAGGTCCCCCCTCGCTGAAGCCTAGCCAGTCTCTTTGCGCCTGACTCGCTGTTATTTTAAAATATAAAAACCTCAATCTAATGGGGGTGAATAATGCTCCCTGGGAGCGGCTGATATAAGAGATTTAACTGGTCCAATAACACACTCTAAATTGTTATCCTTTCAGGGCCGTCCTTGGAGGAAGTTTATAGCCTCCTTTGTCTGGGTCCCAATGGATCCTATACCTCCTCATATCCTGAGGTCCACCTCGGATATTATTGCTCCAATATATTGGGAGTTATCTGCCATATCCATCCATTCAGGTGTCCTACCAGATGACTGGAAAAGAGCTAATGTGAGTCCTTTGCTCAAAAAGACGAACGGCGATTCTGAGTTCCTGGCTAATTTTAGACCAGTTTCTCTGCTCCCAGCAGCCTCAAAGGTTTTGGAAAAGTTTGTTTTGAGTTCGCCACAGCACCATGGCCACATTTTTAGAGGTTTCAGAATCCATTAAAACCAGTCTGGACCAGTCAGCCGCATTTTACATGGTAGACCATACATTTTGCTGCACAGTTTAGAACATCTGGGTGTGACATCCTTCCTTAAGCGACAAGTGGGGAGTGTCGCAAGGCTCCTCCCTAAGTCCCACATTATTCAACATTTACATGTCCCCTCTGGCATACTTGGTTTAATCCTTTAACACCAAGGCCATCTCATATGCGGATGATATCCAACTCTTGATCACTTACGAAGGGGATTCTATAAACGCTATGGCTGCATTTGCTCACTGTATGGTAGCACTGCTCAACTGGCTGAAGGGCAATAAACTGCAGTGCAACCCAGACAAAACTGAAATCTTGTTGTTTGGGTGGAATCCCGTTCCAGGAAGGGTAGTAGCATGGCCCGACAGGGTTTCCCTTCCCCTTCCTCCAATGGCGGTGGCTAGAAACTTGTGCGCTATGTTTAACGCCCAACGTTTTTTTGGGTCACAGGTGTCAACAGTAGTGAAAGTGTGCTTCTGGATCTTTCGCATACCGGAGAAGTTTCTTCACTTGCTTCCACATGATACTCAAATCACAGTGGTCAAGACACATCCTTTCTAGGCTGGACTATGCCATTGTTTTGTATTTGTGCCTCCCGGAACATTTGTCCTAGCGGTTGCAAGTTATGCAGAACATTGCAGTCTGCCGCATTTTATATAACTCAGAAATACGCATGTCAATATTTTGGGAGAGACTTCACTGGCTGCCATTTTGACAACATATAATGTACAAAGCACTGACCCCGACGCACCAAGTCCTCCATAAAAAGGGGCCTATGTACCTCAAAAAAAGGATTAAGGAATACAGCCCATGGATATGCCTGCATTCCAGCATGGCTAGAATAATTGTGGATCCCAGTTTTAAAAGGTAACAGAGGGTGGCTCATCCTTCACTATCAAAGCGGCTGGCATGTGGAATCAGCTGCCTGAATATTTGAGGTCCATTTTGGATGAAGTAAAATTTTAAAAAGAGCTGAAATCTCTCCTATTCAGACTTTTGGGATGACAGGAGCCCGGTGTTTTTCTTCTCCATTCCGTCTTGAGTGGCCTAATCAGCACCAGGACACTTTTTCTGAGTAACTGTGGGCTACTGGAGAATCAGTCATTCGTTCGAAGAGCGCTCAAACACCTGTTTGGAAAAACAGCTTCTCTACCCAACCACCTGCAGGACAAGAGAATATCGCTACACAATCAGTGCTCAAAATGTGAATCCACAAAGATTTAAAACAAAATGTTTACTTGCCTGTAAAAGTAGTTTTGCAGCTTGAAGACTTTCTGGATTCACATGCAACTCTCCCGCCAGAAAATGAGTGTGGAGCTTTGCAACAGGGACAATAAATCCAATAAAACAGAAGCTGCAAACAGAGATGCCAGAGAAAAGAATCTGACAAAGTCAACCATGCAGTGGCGCTTCTCTGCAGTATGTCTGACATCATCAGAGAGGGGCACAGCACCAAATGGTTGACGATGATGCCCATTCAAGACAAAAAGAAGGAAACTGAAAAACAATTCCAGATCTAACCACTTGATAGTGGAAGGAATGCACAGCATGTGAATCCAGAAATATTCATGCTGGAAAAGGTGTGCATGCACTTGCCTGTACCTACTCCTGCATTAGCACTTGCACCTGTGTTGCCGCTGGACCTGCTTAATGCCTTTCCACCTCTTTAGTTTTGTATTTTGTACAATGTTTGCTTATGTGGTATTTGGACTTTTAAGCACCTAGGTTGCTTGGACGCCTTAAGCACATGCACTACTTCCACTACACATTCATCCTTGCACCACAGCGCCACTCAACGAGCTACGCTCTCTCCCCTCTTACTTGCCTCTCTCACTTACAAGGCTGCCCGGCTACCCAGGAGATGGCCGTTCACAGGAAGTTGCTGCGGCCTCCAGGCACATTTCATTGTGAGAGCACTTCTAAAGCACCCTTCCTTGCTTAAGTAACAGCGAGTGTCCGGCTTGTGTACGTGATCTGCATGGCTGTGTGGTCAGTGTGAGTGAAGGCGAGATCTATCATGGGAGGGAGGTGGAATGGATCATGGGGTGACTTAAAAGGTTTTCTGGGACCAGGACCCATTCAGGTATGCCAGCCAGCCTATCACAGCCCACACAACTTCCTTGGGCAGGCAACAATCAATCAAGTGTCTTGACAAGCACAACTACTCACCCGTAAGGGTTTCAAGGCGCTGGGGAAGGGGAGGGGCCTGCTGATCCGTCAATGGCACTGTGGTTGAGTCGAAGAGCCAGGTCTTGAGGTCCTTCCTGAATTGAGACAGTGATGGTGACTGTTCCAGGTCTTTGCTGCAAGGTTGAAAGATCTTCCTCTGGCCGTGGTCTTATGGATACGTGAGACAGTGGCCATGGCCTGTGCGGAGGTCTATGGTGGGTGCGTGGAATGTGAGGCGGGGGTTAAGGTACACAGGTCCCGTGTCGTGTAGGGCTTTGTAGGCATGTGTGAGGAGCTTGAAGATGATTCATTTGTTGACTGGGAGCCAGCAGAGGTCTCTCAGGTGGCCAGTGATGTGGCTGCAGCAGGGGATGTTGAGGGCGAGTCTGGCGGAGGCGTTCTGGATGTTCTGCAGTTTCTGGAGGAGTTTCTGGGTAATGCCGGCATACAGTGAGTAGCAGTGGTCAATTCTACTGCTGAGTGCGTGGGTGACCGTCTTTCTGGACTTGGTGGGGATCCACTTGAAGATCTTTCAGAACAGACGTTGCGTGTAGAAACAAGATGAAGATGGTGTTGATCTGGTGGTTCATGGTAAGCAAGGAGTCCAGGATGATGCTGAGGTTTCATGTGTGGTCTGTGGGTGTTGGGGAGGGGGAGGGGGTCCAAGTGCTGCAGGCCACCAGGAGTCATCCCAGGGGGAGGGGGTGGAACCCAGGATAAAGATTTCAGTCTTGTCAGAGTTGAGCTTGAGGCCGGTGTTCTTCATCCAGGTGGCGTCAGCCTTCATCCCATCGTGGAAGTTGTTCTTGGCAACTGTAGGTTCGTTGGTAAGGGAGAGAATCAGCTGGGTGTCGTCGGCGTAGGAGACAATGTTGAATCCATTGTTCCGGGCAATGGCTACGAGTGAGGCCATGTAGATGTTTAAGAGAGGGGCTCAGTGAGGAGCCCTGAGGCACTCCGCAGCACACAGCTAATTGATCAGCCCACTTAAGTTACTGTCTCTTATTGTGAGTGACAATTTTGACAATTTTATTCTCGTGTAAATGAGTACATCTGCCTATAAAATAGGCCCACTTCAGCAGCAGGACTGGTTGACCAACCTCCGGTATCATCTCATGAATTAAATAAAAAAATAAAAATGCTATGAGCCATATTTTACCTATTATTTTGCAAGCATATGGACAGCAATTTAAGTCCATGGCAAATTTACTTCTTATTGTCGTGAAACTTGCATTACGCGTTTGCTATACATAAATGAAATTAAAAAAATACTGGCTTGCCAATGACGGGCGTATTGCCTTAGCCAATGATGGTTCAGTAATAGAGTCCAGCCGTTAATGAATGACTGAAGCCTTAATGAAACAAGCATTTGCAATGCAATCGGTCTTGCCTTTGGGAACTTTAAAGTATTTAGCTATGTAGCACGTTATTGTGGGTACAGCAATATTGACTTTTGTACTGTGCATGAAGCAGTGAAAGGGTGCAGTAGTACAGGCTGTCACTAGGTGTCCCTTGGGACCTCTTTTGGCCACATAAGGTACTGCACCATGCAACATGGGTAAAGACTGCCAGCTGGAGCCACAATTGCTTGTTCTCAATTGAGTATGAAGAGTGAATTATCCTTGCATGTGAGGAAAGGCCACAACTCTAAGGCAATGATGTGGAAGAACACCCTTTACACAAGGCAGTTTACATAATAGCTTCCACCATACAGGGTCGTCGAAAAAACTAGGGGGCATATTATCAAGCCCCTTATCGCCGCGTCATCGGCACTTTTCTACGATAACGCGGCGATATTTGCATCGCCCTATTATCAAGGCAGTGTTAAGTCAATTAACGTGGCTTGGTAATAGGGCCCCTTTCACAATATACTCATCGTGAAAGGCGGCGGGCAGTGGGTGTTGCGGTGGGCGTTCCACCGCAATACCCATTCACTTCGAAGCTGCCACCTATCATCAAGAGAGGCGATAATAGGTGGCAGCGCCGAATTTAAGAACAGGAAAGACCTGTTCTTAAGGTGGCGAAATGAGGAGAAATGCTTCATTTCTCCTCGTTTTTGCTTTTTCCATGTGTGCTGCCTTGTGCAGCATACATGGAAAAAGCAAAATGCCAAGGTTCGTGTATGTACAGGAAGGTGCCCCTTCCTGCACATAAACAAACCTCTTTTTAAAAATGCCATTTTGTAACTTACATGTGTGCT
Organism: Lissotriton helveticus; assembly: GCF_964261635.1. Taxonomy (NCBI): domain Eukaryota; kingdom Metazoa; phylum Chordata; class Amphibia; order Caudata; family Salamandridae; genus Lissotriton; species Lissotriton helveticus. The sequence goes on from NC_136071.1 coordinate 492,933,227, forward strand.
GCATGAAGCAGCACACATGTAAGTTACAAAATGGAATTTAAGCTGTGTTTATTTGCAGGAAGGAACACCTTCCTGTACATAAACAAACCTTCCCTGCCTGCGCTGGCGTTAAGTTGTAAAACTTATCGCCATCGCAGGGGGAAACGCTAGGCTGCACCATGTCCTTGGTAATATGGTGCAGCCTAGCGTTTCCGAAGGGGCGAAGAGAGGCGTTAAGCCAAGGCGGCTAATACCTCTCTTCGCCACTTTGTTGGTAATATGCCCCTAGATGCTATGTTTTCTTGCTTCTCATTAACACACATCCATGCAATATAGTGCAAAATGAACTGAATCTGTTTCCGAGGAGGGAACTTTCTTGGTACATCGGGTCACCAAATACCTGAGTAGCAGAAGTGACATCACACATCCATTATCTCCCTTGTTCCTGCCCTGCCTCGTAATTGTGTCCTCAATCAAATAATCTTTATTTGAAAATTTCCCAGAAGATCATAAAAGACGTATATGTTTTAGAACACGCACAAATTAATACAAAACAGTCAAATAATTAAAAAAAATTGAATACAGCAAACAAAAATATTATGCATACCAGGCAAAAAATCCTTTAAAAATACCTATTCTAAAAACGTGAAATAATATAAACCAATAGTCACAAAAGCCAGGACGCAATATGTAAGTAGAATTGAGCATTCGTTGGTTAAAATAACATTACCTTTCTCACATGTAAAATGCCCCTCAAAAAAATGGCCAATCAAATAACAGGTATCTTGGTCAATTAGCTGCTGTAAGAAGAGCAAAGCAGCTTTGCACTTAGTAAATTTGTGCCTGCGCAACTGAGGCAATAGAAATGTCATGGTACAAAGAGGATAGACATTGCAAAAGAAAACAAAGTGCAATATGGCCTGGTTTGATTGCTCGTCACACAGGCAAATACAAATATCGTTTGAGGATTATTGCCCTAAGGGGAAACACATCATTCAGTGTATCGTTCCTAATCTAAAACGAGTGAGTAAATTGCATTTATGTTCTGCACAAATAATAGGTATGGGGCAATCCCGGCTGTCATCTTAACCAAACAATTCTCTTACAGACGAGGTCACCACTTCCACAGCCTCCCTAGAGGCTTGTCTGTGTGAAGAAAAGCATTCCTGGGTCCAGCTTTTGTCTTTCTTGGTGATACTTTACGGATTCTCAAACAAGTGTGCACAGTCCAGAGCCGAAGTGGTATGGGTCTATGTAGTGGTATTTGTAAAGTGCAGCTGCTACTCCAAGGAGTGTCCTGGCACTGGATGCCAAAGGTAACAGTGGGGCAGGGGGGGAGGTTATGGGCTGGGGAAAAGCCATGTTTTCAGCTTGTTCCGGAACAAGGGCGTAGACATAATGTCTCGGCTAGGAAGATATTAGAAGAACAGAGATTTCTCTGTGGGACGTAGAACGAAATCCTGCATTTAAGGTAGCCAGGGCCTATCCTGTATAAGGCTTTTTGAGTCACAAGTAGTCTTAAAGATGACTCTTTTCCTTACTGGAAGCCAGGGGAGACTCCTCAGAAGGTTAGACATGTGAGCATTACGGTGGAACTCAAAGATAGTTTGGGCCACTGCATTCTGGGCAAGCTGAAGCCTGCCCACCAGATACCTGAGCATGCCCAAATAGAGGCCATTCTCGTAATCAGGACGAGATATAATCAGGGATTGAAAGTACAAGTTACTTACCTTCGGTAACGATACATCTGTAAGAAACATTAGTTAATGATAGATTCCTTACCTTAGAATTACCCCCAGGCGTCAGATTGCATCCTGAAAGTTTTCGTTAGCAGTACCCCTGTGTGTCCGTAGGTGTCGTCATGCAGCTCCGCATAAGTCATTGGCGTCGTAGTAGCAGAGATGACGTCGATTGAGCTACTTAGACGCACCCACGTGCGCTAACGTCAGTTCTGTACACGACTTTCCGTGCCAGGAACGCAGAGCTATGCACCACTGGTGCATTGAAACTAGGGCCCTGAAAGGGATGACCTTAACCCTAGAAATCAGTTCACAGAACAGGGAGGATGGGTGGGGCAGTAAGGAATCTATCATTAACTAATGTTTCTTACAGATATATCGTTACCGAAGGTAAGTAACGTGTTCATCTGAAAGAAACACGTTAATGATAGATTCCTTACCTTAGAATAGATACCCCAGCAATACCAACCCCGGTGGTGAGTCTGCGAACCAAGATCACACCAGAAAGTCACGGAGAACAGAACAGCCAAAGAAGCTGTCTCTCCGGACTTGACTGTCAAGGCAATAATGCTTAGTAAAAGTGTGCAGGGGGGCCCACGTGGCTGCCTGACAGATGTCTTGCAGGGGGAAACCAAGTCCCAGTGCAGGAGTAGCTGCTGTCGCCCTGGTAGAATGGGCGCGCAACCCCACCGGAGGTTCCTTTTTAGCCAGAGAATAACAGGCCTTGATACACAAGACAACCCAGCAGAAGATAATCCTCTTTTGCACAGCCCGGCCTTTCTTGACGCCTACGTAGCCAACAAAGAGCTGGTCATCCACCCGGAACTGTTGTGTGCGATTCAGGTCAAATGAGAGTGCACGTTTCGGGTCCAGACGGCGGCGTCTCGCTTCCTCTCTGGAAGGGTGCGGAGGCGGAAAGAAAGTGGGCATGGTGACAGTTTGCCCGATGTGGAAGGCTGTGACAACCTTTGGCAAGAAGGAAGGATGAGTGCGAAGCACAACCATATCCGGTTGAACCGACAGAAAATGAAGCTTACAGGAAAGAGCCTGGAGCTCACTCGTGTGCCTAGCGGAGGTGATGGCAACCAGGAAAGCAGTTTTCAGAATCAATAAACGAAGAGGACAGTTGTGAAGTGGCTCAAAAGGAGCGAACATCAAATAAGTAAGAACTAGATTCAAGTCCCACTGCGGCATCACAAACAAAATAGGAGTGAAAAGGTGGGTAATGCCTTTGAGAAATCTATTTCCAACAGGGGACTTGAAAAGAGAGGGCTGATTAGGGTGCCTGAAAAAAGGCCGAAATTGCAGAAAGGTAGCCCTTAATAGTGCCCAGAGCAGAGCCCTGCTGGGCCAGTGAAAGAAGGAACAAAAGGACTTCTGAAAGAGGGGCAGTAAGGGTATTCACAGCCTTTGCTGTGCACCATACCACAAATTTGTTCCACCTGCAAGCGTGTAACAATTTTGTGGAGGGACGCCTGGCTGCCAGAATGATGTCACAGACTTCAGGGGCAAATCAAATGGAATCAACTGTTGCCCCTCAATCTCCATGCATGTAGGTGGAGGCTGGGCAGGTTCGGGTGGAGGACCGTCCCCTGCTACTGCGACAGAAGATCCTCCCGAAGAAGCAGTCGGATCGGAGGATCCATGCTCATACTGAGTAGCTCGGGATACCAAACTCATTGAGCCCAGTTCAGGGCCACAAGAATGAAGTGGGCCGGTCACGCCTGATCTTCTTCAGCACTCTGGGTAGAAGTGGTATAGGCGGAAAACATAAGAAGTGATGACATTGCGCGTTCTCTTCAGTGGCGAATAGATCCAACCAAGGCTCTCCCCACTGTTGAAAAAGACCTTGCACCACCTCCGAGTGAAGACTCCATTCGTGATCCTTCACGCACTTGCGGCTGAGTTTGTCCGCCCTGGCTTTCAAAGAACCTGCCAAGTGTTGAACCATCAATGAAATGCCTTGACGTTCCAGCCATGTTCAGAGACGCAGAGCCTTCTGACATAGGGTCCACAACCCCACCCTGCCCTGCTTGTTGCAATACCACATGGCGGTGCTGTTGTCCATGAAGACCTGCACTACTCTCCCCTTGACAGAAGGAAGGAATGCTTTTAGTGCAAGTAGGATCGCCCGGAGTTCCAGAAGGTTGATATGGAGCCTGGACTCCGCCGTAGACCAGAGGCCTCTGATCTCTGCCTCTCCCTTGTGGCAGCCCCATCCCAGGAGGGACGCATCCGTCACCACTGTGTGCTCCGGTTGGGGAAGGGAGAGTGATCTGCCACTGACCCTGAGGTTCTGTAATTCTCGAGTCTGACTCCATTTTGTTCTGTGCCACCATTTTGTGTTGCCCTCACGTAGGCCTGTATAGGTAACCTGGCGAACGAAGCGGCCTGGCCTTCTTAGTTCATGTATACATTAACTAGGTTTCTCTTTGACTCTGAAATGAACTGTAAGAAACTGACCACTTCACCTGAAACTGACCTCGCAAAGCCAATTTCCCTGATCGATCTTTTATCTGAGATTGCCAATCAATGTTCAGGACATCGTTAACTTTTTAGTTTCCTTGCACGTGCTTGTCTTGTTCAGTATCTGTTACTGTTTCTTTTTTTATTTTTCTTCATTACATGGGTTATGCTTTCAATTATAGGTTTGTCCGGCTTGTGGAGATTGAATTTGGGACATTCCTAATAATTAACTTTTGGGTTGGGAAACTGTAAATTGAGTTTTTGCTATGTGATACTTTGTTTGAAAATGTATCTTATTGGCTAGAATTTTGTGCAGTGGGTGTACATTTATAATGTGAATATTGGGTATAAAAGGAGACGTCTCGCCTTAGTAAAATGAGCAGTCTCCTGAGAATTTACACTGTGATGTATTTCTAGGATTACTGTTACTAGCTGCAGCTAATAAACTTGGTCTCTGACGCCATCCAGAAGTATTCCGTGTCTTTGAATACCAAGACAGGCGAACTCGAAGATCTTAGGCATGCCCCTGATGCCGCTGGGTTAAACCCCGGTTCTTCAACTGGCACCTAACGTGGGGCGACTTCAGTGGTACTGGTCCGTGAGGAAATTCTGGAGGACGGCCGCCACTTCAATGACCCCTGCTTGTCAACGTGGACCGAAGGTTTTTTCTGCGAGGCTTCCCCTTTCCGACGGCTGCGAAGGACTGCTGCCCTGATTGTCGCCCTGTCTTGGACCCTCTTGTGATGATTTGTAAGGCGAGACAGACGGTCTTCTGGTGGCGTGACAGACATTTTGGTTAAGTATAAGTGGGTCGCTCCCACGACTTTGTTTTGTTTCTTGGTTTTGATTCAGCCATTGCAATAGTCAAAGCCGAGGGGCTCGTATATTTACGAGTGTATCATTTTTGATAACCCCTTGAAGTTTGAAGCAAGACTAGCAAGCTAAAGATGCCTGGTTTTGGCAAAATTAGGAAATGGTTTTGTTGTAGTTGTAATAAGGATTCCCGATTGGAGGACTTGTGTCCGATACCTCCGGTTGGAACTCCAACCTATGAGCTCTATTCAAAGCATGGTGTGGGTCCCATTACCTATAATGAAGTATGGGTCCGTTATACAAGGAAAGATGGTGTTTTACGATGGCCCCAACATGGTAGTTTTGAATCAGATGTTTTAGATAACCTAGAAGGTGCGCTATTTAAGAAGAAAGCCCGGCCGGCGATGTTTGACTCTTTCCGCCTTTGGCGTAAGGAAGCCAAACAGCGAGAAATTAAGCAAGCTAAGAGAGATAGGAAGGAAAGGAATATGTCGGTAATGCAAGCTGCTAGGCAGTTTAAGGAAGATGAAGAAGATCATGCGATTGAAGTGTCAGATAGACAACATTGCATGGCCATTGACAAATGTTACCCGGCTTTGCCACCTCCCCTTTCAAATGTGACTGAAGATCCTGAAAAGGATCCTTTGATGTCACATTTACTGAGATTACCACCCCCTTATGTGCAGGGTGCTACTGCACCTCCGTTACCGCCAGTTGTTGCACCCCTTGTTGTCGTTCAACCCCCTGTTGTTGTTCCGCCACCTGTTGCTTCACAGGTGGTTCTTCCTTCCGCGGCGCAGCCCCCTCCAGGGCCGCCAGCTTTGTCACCAGCCTTGCCTCAAACTCCTTTGCCTTACACTCCTTTATCTTCGACTTCTCTTATTTCTGTCCCTACGTCTCTCTTGCCTCAAAACACTTTGTCTCCTGTCCTCATGTCCACTTCTTCTCCTTCTGCTCGGCAACGAATGACTGAGACTGTCACTAGTCTTTTGTCTCCTCTCTTTGGGTCACTAAATATGACCCCTGTTTCTGAACGTAAGCAGAGACGTAGTCAGCTTCCTGGTCCCGAAGAGCGGGCAGTGTTAGATCTCCTTGCTCGTAGATGGGTTTCGAATGCCTCCAAGTACGGTCCACAAGTGGTTATGGATATCTTCCTACAGTGGGAGGCACCAAAACAAAGGTATGTTTTTGATGTCTTGTGTACCTTCCTTCGTCAGGAATGGGAAGATAATGAGTTGGGTTCAATTCCATTGGAATTGATTAATGTTCAGTCTGAATTTGCTAAAGGAACGATAGTGGGTTCCGATGTTGAGGAAGCAGTAGAGACACTATTCACTTTTAGGTCTAGACTTCCACCTCAGTTATTGTTCGAACCTGACCCTTCTGTTAGGAGAAAAGTGAAGCAGTATCCTATGAGAGAGGTTCCCCCTTTATGGAGAGAAGAAGTTTTGGCTGATGCCGCTCATGGTATTGCGGCTGCACCGGCTCATTTTCAGCGAGTGTGGGTGCATGTCCCTTGGAAGAGAGCTGAGGTTCTGGCTCTTAAGCAGACCTTGCCTGACCCCCGTAAAAATCCTGCTGGTTATTACAAGGAGTTGTCTCAGACAGTTGATGCATGTGTTATGAATTTAGCTGACATAGATATGTTGACGGGTAATGTAGTTCCTCAACCCTTGTGGGCAAAGATCCGTCATGAGGACCACGCGCCAGAGTTAGGAGATACATGGGTTAATATTATTGCTGCAGATGGTCGGCAGGTAGGAGGTGCCAAACCTGAACCCTTAGTTGCAGAACTACCTGGTAGGATTATTAATTTAATGAAAACTATGATGCCTCCTTTGCGGGTGAATTGGGACAAGTTAGCAGCATGCAAACAAAAGAAAGATGAGAGTTTGTCTGATTTCTTCACTAGGTTTGAGGAAACATTCATTGATCATAGTGGTCAGGACATGAGTACAGAAGGTGGTCAGAGGTTGTTTGTAGATAAGTTTGTCTTTAATTTACTTCCTGAACTTTCTAATAAGTTAAAGGACTCTCAGAGTTCATGTGCTGTTTCTTCTTCAGCCCAGATATTGGCTATTGCACAATACTATGAGAATAGAGATAAAGATGAGAAGGATAAAGTAGAGAAGAAGACTAGAGAATTAAAAACGAAAGTTCTTTTGCAGCAGGCTTATTCGCCTCGCCCTAATCAGCGTCAGTTTCAGCAACCCCCACAGTTTCAGAAACTGTTGCAGAAGCCGGAGTCTTTTGCTTCGCGACTCCCGCTAGGCCCTAATCAGTGTGCTTATTGTAAAGAGGAAGGTCACTTCAAGAATAGTTGCCCGATCTTGCTACAGCATGCGAATGGTATGTCTGGTCCGAGAGGTCGTGGTGGTTACCAACAAGTACCTAGGGGTAGGGGACGTGGTACGTTTCCCCAGAATGAACGTTCCTTTTCCCCTCAGAATTCTATAAATTATTCTGACCAACAGAATGTTCCGACCGATCAGTCCGCTCAGTACTATACAGATGATTATTATGTTGGAAGTGAGAGTGCTGGTTTTAATGATAGTTAGGACAGCCATGGACAAAGGGTGGGAGTAGTGTCAGATCCAGTAGACCAGAGTGGACCTTATGTTGAAGTGATTACATCAGGTGTGGCAGAACCTTTTCTTTGGGATACTGGTGCAGCAAAGAGTTCTATCATGCACTCTAAACTCCCTGGCGCACCCTTGTCTGGCTTGACTAATGTTTCGGTAGGATTTTCTGGCGCCCCAGTTCGTAACCCGGTTTCTTGTCCTTTGCCCCTTTCTATTGGTCCTTGTGAGTTGGAGGCTCCCCTTATTCTAACAACTGGCTGTGGCGAGAATTTGTTGGGTTTGGACTTATTGAAAAGGTTGCATGAGATATTACATTGTTCTCCTTTGGGAGTACATCTTACAATGGGTAAGAAAGTGATTTCCCCGGTGTATCTGTCTAAGGATCACCTTCCACTGGAACTGCGTTCTCTCCCTGATACACTTTGGGCTACAGGTCCAAATGATGTTGGTCTCTTGCGGATTCCACCTTACGTTGTTACCCTTAAGTCGAATGCTTAATTACCTCGCATTCCTCAGTACAAAATTTCCAGTGATGGCGAAAGAGCTCTTTTAGCGATCATCTATGATTTGGTTGAGAAAGGTGTGGTTGAAGAAACGAGAGGCAATGTGTCTAATAGTCCTGTTCTGCCTGTCCTTAAGCATACTGACTCTTCTCAGCCACCTGTGTATCGGTTTGTGATTGACCTTCGAGAGGTCAATAAGATTGTTGTGCCACAGTTCCTGTTGTCCCAGACATTACTGCTTTATTGACTAAGATCCCTGCCTCAGCTGCTTGGTTTTCTGTTATTGATCTGAAGAACGCTTTCTTCAGTATTCCGATTGCTGAGGAAAGCAGGGATATTTTTGGCTTCTCTTTAGGAGGTCGCAGTTTCCGGTTTAAACGCGCTCCTCAAGGTTATTGTGAGAGTCCCTCCATTTATAGTCAGGCTTTGAAAACTCAGCTTGATACTTTTGCATTGTCTTCTGGTGCTACTCTTATCCAGTATGTTGATGATCTGTTGGTTGCTGCTGATGATGAAGAGATTTTTAAAGAGGTTACTCTTTCTTTGTTGCGACACCTGTCCTACCTTCATCATAAAGTGTCACCTTCGAAGTTGCAGTTTTGCCGACAAGAAGTGACCTACTTAGGTCATCTCTTGTCGAAGGAGGGAAGACGATTGACCCCAGAGCGTATTCAAGCGATTGCCCAAATGACTGTGCCATGCACACAGAGAGGTGCATGCCTTCTTAGGTATCACCTCGTATTGTAGACAGTGGATTCCGAATTTTTCTTTGTTAGCAAAACCTTTGTTGGCACTTACTCTTAAGGACACACCACACCCTCTTCCTTGGTCTGAAGAATGTCAGAAGAGTTTTTCTGAATTGCGTGATGCATTGTGTTCTGCTCCGGTGTTGGGTACCCCCGACTATAGTAAACCTTTTACACTTTATGTACACGAGAGAGAAGGTTGTGCGTTGTCAGTGTTGACGCAACAATTTGGAGACAAGCAGCGCCCATGTGCGTATTTTTCAGCCACTTTAAATCCGGTAGCTAGGGCATTGCCTAGTTGTCTAAGAGCTACAGCGGCAGCGGCTGTTTCTATTCGACAGTCTGCTGGTTTGGTATTGGATAATACATTGATTGTGATGGTTCCACATGCAGTGGATACCCTATTGAACAGAACAAAGACTCAACATCTTACCAGTGCACGTTTGTCAGGTTATGAGTTGACGCTTTTGGCTAGTCATGTGCATATCAAGAGGTGCAACACATTGAATCCAGCTACATTGTTGCCAATTTTTGAAGAGACAGATGCTCAGGAACAGCATGACTGTTTTCTCTGGACAGACGAGGAAACGAAGGGTAGAGTTGATCTGAAAGATACTCCTCTTTCGAATCCTGATGGTACCCTATAGGTAGATGGTTCATGCTTTAAGCTTCCGAATGGAGAGACAACTGCAGCATATGCTGTCACAACTTTGTATACGATTGTTGAAACGTATTGCACAGAATTCAGCACAGGCAGCGGAGTTGATAGCATTGACTAGAGCGGGTGTGTTGTCAAAAGGAAAGAGAGTGAATGTTTTTACTGATAGCCAATATGCATTAAGCGTGGCTCACAGTTTTGGTAGTTTGTAGAAAGAGAGGATTTCTTACTTCCCATGGGACGAAAATTCAGCATGGACAATTAGTGAGTGAACTTCTTGAATCACTTACTTTGCTGACCCAAATTGCGATAGTAAAGTGTAGGGCGCATAAGAAGGTTACGGATGATGTGGGTCGAGGGAATGCGTTTGCAGATGAAGTAGCGAGAGAAACAGCGAAAGATGTGACGAGTCGGATGTATGTTGCAGATCCTGCCAGATGGGTTGTTGAAGGAGGAATGTGTGAAGATACAACAGAAAGTGTGAAGATGATTCAGGCAGAAGCTACTGAGAAAGAATTGAGTATGTGGGGAGAGAGTACGGGAATGTTGGATTCAACAGGCTGTTGGGTTGAGTTGTCAGAGCACCGGCGATGGTTGTTGCCAGATGCATATGTGCTCCCGGTGGTTACTATGGCTCATGGACTGGCTCACATTAGTTCAAAAGGGATATGCAAGTTGTTGGCTCCGGTATAGCAGAATGGTGGAATTCCTAAGTGTGCCGAGAATTTGGTTAAACACTGCATGATTTGCTTGATGCATAATCCTGGAAAGGGAACCCCAACTCCAGCGGGTCATTTTGCTCCTCCAACGTATCCGTTCGAGGTGCTGCAGATAGACTACATTCATATGGAAAGATGCAATAACTTGAAGTATGTTCTTGTGGTTGTTTGTGCCTTTTCCAGATGGATAGAGGCCTACCCCCTAAAGGATAATACTGCCATGTCTACAGCCAAGGTTTTGCTCAAAGAATTTTTTCCCAGATATGGCTTGCCGAGGATGGTATGGAGTGATAATGGAAGTGAATTTGTGGGTCAGATTATGAAGAAAGTATGTGCGGGTCTGGGTATTAAACAGAAATTTCACGCTGCAAATCACCCCCAATCAGCAGGCCTGGGCGAGTGCTATAATGGCACTCTGAAGCTGAAGTTGGCCAAGGTGCAAGCGAGCTCTGGTCTTACATGGCCCGATGCCTTACCATTGGCACTTTTGTCCATGAGAACGACAGTACATTCTCGCGTGGGACTTAGCCCATACGAGATTGTTTTTGGACGCCCGGCGAATGTCTGGGGTGTGCCGAGGCCTAAGAAGTACAGTGATATCGAGTACCCTATGTTGGTTGACTACTTACATGATTTGACTGCTAAATTGCGTGTTCTTCACCAACAGGTCCACGACACTTTGCCTTCAGCTTCTGTAGACGCAGGCCACACAATTCAACCTGGCGACTGGATTCTAACCAGGAATTTTCAGAGGTCAAAGAACTTGGAACCAAGATGGACCGGTCCATACCAAGTCCTGTTATCAACTCGGACTGCTATTAAGGTGTTCAGCAAGAAAAACTGGGTACATGGTACCCATTGCAAGAAGATACCTTTGCCCTTACCGTACGATAAGTGGGTCCGGGAAGGTGTTGCCGATTCCGAGAGTGAAAGGGTTCCAAGATTTGCACCTTTTAGCGATGCACATCTGGAATGGACTCAGTCAGAACGTGCGGATAATGAAGTCTTGCAAGAAGCTGTGCCGCCGTGTTTGAGACTTGATACTACGCATCCAGAGACACTCTTTCAGGATCAAACTGTACCTGGTAAAGAACAATACAACTTAAGGTCTAAAAAGGACAAATAAAATTTGATTTTTTTTGTGAATTACACTCTTTCAGACAAGAGACTATTTTTCTTTTTCTTTTTTGAGCCACCATCCGGGTTCAGCTGCAGGGTCGCGGTATAAGACTTAAGGGGTGGCCTGCGTATTGACGAAAGGTCTGCGGTTCTAGGGACGTCTAGGACGCCTGGACGCACACTTGAGTGAAGAAGGAAAATTGCCACGAGCAGCACGTTAGAGGATGGAGTCTGTTGTAACTGAAAGAGATGTTAAGAGAATAGATCTTAAGACAAGATTTTGTAAATTGATATGTAGCAAATGTTTTATAATATTGTGATTTTTGATGTTTTTAAGTATCACATTAGCTTGTGTGGGTTAGATTGTCTATGTTACACAACAGACCTCTGCACCCACCTCCCAACCTATGCTTTCTTTCACTACTGTTTCTTTGCATCAGTTTTATACGTTGCCTGAACATGAGCAAACAAGGAGAACAGAATTTGTCAACAACTCGTTCATACAGTTGTTGCTTCAGCATCAGTTAGTAGTAAATACCACTAATTGTTGGGTTTGTGGTCGTATGCCTCATACGACAGATAAAGGTATGCCATATTTGGTTTTGCCTTTTTCTTTTAATGGGTCTGTGTGGGCTTTACAGAACATGTTTATTTATGCAAATGAGGTACGCCCCTTACGTTCCCTTAAAGATAACTCCAGCAATAATGCCTTGATAAGGGGAATAGTAGATATGATCCGAGATATTGATGCATATAATGCTATCCCTGAGGATGAGGTGCAGGCTTATGTTGGTTGGAACGTGACTGGATATAGAACCAGCTTGACAGAGGAGAGACGAAAAAGGTCTCCCCCTATTTGGATTGTATCCCACCGATGCCATTTTTGTTTGCAAGGTACTCGTCGGAATCCGAAAGCTCAGCTAGGTAAGAGTGTGTGTGCTCAAACCTATGTCTATTCATCCCGGACTTTTCCACCGTTTGTGCCAGCTAAAGGCACATATTTTGTTTGTCATGACAGAGCCTACACATGGTTGCCACCTGATTTTTCAGGAACATGTTATGTGGCGTTTTTGCTTCCCCCTACATACACTACTGCTTCAGACTATCATAGAACGAGATATGGTAGAGGTGTCTTCAATCAGGAAGATACTGCAACACATGAAGTAGGAGATTTCTTCAAGGGCTTCCTGCCCTTTTGGGGTCCTATGATCAATAGTAGGCATATTCGACAGCTTGCCCGCGTTGTTGAAGCTACTATTAATGAGACAGCAGGTGCTCTTAGTAAGGTTACAGCTGAGCTTCAAGCGGACCGCCTTATGACTTTGCAGAATCATATGGTATTAGACATCATACTTGCAGATCGAGGAGGAGTATGTAAATTGATTGGATCCAGTTGTTTACATACCAGATAATGCCCCTACAGTATACTAAGCCATCTCTAGGTTGCATAAGATATCTGAGTCTATTCATGTAGACGAAGGAGACTGGTCATTGACGGGATGGTTTTGGGGACTGCTGTCTAAGTGGGGATGGAAGATTCTGACATTCCTTGGTATGGTTTTAGCCATCCTTTTCTCTTGTTGTCTTGTGGTCCCGCCATTTGTAGTCTTTGTGCTACTATGTGTGTTGGGAGATCTGTTCCGAGAGAAGTAGAGAATAATAAAATGATGCTACAGCAACACTTTGATGACCTAATGAATATTGATATAGACCTAAGATTCAGATTAACATGAGTCTTAGGTTATTGCCTACATAATGGCAAAAGGAGGGTCTGAGGTTCTGTAATTCTCGAGTCTGACTCCATTTTGTTCTGTGCCACCATATTGTGTTGCCCTCACATAGGCCTGTAAAGGTAACCTGGCGAACGAAGTGGCCTGGCCTTCTTAGTTCATGTATACATAAACTAGGTTTCTCTTTGACTCTGAAATGAACTGTAAGAAACTGACCTCTTCACCTGAAACTGACCTCGCAAAGCCAATTTCCCTGATTGATCTTTTATCTGAGATTGCCAATCAATGTTCAGAACATCGTTAACTTTTTAGTTTCCTTGCACGTGCTTATCTTGTTCAGTATCTGTTACTGTTTCTTTTTTTATGTTTCTTCATTACATGGGTTATGCTTTCAATTATAGGTTTGTCCGGCTTGTGGAGATTGAATTTGGGAAATTCCTAATAATTAACTTTTGGGTTGGGAAACCGTAAATTGAGTTTTTGCTATGTGATGCTTTCTTTGAAAATGTATCTTATTGGCTAGAATGTTGTGCAGTGGGTGTACATTTATAATGTGAATATGGGGTATAAAAGGAGACGTCTCGCCTTAGTAAAATGAGCAGTCTCCTGAGAATTTACACCGTGATGTATTTCTAGGATTACTGTTACTAGCTGCAGCTAATAAACTTGGTCTCTGACGCCATCCAGAAGTATTCCGTGTCTTTGAATACCAAGACAGGTGAACTCGAAGATCTTCGGCGTGCCCCTGACGCCGCTGGGTTAAACCCCGGTCCTTCAACTGGCGCCCAAGTGGGGCAACTTCAGCGGTACTGGTCCAAGCCCGAAGATTGTGAGGAGCCCCGTGAGGAAATTCTAGAGGACGGCCGCCACTTCAATGACCCCTGCATGTCGACGTGGACCGAAGGTTTTTTCTGCGAGGCTTCCCCTTTCCGACGGCTGCAAAGGACTGCTGCCCTGACTGTCGCCCTGTCTTGGACCCTCTTGTGATGATTTGTAAGGCGAAACGTTAGACGTTCTTCTGGTGGCGTGACAAAAATTTTGGTTAAGTATAAGTGGGTCGCTCCCACAACTTTATTTTGTTTCTTGGTTTTGATTCGGCCATTGCAATAGTCGAAGTCTATGGGCTTGTATATTTACGAGTGTATCATTTTTGATAACCCCTTGAAGTTTGAAGCAAGACTAGCGTGCTAAAGATGCCTGGTTTTGGCAAAATTAGGGAATGGTGTTGTTGTAGTTGTAATAAGGATTCCCGATTGGAGCAATCTCCACGCATGTAGGTGGAGGCTGGGCAGGTTTGGGTGGAGGACCGTCCCCTGCTACTGCGACAGAAGATCCTCCCGAAGAAGCAGTCGGATCGGAGGATCCATGCTCATACTGAGTAGCTCGGGATACCAAACTCATTGAGCCCAGTCCAGGGCCACAAGAATGACGTGGGCCGGTCGCGCCTGATCTTCTTCAGCACTCTGGGTAGAAGTGGTATAGGTGGAAAACGTAAGAAGTGATGACACTGCGCGTTCTCTTCGGTGGCGAATAGATCCAACCAAGGCTCTCCCCACTGTTGAAAATGACCTTGCACCACCTCCGAGTGAAGACTCCATTCGTGATCCATCATGCACTTGCGGCTGAGTTTGTCCGCCCTGGCACTCAAAGAACCTGCCAAGTGTTGAACCATCAATGAAATGCCTTGACGTTCCAGCCATGTTCAGAGACGCAGAGCCTTCTGACATAGGGTCCACGACCCCACCCTGCCCTGCTTGTTGCAATACCACATGGCGGTGGTGTTGTCCATGAAGACCTGCACTACTCTCCCCTTGACAGAAGGAAGGAATGCTTTTAGTGCAAGTAGGATCGCCAGGAGCTCCAGAAGGTTGATATGGAACCTGGACTACACCGTAGACCAGAGGCCTCAGATCTCTGCCTCTCCCATGTGGCCGCCCCATCCCAGGAGGGACGCATCCGTCACCACTTTGTGCTCCGGTTGGGGAAGGGAGAGTGATCTGCCACTGACCCAATGCTGGTTCGTGAGACACCACTGCAACTGCTGCGCAGTGCCCACCGAAATCTGGACAGACTCGGAAAGGTCTCCTTGATGCTGTGTCCACTGGAACTTGAGGTCCCACTGAAGAGCCCACATATGCCATCTGGCATGATTGGTCAGCATGATGCAGGAGGCCATGAGGCCCAGCTGCCTCAAGGTCATCCTGACCGAAACCCAGGACAAGGGCCGAAATATCGAAATCATACCCCGAATGTCCCGGACTCATTGTTCGGGAGGATAAACACGAAACTGCGTTGTGTACAGAACCGCTCTGATAAAGAGGAGCCTCTGAGAGGGAATCAGGTGCGACTTCGGCACATTGATGGAGAACCTCAGCAAATGCAGGTCGGCCGTGCTCTGGAGGTGGGAGACGACTGCATGGGTTGAGCCCGCCTTCAACAACCAGTTGTCAAGATAGGGAAAGACTGAAACCCTTGATCTGCGCAGATGAGCTGCGACCACAGCCATCACTTCCATGAACACCCGAGGGGCGCTGGTAAGGCCAAAGGGGAGCACAGTGAACTGAAAGTGCTCGTGGCCTAACGTGAACTTTTGTTAACGCTGGTGGGCCGGCAGGACGGGGATATGAAAATAAGCGTCCTGCAAGTCCAACGCCACCATCCAGTCTTGCGGGTCTAGGGCAGACAAGACCTGAGCAAGTGTGAGCATCTTGAACTTCTGCTTCCAGAGGAAGCCATTGACGTTCCGAAGGTCTAAGATGGGACGCATGCCTTTGTCGCGCATGCGCGAGTAAGCAGCGCCCCTTGAAACGCCGTAGGATTGTGTCAAGCAGTAACGGACTGCGGACTCCGCCTGATTCCAGGAAATCTCCTCAACACTGATGGCGCAAACGAAACGAACCCGCTCCAGAGTGCCCCATTTCTAATCGGACAGCCACCCCCCATTACAATTTACAATCAAGGACACAAGATCAATCATCTCACAGGTGATTAACGCTCTTCCACCTTTCGATCTGCTCCTTTTGGATATATGCTCCTTGTTGAGTAATCTGGCCCTGATGAGAATCCCTTCAAAACCCTAGGGATTTGAAACGCGTAGGCTTTCTTCTTTTCCAGCGTCTGCTCCCATCTGTCCATTGCCTCAGTGTTGATTTGTGGCTACACTGGGTTTTGCGATTTACACATCGATCCATGTTTAGTTACTATAATTCAATGGATTCTAATACAAATTAATGTACTGTGTAAATAATTGTAAATTACTTACATTTTCATTCAGTCAGCAGACCGAATACTTAACCTATTGGTTTATTCTTTATCCCATCTAGGTTCAGTATTGTTAGTTTGAATGTATGTATGTTTGTGGGATGACTGTGATATGATTGACTGATGAATGTACGGTTGATTTTATTGCCCTTGTTTGTGTCCAACTACTTTTTTCTCCTTTTCATTTTGTATAGAAAATGTTCTGTCCCCTGACAGTACAGATTGAAAGTCAAAATTAATGTATTCTTTAAATTCCATGTTTGTATAATAAAACAGCTATTAAATAGCATTTCCTATTTTTTGATCAAGTGACTTCTTATGGTTGAAAAAATAATATACTAATTAAAGTATCAGTATTGGCATTTCTGTTTTGTTGTACAGTTTGTCCTTCTTTGGAACCAAGAAGTAGTGGGAGTAACAACCACGACCTACTTCTGGCATCGGAACGCGCTTGATGGCCCCCTTGGCCAAGAGGGCCGTAACATCCTGCTGGAGAAGTGTCAAGTGATCCTCTGACAAGTGGTGGCACTGTGGTGGCATGGCTGGAGGGGTAGTCTTGAAGGGGAGGGAGTAGCCCCTTCAGACTATCTGCAAAACCCACCTGTCTGAGGTGATGGTACGCCAGAGGGGGCGGTGATAGCGTGTCCTGCCCCCCACAGGCATTTGGTGGGCCTGAAACACCGGACTAAGAAGGTTTGGAGGCAGTGGCAGCAGGGGAGGTGGTGGACTGACTCGCCCGCTGGCCCCATGACCCACCTCTGCAGGTCCCACGTCCGTGGCTGTACTGAGACTGTTGCTGCGCAGGCCTGTGGCTCTGAAATGAACGTGTAGGGGCGCCCCTTTTTTGGCCACAAAAGGAGCGAAAAGCAGAAGGAGTGCGCGTGGCCGAAAGGCCTAAGGACTTGGCCATAGCCCGTGAGTCCTTAAAACGCTCCAACACACTAACTGCCTTGTAGCCAAAAAGGCGAGTGCCATCAAAGGGCATGTCCATCAGAGTGTTCTGGACATCCCCGGAAAAGCCAGTCCTCAGCAAGCGTGGCGGCGTAGTGCCACTATCGTGGAAATCGCTCTGCCCAGCGAGTCGGCGGTGTCAAGGCCACAACAAATTGTGAACTTGGCTGCGTCTCTCCCCTCAGCAATAGCTTGGGAGAGCACCGTCCGGGCCTTCTCCGGACACTGAGGCAGCACCTGCGCAACCGTGTCCCACACAGAATGGGACTAACGGCCAAAGAGGCATGCAGTGCTCACAGACCGCAGAGCCCTGAACTGGTGGAAGTAAACATTTTCTTCCCAAACTGTTCCAGTTTCTTGGAATCCCTGTCCGGTGGTGCGGAAGGGAATGTGCTTGGGGAAGCAGAGACCTGGACAACCAAGCTCTCAGGGGTAGGGTGTTAGGAGAAGAAAATGGGGTCGTCCAAGGCCGGGCGATGGCATTGGGCCACGTTCTTATCCAGAGGAGCCCCTGTGTTGGGCCTGGACCAGGTGCACAAAAGAACGTCCGAAAGTGCGTCATTAAAGGGCAGCTGCGGCTCCATAGAGAAAGACGCCAGCCGAAGCACTTTTGTCAGGATGTTAGTCCTGACGGCCACCGTAGGGAGCTCGAGATGGAGAGCCTCGGCTGCTCTACACAACACCACAGAATATGTACCACCTTCCTCCGTAGCCACAGTAGGAGACAGTGTGCCAGGTTCTGGAGTAAAATCCAGGTCTCTTGCATCCTCCAAATCCTCTTCCCAGTCCTGGTCTAACTCACACTCTGCTTTAAGAGGTACTCAGATCCCTCCCAGTCCTCCCCAACCTGCTGGGCAGGCGGAAAAGAGGGAGGCGAATGGAGAAAGGGATAGAAATTCCTCATTGGTGTCAATCGACACCGGTCCAGCGCCGCCTCCACGTCGGGGTGGAAGCCGGGGCGGCGTCCGCCATGGAACCACCCGACGCCGGTGGTTTGCCGTAGACGTCGATGGAGGTCGTACGAGGCCACCAGACATCAGCTGGGATCCATGCATGGATCCATGGGGGTCTCGCGGCGCCGAGACCGGAGTCATCGATGACGTCAGGGCCGGAGCCGGAGACGAAGAGGAGCGAGGACCCCCAGTCGGACCCACAGGCCCGAAGGTGTGCCGGCAGGGCCCGATGGGCCAAAAAGGTGGGCCATGGCTGACAGAAAGTCCTGTAGCAGGGCTGGAGTCGTCGACACACCCGGGAAGTGTGGGTAGGCCGTCAGCAACTGCTCAGGCTCCGCCGGACCCGCGGGGGTGGCACCAACTCCACCCTCAGCTATGTCGCGTGACAGGCTAGGCGAAGAGCGAATAAGCTTCTTCGACTTCTTGTGCTTTGCCATACCTGACACCGAGTGCGAAGACTTCATCGAACGATGGTGGTGGCTCCGCGACCGGTCCCTCGACCTCCCACGGGACGTTGAACGGCGTGGAACAGACTCCTGGGCCTCCAGCAACTTTCGGGGCCGCTCCTGCAAAGTTTTCAGAGCCATGGCCCGGC
Organism: Lissotriton helveticus; assembly: GCF_964261635.1. Classification (NCBI taxonomy): domain Eukaryota; kingdom Metazoa; phylum Chordata; class Amphibia; order Caudata; family Salamandridae; genus Lissotriton; species Lissotriton helveticus. The sequence goes on from NC_136071.1 coordinate 492,952,041, forward strand.
ATTCGGGGCACGACTCAGAGTCGTGGTTGCGCCCCAGGCAGTAGAGACACTCATGGTGCAGGTCCATCGCCGAAATTGTGCAGGGACAAGCCAGTCAAGACTTAAAAGCGGGCATCCCTATACACCAGGAGTCAAAGAATTTTAAAAAAAGGGACAAAAGTCCCAAAAATAACTCATTCAAAAATTGACTCCAGAACTGAGCTCGCTGGCGCGGAAAAAGAAAGAACTGAGATCAGCGCACATGGGTGCATCTAAGTAGCTCCAGTGATGTCATTTCTGCGACTACGACACCAACAATGTACGTAAAGCCGCACGGCAACGCCTACCGACGCGCAGGGGAACTGCTGACGAAAACTTTCCGGATCCAGTCTGACGCCTGGGGGCAATTCGAAGGTAAGGAATCTATCACTAACGTGTTTCTTTCAGATTCACCTGTTATCTGGCAGCCTCAGACAGCAGAAACAAAAATTTCCAAAGAAACCGCAGGACGGCAAAACAGGTGCCCACTACTGAATTTACTTGGGTGTGGAATAGCAGCTGATTGTCAAATTTAAAGCCCAAGTTTTTCACTACCTGATTTTTTATAACGGGGGTGGGAGCAGCTGGTGGCCAAAAGGATTGCAGTGGTATCTCATATACTTTAGACATGGAATATTCAATCCATGGTCACAAGCGAGGCAATCTCTAACTGCACTGTTGAGCTCAGCTTCCTTATTTGACTAAATGGAACACCAAAGGGGTAGCACCAATAAGGTCCTGAACGTACTCAAGGCCTAATTCTTGGTGATGGGGGAAATGGGGTGTCGAGGGAGAACCCTTAACAGGTGATGGCAAAATCTATTTCCCTCGACTTGAATGGCAGCAACATCCCTGTATCCCCATACCCCCCTGCCATACGTAAGGCTTGGAAGGCAATTCCTTTTATAAATTTCTATTAATGGGGCCAGTGGCTTTCTACCACTGCAAGCAGCAAGAGAAGAAATGGTACCGACTGCACGAGAAAATCGAGTTAGTCTACATTTAAGACACATGACCAATCTGCAAGCATCATCGAAATCTAGGCCAAGATAGGTAAAGAGGATACCCTGTCTAATTGTTTTCGTTCAATCGAATGGGGTACTAGTTTTGGTGTTTTGGGGACTGCACACCATAACAAATGTTTGGAAGTAATTTGTTTTTAAGTCAAGACCCTTCATGAATTCCACAAAGTTACTGAGTAATAACTTATACCGTTCGCCGTTCTAGCAAGAAGCACTGAGTCATCTGATATTCACACATCACCCCCCCCCATCTCCCACCTGCATATTAGTATACAGCTAATCAAGACCTTTAGGCTCAATCTCAGCCAGTAGTATGCAATGGTATTAGGAGATGATCCCCTCCATCAGCAAAACAATGAACACATATACTACTTCTGACAGCACCCCATGAAATATAGATACGACCACCTTTGACAAATAGACACAAACATACAACGGAACCAGACAGACTGATCCCCCCCTGCCCGCGCCACCCTAAAAAGCATAAACCCAAACACAACACGTCTAGTTTATTATGTACTGTTTCCAGTACTCAGACTCTAACACCCCAGGGATATGCAATCCTCTCCGATTTTCTTTCCCGCCCCCCTCTCGTACCCAATGTGACTCACCTACAGGCCCCCCCTCAGGCTATCACTCAGGGCCCTGGACTCTTGCCGCCATCTTACTCACTACTCCCCTGCAGCGCCTCCTGTGGAGCCAATCTATCTCGATGCTGCCTACTCTGAACTCAAGGATTCTTACCCTGCTCATAATCCACCCTCTACCTCCGCCAAAGGCCATCGCATGGGTGTTCGCAGACACGTTTATCTATGTCTGGTGCACGCGGAGTTATCAGGCACAGCCCACTGGAGCAAAGCAGTACATGGAGGGAGGTGTTGCTCAAGTCCTAACAGGAAGATACAAAATGCCATGTTGCCCATAAAAACGTGAGAGACTAGGCCAAGAAATGTTCACGATCTCCCAACGGCTAAAATATATTGTTCCTGTTTATGTCCAGTCAGATAGCTAGCTGCGTGCTAATGCTAAAAAACCGAAGTGATGTGTACACTCCTGTCAGGAGCGCCAGCGCTGCTGTAGCGGTCCGCACTGAAAACAAATCACACCCCAATAACTTGAAAGAGAGGAAGGACTAAAAACAAGCATTTGCAATGCAATAGGTCCGATTGCATTGCAAATGCTTAAGTTTAAAGATGAGTGCGGCGCAACTTCACGGACACCGCGCTTGGTTTCTTTATATATGTCTTAACTTTAACACTGAGTGTGGTGTCCTTGAAGCGGGCACTGCGCTCATTGTTAAAGTTAAGAAATATATAAATAATCCAAGCGCGGAGTCCGATAAGGGGCACCGCGCTCAGTTTCAAAGTTAAATAAAAATAAAAACAAAAACAAACACAAACAGAGCGTGGTGCACTGTCATCAGTACCTCGCTGAAAATGAAAATAAAATAGTGCTTACTGAGTTATGAAGGGGGATGTGTAACTCCGCCAGTAAATGATCCAGTCCTGGTGGGCGGGCCCAAAAGTTGACAGGGTGGTAACTAGGATGGACCAATAGAAAGCTAGCGTTTAGCCTGAAATATGACCCTAGTCAATGGGAAGAGGGCGTGGGGATTCAAGTCTCCTCCCTCAACTGTATTGATTTCCTCTTGAATGCTGAGAGCAGCACATGCGCGTGCCTAGCCAGCCGAGACCTAAAAAGAGTTCTCTCAAAGTATAAATAATCTGAAAAGTAAGAACACATGAAACATGGGCAGTCCTCATGGGAGAATACAAAATTGAAAAATGAGGTACTATTGAGTGTATTCACCAGTGAAAAGTCAACATTTCTAAAGGACAGCAAAAGGGAACAAAGAAAAAGATAGATTTTTTTTAAGCCCATATCCTAGACACAGCATGTCTCTTAGAGACAGCGCATGCGCTGCTAAGGCGAGACTAAAACAGTGGAGGGTGACATCACTGGACTAAAGGGCACAAAAGCTCAGATGGTTAGTGAACTTTGCTGTTGATATTTGTGCATACCATGCAGGTCCAACCAAGCGCCAGTGCCTTTTTCCAAGCACTTTCTGAAGAGACACTTGTGTTATGTAAAAGAGGGGCTACTGTTAACAAGATTGAGGTTCGGTGTCAGAACTGAAGGGAGTAGTGCTTAAAAGACCACTTTTCACTCCTTCTAAGATCAAATGAAAACCACAGGCAGAGGACAGCTAAAAATACAATTTTTAATTAAAAAACATTTTGCAACATGAACAAAATAAAATAAAAACAAGTAGAAATGCTGTCAATACTCAATATTCCAACTATCATACAGAAAAATAAACACTAACATTGCTTCTCTTAATGACATTGTCGACATGGATATGTACAAAATCTACACAATGGCACAAACACAACAAAAACATAGAGCCTCTGAGGCCTGGCAGTGTTCCAGCATTACAATAAAGGTCATATTTATAAAGAAACCCTGACTGACCATAGCAGTCATTATGGAAAGTAGTGGCAGAGCCAATGAGTCCAGGGAGGACAGGACCGCAAAAGCTCTAGCACCCCTCCATCCTAGCCTTAGTCTTGCAATTGTGGACCAGGTAGCCGGAATGTAAAACAATCATTGGCAAAGCCAACAACTCAGACTTTAATGTGCTGAAGTAGGACAACGGCAAAAACAAATGCAGTTTGCATGAGTTGCATGTGGAAATGGTATTCACCATATTAAAACAAGACCTATTCGCATTGTCATAAATTAGCACACAAATAAAAGATTTTCACATATTATGCTTATTTGAGATAAAGAATTGAACTTGAGAAAGGATTCATATTGGAGTGTCCTTTTCAGATGTAAAACAGACCCTCGTGAATTCCAAAGGACGCATTTCCTGTGGAGCGGAATGATATATGAAGACTCAAGAGTATGGGGATAGTGAAATACTTCCTCTAGACATGGCCACAGCCCACTCTCGTGTAAAATGTAAAAAACATAACGAGAAAAGGTCTAGCAGGCAGCAGCAATGCCAGTAAGGCCTAAAAACAAGCAAAAATGGAGCAAAACAAAATTGGAAAAATTAGCACAGAACAAAGGGGACTGTGTCTTTATCAGCAAAATCTCTTTGAGTGACTCCATTTTTGATCCTCCAACAATCACACCTTAGCAAGAGCAGCATCAATCAAAACCCTTAAGTGTATTTCAGAGGAATGAGGTAACGGTACATCTGTACCTTGTTTAAGAAAAATTAAGCAAAATATAATACCTTATGAAATGAAGTCACACATTTTCTTTTCTTACTTCCTGGTCCACATTTCAGGAGACTAAAGCTGACTGGATATTGTCACAGGAGAAAAGATAGCAATCTATTTTATAGAACAGGCTTTTCTTTAACTCTGTTCCGATGCGTGTTTTCCCTCAAGTTTAGAAATATGTTACATAAAATATATAATATATACAAGTTCATAAAAAACATGAATTTAATAAAATATTGCAATTTCAGTATCTTTAAAAACAAAAAAGTTTGGTATGGGTAGAACTTTAGTGCACATAGTGGAAAACTTATAATGGACAGAAAGCACTGAAGCCATAGCTAGGCTGAGTAGGTAGGCTTACAAGTAAACGGACTCAGCAATGCTAAGGGATCTGTCCGAGAGATCTTCTTCATCCTCTTCTATCTTCGGGGGAGGCACATGGTTGTGGGGGACAGAATATAGTTTGTATAAAGCTTACTCAAAGCAAAGAACTAATGGAAGCCCTTGTTCCCCCAGAACCTCTTGGAAAAAATCCTGGACTCGTTTTTGCTTTCGAAGCGGAGTTTGGTACCACAGAAGAGTTTTAGCTTGACCGAAGACCCAGACTGAAAATTTGGACAACCCAGGAAGCCCAGCGCAGCCTCATAACATATTGGAGGCTTGGATTGAGTGTTTTGCCACAGAGAACAACTCCATAACACTTTGCTAACACATGAGAAATCTGTGGGTCTGGCCTATTAAGAGGAAAGAAAACTGCTTTGCTAACCTTGGCCAGTAGACCAGAACGAGGATTGAACAATCATAAAAGGCAGAGTTGCGATGATCATACAGGAGACAGGATCTAAATCTTTAACCCATACATAAAGAATGCAAATGTCTTGTGGCATGCATGAAATCCAATGTAGAGTGTAGAGCCACAAACCGGCATGTCTTGAGCACACAGGAGATCAGCACAAGCCATGTCCTATACAGAACTTGCGGAACTAAGCTTGGCAACACTGGAGGTCAGGGCTGAGACTTTGGACATACGGGAGACCAGGCAAATCTTGTGTCCTACAAGGCAGTCAGAAAATCATGTTTGTGCTTGCAAAAAGCCACAAGAGCAACTGGTTGCAGGATACAACCACTGTTGTAATCTGTAGAGGTTGTCACATTGCTCTGAGGAGACGATAACTGGAAGCCTAACCTGTACGTAGTTAACTTCTTCTATCAGGAGACATGCCTTATAAAAGAGGAAAATGGTACGGTCGGGAAAAAACAATAGTGACATGTGCAAAAGCAGCGGTAAATCATTTCAGTATCTCATAGTATTCAATATAACAAGATTTCAGCAAACATATTTAGCTCATTCGAAAAGAAAGCAGGGCTCTGCTACTTATTATGGATCTTTCTGGGAAATTAATGCCCAAATGACCCGTCTACCTTTTCGGAGGCAGGTTGGGAGGGGAAGTTAGGCCACTGGGGAGAAAGGTGGGCAAGTGAACAGCAGGAAAAAAAAGGTGTGACTTTTTTAAGAAGCAACTTTGAAGAAACTGAGTTTCCTGTTATTTGACCACACGTCTGAATTCACTGCTGCACTAAGGAGGGAAACTTAAGGCTATATGTAGGTTATCACAGACACCGAATGTGTGGCATCTGAGGAGCAGCCAAGCCTTCTTGATTTAAAAACGCATTCTCAGAGCAGATTGACCTAGAGACTTTTTTGCATCACCTCGATGTAGAAAGAATTACACCCTCCAGTATACCTTGGCATGGAAGTCGCTGAAGTACTGAATTTCCCAGTCATTGTGGTCGTTGACCTCTTAGGAATTCACTAACACACAGTCTGTGCTGTCATAGGGTACAGAGCAGCTGCACTTCCCAATAAGTAGCTCTTTCCTCACGGGTTACTAAGGACTACTTTTTTCAGAACCTTTTCATCACACCACAGGACATAGATGTACTAGCACTGTATTAGATGTGCAGAACTACGATTCCCAGAACAACCTCAATTTTGCCACATAGTATTACGCCACACCGTTCAACCCACTCTTGATTACAGTATACAGAACTACACTTGCTTGAACCTTTTATCTCACTTTCAGGCATACAGATTCCATTTCCTAGAATCTGTCATGCTGGACATCCTTTCTAGCATTTGCGCTCTTTGCCAGTCCTTTTAACGCCTCTTCTGGCCCTCCCATTACATCCTCTGCACAGTCACCTATCTTTCATCCATCCATTCCCGATCCCATAATATATATTTCATTCTCAGCTTTGAACCACTCATCTGCTGTGTGATACCCAAGTCCCTGATGCCTCCCCACCCCACCCCCCAGTCAGGTCCCAAAGATGTCCAACTGCTAGCATGAGGATCTCCCAATAGCTAAATTGCACAATTTCCTAGAGTTTCATATAAAAATACACACAAACAGAATACCTTAGTTTTCATGGATTTTGCTAGGCGAGTTCACAATGACCTAATTTAGAAAGTTGAGGACACTGCATCCGCGTGAGAGCAGGGAAAAAGCTAGTAATGGGAAATAGCTGCTTGTTGAGCATGTTTTTAAATTGTGCTACACCTTCACTACACAAGATATTCTTTCTCGGAGGTCATTCGAGGTGGTGGTCAATCCAGTGAGGTTCTGGTCTTCAATTTCACGTGCCATTTGGAATCTGCATCACCGCTATCTCTCAACATTAGAGGGAGACCATTAAATCTACCATGTTTATAGGATGGGGACCATGGAAATAGAGCAGACTGCAGACATTCTCGAATGGTAGTGGGAATGGACACACAGAAGCAGCGAAGAATTGGGCCAAACAGCAAGTGGCAGGGAACACCCCAGCGTGCAGAGAAGGGTTAGAGCTGAAGAAACGTTAGAGTTGCAAACCCCACAGCCGCTCTCCTGAACAATGTTCCCTGGTTGGAATCAATGTCAAAAAATAGTAATAAGTATATGTGAACCTTTGTGAAACTAGCTAGTCATCTGTAAATGTTTTTTTTTTGCTTTGTATCTTTTCTAGATTCAAAAGATGTGCATTATTGGGCCATCTAGTGGATGGGTGCAGAAGTGTTTGTGTTCTTTATATTTTGCATTTGGGCATTGGCTAGGTTGAAGTAATTATGACTCACTATGATGTCGCGCGTAAGCCCAAACGCCCCTATATTTGACTTCCACTTTAGAAAAATGTTCCAGTTCTGTAAAACACAGAATTCATATAATTATTATTGCATTGATGCAGAACCTCTAACACCTCTTCCATTCACAACACTGGCCCTTCCTCCCCATTGGTCATCGCTCATACCCTAAAATACGCAATGAAAGAATCCTGGACACCAACAAAGGCAATTAGCTGATGTAACATGCAATGCTTGCCTTAAATGTACTCAACACTGCAGTCTAGCACTCAAGAGTGAGACCTTGCAACCAATCACCCTACGAGGCACTGATCTAGTGTCTCTCTGTGCAGTCTCTGTACACATGAATGATAAACTGTGGTCCTCCTTGGAAATCCAGGCCAACCCAATTATCTCTGATAACGCATGGTCACGAAAGTGGTAGAGCCAGTGTCCAATCCTTTCTCCAGAAACCATTGGTCCTGGGAATGCAAACCATCTTTCGGTGAAGACTTTCCAGTTACAGCAGCAGGAGCGGCGGGTGCAGTTCCATGCTCAGCCTATGAATAAAGTCCAACTTGGGGTTGTCAAATCTGGGCAATGTTGTCACACCGCATTCTCTAGAGAGAACATCCTCCAGAGAGATGGGACCTGGCAGAGCCGGGACAAGAAATCCACAAAATGAAGTCCATGCTTGCATCAGTCCAGTACCACCTCACAAGGGTTCTGATGGGCCTGCTGGGCGGCCTCGTACACCCGCCGGAAGTCCTTGTGGCGGGGGGCACAGCCGAGCCAGGCCTCTCCAAAGTGCACCCAGCCCATGAAGAGGAAGTTGCCGGGCCCCGGCTTCACGCCACAGCGCAAGAGTGTCCGGATGCTACCTGTTGAGCGTAAAGAGTTTCCAACAGGCTGGAACAAGGTGAACTTCTGTCGATGGATCTTGGTAGCACTGACGCTGATCACGGATTCTTGCAAGTCTGCGTCGTTGGACACTGTCCGGATATTTCCACGGATAACTATGGAAGGCAAAGGAAGAGGAGAAGTTAGTGTCACAAGTCACCGCTACCTACATAGGCTCTATCAAATCACTGCACACAAGGCAAAAAACATCCAAATACCAGGGGGGCGCTCACCACATTTCCAGACTAGAACCTCTGCTCAGAAGACAAAGAATATCCTTCCACCCCACATCATGAAACGCAACTTGAAAACTGTCCCAGCTCACCCAAGACCACTGGCAAGCGGAGCGGCCACTCCGAATCCATGCCATCACAACATGCGAAAACATAACACTTCTTAGGATCAGGAATCCCTGGGCCTCAGCATATGAGGCCATCATGGTTATCGAGCCCTGATTCACCAACGGAGAAAAATACCTGCTCTCTGCCTCCACCTTATGCCTGTTTCTCCCCTGCCCGCTCTCGCACCCATCCCACCTCCCTTGCTAACCAATGTTGTGTACTTCTTTTTAACTGGAGTACAAATAAGAAACGTGGAGTGTCCCTCATGCCTGGCAGCAACACTACCACACATGCTGCTAGAGACACCACGACAAAGCCTGCCACTGTGTGGAGTGAAGAGAGTTGGGGGAGGCGAACATCAGGTACACAAAAGAATGCAGGGTAAATACAGTGGGTTTCTCGAATTTCAACATTTGTCCTGAACACCATTTGAAAAGCACGAGTAGATCAGTGTTTTGAATTTAGCCCAGGCTGGACAGATGCTAAGCAGGTGTAACAAGTAGACTGGCCGGGGAGAACGATATTTTCGTTCTAGGAAGGGTTTTTAAGGATTAGACAACATTTATCCTATGTAATACATTTTGGTTGGCTCATTCGAGGCCTAGAACCCACGTATGTCACCATAGTCCCCTTACATGGCATGTGAGAAGCTGACCAATCAAAAGGCTGACAAAAGGCTGGCAGATACGTCATGGAAACCCCTTAACCCCGCTGTCACGGTACATGCGACCAGAAACTGGTTCTTGTGGAAAAGAAAAGCTTTAAAGTCGATGACGTCTTAAAAGGCAGCACTGACCCCTGCGTGGCCCTGGGCAACCTGCCCAGATTTCATTCCAGTTCGTCATGTGACCCCCTCCAGTCCGAGAGCAAACATGCTTTCCATACCAGCCCAGCCCCGTCATGGCGGCCGATTGGAGCGTGTGACGGATTGGTGGGTGGGGTATCTTCGGAGAGTCCAGGTGGCTTTCAGCACTGCAGAGCCCTTGAAGAATGCGTTTAACCCGAGCTTCAGCTGTCTAAGGTTACCCAGTTAGTCAAGAAAGACAGGATTTAGCCCACAGGCCCAGTTCATCCACACAGACGCCTCATCTCCATGGCAACCACAAACCCGCAGTGGCGGGAGCTTTGACCCCTCAGGCCACGGAGGAAACTAGCCTTTAAGGAAAAACTGGCCAGAGTAAACTGTAATGGGCAGTAGCCTCAAAAAATAAAACCCCTAAATCTCCTCGGAGAAAGTAGCCGAAAGAAGATACAGACATGATCAAGTGAAGGCCGAAAACACTGATGCAACTGTTGCCACTTAGAGCATTGGTCTGTCCCTACAACACCCCAGGATCACATCAATTAGTGTTAGCCATTTCATATACAACCTCAAAGTGTATAGATGTGAATTAGGAGCAGTCAATCTACTACCCTATGCTTGCCGAAGGATATGACGGAAGTGGATATTTTGGTCACGGTATTTTGATAGGTCGAAATATTGGTCATTAATATTGAAATATACAACCCCCACCAATGCCACTGTGCCTCTCCAAGAACTCAAACAAACTGGGTATATATAAACTGCAGGGGCCCCTATTGCACAGCCCTGCTGTTCTCACTAGACAAGAATTCTCCAACAGAGTCAAAAGCATGAAGTCCATCCTGGTTCTAGAGTTGTGTTAGTTATAACATTCGGGGTAAGAAAGGGAACAACTTCCCCCTCCCTTTCTCTTTCCTTCCTTTTCAGTTTTGCTCTTATATTTTAACATGCTCATTATATGCTTACTGACTATTCTGTGCCTTACTGAATTGCGTTTTGCATATTTACAAAATTAAATTTACTTTTAAACTTTAAAGGAAAGGTAACAACTGGACGGGATTGTAAATGGCCGCACAGCCGGTTTACTCACCGAAGTCACTTGTGCAGACCGCCATCAGGATCTCAGTGTCGTTGCACGGCCGGCAGACCCCTGTGGGACAAGAGAACAGTTCAAACCTGCTGCACAACACAACCTTAAGAGACAATTCTGCAACCCAACGAGCAAGCGGTACTTCTGATGCAGCACTGGGTGGATGGCTAAAAAGGTTCACCCTCATACACACTAGTGCAATTATCACACGCATGTGGCTTAGTCTCTAGTGGTTATGATGCCCCCACCCAACCAGACAATAAATACCATATTTCCAAAGTCAGATCTGCCATGTTGTTCTTTCCAAGGAGTACAATTTATTAACAAACTAATATAACCAGAACAACAGAGGGAAAGTCCTTTCAGGGAGTTAAAGTCTCATAAGTGCTGGATCCCTCCAAGGGTTTATAAAGCTGTTTAGTAGCTGTACGGCTACTAATACAAATATGAAATAGGTGTTGCAAACTTCAGCCATGTTGTTTTCCTTTGCAAAGTGAGCAATTGTAACATGGAGTCTGTGATGAAGTAAGCAATGCCTTCTCACAGTAGCGAGGCTGTCCTATATGTTTTTTTAAGGCATATTTAGTTTGAGTGGCATGGTATGGTGCAACTAAGAAATCAATAGAAACAAATGGACATTCCATGATATTTAGATTAAATAATATTTTGTATTTGAAAAATCTTTGCCAGGACCCCAGATTGTTCTCCATTCCCGATCTCGTCCCATTGTACCTAGGTAAGTGAAGTTCACTTACCAATGATTGACGTATTAGATTTTGCCTACATGCTGTTTGATCATGAGAACATCTAAATAACCATCAATATATACACTACATAAATGCAAATACTACATACTACAATGCAAACACTACATAAATGCAAATACACAAAAACGCAATGTAGATAATCAGTTATTTCAACAGAACATATCGCTGAGGTACTATTCGTCAGAGAACAATAACTGGGGCATTGTGGGCTTATAGTAGACACCGTGATAAGTCTCACTGCTGGGCATGGGCGGAGTTCCTCATTCCGGAACTCCGGAAGTGACTGAAAAAAACCCTCTGCCCTACTCGAAGTTCCGCTAGCAGCGGAGTGCGTTATGCCGCGCAGTTCTAGCTGATTTTTAAGCACTGGGTGTTTGTTCCGAATTGTAAATCAGTGCGAACAGCATCATGCTCAGCGCAAGAGGGCACTGCTTCTTTCCGTCACTCGAGTAGATGTTCTACTCAAGGGGTAGCTTCCTCAAAGCAAACTGAAGGTTTCTCAACGCGATCGGTAGGGACCAGCCGCGACCGCCCATTATGAGAAATCTCAACTAGGAGGTGGTCTGGAGTAAGATTTTCCTTGCTCATCCACTTAACGTGGCAATCGTGAGCGAGGAAATAACTCCACTCCTTGGAGTTTTCCAGAACTTCACATGCTACACGGAGCTGGAAAAACTCTGCAAACTCCACTAGTGGAGCAGAATTTCATGGCTACGCCTACCCACTACCGGCAACTATAGCAGACACCAAATGATGAAACTATTCATCATGAGGACATTTCCAGACAAAACCATTAGGTGGTGGAATGCCCAACATAAGAATGTAGAATGGGTTCATACTGAAAAGTAATTCCCTTAAGCATGCCTACTTTTAAGCTGTAGTTGTCAATCAATGTGTCCATGGTAAACTGTCCTTGCTATGGGAGTTCTCTTGGAAATACTACAATTAGCCAAGTGCTTCTGAATTAAAACAATTAGTTTGCACCCGCCACATGTGCTCCTCAGAAGTTTGATGCTTGTAAAATACATGGTCTCCATCCAGTCATTTTAATAAACAGAGATTTTCCTACTTTAAACGAGAGGAAATCAGATGCCAGTGCTTTCTCTCCCTAATTTCTCTATTTTATTCCGCACTAAGGTTTGGGTTAATCGAGCCATGCTTTGATTTTGGTAGGGTTGTTCCTTTAAATTTAGATATGTTGACATTCGACCAGTAGTAGTGAAGGTGTAGTGCAGGGTAGAGGGGTGTTACGGTTGAGCGGGGACAGTGGTTGGCTGATATTTTTCAGTTTCCACCTATTCCCTACAGCGGTCAGGATAAGCACATTTGGCCCACGATGAACTATTATGGAGAGAACAAAAGGAGCATTGGGTTCAGGACACCTATGAAACAGAGAAAGAACGAAGAGAAAGGGTGGTATGAAACAAACATGAGAAAAAAAAGACGAGCGAGTCAAGATATGATTGGGAACAGTGCGTCTAAGAACTTCTGGAAGGGTTGCAGAGGGCAAGACCGAGTAGCATACTTGCCAACTCACATAGTGCCACCGTGTGTCTCGATTTCGGCTCCCATCACACGTCACACAGTGAGGAGCTGAAATCACACAGTGGCAGGAAAATCGAGCTTAATACCACTGTAAACAGTGGATTTTCAGCTCGTTCTCGGGAGGCTGTAAGAAGCTGATGTCCATTAAGAGGTGTGAAAACACTCCAGGACATCTGTGACAGCCTCAAAGACACTTTGTTTTTATTTTTCAGGGGGGAGGGGCATGGTGAAGGGTAGCTTTAGGCATGAGGCCTCGCCCCTCCAAGGTCCCGCCCCCTCCTGACACTCTGGCATTCATTTGTAAGTTAAAGACACACAAATCATGGACGGAATGCAAATTAAAAATTCACCCCCAGTCAAGAGATCTGGGCTAAATCCATCGTTCTTTTGCTCACCATGCCACCCCAGTTTATACCCAACCATACGTAAATATGTATGGAGGCTATTCCTGGGAAAAGTCCAGCCCGAACTGCCAAGCCAGGTCCTCCCTAGGCCAGAAAAAAGCATTCTGGGACCCATTTCGGGGTATCACCCCTCATCAGCCAGGCTAGCTTGAATCCAGTAGCACAGTGAGCCCGGGACCCATGTCCCGGCATACCGACACACATATGATGGACAGAATGCAAAAACATTTTTTTTTAAAGATGCCAATGGATGTAGGCCCAGATATCTGTACTGGGGTGAATGGTTGAATGCTTCAGCATTCTGTCCATCAAATGTTATTTTTTTTTATTTGTCACCCTAAGTGGGAAGAATATGCCACTGGAGTCAGGCTAAAACAGAGGACAGTAGGCTCTGGCTTTGTGATCTTTGGGGGATGGGACAGTGGAATCAGCAAACGCCCTCACAGCTCCTAAGAAGCGAACAGGTCGGTAAAAGAACATTTAGGATCAGAAATGCGCAAGAGCCCTTGCTTCACTAAAAAGGCAATTTACATAAGAAATAGAGAAAGTTAATATGACCAGTTCTCACACGCTTCTAGTGAAGCACAGTGCGTTATGCGGCTATGGCTGCTACTGTGCACAATTGTGACCTGTTCTGGAGGGGATGTTACTGTACACCAGTGATACTCAAAGTACAGCCCCTTGGTGAACAGCGGCACTAGTCTGCTGTTTACTTGACTCAGCACTAACATTCAAAATGGAAGTAACTAAGACGTCCTGCACCACTTAATTTTTTAAACACCTTAATTTTTTTAAGTCATCTTACAGCAAATGTGTAAAAATACGCTAAAGTTTCTTCAAAATTAAAAAAACATGTATTTCATTAACATATTGAACATTTTCTACTTAGTATATCTGATGTCACAGCTTTGAGAAAGATTTTTTTATAGGATAGTTTTAAAGCATGAATTTAGAAATATTCATGCTTCCACCGACGACGACGCTAATGTTAATAGTGAACTAAGAGGCAAGTCAGTTGTCTTGTGCACCTCTGGGTGGTCTGGGCTGCTATTATTCATAAACAACATCATAGTTTATTAAATTAAACACTTGAGAAGGAAACTGTGTCAAAGTAAAAAATAAATAAATAAAATTGCCAAGGATCACATAGTTTGGTAAAGTGGAGAAGCCGGGATTTATCAGAGGTTTTCTGTGCAATTCAGCCACTATATATACACATGCTTCACTTCCCCATATCCCTGCTGGCATCAGTGCGGCCCTCGGGCACACCACAGACCATACTTTGTGGCCCCTGAGAAAATATTTGAGAGCACCCATGCTCTACACAAAGGAATTTCCTGGAAGCGGCAGACTCGATTTGCTGTAACTGCTTCCAACTTTGTCCATGGTGCTGCTGGCCCAAGCGTGACCATGCGTTTTCCCTTCCCCAATAAAAACGCCTCCGTCCTGAAACATCTAGAAACCCAACAATACGAATACTGCCGCAGAGACGGGCCCAAAGCCCTAGTTAAAGTGCCATGGTAACCAGGAGTGCGCCTTATCCGGCCGCTGGAACCAGTGAAAGGTCCAGAGCCTGTGACGGAGAGCCCTGGGTCTCCATGGCAACGAGGCGGCCTTATCTGGCCTGGGGGTGAACGGAGATTAGGCCAGCAGGACACTCCAAACTTTTGTTTACTCTGCTGCTTGGGGATAGGGGTCTGGATGGGGGAGGGAGTTTGAAAGAAAGGTGGCAGCCATTTCAGGGGCTGTTTGCCCGCAAGGACAAATCACACAGTCAGCACTTCTAAACCGTAATAGCAACATTTAACTGGCATTCGGAGTTTAACAGAAATAATTACGTGGCGTAGCTCACATTTTGTGTCACTGTGAACACCGTCTTAAAGCGGCCCCACATTGTCTCCAAGTAAAAACCTAATCACCCCACGTGAGGGTCTAGAAGATGGATAGGTTGGGTCTCTCCCTTCTGACGTAAAGGTGACACCTTCCACAAGCCACGTTGTAAATCCAATCTGGAACATGGGTTACTCAAGAATGTCATTTATAATCCCATCACTACCACCACCCCCATGCATCAGTCTGACACCCATACAATTTCCTGTGGCTCTCAGCACACTTGCAGCCAGGATATCACCAGAAAGGAAGGAAAGGACTATAAAAAGAAAACCTGCTATGCACCCCGATTGTGAACAACATCCCCGTTTCAATCAGGACCGCTCCAGTTTAGAAAAGATGCACCTCTTTACAGAGCACTGCATCACAACCAGGCCCACTGAAATTATGCACATTGCGCCGTGGCGGTTTCAGCATAATTATGGATTTGACGCATTTGTTACATAACCATCATCTGCTGCATAATCTAGTTTTTAACAAACACTAGTTCAAATGGATCAAAAGTTACTCAAAAGACAGTGACACATATTGCTGCACAGTGGGAGGCCCTAGGCATAGGTTCACTGGTCCCCTTTCGGCTGCACATGGTTGCATCTAGGAGTTAAATTCGTACTGAGGTGAAACTTTTGACCAGATGTGTTTAACCTGTGCAATAATCATAGTATCACAAAATGTGCGGCATTATGACGCACAATGTGCCTTTTCGTGCTGCATAATTTAGTCAACTCTGCTGCACAGTTTGGACTTCTGCTGACATCTAATTCCAGCAGCCCTGATCACAATGCAGTAACCGTGCACTTCTGCTCCCAGGACACCGCTACCCCTCCAATCACTTGTTGACTGTATTTTTGCCTTTGACTATAGACAGTGCTCTGCTGCCCTTTAACTAGGTTTGAGCCATAGAAATACCATAAGCATATATGTCCCTTGAAAAATGGTGCCAAAACGCGTCAGACAGGGAAAACCTGTACGGCTTCACAAAGCTGAATGCAAGCCCAGCATGCATAAGTAACAGGTGTTGGTGCAGTAATCCCCAGTGTATGCACAGACTGGCAGTCCTAGGACAAGTGCAGTGTGCAAGTCAACCGGTGAGCAAGGTGAAGTATGCGGGAAAGAAGAATGTGTAGGTGTGTCTCTGCTACCAGAAAAGCAGTAAAGAAGTTGACATTTTATAATCCTCAATATGACCTGATCTCTCGGGGAAACTCTGCCCCTCCCCCTAAACCAGGTTTAGCCGTTGAAACTCATGGCCTTTGTCTATCAAAGATGCAATAGAGACTAAGTCTGTTCATTCCGGCCCCATCAAGCTAAAAGTACCCGACATCTTCTGGTGAAAACATGCCGTAATCAGTTCAGAAACAACAATTCACTTACGTTTTGCGCAATCCCCCAAAACTCTAAATCTGGAAACCACCCCACCCCAGGAGAAGTACATGCCCCAAAAATCTGTACATTATTTTTGGAGGATAGGGTAATATTAGGACTTCTCGAGTAGAGACAGTGGTGAAATGGCCTCTACAACCGGCCTTAAGCACGCCTGCCGTTTCCCCGCTGGACACCGATTGTCTTAACCACGCATATGCCTTAATGTAGGCAGTTGGCGTTCTAGCTCTCTGAGCAGCTGGGCGGTGAGGAACCGAAAAGATCACTGCAGGAAGGACTGGGACACGGCATGGCTAAGTTGGGGGGAGGGGGGGAGGGGGGGAGAAGGTTTTGGGGTGGGGCTGGTTTTAGGGCTTGTAGTAAGTTATAGTATTGTCAGGAGACGGAATTATTATAAGGTAAATAAGCTATTTATTGAAATAAGATTATCCTAAGTAGAAAATGCGTGGCTTCTGGCCAGTCAGTCAGCAACTGCCAGAGTCTAGAACTACAGATACTTAACTGGAATGTGAAACGCACTAGGAACAGTGCTCCACACTCCATAATGAAAATAGAAGATTACAGCAGGGCTCAGGGCAAGGGGCCTTGGGTTGGGGTCGTTTTTAGGGCAGGGGCCGAGTTTTAGGGCTCAGGGGAGGAAGAGCAGTTTTCAGGGCTCATGGGGGTAGTTTTTTTGGGCTAGTTAATAGGGCTGGGGTGGGTAGATTACAGAGCAGGAGGGTTGAATTTTAGGGCTCAGGACGGGGGTAGGATCTTTACCCCACATATACCTTTACCAATCATGCATTTACAACGAAATCCATTATAACGGCATGCACGGTAAAGGCATGGGTGCTAAAGACACGGTCGGTGTAAAGACCATAGTTATGGCTTGCATGGTTTAGGCATGCGTGAGTGTCTCATACAACTGACACAGTGTAAATAAAGTGCAGCAATGCAACTCTAGACACAACAATTGTTCTCTGATGTGGTCCGTGTCCTATGATCCTGCAGCTGCCTGTTTAGGTAACTTCCACCTATAAACACCCCAAGAGCCAGGGCAGCTCTCCCAAAACAACAGCTGCCGCTTCATTCTCCCAGACAGGACAACAGTAGCCACTAAAGCGTTTACAGGGAAACATAATCCCTCTTGCTTAGCCTGCAGCCACCCTAGTCGGGAAAATGTAAGGGAACATGACGCTGTTTGGAAAAACGTCTACGTGTGTCGAGCACTGGAGGCCCGACTATGTAGTTCAATGACAACAGAAAAGTCCTTTGACACAGCCATTCATCCACGGAACATTCATAAGAAATGGCCTTTATATCTGAATGGTAAGCACATTTCTATTTTGCTTGGAGTGCTGAAAATCTTACGCTTACATCAAAACCGATTGTACTACCGAA
Organism: Lissotriton helveticus; assembly: GCF_964261635.1. Taxonomy (NCBI): domain Eukaryota; kingdom Metazoa; phylum Chordata; class Amphibia; order Caudata; family Salamandridae; genus Lissotriton; species Lissotriton helveticus. Next base: position 492,969,919 of record NC_136071.1, read on the forward strand.
AATCGACAGGAAGAATATCAACAGATAAAAATACAGAGGACAGAAATCGAAGAACAAAATATTAAAAGGTAAGTGCAAAAGGAAATATGGATTTACTATTCCTAAATTCACATGTACGCAATTGACGATATATATTCCACACAAGCGCATATATGTGGAGTCAGGTATAGAAAATGCAGACACATCTTTTTTCCATATTTGTCCTCTACATTCAGCCCCATCGAGATTCTGACTTCGTATCCAGCATGTGCACCATCAAGTTCAAGTTCGGGCATTTGTATAGCGCGCTACTCACCCAGAGGGTCTCAAGGCGCTTGGGGAAGGGGTTCATTATTTGTCGAATAGCCAGGTTTTAAGTTCTTTTCTGAAGGAGGTGTGGTTTTGAGTGAGGCGGAGGTGAGTAGGGAGTGAGTTCCAGGTCTTGGCAGCCAGGAAGGAGAAGGATCTGCCACCCATGGTGGATTTTCGGATGCGCGGGACTGTGGCGAGGGCTTGATTGGACGATCTTAGGTGGCGGGTGGGTTTGTAGAAGGACAGTCGAGTGCGGAGGCATTCGGGTCCTAGATTGTAGAGGGACTTGTGTGCGTGGGTGAGAAGACGGAACGTAATTCTTTTGTTGACGGGAAGCCAGTGGAGGTCTTTTAGGTGTCCGGTGATGTGATCTTGGCGAGGGACGTCTAATATGAGTCTCGCTGATGCGTTTTGGATGCGTTGGAGTTTTTTCTGTAATTTTGCTGTGATTCCTGCGTATAATGTGTTACCAAAATCCAGTCGACTTGTGACCAGTGCGTGGGTGACGGTCTTTCTTGTCTCGAGGGGGATCCAGCGGAAGATCTTTTTGAGAATGCGAAGTACGTTGAAGCAGGAGGATGAGACTGCGTTGACTTGTCTGGACATCGAGAGAGAGGAGTCTAGGATGAAGCCAAGGTTACGTGCGTGGTCTGTGGGAGTGGGTGCTGTGCCCAGGGCGGAAGGCCACCAGGAGTCGTCCCAGGCAGATGGGGAGGATCCTAGGATGAGCACCTCCGTTTTGTCTGAGTTGAGTTTTAGGCGGCTGTGTTTCATCCATTCGGCTACTTCTTTCATGCCTTCGTGCAGATTGGTTTTGGCGGTGTTGGGGTCTTTGGTGAGGGATAGGATCAGCTGGGTGTCGTCAGCGTAGGCGATGATGTTAAGGTTATGTTGACGCGCGATGGATGCGAGTGGGCTCATGTAGACGTTGAAGAGGGTGGGGCTGAGTGAGGATCCTTGTGGGACTCCACAGATGACTTCAGTGGCCTCTGAGTTGAATGGGGGAAGTCGGACTCTCTGAGTTCTCCCAGCTAGGAACGAGGTGATCCAGTCCAAGGCTTTTCCTTGAATGCCGATGTTGCTGATGCGTTGTATGAGGGTGCTGTGGCAGACTGTGTCGAAAGCGGCTGAGAGGTCGAGTAGAATGAGGGCCACTGTATCTCCGTTGCCCAGTAGATTTCGGATGTCGTCTGTTGCTGCAATGAGGGCGGTTTCGGTGCTGTGTTTGGCCCGAAATCCGGACTGAGAGGGGTTGAGGGAGTTGTTGGATTCAAGGAAGGTGGCGAGCTGGCTGTTGACGGCTTTCTCAATGACTTTGGCCGGGAAAGGGAGGAGGGATATGGGTCAGTAGTTTTTAAGTTCAGAGAGGTCTGCTGTGGGTTTCTTCAGAAGGGCGCTGAGTTCGGCATGTTTCCAGCTTTCTGGGAAGGTGGCAGAGTTGAACGAGCAGTTGATGACATCACGGAGATGGGGTGCGATGATGGGGTCGGCTTTGTTGAAGATGTGGTGGGGGCAGGGGTCGGTTGGCGAGTCAGGTATAGAAAATGCAGACACATCTTTTTTCCATATTTGTCCTCTACATTCAGCCCCCATCGAGATTCTGACTTCGTATCCAGCATGTGCACCATCAAGCCCAAGCTGTGACTCCATTGTGTACCAATCCAGGGGCATAACGAGGCCCCTTGGGTGGAGGGGGCCACCCTCAACCTTCAAGCCATGCCAACACATGCCTGGCAAAATGTATGCGATGGCATGGAATAAGAAACATGATCACTCGGAAAGCCACTCTTCTTCCCCAAGCAGAAAAAAACATAAAAGCGACACATTTAATAAATAAATATTCCTAGCAGACAGAGACCCGACAAAACGTACCCCTAGTGTCTATGGCAGGGCCGTAATAGAGGCCTCAGCACCATAAGGGGTCCCCAATTCTTCAGGGGGTCCACCCACTGAGCCCAAGGCGAATGAGTATCCGTGCACCTTGGGAGTCGCTGGTTCCCTCATCACATTCTGCAGGGGGGGCCCCATCATTTTAAGTTACCCCAATTTACCAATCTCATTTACTGGAGGTATCCTGTGTGTAATTAGTGATCATCATATCGACACTAAAGATCAATGACTTGGCACACTTTAAAAAAAAAAAAATGTTGACTACTCAGCCATCCAAGCACTTGTCCGCCACCCTTCCGACATCTTTCTGGTGTACCGTATCCGAAATTCTTCCCACTACAGAAAGCATTGGTTTAGCCTCTTTACAACACCACATCACCATGAAGTGTGGCCGCAGAGATTATATGTACGTGGCTCAACCAGTTCAATGCTGCCTGCCCGTGGTTTTCGCTCCTCGCCAGAATGCAGGGAGAAGCCCTGTCTGGGTGACGTCCTCACGCGCCAGGTTGGATGGCTCGAGCCCCTGGTGCTCGCGCCCATGAGGAGTGCGTCCGGGTCACGCCCCGGAAGCTCACAGTGGACATGTGAGAAAACTCATGAAAGATTGAGCTGTACAAATGGCCCCACAGCCGAGGGATCATCTGGAGTGTGAAAATCGCATAAGACCCTGAATGCGGAACATTTAGGAGGTCGTGAGAAAATCAGTTTAGAAGGCATGGGAAACCAGGCAAATACAAGAGTGTACGGGGAAATTGTTACACTGTGTTCTACAGAAACGCCTTCCTTTCTTAACCGAAAAGAACGTCGCTCTCCTCTAAAAATGCATCTGGGTCGTGGCTCCTTATCCCAGAGGATTACCAGGTGAGGAAGAACACTACATTCCTGCTTACAGCACTTAGGGTCAACGTCATATCAAAAGGTGGTATGACGTTCTCTAATCTAAGCCCACCCCCTTCTGGAATTCTCTCCCCTGAAGCCCTTATACCAGCGCCAAGACACCATTGGCTAGCAGCTGCACAATAAGTTTACCTAAGCAATCCATCGTGCTTCTTGTTGCCTCCACCTAGTTCTCTTTTATAAATGTACAGAAGTATATCACTTTGTTGACACAAATTTGTGTAAACTCTTAACGTGCAAGCATGTTCAAACGTTACATAATGCTGGTTATCTATTTTTTTTTATGGCAAATCATACGAAGATCAAAGGGAGCAGTAGTCTCCAGGGAATGCAAACTTTTCAACCCATGAGGTCTGTTTGTGACCTGCATGGGCGATTAAACACTTTTATCAAAGCTCTCAAGTTAACCAGATCCATGGAGGTGTAGTTTATCCAGTCAACTGTATTTCTTTGAATTCTGGTGCATGTCTTGATTTTGCATTTGGAGGATTTGGACTACAGTTGCACAGCAAAACCATGGACTAGGTAGGCTCCTCCTGACAGAAGCTGGGAAACTGGCATCTACGTTAATAGAGATAGAAGTTCTTGCCCTGCGCTGGAGGTGCTGCTCGATCACGTTCAGACTTCCGTGCTCCTAAAGAGGGAAACCACTTCCCTTCAGGTCATTATGGACAGTATAAGCAATCACTGACCTTCGTGTGATATAGCCTAGTCGATTCTAGATGTTGTAGTCTTGTTTTAGGTCAATTGAACCAATTCAAATAACACACTTGAATGCAATGATTTGTAGATTAGACGTTCAAGACTGGAGGCAGTGTCCATAATAACCTGCAGAGAGGTGGCACCATAGCTCCTACAGCACGCACAGCAATCCCCAGCGCTTAATTTGTGCCAGCAGTTGTAGGCACTGGGCTCTACCTTTCATTTTTGGAGACAGGGACTTTTTTCATCATTAGGCTTTCACCGAGAGAAAAGCAGAAATTGAGCAGGAATGAAGAGAAAAATGGGTACACTGTTCCGAAGGGATAAAAAGGAACTTTTAGAAGTGATACAAAGAGAAAGAAATTGAGAGTGGTGGAAGAAAAAAAACTTGAGGTGGAATCAAGACTTAGGCAGACCAAAGCCACTAAAAGTTACGCAAACCAACGTAAAGTCTTGATAAACTATTTACTTTTCAGTGCAACCCTAGCATTTCACTGTACTGGCTGTAGCAGGGGCGGCCCTAGGCATGTGCAAGTTGTGCACCTGCACAGGGCCACCAAACCCCAGGGGCCACCACGCCAATATATATCCTTAATATAATAATCCTCTGAGGATGGATACATATTTGCGTGGCAGCCCCTGGCAGGGATTTGGCGGCCTCCGGCTCTGTTCCACTTCCAAACACCCTGACCCCGCCCCCTCTTCACTGGCCTCCGTGCTCTGCCCCGCCCGGACCCCCTCTTCCGGGGACCCCTACCTACGCTCCCTGCCCAGGGCCGCCATGAGCCTAGAGCCGCCCCTGGCAGTAGCAGCCCCAGCCTTAATCGTGTCTCTCTGCCCAGCCTTGCCACCTCGCCCAGGGTGATGCCTCTTACCTTCCACGCTGAATTTGTTCAACGGCAACGGAAGCCTGGAGTTCCAGTCCCCGCGCAGCTCGTACCGGAAAGCGGAAATGCGCCTGCTGATGTCCTGGTGCGGGGTGGACTGCAAGAAGAGCGCCGCCTTCTCGTGGGGCAGCCAGCTGAAGCAGTGCACCCGGGGGCGCTGCGCCAAGTCCGCCTCGGAGAGCAGCAGCGCCAGGATGCCGTCCCTCTCCAGGTAGGCCTGCGCCCCACGGAAGGTGCTGGAGGGCTTGATGCAGACCGTGATACGGCTGGGGCCGGAGCCCGACGCCAATGTGCCGATGGATGTTCGCGGCGAGAAGGCGATATGCAGAGCGCCTGATGGGTACAGCCATTCCAGAGACCCCTCTCCGCAGTGGAGGGAGATCTGCTCCACGCTGCTGGGCTCCTGCGAGAGTCCGCTGGGGGAAAAACAGAGGCACGAGATGAGAATATACCTTCAATTGACAAGAGTATCGTCATAATAATAGTAATAATAATCAGCCGCTCAACTGTCCAAGATCACTGCCACAGTTTTTCCACATCATTATGGGGGGGGGGGGGGGTTCAAAAACAAGTTTATTTAGACTATTGTCCATAAAACATTCTAAAAGCACACTTAACAATTAAAACCTTTAAATGAACATCCCTCCTCGCTGCCCCACCCCACCCCCATTACATTTCATTTTTAAAATTCTGTTTAACAGATCGTAAAAACCGGGCAATCCCAACTGCCACATCTAAATATTGCATCTCAGACAATAACTCCACTGCTTTGTTCCTATGAAGAGCGTCATATTTAAAAAACAAAGGTCTTAAAAACGTGATCCGATTTGCGAGATAAAAAACGCAATCCATAAGAATATGCGTAACAGTACATTTAACTGTCAACGGGCAGAGACAAAGACCACTATTATTCTGCACTCCAGTCCTATGTGGATGGGATGAATAGATTGGATTACATCCCACCGAACCCTTAAAATCTCTTTTCTCAAACCTGGATCTGGTAACCGTGATAGAAAAGGGAAGACACTATCCTGGCCAAATGAAGCAAACGAGAAGCTAATAGATGAATTCTTCTTTAAATATAATAAATCAATGTGTTCTGACGCCATAGCAGCAGATTCTCTCAGTACTCGTTTGCCTGAAAAAGTGAGCCAGGATGCGACTGTGCCACTATTTAAATGGAGGTCCTTAATTGCAGTTATTCTGGTTACAATGGCCTTTGCCCACATCCTTTCACTACTTTGGATCTCTTCCCAACACAATTTGGAGACTAACTACCACATCATCCACCAACAGAGTGTTAAAGTATCTTAGAGCCCGAGTAGCGTCCACCATATTCCAAGAGACCAGACTGCACTCTCTCCTTATAGCCTGGACCATGCTACCTTGGGGGAGTGATAGCAGTCTTTTAAGCACTGCCCCTTCCAGTCTGTCCCATTCATAGGTTGGATCAAGAGAAAATACCTCTCCCCCACACAGGCCTAACGGTGGAATCTTCCCTTCATAGGCCTTTAGTAATGGGATATGGGATAGCCCCCCGAATCTACCACTGAATCCAGATAGACAGCTTGCCTGCAATAGGGCTTTCTGTTTAATGGCATCCCAATGCGCGCCCCAATTCAGATTTATCCTAAAAGTGACACCCAGGTATTTATATTGACCTACTTGTTCCACCACCTCTCAATCTAAATACCAGGAACAACTCTGCACTTTTTTTCCCGAAAATCATAATTTTAGTCTTTTCCAGATGAATGCAGAGCTGGTTCTGCTTACTATAAGATGCCAGGGCATTTAGTTTCCTCTGCAGACCAATTGGAGTATAGTCCGATAATACCAAATCATCTGCATAAAGTAGACCAGCAATATGCTGGTCCCCAATTTTAGGCGAGAAATACTTTGATTGGGAAATAACCGTTGGGAGGTCAACCAAAAATAGACTAAAGAGTAAGGGTGCTAAAACGCACCCCTGGCACAGGCCGTTGTCGATAGAGATTCTTTGGGACAACCGCCCTGACTTGTCTAACTCCACCTGAGCCCAATTGTCAGAGTGCAAGGATTGAAGAGCCCCAAGAAGGTATGGCGGTAGGTTCCAAGCAGCAAGTTCTCCCAGAATCGAAGGCTTATCGAAGGCTGTCCGGAAATCTACAAAACAACTGCACAATCTATGATTTTCCTCCACAGCCTTTCGTGCACAGTTCTTCCACATAATTATGGATTTACCACATTTGCCACACAAACCACCACCCACTGTATAATTTGTAGATCTCAACCAAAGGAAAACAAGTTGTTTCTAGCTCAAACGAATCAATAATTACATAATAAAGTGCAACACGACACACTGTGCAGTAGCAGACCTGTTGCTATGATTAACTGCCCACCTTTCAGGTGAAGGGTGCAGCACTCAAATGTTAAAATGGTTCTACTGAGGTGAAAACGTTCCCAGGCAATTCTAATGAATGACAAAAAGGAGCATAATACAGCCATTTAATGGGCTGCATAATTTAATTAGCCTTGTCGCATAATGAGGTGGGTTCTACACTGCTGCATCTTTCCAGTGGCCCCAGACTTACTGGAACAAATACAATTCACGTTCCAAAAACGTACTTGAAAATCGACCAGAGGGACTTGAAATCTGATTATTTTAGGTTGACCGTGCCATTGCAAGTGGCCCTTTCAGGGCTTACCTAAAAGGTTTATAATGCTTCAGTCATGAGTTAGCCTGGCCACCTTGGAGTTTACAGACATGCACGAAAAGAGACAGCATACCCTCCCCTGGTGACATCTAGAGGTAGAGGGGCTGAGATGGGCGCTGGACATTTGTAGTGAACTACCAGGGGCGTGACTTCAGTGGGGATGTTTAGAGTGTTACAATTTGTTACAAATCTATTCTCTGTTAATTAGTTCGATGCAGGGGCTTTTGGTCGTTTATGCTAAGGTGTCTTTCCAATATCAGGATTTTTTACTTAGACAAAAACGCACACACACTCTCCCTCTCTCTGTTTTGAAAGTCCTAAATAATGTTAGTTATTTTACAAAATATTATGTTTTCTCTAGTTTAGTATTCCTACCCATCCACAGGCCTCTCACTTTGAAGCCCCTTATGCATTCTTCTTGACGCACAATGTAATTTAACATTATATACCAGAGAGGTTGTTGGAAAATCTGACCCCCCCCCATCTTACTGACCAATCTATGCCCCTGTGGATGACGCACACTAATGGTGAAGAAGCATGAAGTCTTCTTGCCCAGCCTGGCTAGGGGTGAAACCAGGACGCAAGCATGGCCAGACTGGCTACCTGGTGTTTTGGTGGGCTGCCAAGCTGGGTGCCGATTTTACTGCTGTGGGGGCTGGATTTGTTGATGGGGACCTGCATGAGCTTTTAAGTAAAGAAAGCAAAACAAATTGTTTTGAAAGCATACTTTAAAACCATTTGGTTTTCCATGGTTTACTTAGAAAAACCCGGTGGCCAGTTCGGCACTGGACCCAGGTAGGGATCGCCCGACTGCTACTAGTCTACCTTTGTGAGTGTTTGGGCGCTTTGAGCCGTGAACCCCTGCTGGAAATATTGGCTAACTTTGGTGGAATCAGGGCATTTAAAAAAAAATTGTGTCCTTTCTACTTAGATTGCTAGCCTTGATTGCTCTCCCACTTCCTTCCTCGTTCAGTGGGTGTTTTTAGATAGAAGTAGGCAGTATCTTCCATAAAAAAAAAATATCCATTGATTTTGCTTATGTCACCAATTCCCATTCTAATTCCTTTGCATCCTTTCATTCATCAGCACCATGGCTGTCGGACACATGCTGCCATATGGATGGCTGTGCCTTCTCAGATGACAACTTCCCCCTTTTTGGTGCACATGGCCCTCATCCTGTGCCTATGGCTAGGCTGGCTCTGTGTAGCCTGCTAAATCTTATTCCATAAACAATTATAAAATCTGCGCCAATCTCTCACACACCTTCACCCGTCACACTGCCTGGCACTGCATGTGGTATCACCTTAACCGCACCTCGGTGGCCACCCCGCAATCACAAAAACAAGCCACCTCACTTCCAGCCACACATTATGTGGAGCCCGCAGTGCTTCCCTAAATATATAGCAAGCTACAGCCTGTATGGAGTGTATATGTGCAGTATATGTGCACTTACTACTCTTTGTAGGTAGGCGTTATACATGCGCCACAATGCAATAAATATGCAATATTCTTTGTATCCCCCAGGAAGGAACACTCATGGGGTGCATTTATATTATTTTCCCTCTTGACTTAATACATTGAGAATATTTTATTTACCACTGATGCAGAAACAGTTAACCGCCGTTTACAGTACACTTATGTTGTAAAACGTGCCTGTCACACATCACACTTTCCTCACACGCCTGTGAGAGACGATACTCCCGGGACTGAGGGCCACACTAGCTGAAAGGTGACCTCTGGGGCAGCCCACTTGACCCCGACTTGTGGGCCGTCACCCCGGGTGTAATATTTGCCTCCGAGAAAGCCCAAGGCTGACAGAAAGGCACGCAACAGCTGGCGCAGCGAGCTCTGCCCCCAGTGGCTGCACTTGGGTACTGCACCGAGGAATGCTCGAAATATCTTTCTGGTGCGCATTCTTTCATACGGGCACTACAGCTGGAGGAGTAATATAAGAGTCCCAGAAATGTCCTGGGCCAAACAACTGTGTTCACTTGCTACCTGCCTGCACACTTCCGAACTCACCCGTATAAATCTGCAGAGGACCGAGAGGTGACTAACGCTTCCCGTCTCGACACATACTACTCCAACAAAAAATAAAATCACATGTATTCATTTAAAATATCGCCATTGACTTTGATGGAGCCTCAACAGTCGGCGTCATGTTTCCATGAAGGCATTAGGCTTTTGTCTAACCGCTCAGATCTCTCCTCACCATTGCCAGCTCTTGGAGGTCACGACCTCCCGTGCTCAGTGGCAAAAGATAGTTTCCTGGTGGGCTGAATCAGTCCTGGGCGCACAGGTGTGGGCTTCCATAAACTACCAGCCACGAAAAATGTCAAAACAAGCATGGGACGTGGCTTGTTTTGGTGCAGCAGGTGCAGTGGCACCACGGCTCTGAGACCAGAGAGGCCCACTAAATCCTGATGTATGTTGTATTTTATTATTCATACAGCAGAAAGGGTAGCCATTTTCTTTTTTGCACCAAGGCCCGGGACACTGGCCACGTCACAGGACCAAGCGCAGTTCTTCAGCGAGGTCAATTAAGATCCTGTCATTCTTTGCAGTCAGTTCTCATGTTTGCATGGAAGACCCACATGGATGGCACTGCAGGAGCCGGGCATGGGCCAAGAACAATTCTGAAGTGTGAATGGGCCAGCGACGGCTGTTTTGCTACAGGAAATTATCAATACTGGAGCAGCTGATGTACATGGTTTTCTGAACCAAAAGTTATCAGGTGCTCAACTTTATGCTTACTGTGCATGTATGTTGTTTCACATGTGAGGTGACTCGGTGAAAGTGCTTGCTCATATGAACGGTGTGGTGCGCACTTCCCAGCGACAGTGGCTGGGTCGTAGACAGCTATTCTTGCATTTGTGGATTCGAGAGCTAGCCATAGGCAGTTGGTTGTCAATTGCAGTTCTAGAATGTGTGTCTGTGTGTATATCTATATCTCTTCATCTATATTACCTAATGGCCGTCATCAGGGATGTTACTGACCATGTCATGAGTGATGTAATATGTGGGGTCAGAAGCAGCAGGGAAACATCCTTTACAACGAAACTTTTTCCACGCAGTACCTTTACAACGCAGGAATTACAACGCAAGTTGTTACAATAACTTGCGCTGGAGGGCGCTGTAGGATAGGAGTTGGAATAGTAAATTAAACTATTCACTATCCAGCGCCCCCCAACGCAAGTCGTTGTAACGACTTGCCTTCTAAAACCTGCGTTGTAAAGGCATGCGTGGAAAAAGCATGCGTTGTAATGACATACATCCGAAGCAGCGCATTGCGGAGTTCGTAAGTTATAGTTAGCTCAGGTAACCATAACCGCTGAGTTTCACTGATTTCGTATGAATGAAATGTGAGCCTAACTATATAACATCTATAGTGCAAACCTAGCCAGAAAGCGGTGGAGCCTATAAAAGATTCATAAAAAAATGAAGATGGGTGTGTCCTGGTGATGGGTACCAAGCTTTTGTATAGGACGAGCGAGTTTGCTGATGGCACATCATGAACTTAATCTAAAAGAAGTGCAAGGACCCAAAGTTTTTCTTAGAGGTCCACCTGCTGATTGCCAGTTGCTTAATACCAAGCTGCTCAACTTTGATTCCACTTCATGCCTCTTTCTTCCACTACCCTACATTTCCTGTCGCTTTATATCACTCTTGCAGGTTCTTTTTCATCGCTGATGTCTTTCGTCGTTATTGTTTTTAGTTCCTTCTCTTCCTCCGGTCTCTTTTTTTCTGGCTTTCTCTCACTCTTGCTCTGGTTCACGGTCAGATAAGCACTCTCCTATGAGCACTTTCACAAATGTTCTCCAAACTGTACTGTGATCCAAAACCACTACATTATGCCTCCCGCCAAAACCCAAGCATCATCTAGGCAGGGCGAGAGATTTGCCCAAACGCTATTCCCCGAACTCAAAGTAGTGTATTGTGGCCCTATAAAGAGCACTCTCGTCTTGGTAGGGTCATACACACGTTATCAATTCCTCTAAAACGTTAACATGAGTTATAAACACCCCCACGCCGCCAGGACTCTGTCCGGATTGCCAGTTATATAATCTACACACCACAGGCTCTGAACACAGGTGAGGGGCACCCTCCTAAATCTTTACAGTAACCTACACCCCACAGGCTCTTAACAGAGGTTTGGGGTTCCCTCCCAAAGCTTTACAGCAATCTACACACCACAGGCTCTTAACAGAAGTTTGGGGTTCCCTCCCAAAGCTTTGCGGTAATCTATTCACCACAGACTTTTAACAGAGGTGAGGGCGCACTAGCAAAGCTTTACAGTAATCTACACACCACAGGCTCTTAACAGAAGTTTGGGGTTCCCTCCCAAAGCTTTACGGTAATCTATTCACCACAGACTTTTAACAGAGGTGAGAGGCACCCTACCAAAGCTTTACGGTAAATTTAGAACGTTCCCTAGATCCGTCAACTCTTGAGACGGAAATGTGTTAATGAATTCAGGGACCTACACACCATATCACAACAGATCCCATGGGAATATCCGCTCAGCCAAGATGCCCCTTTTTCACACTGTTTACTTTTGACTTGACCCCACGACCCAAGTGTGTGACCATAAGCACTGGAGAAGCTGCCCCTCTTAAAACTCGCAATCCACCCGACCTTTAATCCTGGCCAAAAGCAAAGGGACAGCTTGCATTTGTAAAAACGATTTATTGGTGACCTTGTATGCCTGGACCTTACTGCTCACTTTTGACAGCGTTGTTGAGTTAAGATTGAATTTAGAATAATTTACTATATATGCGGCAGTGTCACATTTTTCTCAGATTTAGCGAACCTCACCTCGAAGGGCTGGGGTAAATAGGCACTGCCCAAACATAAAATACTAGAATGATTTAGCTGACGGTGGTTTATGATACCACCTAATTAGTCTTCTTTATAAAGAGAAGGCTTAATTAACTTCTTTTTTACAGCCATAGAATGAAAAAATGTAACAGCAGCATGCAACTATCAATAAAACAAAATTAAACCGGAAAGGGGCTGGGAGTGAATTTCAATAGGCTTTAGCCAGCAGCGACTTGAACACAATCCCAACAAAATCCTGAAGTAAAATGCAGATTGTGCTCTTTTTGCCCAAGGGGCGGGGCTTGCATACTGCTCCAGGGTAAAGGAAATCACAGCTGCATGCAGAATTCACTTCGCTGGGGCTATCTCGAGAACAAGGAGGGGAAGTGGGCAAACTCATGCTGCGTGCCCACTTTTGCTGTGCATATTGTGTGATAGCAGGTTTTAGGTGTGTGGGAGTCGAGGTTCTGTTATGGTGCATTGTTGGCAGTTTCTTCTTCTGATGTTCTGGTTTGTTTGTCGACGTGCAAAATGGCATGGTGTGTGTTACATGCACTCTAGAGGAAAGGTCACGTTACTGAATGGTCAACAAGAGCTGTGGTTCTTGGGGGGAGGGGTCGCAGTGCAGCAAGTTTTTAGGTCTCGCCTGTCGATGCGCATGCGCATCGAGCAAGCGAGACTATAGGGGCTCATCGACTCTTTATCTAACTTGCAAGGAATCGTGGCGATTCCTTGCAGTGCCCGTGACTTTTAAGCTCAATGCGCATGTGCATTGAGCTTAAAAGCGCGTGCACAGCCGCCCGCATTCCTCCGACACCTTTGAAGTGAAGCTTAGCTTCACTTCAAAGGCCCGGCTTCTTCACACCCACATGCCGCTCTGCCCCGCTCCGCCCCCTCCCCTGAGTCATCCTGCCTGCCCAGACTTCTCCTCCCCCCTACTTACATCCCGCTTTCACTTGTTTTTTGTTCCGACTCGACGTTCCCCCCGCCCCCTCCCGCCACGCAATGCCGAGAGCTTGTTTTTTAATGCCATCTTTTCTCCCCACGCTCTTTGGAGAGAATGCATTTGTGTTTTCTAATTGCTTCCCCTGACTGACGCCTTCCCGGATCATTGCAACCACAGTCACTTGCAGGTTTGCAAAACAGGCTGGGTAAACAAACAGATGACGTGGGCAGTTCAGTGCGATTGTCCAGCGAGTTGATATCGTCCGCAAGTTATTGTCCGCCCTCTGGTGCTTTGGACCACATCCTGACCCTATAGCCCTGAAAAATGATGGTACCACACAAGCCTATTGACCGCATACTGTCTGTGGTGTCTGCCCGCCCGCTCTCCACTCTATCAGGCAGCCAGCCGCACTCCTCCCACACCCCCGCTCCGCCCCCTCACTCTCTCTGCCCGCCCGCTCTCCACTCCATCAGGCAGCCAGCTTCAGGAGAGCAATCTGGAGAGCAATCTGCGGGGTGTCGCCATTTTAGCAGCACGGGCTTTCCCGATCACTGGACACTTACAAATTGGGCAGCAGCATTGAAGGCTTTGCTGCCTTACAAAACCGGCTCAGCGTGGCTGTCGCAACGCAAGTTTCCGTGTCTCCTGGAAGGCATCAAGTGCAATACTCTATTCCTCGTGGAACAGATCCAGCAGGACAGACTAGTACAAGAATAGTAGTTTGTATCAAAAGCATGACCTTCATTACCGCATGATAGCTGGGTGTTAATCAGCATGGCTAAGTCTAATTCCTTACGCACGGTGACATTTCTAATGTAGCTTCAGCGCCATCGGAAGTATAAAGCACTATATCCGTATCATACCATTATCGGCACTACAGGTCTTGTGTTGCGGATTGAGCATGTGTGCCAACTGGGGCCTCTGGTCAAGAATTGTAACTTCTGTCATTGCACAGAGCCCTAGAACTTAGGGTGGCTGATTATCTCACAAGAACATAAGAAACTTTACACGAAAAAAACACGCCCTTTTGGCAGGGCCACTGGAGCTTACTTGACTAACTATTTACAGCTGTTGGCTGGAGACTGTCATGTCTGGGTTCATTATGATATTCCGAGCGTTAAAACATACACTGCCAAACGCGCCTTCACATCCTCACCCCCTCATCCTCACACACCCTCACTCACCCTCACTCACCCTCAACCCCTCACCCTCACTCACCCTCACCCACACTCACCCTCACTCACCCTCAACCCCTCACCCTCACTCACCCTCAACCCCTCACCCTCACTCACACTCACCCTCACTCACCCTCAACCCTTCACCCTCAAACCCTCACTCACCCTCACCCTCACTCTCACTCACCCTCAACCCATCAGCATCACACTCACTCACCCTCACCCTCACTCACCCTCAACCCCTCACCCTCAACCACTCACCCTCACTCACCCTCAACACCTCACTCGCCCTCACCCTCAACACCTCAACACCTCAACCCCTCACCCTCACTCACCCTCACCCACCCTCACTCACCCTCAACCCCTCACCCTCACTCACCCTCACCCTCACCCTCACTCTCACTCACCCTCAACCCCTCACCCTCACTCACCCTCACCCTCACCCACCCTCAACCCCTCACCCTAACTCACACTCACCCTCACCCTCACTCACCCTCACTCTCACTCACCCTCACTCACCCTCAACCCCTCACTCACCCTCACTCACTCACCCTCACTCACCCTCACTCTCACCCTCACTCACCCTCAACCCCTCACCCTCACACAGTGCAATAGGTCTCGGAGCATTTGAGTTAGAGCTTTTACATTTGTTTATGGCTTTTTTTCTTTGTAATTCTTTAGCATTGCCTACAGGAAACAAAAATGCTAAAGATTTACAAAAAAAACCCATAAACAATTCTAAAAGCACTAACTCTAATGCTGCGAGACCTATTGCATTTCCAATGCTTGTTAAAGCATTGCAGAGGGTTCCTTGTATCCCCGACAGTTTTCAGGCAACATTAAAAGCGTCAAGATAACTCTGGCGATTAATGTACCTACTGGAGAGAGATCGGCGTTTTGCCTAGTGGCAGTTTTGACTCATCCAAGATAGCGCAGTGGGTTGATATTCCTGCTGCAAAGAGCACACACTAGGCAGATCACAGACCGGTGTTTTATGCTGAGGCTCGGTGGCTTACCGCGTTTGTCACAGAGATCCATTTGTGACTGTGCAGTTCAGAAGTTACAATCGCAAACATATACATCGGCGCCCCAACACACGAGAAGAAAAAAAGTGGTCACACTGTACTTCCCCGTGACAGAGACACTGCGCTTGTGGACACCACGTCCAGTCTTTTTGTAACTATTTTAATTAACTGAAATAATAGAATGTATTCATTCATTCACTGGGCTTGTGGGCAACTGCCCTATAGAATGGATTATTGGCGCCAAAACTGGTTTATCGACATGAATTGTACCCGATGACCCCAGTGCAAAGACACAGCATTGCTATGGGGAGGAACACGAGGCCTTTAAAACTGCCCCGCGTGCGGGACAGCGCATGGAAGTACTCTGTAGGAATACATTTTTAGTAGTCGCATTAACCCACTGAGTTATCTTTGAATCAGGATGTATATTGTGGAATATAATATATAATGGGTCGATACACTGCCTTTATGCAGGCTGGGAAGAGCCCGGATTCGTTTATAATAACAATCCTATACGCACGTTAAATGGATCCATTGTACAACTCAGCCCAGCAAGTATTTTTAGCCCAACCATGACCCCTTCTTTGGATTTTTGTTGACTCAGCTTCCGCTCTACGAGAGATGTGATTTCGATCACTTTCCCGTCCGATCTAAACTCCCCCTTCCACAGCGCTCGGCGGAGACGCTCTGGCGCCCAGGCAGGAGGTGGGGTGCGTGCCCCGGATGGCCGCCGCTCCGCCCCCGACTCTCAGATTTCGACGCCCCCTCCCCCTACAGCGGTTTTGTTTGTCACACTGGGACCCCGGGTGGGCAACAGATGTTCCTCCTCGGAGACCCGCACTTCGCTGTGAAACAGACAGTTTTAGGGGTCTTGGCACTGCAATAGCCAAAGAAGAAGGACAATGGCTGGATTTGGAAGAATTTGGGCAAGAAGTGGCAGACGTGCACCTATTTCAGCGGATTTGTTTTATAAAAATTCACTGGCCTTTCAAACACGCGCGCCAAGACTTCGGGGTGGGATTAACAGGTTCGGACAACAGCACAGTGGGAGTGAAAACTGTATTTACACAAGGAGGCTGCGGCGACCCTCCAAGAGAGCGGATTCCAAAAATAGACGCATTCCAGCAGACAAAGGGAGCCGGGAGAGCGGGGGCAGCCGGAGCTGTGGGGCCGTCCCTACCGCATTCCGACCCGGACACCAGGCAGCATCCGTAGCCCTGACCCCCTCAAAATACAGAGCCCGTAGCCTGGGCATCCCTCCACCCAGTGTCCTGCACACTTCTCCACCCGCGTCCTGGACCTGCACACCCTCCACCCCGCGTCCTGCACACCCTCCACCCAGCATCCTGAAATTCCTCCACCGAACATTCTGTCCCTGCACACCCAGCATCCTGAGCCCGTACACAGCACCTGGAGATATATGGCCTTCCCAGCAGCCGGAACCTGAAAAGTTACCTCAACAGGACCCACAGCTGGCAGACCAGCATCCCAACCCCAGACACCCCTACAGCGCCTGGACCAAGTACACCCCTCTATCACCTCATCCTGTACCTCCTGAGCTCGCCCTGACTGCAGGGTGCACGACCACAGACACCCCTACAGCACCTGGAACCAGTACACCCCTCTATCACTTTATCCTATACATCATGAGCCCACCCAAACCCAGGCACCGCTACAGCACCTGGAATCAGTACATTCCTCTACGGTCCTTATCCTGAACGCAGGCCTCCGCCATCCTTAGCCTGGGCATCGCTCCAGCATCCCGAGCTTGTTCAAGGCAGAAGCTTCGGGAGCCTGGGCACTCCTCCAGCATCCTTAGCTCCGACACCACAAGCATCCTGCGCCAGGGCAGCAGAGTCTAGACACAACGGCAGCATCTTCGTGCCTGGGTACCACTCCAGCACCCTCCCTCCGTCGCCATCCCTCTAGGGAAGCTTCAAGGGGACACACCCAGAGTCTAGACACGCCGGCAGCATTTCGTGCCTGCCTGGGTACCACTCCAGCCCCCTCCCTCCGTCGCCAACCCGCCAGCATCCTCTGCCAGGGCAGCTGTACGGGGACACACCCAGAGTCTAGACACGCCGACAGCATCTTCGTGCCTGCCTGGGTACCACTCCAGAACCCTTCCTCCGTCGCCAGCCCTCCAGCATCCTCAGCTCATACACTTCCCAACACCAGCACCCTCCTGTGAGTGTCTGTCCCACTACAGAACTCTAAGACTATTTGCCCCTCTTTCCCTGCAGCATCCTAAGTCTGTACAACTTTCTGTAAATTTTAGCCCGGGCACATCATTCAAGCATCCTGGACTCGTGGCAGCCCCAGAAGCACCTGAATCTTGACCCTACCCAACCTGTGTACCACCCGAACTAGCACCCCCCAACAGCCCGAGACCCGCCACTCCCCAGGCATATTCTCCCTGGACAGCCTTACAAAACATGCATCTGAATAAAAGCCAGCACCCCCCCCCCCCCCCCCCCCCAAACACGTACCCTTCCCACTGGCTTATTTATTTACGCAGTTTTATATAGTGCCGACATTACCCGAAGGTGTTAGAGCGCTTACAACATTAGCAGCGCCTTAAAAACGAATATCAAGTTACACCAGCACTATAGAAAGAGTGAAAAGATGTAAACATGTATGAAGTTACATAAAGTATAAAACAAAGTCATGGGTAAGCAGCAATGTGAGGCCAGTGCAAAATCCGAACCCACTCCAGCCCGGAATCCACATCACACGGGTGTCACAGGGAGGGCGTGGAGTTAAGAGAGAAAAGGGGGCGAGAGGAGGGCTCTGGATCGAGACCAAAGCCCGACAGGCAGTAAAAACGTGGATAGAAACGAGCTGAGCGGTACTGAAGGGATACTGGGCCTGTAAACCTTCCGCCAACAGCCAGTGAGTGCCTGTGGGGTGACATCCATCGCAGCATCCTGAGGCTGTAGATTCCACCCCAGCCATCACCGTGAGTGTGCGCCCCGCAGCATCCTGACCACGTACACCCCTGTGCCACACCCTGCGTCCAGAAATCACTCCAGCACTTTAAGCATACCCCCCCCTCCCCCCCCTCTTGTCAGCCTGCAGGACCCGCGTGTCCTAACACCCCAACTGCTATTACAGGACTGTCTTCCACCCAGCACCACTCTGAGCTGGACACCTCACCTGCCGAGCCCCCTCCCGGCACCCGAGCTGGGCATCCCTCCAGTACCATGGGCCTACCACCCCTCCCAGCACCCGAGCTGGGCATCCCTCCAGTACCATGGGCCTACCGCCGCCTCACAGCACCCGAGCTGGACACCCCCCAGCTCTCGCGGCAAGCATCTTTAGCCTGGACACTTATCGTAAACACCCAAGGTCCATCGCATGGACTGCCCACCATCATTTCAAACTGGGCACGCGGCTGCAGCACCCACCCAGCCTCCTCGGCACAGGCACCAGCTCAGCCCCCTCCACCGCCCTGAGTCCCAGTGCCCGGACACCCAGGGCCGGCTTCAGCGCTGGTGGCCCCCGGTGTGACAACCATGCGCCCTCACACTCCATGACCGCCTCCTCGGATTCTCTCACTACCACCGGGCAAGAGTGTCCCTCATCTCTCCAATCAGAAGGTATTGCTAAACCCAGCGCCCCCTCCATAGGTCAGCGCCCTGTGCGGCCGCACCACCCTCGCGCCGGCCCAGTGGACACCGAACCAGCCCTCCACCGCTACAACCAGCATGCACCCCTCTCAAGCACCCTGAGCAGCCCCCCCCCCCCCCCCATCCTCTCCCACATGGCAGCCCCCTTGGGATCCACACCATCTGCATCAGAGCTGAGAACCCGGGGTGAGGGGGGCGGTCAGAAGGCGGGTCACGACCTTTGATTTAAATGTCCCCGGTGCGAGTTTGCCCAAGTCCCCCGTGCTACTAAAGTTCCCTTGACATGCGCTCCATGCCCACGTTTTAAAGCACAACCAGCATCGGCCAGAGGGGGGCGCTCCCTCCCAAGACGGGCACGGTCCATCCGACCCCTTACTGTTTGCACATGATCCGGCCGAGCGAACTCGATAGGCTTAAAGCAGCTTCTTTCAAAATGGGGGTCTCAACCACCAGAGCTACCCCAGACCTGTGAGCTGAAAGAAACTCCGACAGTCCCAAGATCACACGGTGACACACACACGAGAGAGCACACGGTCAAACACACACGAGAGAGCGCACGTACCTGCCCCTCCAGCTGCACAGGTCCGTGGAGTAGGAGCCCCGCACGGAGCGCGCGATCCCGAGGTACAGGAGGACGGCCAACCAGAGCATCTTCACGCCGAGCCCCTGCGCGCCACACACGGCCTGGGGGCATCAGCCTCCCCCGGCAGCTTGCATGGTGCCCGAAGATCACAGGAGGGAGGCGCCGAGACTCGAGGAAACACATCCACCACCAAAGACCGCTGCCGACTGACCAGCGGCTCCCGGCAGGGCACGGGGGAAGGGGAGCAGGGGCCGGCCAATCGGACACGGCCGGACAACTTCTGACCAATCAGAGGCCGGCGAGCCTGGAGGGGGAGATAAACTTCTTTAAACCCCCTCCCCCAGCGCACAAAGGGAGGGCTGCAGGGGGAATGCCATCAAAGAGGTGGGGGAGAGAGAAGTTTAGGAGCGACTCGGAGCTAATCCTTGTCCAGATGTGAGCAGGGCTCAGGCAGAGGGGATGACTTCTCTGACTTCTTGACTACTGATTTACCATGCTTCTAAAATATAAAGAGATGCAGATGTTTAAACATATAAAAAGTAAAGGAATAAATGTAAATATGTCCATGAATGCTAACATGGTAAAACAGATATATACACGGACAAATAAATGTAGGCGCATATTTAGATGAGAACGCAGAGAAATAAACAAGCATATATATTTCATTATGTTCTTATATACCTGTATATTTATGTAAATATCCATTTATGCGTCTGATTGATGTATGGGTATATTACTTTATGTGTTAATGTATGATGTTCTATGTGTGCTCCTGGCTGCATGTATTTTTCGATATATTTGTTTATTTTTTATGCATTGACAAATATATGATCATTTATATATGTTCACAATTATTTTACTGTATATATATGTGCGCGTTTGTGCGTGACTAAACAAATACACACGTACAGAGAATAGTTGAAAGTGTTATATTACAATTTTAATTGTTCTGTACGTATCTATTTGTTTAGTCTTTTATCTTTGTGTCCTTTTTCGAGCCGTGTATTTATCCAGTAACGATTACATCGATTACGTATTGTTACTAATCAGCTATGCATGTACCTATAATTCTATATAAAGTTAATCTATTTATGCTTTCGCCTATTATTCTTTTCCATGCACTTCCCTTCGGTTATTTCTTTTGATGTTGTTGTTGTTCAGTTCTGCACGGTCAGCGCTGCGTGTGGCTGCAGGTGGTTTCATGGCGCCTGGAGCAGAGAACTTGCTTACTCATCAATATTTCATGAGTCCGGGAGGCGGGGCGGCAGCTTTAGTGGGAGGGGCATGGACCTTCCTCGCTCCTCCTTTAACAGCGAAGCTGATCCCATCTGAAGAGCTGATTTATTTATCTAGTTGTTAGGTCTCGCCTGTCGATGCGCATGCGCATCGAGCAAGGCGAGAGTATTGGCACTTATCCGCTCTTTATCCACACTGCAAGGAATCGTGGCGATTCCTTGCAGTGCACGAGAAATTTAAGCTCAATGCGCATGCGCATTGAGCTTAAATGCGCGTGCACATGCCCCCAGCCGCCTACTCTCTCTCACAGCCTCCCCCAGCTCCGCCCCTCACTACTTGATTGCACGGCCGCTAGGCCGTGCCTCCCCTACTCTCCTCCCCCCTCCTCCTTTCCTCCCCTGCCTGCCTGCCGCTAGGCCGTGCCTCCCCTACTCTCCTCCCCCCTCCTCCTCCTACTCTCCTCCCCTGCCTGCCTGCCGTGTCGCACCTCTCCCCTCTCCGCCCCCTCCCCTGCCCGCCCCCTCCCCTGCCCGCCGTGTTACGGTGAAAGGCTTGTTTCCGTTTGTCTCTCTCCTTTCAGGTATTCCCTTCCTGTATTCTTTTTCCTCGAGCTTTACAATATTTCTCCCAAGTGCCCCCACCTTCTACCTTTGTCCCTCAATTTAAACATTTTCCTTCGGCCTCCTTTTCAATTATGCTCCTCAATTTTCTGCCTTGAGGTTCAGTCGCCCCCTTCAATGGCCTTCCTCTCCTCGTCCTTCCTTCCTCTTGCCTCTCTCCTCTGTTCCCGGTTCCCACGCTGCCTGTCCCTGCTTCCTGCCTGTCTTTGGGGTCTCCGTCTTCTTTGGTTGTCCCTCCCCTTCCCGCCGTGTCGCATTTCTCCTCCCCCCTCCACTGGTCCCCGCAGCCTCCTCGAGTGAAGCCCCTGCCTGCGCCAGCCCTGCCTGTGAGTACCGCGTGCCTGCAGCAGCTCTCCGAATTCGACTGCCTCCTGCAGGCGACCCCTCCCTTACATGTTACTGCTCCATGTCTGTGACCGCATCGTTTCTCTCCGCCTGTGACTGCTCCTGCCTGCGATTGTTCGTTGACTGTAACTGGTCTCCAGTTCTGTGTGTGCGCTCTGTAACTGCTGCACACATGAGCCTGCTCCTGCGATTGCTTCCTGTCCGACTGTTTCTTGTGTTTGTTTAACAGTTTATTCTGACCAATTGATTTACAGTTCACATTCGGGATTTCACACGGTTTGCGAAGTTACCTGGAAACTAAGTATATGCTGGGGCTTTGTCAGGTACATGCAAACGAGAGCAAACTTACTCAAACACAACTCCAGACCTTCCTGAAGTAAAATCCTTGTCTGACTGGCGCAGAGTTAAAAGAGGCGAACGCGCTGTCGTCGTTTGCGTTCCAACTTAAATATATCGCGCCAAAAGATTAAAAGCAAAGAAGAGCTCACTCACGCGCACACACGCAAATAGTTGTAACTTTTACAGCCTCTTGAATTTACGTAGCAAATCTCGCGTCATTGTTGATAAAAAAACACGTGCTCAATTATACTATATCCAATCCTGGCTGCCCCGCTACAGTATTTGCACTGAATTATTGCTCGCCCATGTCAGGCTTCGTTTAGCGCTTGCAAACGGATGTAGATTTAATATAATGTTACCCGTCTTCAGCCATGGTTCTTTCCTTCGCGTTTTGCCTCGTTGACTCTGCGAGAACCCCTTTAACTTCCACGGCTCAGAACCGGAACGCAGCAGCCAGTCGGATACCAAAAGCAAACGAAGCCATAATCGTTGTCGCCCCACCGTCGCTCTCTTCCACAGGTTTCCCATCTCTTCGGACATCCGCTTCCAGGAACATACAGTTTCCTCTTTTGGTCACCATATAGCAGTGGGAGTCTAATGCTAAGCCTGCCGCTGCGTTTGGGTTTGAAGTCGAGCAGGCTGTGATGTCCTCGCTTCCAGGCACTGTATCTGACCCTCGGGCGCTCTCTGCTAATAGCCAGTCAAGCCCCAGCACTGTCTGCTCTTATTTTTTTCTCACTCACCCTCACTCACCCTCACTCACCCTCACCCCCTCCCTCACCCTCACTCACCCACCCTCACTCACCCTCACTCACTCACCCTCAACCCCTCACCCTCAACCCCTCACCCTCACTCACCCTCAACCCCTCACCCTCACTCACCCTCACTCACCCTCACTCACCCTCAATCCCTCACTCACCCTCAACCCCTCACCCTCACTCACCCTCAATCCCTCACCCTCACTCACCCTCACTCACCCTCAATCCCTCACTCACCCTCAACCCCTCACCCTCACTCACCCTCAATCCCTCACCCACACTCACCCTCAATCCCTCACCCTCACTCACCCTCAATCCCTCACCCTCAATCCCTCACCCTCACTCACCCTCAACCCCTCACCCTCACTCACCCTCACTCTCACTCACCCTCACCCCCTCACCCTCCACCCTCACTCACCCTCACCCTCACTCACCCTCACCATCACTCACCCTCACTCATCCTCACCCTCACTCACCCTCACTCACCCTCACTCACCCTCACCCTCAACCCCTCACCCTCACTCACCCTCACCATCACTCACCCTCACTCATCCTCACCCTCACTCACCCTCACCCTCACTCACCCTCACCCACACTCACCCTCACCCTCACTCACCCTCAACCCCTCACCCTCACTCACTCACCCTCACTCACCCTCACTCACTCACCCTCAACCCCTCACCCTCACTCACCCTCACTCACCCTCAACCCCTCACCCTCACTCACCCTCACTCACTCACCCTCAACCCCTCACCCTCACTCACCCTCACTCACCCTCAACCCCTCACCCTCACTCACCCTCACTCACTCACTCACCCTCAACCCCTCACCCTCACTCACCCTCAACCCCTCACCCTCACTCACCCTCAACCCCTCACCCTCACTCACCCTCAACCCCTCACCCTCACTCATCCTCAATCCCTCACCCTCACTCACCCTCAACCCCTCACCCTCACTCACCCTCAATCCCTCACCCACCCTCAATCCCTCACCCTCACTCACCCTCAACCCCTCAGCATCACCCTCACTCACCCTCACTCACCCTCAACCCCTCACCTACCCTCACCCTCAACCCCTCACCCTCACTCACCCTCAACACCTCACTCGCCCTCACCCTCACTCACCCTCAACCCCTCACCCTCACTCACCCTCACTCACCCTCACCTACCCTCACTCACCCTCACTCTCACTCACCCTCAACCCCTCACCCTCACTCACCCTCAACCCCTCACCCTCACCCACCCTCAACCCCTCACCCTAACTCACACTCACCCTCACCCTCACTCACCCTCAACCCCTCACCCTCACACAGTACAATAGGTCTCGGAGCATTTGAGTTAGAGCTTTTAGAAATGTTTATGGCTTTTTTTTAAAATTCTTTAGCATTGGCTACAGGAAACAAAAATGCTAAAGATTTACAAAAAACCCATAAACAATTCTAAAAGCACTAACTCTAATGCTGCGAGACCTATTGCATTTCCAATGCTTGTTTGCAGAGCCTCCAGAGCGCTATTGCTTCGAAGCACTGTGGACTAAGTTTTTAATAAGGAGAAAGACAATATTTGGCAGGTATAGGCAGCTGCCCACCTACTGTCTACTCCCAAGCCGGGCCATAGAGAGGATTGTGAGCACCTCATGAAAGAAAATAAAACTAAAAAACACCCTTATTCTTGATTTTTGTGCGTCACCTAAGTTTGCAATGAAATGTTGCATATAGTGCAAAAATCAGCCAGGTGTCTTCACGGGTCTTTTTTTTTAAAAATAGTTTGCTTGGCAGAGTTCAAGGAAGAGGTTGTGAAAATTAATTTGGATTTTTTCTTCATATTTCTCTACTCTGGCCCTGCACGCTGCATAGGGCAAGGTTATTTGACTTGTCATATGCAGAGGGCAAGGTCATGCCAACCAGGACAGCTTGCCCATTTCCAGACTTATTGTGATATGCTGAGACAATGGGTTGGGAAGGTGCTGGCCGCCCCGGGGGTCATCACTGAGGGGGGTGACAAAATGTCACTGAGGGGGGTGACAAAATGGCAAAAATATATGTAACTATCTTTTTTTCCTTATTTTAATACTTTCAATGAGGGGAGGAGTTGACAAGACATTTTCTGCACCCGGTACCACCTGACCTTGCTACGCCACTGGGCAGAGATGGTGGTAAGATCCAATGTTATTGGTGTCTTTGTCGCCTTATAAGGTGGAAACCATACCCAATCGGGTTTTAGAGCGCTGTATAGGGAAACTGTTTGAAAACACCAGGCAAACCAGACCTGCGTTGATTGGCACAAGGTAGAACACATTGGGGCTTATTTACAAGCCCCTTGCGCCACAAGTGCGTCACTTTTTCCCCGTATTAAAAGTGATGCACTTGTGGCGCAAGGGGCTTGTGAATAAGCCCCATTGTTTCCAGTACGTTGGTCAGGCCTTCTAATGCATTATAAATCAGTGCTTTAAATGGGCCGGTACTCACCGGTACTGAGTACCGGCAGTTCTCTACAGCCTTGGGAGAGTACCGGTACCGTGATCCACGGCAGGCGCAGGTTAGGTTTCTCCTCCAGGGCAGATTTCGCTCTGCTTCCGAGGAGCATCATTACCAGCTTCAGGTAAATGATGTTCTTTCCTGTGGTCCTTGTCACTGGGCGGCAGCATCATGGTTCGCTTGTGATCACTGTTTTCAGGATCCGTGTTGTGTGCAGTCGCGTGATAGATTAGAAATGTTGTGGAGTTCACCACGACTTGTTGGACTTGATAATTAGTAATTAGAGTGTGAGTTTTTAGTTGTAGGAGGTTTGTTTACATTTTAATGCAACATATGTGCGTGTGTTTTGACGTGCTGCAACTGGTACAGAAGTGATTAGGTACAATCATATATTGCTCTTTGCCCCGCGCCTAGCCCCGCCCACTTGCCACGCCTCTATTCTAATGAGTTCCTGCACTAATTTTTCCCATTTGAAGCTAAGCACTGATTATAATGAGAGTCAGTGCAATTATGCGTCCGGGGAGGACCAAATTATTCTCCAGGGTATGCTGAACTATGCGGCAAGGAAAGGAATTTATGCGCCGCATTGCTGCACATTTTGTATTCGTATTACTTCATTGTTTTGACATGTTTACCCTCTTATCTGCCTGGGTTTGGTTTTCACATCAGTACCAGTTGAATACCCAAACAGAGCAATACGTGTAGGGAGTTACCCTAGACCTCTCGTGTTTTCCCAGAAATTGTAGCGCCTAAGAGCAGCCCAATCAATCCCCATGGAAACTCCAGGGCTTAATAAGAAAGCGCTAGAGAATCGGAAGAGGTAGGAAGCGCTATATAAATTACAAATACAATCACAGTTACCAAATTGTGGAGTTGGACTGACCCCTGGGCATTCTGACACCAACCCGGGGGGGGGGGGGGGTGCTTTTCGGGTCAGGTGGGCTGCCATTACCCAACCTTGAAAGCACCCTGCCAGTATAATTAAATAATTGTTCTGTCATAAGCACAGTTGTATTTTTAACCCCACACTCAGCGACACCTAATGTGACCCTTCTTAGAGGCAGCAAGTGCTACAATAAACAGAAATTATGAATACTGTTGTTTTCATCCAATTTTTTCACAGATAGCTTGATGCTCGTGTACAACAGGAAAACGCTTCGTGGAAATACTTTGGTGTTTTTTTTTAACTTCTTATTTTTTATGAGGCGTTTCGCAGCGCTCTGTTAATATTTAAAGAGGTTTTAAAGACAGGGCTTTTTAAGAGACTGCACGTCTGGAGTGCGCTGATTTCCTTTCAAAACGAGTTTTACAAGTGTGTGGAGGTTGAAAGTTCATGTGCTGCAGGGGTGCAGGCAGGCGCCAGGGCAGCACGAAGTCAGTTTGTGAAAAAAAAACAAAAAATCCACTTAGGTATTGCTTCGGGCCTCTGATGCCTTGACTAGAAGAAAGCCAGGTAAAGCTGGCAGCTAGTGTGTCATTTGTCTGAAAGCATTATTCTGTTGACGAGTAACACTTTAACTACAGGTCACAATCTGTCACTACGTTATGGTATGCTATGCTTTCTTTGCTTTGCCATTTTTCTCTGCTGCCTTATTTTAAAGGGAAAAAGAGAGAGACGTGTTTTCAACAGACTCGTCAACTTATTCATACAACTCAAGAGGCGGCGTGGGCTTAGAAACCTGTGCACTGGTGTATAAGACTGGTAATTGATCACTCTACTTCAACCATGCTCTACTTTTAGTGGTCCCACCACCACTGGGTCACCTATAATCAAAATACAACCTATGTAAAAAGGAGTGCCTCTATCAACAATATGTACAAGCTAGATGCTTGATAATAGTTATATAGTAGTCCAATTCAAAGAAAGTCCACAGGTAGTCTTTATACATTTCCAACTCGTTGTTTATTTCAACCAGAAAACATCATACCATACAATCCAGCCAACGTGTTACGTCCAAACTGGACATCATCAGGGCTGTAAATTAGAAAACAAGCACATCAGTGAACATTCCTTGCTGTTCCCCATTCATGTACAAAATAAACACAATTGCATCACTCCCTCAATTAATCTATTTGACTCCCTGCCTAGACTTGTCAACTTGTGGTCCATTACATTCAGTTTAAAAAAAGTCACTTTAAACAAGGTTGCGGTCCATGAATCTGTCTCCATGAAAGTTTAGTGGAGTTTTCTTTTGGGGTGTAAACTGCTTTTGCTTTTGTATTCATTTTTACTGGAGTCCTCGTTAGGACTGAAATTGCATGTCTTGAAAAAGCTATCTGGCTTTTAAAGTCAGAGCGAAACATGTGTCAGCTAAATCAACCTTTACTCTTGTACATGGAGCCCGGTATCCCATGATCCTTCCTACTGGATCAACTTTTATACCTTCAAATAAAAAGATTTTTTTTTACAAAGCCATGAATAATTTTGAGTATTACTCTTGTGAATTCAAAGGCAAATGACGATTTCTTTTTTCAAACAAGCATTGGCAAAGCCAATTAGTCTCGTCTATGTGAGAGCTATTGGCTTGCCAATATGTTTTAGCCAGCGTGTCTGCTGTTCAGCAAAGTTAGTGGGGTAAAGGAGAGCGGTGTGGATTGGAGTGTCGTAAATTGGAGTAGAGTAGAGTTGAGTGGCCTGGAGTGGAGTGTCATGGACTAAAGTGTTGTGGAATGTCATGGAGAGAGTAGAGTGACACAGAGTAGAAGGGCGTCAAGTGGAGTAAAGGTGAGTGGTGTAGAGTGCCAGAGTAGAGTAGACTGTCGCAGAGTGTAGTGACATGGAGTGTTGTAGAATGGTGTAGAGCAAAATGGAGTGGTGTGGAGGGTGTTGCATAGAGTGCAGTAGAGTGTTGTAGTGTAGAGTGGTGCAGAGCGTACTAGATTGACGTAGAGTGGAGGGGCATAGAGCAGCAGTGGCTATCCATAAGTGTCTGTCTGGCTGAGCAAATACAGCCTGACAGACACTCCATATTTTTAGGTCAGGCAGCCAGGAGCTAGACATGTGCTAAATGTGCAAGCACCTGCCTGACCTGGGCCGAGAATGTCACAGCTCCTATGGGTGTGACCCCCTCGGCTCGGCAAAGGTCCTCGGGCCCTCCCCCTTGTGATGAGGGGGAACGTTAGTGATAGCCTCGTACATAGGGGCTTCAATTTTAAGCTCTTAAGTCCCCAGGGCCGAGTGTCTATCACTGATACCGCCTCACAGAGTGGGTGGGGACAACAGTCTCTCTGACCCCATACAACTCGTGTGACAAGGTAGGGACTGCAGCCTGTCCTAAGGAAAGAGTAAGAGACAGAGTTATGCATGCGCCCTGGTACACTCCCTCACTCCGAGAAGGGAAGCAGAGGCTTCATCGGTGTGAAAGGATGTGGCGTAAGCACTATGAGCTGGATGCTTTGAGTAATTATGAAGTTGAGTTTCATTCCTATAAAGGAGCACTTGTGGATACTAAAACAGCTTTTTCTGATGCAAGGATTACTAAAGCTAGTGACCTACAAAAGGAGATCCTTATGGTGCTTCAAGAGCTAAGCCGGACCAAAGATCAGGCCCCCAGTGGTAGATTCTGAGGATTGTAACAGGATGCAGGACTTTTTTATGAATACGATTGGGGACGGCTGTTGTGTCCCTTTATCGGGGCAGGCAGTTATCAGCATTCCCATTATTGGACCTGGAGACTCTGGTCTCTTTCCTGGCAGCCGTTAAATCAGGCTTGCTGGAGGACCTTTGTGCACCAGAGATGTACAAAGTGGCCTTCCCAGTTATGGGGGACGAGCTTCTGTCTCTCCTAAATGCCCCATTGGCATTGGGTAAACTGCCATTGAGATTTTAAAGGGCTATGGTTAGCCCTCTGTCTAAGAAGGTGGGGGCAGACCCACAAAACCTGGAACGGCTTGTAAATAAGATCTGTATAAAATTTGTCAATGACAAGCAACTGCTTCATCCTTGCCAATCAGGCTTCCGGGCCCATCATAGTCCTGAGTTGGTGATGCTCTCTTTACTGGACGGACTTAAGTTGGCGGCAGATAAGAACAGGTCCTCTGCGTTGATTTTGCTCGACCTCACGGCAGCATTTGTTACAGTGGACCATGAATTGCTCATGCATCAGTTTCTGACACGCAGGATCACATGGTCTGTACTTCTGTGGATCTCATAATTTGATATGTATCAATCTAGGCAACAGAGCGTAACGAGAGGTCGAAATGAACTGAGCTAAAACATTGGTTTTTTGTAAAAAAGGGGGAGTTCAATTTTATTCACAAATTATTAAAACACATTGAAATAATAATACACATTTACAATTTACATTAAACACATGTAACTCAATGAATTGAGAATACACAACAATACTGTTAAAAAGAAGCAAATAATTCAACAAGGTAAAAGTTACATAAAATGAACACAATTTTTAAGAGAAAAATGTGGCTAAATTAATCTCTACGCGCGTTTCGGCGAACCAGCGCCTTCTTCTGGAGCAGCCACGATAGTATCTACAAAAAGGAAAATATCATATAAAGAAACATTATGTACAATATTACTCTTGTTGTGTAACATAAAAACACTTCAGAACAATCCAATGTTATTGTAGTAGTCTCAGACTTTCCATTTTGTTTTGACCAAACGTTTTTATATTATAACATTACTATTAAGGATTTCATTTCCTTGCCTTGAAGGTAATCATACATGCGTAACTGTGGTAGATCATTGAACCCATAATCTTTTATCTGCACTAGTGGTCACAGAAAGAAGACAGTGTCTTATAGTCATAGATTGACTATTCCCAATGTTGTAGGTTTAAAGGGTTTTTACATTGGATGGTTGATAAAGGGATTCTGATATTTGTATCTCTCTAGTTGAACCACTAACTAGTGTGAACGATGAAGTAGATAACACTAGAGATGGTCGCAGTTATCAGGAAGTTATTCTAGCAGGACCTAAATAATAATATGCAATGCATCTATATCATAAATAAGTTCACTTACTTTAAAAAAACGAAATATATTGCTGTAATTCGATGACGCAATCTGGTCTGTACGTCCAACGAGTACCCTTTCTTTTGTTTATGTTATGTAGATATTCTAAACCATAAAGAAACAGTAAATGAACATTTGAGCCCTTATTATTAAAGCCTAGTCTTATGATTTCTTCATGGCCAATACTTAATAGACGAACAAGATTGGTGTATTACCTATTTTAATTGGAGGTTTGCAGATGGATATTCCATAAACATTGATGTGATTCATTGGTCTCGAATGTTGATTTAAATTTCTACATTTCCTAAAGAAATTATAGGATCTTTCAATATATTCGATCTTTAAACTTTTGATTTTTTAATTTTAACTAGACAATTAGTAAGGATATCCTTACTAATTGTCTAGTTAAAATTAAAAAATCAAAAGTTTAAAGATCGAATATATTGAAAGATCCTATAATTTCTTTAGGAAATGTAGAAATTTAAATCAACATTCGAGACCAACGAATCACATCAATGTTTATGGAATATCCATCTGCAAACCTCCAATTAAAATAGGTAATACACCAATCTTGTTCGTCTATTAAGTATTGGCCATGAAGAAATCATAAGACTAGGCTTTAATAATAAGGGCTCAAATGTTCATTTACTGTTTCTTTATGGTTTAGAATATCTACATAACATAAACAAAAGAAAGGGTACTCGTTGGACGTACAGACCAGATTGCGTCATCGAATTACAGCAATATATTTCGTTTTTTTAAAGTAAGTGAACTTATTTATGATATAGATGCATTGCATATTATTATTTAGGTCCTGCTAGAATAACTTCCTGATAACTGCGACCATCTCTAGTGTTATCTACTTCATCGTTCACACTAGTTAGTGGTTCAACTAGAGAGATACAAATATCAGAATCCCTTTATCAACCATCCAATGTAAAAACCCTTTAAACCTACAACATTGGGAATAGTCAATCTATGACTATAAGACACTGTCTTCTTTCTGTGACCACTAGTGCAGATAAAAGATTATGGGTTCAATGATCTACCACAGTTACGCATGTATGATTACCTTCAAGGCAAGGAAATGAAATCCTTAATAGTAATGTTATAATATAAAAACGTTTGGTCAAAACAAAATGGAAAGTCTGAGACTACTACAATAACATTGGATTGTTCTGAAGTGTTTTTATGTTACACAACAAGAGTAATATTGTACATAATGTTTCTTTATATGATATTTTCCTTTTTGTAGATACTATCGTGGCTGCTCCAGAAGAAGGCGCTGGTTCGCCGAAACGCGCGTAGAGATTAATTTAGCCACATTTTTCTCTTAAAAATTGTGTTCATTTTATGTAACTTTTACCTTGTTGAATTATTTGCTTCTTTTTAACAGTATTGTTGTGTATTCTCAATTCATTGAGTTACATGTGTTTAATGTAAATTGTAAATGTGTATTATTATTTCAATGTGTTTTAATAATTTGTGAATAAAATTGAACTCCCCCTTTTTTACAAAAAACCAATGTTTTAGCTCAGTTCATTTCGACCTCTCGTTACGCTCTGTTGCCTAGATTGATACATATCAAATTATTTGCTTTTCCCTGGTCTAGGAACTCTATTTCCATGCACTCAGGGGGTCCTTGATAAATATTGACGCTTCTGTGGATCTCGTCATTCTTGAATGACCGTTCACGGAGGGTGTTGATGGGTGGCCTAGTCTTTAGGGAAAGGGCGCTAACTTACGGGGTCCCTCAGGGATCCGCAATATCCCCATTGCTGTTCAACATCTAAATACAGCAGTTGACTACAGCACTAACACAGTTGGACTGTCAACGGTTGAACAATGCAGATGACACCCTGCTGGTCTTGCATGTCGAAAGTTCTACACAGTCGCAGTTGAACGAGAGAGTATTCTGTGGTTCACTGTGAACTGGAAGACAGCTAGCTCTCTGAAAATCAGCCCAGAAAAGAGAGTCGTGCTGGAAATCACCACAATGGGCAATCCCTGGAAGGACAGTGTTGGCCCCTACAGATAGGCCCCCCCACGCACCACAGGAGCAGTGAAAAGCCTTGGCATTAAGCTGCTTGTAACCTGTCTATTGCCAAGCAAGTGGCGACAGTGTGTGGGAGTTGAACAGGTCTCCTGAGACAGCTCCAGAAACTGATTCCAATTCTTGCATTCTCAACCATGCAAACGGTGGTGGCGGCAATAATTTTGTCATGGCTGGATTTGGGAAATGCGCTGTATATCAGCCTCCCCAAAAAGATTGGGGAGAGGATGTGGTCTGACAACTAGATCACCGACTTTGGTGCTGGAAACCAAGGTTCGAGCCTCGGGGTCGCGTCCACATCCTGTGATTCTGGGTAAATCACTTAGGGCCAGATGTAGGTTGCCAAATACCAAATCGGTAAAGTTACTGAATCGGTAAATCCAGATGTAGGTGGCACTTTAAACAGTGCCACAGGCCATTACCGATTCGTTATTTACCACCAAATACTATTTGGTGGTAAATAACGAATACCTGTGTGCATGCACATCTGTGCATGTACACCTGTGCCATGTGGCACACATACATGCCCTAAGGGCATGTATGTGTGTCACATGGCACACAAGCCAAAATCAGGGGTGCAACAGGGTGTCAAAGTGACACCCTGTTCCCCTTGACAATTCGGTATTTTTACCGAATCTCTATTTACCGATTCGGTAATTGACATTGATTCCTATGGGCCTCAAGGCTCATAGGAATCAATGGCAATTACCGAATCGGTAAATACCGATTCGGTAATTACCGAATCGTACCGATTCGGTAAAAAATACCGAATTTTTAGCTACATCTCATTTACAGAATCTAGAATACCGAATCGGTAAAATTCGGTATTTTAGAGTCGGTAAATGAGGATTACCTACATCGGGCCCTTAATCTCCCCGTGCCTGAATGTGTCCTTTTTTTTTTTTTAAATATGTTTTTATTGCAGAATCACTAACAGAACATCGGGATAAATCAGCCAACATATCCACCACCTTACGAGGCACTATGCGTTCTCAAAGTAGCACAGAGCCCTTCAGCCCACATCCCGGAGGCCGGGCGGCGCAACAACAAGTTCCAGCAAAAGGCCGCCATGTGCGCCCCAGAGGGGTTTCTGGCCAACAACACAATTAAGTATCTGCTTTTATCCCCCCCAACTCCCCCCCCCCTGTCACCTCCCGGTGAAATCATTCCCTCCGTGCGGGAAACGCTAGGCCCTACAGGATCTATGTTATCAGGTCTCCGCTAGTACTCTCCTATGTCGACCATCTGTTAGTGCTTAACAACATCTACACCCCGGGAGCCCACGTTTAGTGCCCTGCGCCCCTCTCCTGTAATTACCAGCTATAGAACCCGTCGCCGGCATCCCTCTTATTCCTAGCGGGTGACCTAGTAACGCCCCTGCTCCCCACCCTCCCCCCGACTGCTGCTGATGTGGGTTGTGACTGTGGGTTTTGGACAGAATGGCTCGCTATCAATGGAAATTATGCCTTCGGTGCTCTAAGCCTCATGGAACCTCATTCTCTAGATGCCCCTCTTCCTCATCGTCTGCCAAATAGTCACACAAAGCCTGCACAATCATCCACCAAGCCCTAGCCATCTCCAGGCTCTTCTCATTACCCATTCTGGTGGCCTGCCGCATTCGTAGCACACTCTCACATCTAGACCATTTCAGCAACTCATTTGTCCATCTCCCAACTGAGGGGCCCTCCTTGGATTTCCAGCGCCGCGTAATCTCTCTCTGGGCCAGCATGAGTCCCAGATCAATAAACGTACTCGTAATTTTAGTTTTCGCTGTGTGGGGGAACCAAAGCAGTAGGCACGCCGCCATGTCGAACTCCATCTCTCTATCCGTAATCGCGTTCAGGAGCTTGCCCACCTCGGGCCAGTATGTTCCCAGCCTTGGGCAACCCCAGAGCATATGATCCAGCTCAACCTCGAGTGCCAAGCACCTCGGGCACGCCGCATCCTGTACCCGAAAGTGCCGTCGGAGTTTCCCCGGGGTCAGATAAGCTCTGTGCAGTATGAAAAAATGCACCTGCTGGAACTGGGCGTTCCTACTACCCTTCCACGTCCGTTTCAATATGTGGCCCCAAACCGTATCCGGAATAGGTTTGCCTACACTTTCCTCCCACTTTATCTTCAGCGCAGTGAGCGGTTCTAACCCCTCATTCAACATTCTCGAGTGGAGACAAGTCACCGCCTTGACCGTGCCCGCGGCCATCATCACATATTGGCATGCCATGGTCGTGTCCGGCTCCGCCAGTCCTATCCTCCAGTGTTTTTGTATTGCCGCGGAGACCGCCGCATGCATGAGGTAGCCCCCGTCTGGGAGACCAAATTGGTTTTGCAGCACCCCAAATGGAGTCAACAACCCATCCACATACAGATCCCCTACCACTTGCAGGCCCAACTCCTCCCATTCCAGCAACGGAGACCAGTCGCCTCCGTGCGGCAGCGCCGTCAACATCCCAAGAGGGATCTCCGGCGCATACGGTCGTGTGGCCCGTGCTCTCTTCAGGCTCCTGTGCCAGCACAACCGGAGGGTTCTCTCTTCAGGGGTGAGCTCACTCAATTCCAATTCCTGTTGCATAATCATGTAGGATAGGACATGCCTCTGGACACCCTTCCCGCGTACCTGGTCTGGGCCTCTAAATTCTCTTGCGATGTTCTGTGTCAAAACCTGGAGCTGGGCCGCCAGGTAATACAATTCAAAATCAGGAACCGCCATCCCTCCCTCGAGTTTGGGTCTGGTCATGGTGTGTAACGCTACTCTGCGTCTGCCACTTCCCCAAAGGAAACCAATAATCATCGACCTCAAGTCTTTGAAGATCCGCTGAGGGATCCATAATGGCAAAGTTCGGAAATAGTATAGCAGCCGTGGTAGAGCTACCATTTTTAACAATGCCACTCGGCCCTGCACCGATAGAGGAAGGGAGGCCCAGAAGGACATACAACCCCACAGCCCCCTTACGCAGCGACCTATATTACCTTCTAGCAGGCTTGCAGCGTCGTGGTAAACTCGAACTCCCAGATATGTGAAGCACTTGTCTTCCCAGACCACGTCCACTGTAAGAGGAGGATACGGTGTATCCGTCCGCAATGGAAAGACACAAGTTTTATTCCAGTTTACCTTAAGTCCTGACAATTTACCAAAGCTTGATAGCATCTCTACGGCCCCCCTAAGAGCCACTTCCGTATCCTCCAAATACAGCAACAGATCATCCGCATACAGTGAGATATAACGAGTATCTCCACCACATCCAACTCCATTATACAGTTCTCCTGTTCTCGCCTCCGCCACCAGTGGTTCCATCGCGAGAGCGAACAGAAGGGGAGAGAGCGAGCATCCCTGCCTCGTCCCTCTACGCACCGGGTAATCGGATGAGATAACAGACCCCCAATCGCACCCTGGCAGTGGCAGAGGAATAGAGAACCCTTGTCCATCGTAAAGCCTCCGCCCAGGCCGAACTTCTCTAGAACCTCATCTAGATAATGCCACTCAAGGCTGTCAAAAGCCTTCTCAATATCCACCGATAGTACTGCTGATGTATGGTCCGAGCCTAAGGTGCCGTGTAGTATACGGATCAGCCGACGGGTGTTAATGGATGTGTTCCTAGTAGGAATGAACCCTGCCTGGTCTTCGTGTACCAGCGTGGTCATGTGTGGCAATAGTCTAGTGGCCAGAATACGGCTCAAGATCTTGTAGTCCACCGTCAGCATAGAGAGGGGCCTATACGACATCACATCTAAGGCATCCCTACCAGGTTTCAGCAGCGGCACCACTAGCGCTTCCCTCATTGAGCTGGGCAAGTGCCCTAGGGTCATGGCTTCGGAGTACACCACTAATAGTTTGGGCGCTAAAACATCAATGTACTTCACTTAAAATTCAATTGGTAGGCCATCCACCCCTGGCGTCTTGTTTCTAGCCATCTGCTTAATGGCCACCCGAATCTCCGATAACGTTATGGGGCCGCCCAGGACCTTCGCCGTTTCATCATCTAGTGCTGGGAGCCGAACAGTGTGTAGGTAGTCGCCTATTGCAGAGGTTTCCGCTTCCAACTGAGTCTCATAAAGGCTCGTATAATACGTCTGAAAGCGCGTCAATACTGCAGCTTGTGAGTAGACCATTCCCCCTGATTCCGTTCTAATGCTCATAATCTAGGCTCCGGGTTAGCAAGTTTCGCAAGTAGTGTGCCCACCTTATCTCTTTCCGCATGCACCTTAGTGAGGTATAGCTTGTAATCATAGCATCGCAATCTCTCTGTTTCCTTCGCCACCAGTTCTTTCGCCTCTAGTAGCCGGCCCTGCAGGTCCGGTCGTTCAGGCCTACGCTGCTCGAGTTCTCTCAACACACATTCCGCCTTTCCCAAATCGGCCAAGACAGTCGTCCTTGCATTCAAAAAGCTGCCCATACAGATACCTCTCACCACCACCTTCATCGCATCCCATTCAATCGATCTCGTGGCGGCTGAACCCTCATTCTCTCCAAAGTAATGCTCTATTCCCTGTTGGACCGTGTCACTAAACACCGAGTCCTCTAGTGTATCAGGCCGTAGCCTCCATGTCGGGACCGCAGACCTCGCCCTCTGCCATCGCACTGCCACCAGTAAGGGATTGTGGTCTGAGATGGTTCTGGCAAGGTACTCCGTGTGCGTTACCATGGCAGCTAGGGGGCCACTACACAGGATGGAGTCTATTCTGACATGTAGTGCATGTAGTGCCGAGAAGAAGGAGTAGTCCCTAACATCAGGATGCTGTTCCCTCCACACGTCTACAAGGCCCCACCTCACTTGCCAATCCTTCCTGAGTGATGCTAGTCTACGCACCGGGGAGTTGGCCAATGGCGGGTGTGATCTATCCCACGCCACGTCAATGATTGAGTTAAAGTCTCCACCCAGTATAATGGGGCCCGCCAGGAAGTGGGCCAGTGAGCCTGTGAGACTATCAAAATATCGGGCTTGGTCTACATTGGGGGCGTATACACTACACAGGACCACCTCACGGCCATAAAGCCTCCCCTCCACCGCCACAAACCGACCCTCAGGGTCCACCAACTGATTCGTGGCCTGGAACGGGACCCCCGCCCTTACCCATATCAGCACCCCCCTGGCAAACGCCGAATACGAGGTGCCAAACACTTGGCCACGCCATCTCTTCTGCAATGCATTACACTCTGGCTTGGTTAAATGAGTTTCTTGCAACAGTGCGATTTGGACGCCTCTTCTCACCAAATAGGCGTGCACCTTGTATCTCTTTGACATAGTTCTGAGTCCACGGACATTCCATGTGAGGCATTTCAAATCAGGTAACGTCCCCATTGCAGTCAACACCCCACCAGTTTGACAGTGTCAGATGACCCCCCACATCCTTGCAGCAGTTCCCCCCCTTCAAAACACCCCAATAAACTACCCCAACCCCTCTCCCCAGGACAGGACCTAATAACACAATTTCAGCCCCCATCCAAACCTGTAACAACACACACAGTCCACTACTCTGTAGTCGCCACCACAGATAGCCTTAAGGGCAGTGAGGGGGTACTTCAGAGCCAACCCAGAGCAGGCAAAGCCCTTGCCCCAAGCCCATGATCCCATATAATAGTCACCTCAGAGTACCTGCTAGTTCGCCAAGCATCAGGAATAAGCTGCTCCAACAAGGAGCTGCCATTATGCCTCCCACTCCAAATACTATTCGTTAAATAGTCCATCCGCCGTCTGTGGTGTGACCGTCGGCCCCGCCGAGCTACCAGCTTCCGAAAGTTCTCCTCCAGATTTTCCATCCCCCTCCGCCGAGTCTGAATCTTCCGACAACTTCTCCTGCTGTGACCCCGTGATGATCGCCGTTGCAGCCAGCGCTCCCTTCCTGTCCGCCGCCATCAGGTCAGCCCTCAGTGCCCTTTTAAGTTTATTACGCTTGCGGATGCGTTGGGACTTACGGACCTGGACTGGTCATTGTCTCTCCTTACCCCCTTTGTTCTGGCGATCCGTACCAGCTCGGTATAACTCAAGCCATGACCACGCCTCGTCAGGGGTCTGGAAGAATTGGGTCGTTCCATCTAAGATCACTCGTAGTTTAGCCGGAAAGAGTAGGGAGTATTGTATGCCCTCATCTCTCAGTTCCTTTTTCACCTCCAGGAAAGACGCCCTATTCCTCTGGACCTCCTGCGTGTAGTCCGGGAAAACCGTGACCGAGAGATTGTCCACCTGGAAAGGGCCCGTTGAGCGCGCCTTTTGTATCAATAAGTCACGGTCTTTAAAATGCAGGAGTCTGGCCACCATTGGTCTGGGAGGGCGGCCCTGCATGGGTGGGCGGGCCGGGACCCTATGTGCCCTCTCGATTGAGAAGAATGGAGATAAACCCTCCGGAGCAACTACCGTTTTGAACCAGTTTTCCATGTAGGCCACTGCATCGTCCCCCTCGACTTTTTCCGGCAGGCCCACTACCCTTACGTTGTTCCTTCGGTTGCGGCCTTCGGAATCCTCCGCGCGTTTCTCCAGCGTCGCCAGTCGGGTGAGAATATATGACAGTTTATGCTCTGCGGTGACCACCGCCGGTTTTAACTCTTGGAGCAGCTGTTCGTTTTCTTTCACCCTATCGGAAAGTTTGGCGTGATCCGCCCTCAAGAGACCCAGTCCTGTAGCCACCTGCGCTATATCCAGGTGTAGAGACTTCTTGGTCGCAGTAATCGCCTCCAGTATACCATCTAGCCGTGCATTCAATCTGCGTTCTTGCGCCGATGTATCCGGGCCCGCTTGGAGCACGCCATCCGTGTCCGGTATAGTCGTCTGGCCATGTCCCTGCATCACATTCGCTGCACCGCCAATAGCGGCCATCTTGGTCGCCGCGTGCGCCGTCTGAAGACTGCCTCCGGGGGGGTGGTCTGGCCCCAGTT
The DNA here is from genome assembly GCF_964261635.1 of Lissotriton helveticus. Lineage (NCBI taxonomy): Eukaryota > Metazoa > Chordata > Amphibia > Caudata > Salamandridae > Lissotriton > Lissotriton helveticus. The sequence goes on from NC_136071.1 coordinate 493,009,121, forward strand.
TTCAATCGCCAGGCGGGGATATCCCTCATACCCTCACACCACCCAATGCGTTCTTCCCGGGCAGTGGCCCCCACCTCCAGGGTTCAAGTCGCCCGTTTCTCAGGGGCCCCACTTCTGCACCCAAAATGGCCGACCACAGTTTCTTCCCTCTTGAAGCGGTCCACCTAGCTCCACACGGCCCTTGGGGTCCCCCCGTAGTCCTGCGCCGGTCGTCCCCTGGCTCAGAATCACCGCTTCCCCATGCCAAACACAGGAAACTCCCAGGTCACATGCAGGCCCAATGTCAAAGATAGGAGCGTGGGGGGGGGGGGAGCTGAACGCGCGTTCCCCGTCAAGCGGGAAGGTCCCGGCCCGGACCTGACATCCGATCTGTGCAGGGGCGCCGCTCCCCAACAGCCAAGCGCGGTGGTTGCCGGTGCCACCCAGTATTCGTGTCCGCGCCCTCCGTCCGGCGCAGAATCAGCCCTGCACTGGCGGCAGCCGCCGAACTCCGTCCGCCCCGACGGGCTAACAGCGCTCACCTACATGCGCCCCCACCGCCGCTCTCATTCCTCTCCTGGTACGGGGCTTCCCCGTGGATCTCGGGCCGGGTGGCAGGTCAGTCCCGAACTCGGGTGCCGGGACCCCCAATCTGCGGAGCCAGTCCCCCCGGTTACATCCACCTCCTCACCGCCTGCCGGAGTCACGGCGCCGCCTTTGTACCATCCGCCACGGGAGCTCCCCGAGCAGCCGCGGATCACCACCCCTCCCAGATGGCCGCCGAGACCAGCGGCGGGGGGATGGGCTCCCCGATCGTAAGTCCTTGGCGCGGCAGACAGCGCACCGTCCCACTTCCACCTCCGTCCGTCTCCGTTCAGCTAGGACCCCGCTCCACAGCGTCCGCCAGATATCCGCCTCCTCTTTGCCGCAGCTGCAGATCACCGTGTCCTGCCGATCAGTCTCCGCCGCTTGGGGCGGTCGCCATCTTGAGTCCTCGTTCGCGGCTCCTCGAGGCTCCAGCGCCGGGTCCCAGCATAGCCGCCGACCACACACCGGCCCACGATAGTATCCCACGGCCAGTCCGGTGCTGTAGGGGGAATTTCCGCTTTTCAGCCGGCTCAAAAGCGAGGATTTACAGGATAAATGTGGGATCTGGCACGGAGCTGCAGGCTCACGCCGCCATCCCGATCGGCGTCCAAACCACGCCCCCCTTGCCTGAATGTGTCCTTGTGTAATGTAACCGGTGCTCATGTAAAGCACACCAATACCTTCGGGTCGAGTTCATGCTATATAAATCTGCATTTAAAAAACAACCAAGATGGGCGCATGACACTTCACTGGTTGGCAGTCAAACAGAGGATCATATTCAAAGGCTTGTGCGTTGCGCACAAGACGCTGCACGGCACTGTGTCACATTAAGGAATGTCTGAGGCATTGTGTGCCTGGTTGATGTCGGCGTTTCCCCGAGGCACTCTTGCTGTTTTGCCCACGCTTCAATAAAACAACTTTGGGCGGCCAGGCATTCTCAGTTTTGATTCCCCAGATCTGGAACAGGCTTTCGGGAAGTTACATGTTATTATAACCCCCAGGCAAGTGCCAAGAGAACAGTGGTATTTGTTTGCGTTATATAAGTGTTATTAACATAACATAATAATTAGGGGAGGCAGCAGTCCCAACCCTCATACCACCTCCCTAAAAGCTGCAGCGGGTAAGTGTTGTGTTTTAATTGACTGGTGCATGCGTGTGTGTATGTATGAATATGTGTATTTGTGAGTGAGTTTTGTGAATGGGGATGTGTGTGTTTCTGCATGTGTATGCATGGGTGTAAGTGAATCTGCATGTGTGTGTATGTGGGGCCCGCCCTCTCTAACCTGTTTTACCAGGCACTACTGACTTAGATTGGAGTGGGATCAGAGAGTGGAATGGCATAGAGTGGAGTGTTGTAGAGTCGATTGGCATCGAGTAGAGTGGAGTGGCATAGAGTGGAGTGGCATAGAGTAGAGTGTCATAGAGTGGAGTGGCTTAGAATGGGGTGGAGTGACGTGGTGTGCAGTAGTGGAGTGGAGTAAAGTGTCCATGGAGTGGCATAGCACGAGTTGTGTAGAGCGTAGTAGAGTAGTGTTGTCTAGTGGCAAAGAGTGGAGTAAAGTATTGTAGAGTGCAGTGTCATAGAGTGGAATACAGTTTTTAATTGAGTAGAGCATCATAGAGTAAGGTATCGTAGAGTGTAGTGTAGAAGAGTGGAGTACAGTGGCCTAGAGTAAAATGGTGTAAAGTACTGTGGTGCAAAGTAGATTGGGGTACAGTGCATTGGTTTTGAGGAAAGTAGTGTAAAGTGCACTGGCGTAGAGCGCAGTGATGTAGAGTGGAGTGGCATAGAGTGCAGTGAAGTAGAGTAGAGTGGTGCAGAGTAGATTGCAGTGGTGTACAGTGCAGTGACACAGAGTGCAGTGGTATAGAGTAGATTGGTTCAGAGTAGAATGAAGTGGCATAGAGCGGAGTAGAGTGCAGAGGTGGAGAGAAGAGTGGTGTAGAGTGCAGTGGTGTAGAGTGCAGTGGTGTAGAATGCAGTGGCGTGGAGTGCAGTTGTGCAAAATAGATTACAGTGGTGTGGAGTGATACAGAGTGTAGTATCGTAGAGTACATTGATGCAGAATAGATTAGAGTAGTGTGGAGTGATACAGAGTGTAGTGTCGTAGAGTACATTGGCGTAGAGTGCACTAGAGTGGCAAAGAGTTGAGAGGTGCAGAGTAGGGTTCAGTGGTGTAGAGTGCAGTGACATAGAGTGCATTTGCATAAAGTAGAGTGGAACAGAGTAGAGTGGTGCAGAGAGCAGTTGGGTAGAGTACAGTGGTGCAGAGTAGAATAGTGCTGAGTAAAGTGCAGTGACATAAAGCGCAATGGTTTAGAGTAGCATAGAGTGCAGTGGTGCAGCGAGCAGTGGTGTAAAGTGCAGTGAATGAAATTGAATTGAATTGAAATAACATTTGTATAGCGCAAGGCTACCCGGAGGCATCCCAGCGCTGGTAGCAGCAGTAGTGGGGAGTTTCACCAGTTAGGGGAAAAGCGAAGTTTTCAACAGTTTGCGAAAAGCTAAGTGGTTGGTTTCTACATGTAGTTGGAGAGGAAGGGAGTTCCAGAGCCTGGCCGCGTTAAAAGAGAATTGCCGACCGCCACTTCTGGCTTTCCTAATCCTAGGGACGATGACAAGATTCATAGTCTTGGAGCGAAGGTGTCTGTTGGACCAGTAGAACTGGATGGTGATATGAAGAATGGCGTGGCCTGTTCCAGCTAGAGACTTGTGGATAATATATAGGGCTTTGAAATTAACTCTCTCCCTGACTGACAAGCCAATGGCGTGATCTCAAGGCTGATTTGGCTGAATGATGTTTAGGAATGCCTAATAGAAGTCTAGCTGCCCAGTTTTGTATAGTCTGAAGTTTGGAGAGAGAATCAGCGGGGGCACCCATATAAAGGGCGTTCGCATAGTCCAACCGGGACAGGATAAGGGCCTGGACCATCATTTTTCTTGCCTGGAAAGGAAGGAGGGGAAGCACCTTCCGAATCATTTTCAGGATACCATAGCACGTGACTGCCGTCTTCCGTGCTTGTACCTTAAATGCAAGGTCTTGGTCGATCCAAACACCCAGGCTTTTTAGTTGGGTCTTGGGGGTGGGGGCTAAGCCGAGAGAGGTTGGCCAGATTGCGTTTGGATTGAAGGGAGAACGATTGCCCAGAATTATGATTTTGCTTTTTCCCCCATTCAGTTTCAGGAAGGACTCGTTCATCCAGTTGGCGATTTCTTCCAAGCATTGACGCAGACTGGGAGGGGAGCTTTTGGCTCTATTTAGCCCAATCACAAGTTGCGTGTCATCTGCATAAGTGACTATAAGCACTCCAAAAGGTGATACCACCTCTGCTAGGGAGCACGTGTGCACGTTAAATAAGGTGGGACTCAGGGAAGATCCCTGAGGTACTCTACAACAGAGGGGCATCTGCTTAGAGCTCATCTCATTGTCAAACATCTGGAAGGATCTATTACTCAGGAAAGACTGTAACCATGATAGAGCAGTTCCGGTAACACCCACTTTTCTGAGTCTGTGGACCGGGAAGCGATGGTTTACTATGTCAAAGGCCATGTTGAAGTCAAGGAGAAGGGCCACAGCGGTGCCTCCAGAATCCACTATCTTTCTTGACTCTTCCACTACTGAGAGCAAAGCCGTTTCGGTTCCCTGGAGGGGATGGAAACCTGTCTGGGACCTATGGAGAAGTTTGTGAGTCTCTAGGAATGAGGATAATATCGAATTGAAATGTTTTTCAGCAATTTTGCTGACCCCTGGAAGCAGAGATATGGGGCGATAGTTTCCCAAATTAGAAGGATCAAGGCTAGTTTTTTTTTTAAGTGCCTTTACCATGGCTTCCTTCAATAGGGGATGGACCACTCCAGAAGAGAATGAGATGTTAATCAATTCTAAGATGACAGGGGAAACAACACCTGCCACCTGCCTCAGTATCTTTAGAGGGGCAGGATCTTTGGGTGATCCACTTTTTAACTGGTTCAGGAGGCTTTCTAACACAGGCATTTCCATCACCAGAATAGTGTCCAAAGAGGGCCGATTACTATTGGTGTGGAGGGAAAATGCACAGTCTACAGGTGTGGAGGGACAATGCACAGTCAGTGGCATAGAGTGCAGTCTTGCAAAGTTGAGTGGCATAGAGTGCAGTTGCGTAGAGTAGAGTGGCACAGAATAGAGTGGTGCAGAGAGTAGTGGTGTAGAGTACAGTGGTGCAGAGTAGAATAGAGTGGCACAGTGTACAGTGGCATTGTGGCCAGTGGAGTAGAGTGTGGTAGAGCAGAGTATAGTGGCAATGAGTGCAGTGGCGCAGTGCAGTTGGCGTAGAGTGCAGTGATTTGAAGTTTAGTGGCACAGAGTGCAGTGGCATAGAGTGGAAAGGAGCAGAGTGGAGTAGATTGCTGTAGAGTGCAGTGGCATAGAGTGGAGTAGATTTAATGGAGTAGAGCACCATACAGTGGAGTATCGTAAAATGTAGTGTCATAGATTGGAGTAGAGTAGCGTAGAGTAGAGTGGTGCAGACTAGATTGCAGTGGCGTAGAGTAGATTGTTTCAAAAGTAGAATGGCTTGGCGTAGAGTGGAGTGGTGCAGGGTAGAGTGCATAGATGTGGAGTAAGAATAGAGTGCAGTGGTGTAGAGTGCAGAGGCATGGGGTGCATTGGTGCAGAATAGATGAGAGTGGTATGGAGTGATACAGAGTATAGTGTGTTAGAGTGCATTGGCAAAGAGTGCACTAGAGTGGGGTAAAATTGAGTGGTGTAAAGTAGACAGCAATGGTGTAGAGCACAATGGTTTACAGTGCAGTTACATAATGTGCATTTGCATATAGTACAGTAGTGCAGAGAACAGTGGTGTAGAGTACAGTCGTGCAGAGTAGAATAGAGGGAAGTAGAGTGCTGTGGCATAGAGCACAATGATATTGCGTGCAGTGGCGCGTAGTAGAATGGCATAGAGATCAGTAGCTGAGAATGCAGTTTTGCAGAGTAAAGTTTTTTGAGTGGAGTGGAGTAGAGTACTGTAGCACAGAGTAGAGTGGTGCAGACAGTAGTGGCAGAGAGTACAGTGGTGCAGAGTAGAATAGTGTGGCATAGAGTGCAATGGTGTAGAGCGGTGTAGCGTGTAGTGGCATAGAGTGCAGAGTGCAGTGTCATAGAGTGCAGTGGCGCAGAGTACAATAAAATTGCGTAGCGCAGAGGCATAGGATGCAGTGGAGCAGAGTATTGCAGAGTAGAGTATAGTGACGTAGAGTGCAGTGGTGCAGTGTAGTTGGTGTAAAGTGCATGCATTTTGAGTAATGTAGTGTTGAGTGCATTGGCATAGAGTACAGGGGTTTAGAGTAGAGTGGCGTATAGTGCAGTGGCATAGAGTATATTGTTTCAGAGTAGACTGAAGTGATGTAGAGTGAAGGAGTGCAGGGTAGAGTGGAATGGTCCAAAATGGAGTGCAGTGGCATAGGGTAGATGTATAGCGCACAGTGGACTAGAGTAGAGTGGTGCTGAGTAGAGTGGTGTAAAGTGCAGTGAAGTGGGACAGAGTGGAGTGGAGTGGTGTAGAGCGCAATGGCGCAGAGTAGAATGTTTCAGATTAGAGTGAATTTGCGTAAAGTAAAGTGGTGCAGGGTAGAGTGGAGGGGTGTAGGGTTAAGTGCAGTGGCATAATGTGCATTGTTTTAGAGTGGAGTGGCATAAAGTGGAGTGGCGTAGAGTGAAGTGGTGCAGTGTAGAGTGAAGTGACTTAGACTAGAGTGGTGTAGAGTGTGGTGGCGTAGAGTGCAGTGGTGGAAAGTAGAGTGGAGTAGAGTGCACTGGCATAGAGTAGAGTGGTGCAGAGTAGAGTAGACAGTGAAGTGAAGTAGAGTGTAGTGGTACACTGCAGATTAGAGTGGTGTAGAGTGCAATGGCGTAAAGTGCATTGGCGTTGAGTGCAGTATAGTGGTATAGAATGGAGTGGTGGAGAGTAGAATGTAGTGGTGCATCCGTAGAGTGGCATAGAGGTCAGTGGCAGAGGCTGCAGTGTTGCGGAGTATAGTGTTGTAGAGTGCAGTGGTGCAGAGCAGAGCACCGTAGAGTGCATTTATGTAGAGTGCCGTGGCGTTGAGTGATGCAGGTTAAAGTGGCGTAGAGTGAAATGGTGTAGAGCAGAGTGACATAGAGTGCTGTGACATAGAGTAGTGTGTTGCTGAGTAGAGCATAGTGGTGTACAGTATAGTGGTGCAGAGTTGATTGGCATATAGTGCAGTGGCATAGAGTGAATTGGGTTTGAGTAAAGTAGTGTAGAGTGCACTGGCGTTGACTGTAGTAGCGTAGAGTGCACATAGAATAGAGTGGTATGGAGTGGGCAGGTTAGATTGCACTGACGTGGAGTGGAGTAGCATAGACTGGAATGGTGCAGAGTTGAATAAAGTAGCGTAGAGTGCAGTGGGGTAGACTAGATTGTTTCAGAGTTCTAAAGCCAGCAAAAAATCTGAGGTGACCAAGCAAAAAAGTCGTATTACCTACACTTCTCACCCCCACAGTATTACTCTGATACATTTTGTCTGGCTAAACCAGATGAAATTTATCAGGTGAACATGTGCAGAAAAATTCCATTGTATGCAGAAATGGGTGTGGTGAGCATCTCTGTCTGTACGCACTGCCTCATGTTCTTTTCACCTAACAAAAGAGCGAAATAATACTGCAGAAAATGTGCCACACTATGCCGCATGCCGTTTCCTGCCACGTAATTTAGTCAACACTTTATCATAATTTAGTCTCCTATTACAGATTAATTCCAAAGGCCCTGAATATAGCTGAGGGATTGTAAGAGCGAGAACCAAAGCTTTGGTGAGGCCCATTTTAAATGTTTTAAAATCCACAAAACCAGACGTCTGACAAACATATAAGCTGGGAAATCAGCTGCTACAAATGATTAGATTGTGTTTAAATTAAGACTTCCAGACTTGGATCCTCAGAAGTATTCATAAACCCCAATGTTTTGTTCTCAGAATATAAAACTGTACATTAGGCGACTGTTGGCCGTCATTTAGTCTCAGAATGGTACACATGGAAGTATATAGAGTCATCACAAACAGGAATGCCTCCCACATGATTTCTAAAATGTTAGGTAATAAAGAAATGTATAATTTCCTCCCCGTAAAAGTTAACTGGCGCTTTCAGGAGAACAATCTCTGATTTGAAGGCAGGTTAGGCTGTATTTAAACCTGAGGCTTAAAAACATGCACAAAAGCTAAGAGTATTAAATCAAAAGTGAAGATTGTAAGAGAGGGGGGCTTAGCTTCCGTAGGTGATCGTGTGGCTCAACAACGGTCCAGGTCGACGAGAAGCCAGATTTTAGGGTACATAAAATTAATTTACATGCATTTAATATAAAGGAGCTCCGCAGTAGTTACTCTCCAAATCTTGCATGCATAAGGCACTCCTGCAGAGCTGGGTGTGCTGATGGTTGAAGATGGTGGGCTCTGAAGCTTATTTTTAGGGACCTTGAATGTGACCCAGAGAAACAGAAAGAGGGAACAGTGAGAAAGGCAGAGGAAGGAAAAGACAGGAAAACAGTGAAAATAGAGTAAGCAGGGAAGCTAAAGAGAAAGGACGTGCGGGTGGTGTAAGAAAGATGCATGAGGTGGAATCGGCCGGGGTGGTGGCTGGCTCTTACGAAAAAAATGGGTTCTTGCACCTGTGTTTGTTGTAAATTAAGCACTGTTTGGCCTTACGTTGGATACCCCCTTCTACGTGTCTATGGGGCATATTGTCCAGAAACGGCGTTAACATTATCGCCGCTTTAGCGGCAGTTTTCTACCGCTAAAGCGGCGATAATGTTAACGCCTTGCTTGATGATATGCCCCTATGTTTTTTTCTTAATAATTTAGTCGCTCTATATTGTGCGTCACATAGCTCAATGGGTTAATTGTGCCTCGTGCGCAGATCTACGTATGACACTGAAATATGGCTCGATTTCACAGTTGCGTGACATCCGGATAAATGAATTCGGTTATTGTAGCGCTCCGATACCAAGGAGGCATTTGGGCACTCGGGAAGCTATTATTGTCGCCTGGCCTCTGCAGGAGGTGGCACATGCCAGGATCCCGGTGTGCACTCAGAAGCACAAGCCTGCCTGGGGCTTGGGGCCTCGGCTGGCACCTCTTTTAAATGGCTGCTAAATGCTGAGTAATCAGAAGTGCCTCGCGATGCTGCTGCCCAGCTGAGGCGCCTGCCTGCATCTTACCCACACAATGCCACCCCTCCCTGCTTAATCAGAACATGATACAGAGTTTATTCCAACCCCATAGCAGCTAATTATATTATTCTGCAGACATCATTGTCCCCAGAAGACACCCCCCTCCCACATCAATTAAGCCTCCATCGGCGTGACAGCCCGCCAAAATGTTTTGAATAAGGAACGCGGAGACAATGGCTTTGCAATAGATGCAGAAAGCAAGTAGGGGAGTCCCCAGAGAGAGAGGGGAACTCCGGGGCAGAATGGCAATCAGGGGCTGTAGACAAAGTGGTGGGGGAGAAGGTATCTGCATCTTTAGTCCCAGGCGGCTTCTTTGTCAATGTTTCATTTTTCCGTTTCCTGGGCAATTCTACAACGTGGCCCAGACCCCTGACCCCCTGACCAGGTTGGAAGTTTACTTTACAATGAGATGCAGATACTCTTTTTGGGAACCGAGACTTATTTTGCATCATCAGACTTTGACTCAGAGGAAGAGCGAGCAAGGTAGAAAAGGGAGGAGCAGAAAGATAGGAAATCACCGAAAAATGGGAGAAAGCAAGGGTGAAAAAGAACCTGCAAGCATGATCTAAAGAGGCAGCAGGTGTAGGGTGGTGGAAGAAAGAGGCATGAGGTGAAATGAAGACATGGGGCACATTTATCTATGCGCTGTGCAAAGTCCCAAAAAGTGACGCAAACCGATGAAAAGTCTTGAGAAACGTTTTACTTGTTTTACACTGGAAAGTTGCCTGCACGTAGCTGTTTGTTACTTTGTGGCAAGGGGCGTCCCATGGGTGGTCAATCCCATACTTGGTTTAGTATCCTCTACTAGAATCTGCACTGCCTGAAATATTTAATAAAGTCTGCCCCTAGTCTTCAGCAACGCCTCCGAGGAGCACCTAAGAAAAACTTTAGGGCTCTGCTTTTTTTTAGGTTTTGCCTAGACAGCGCATGCTGTGTCTCTACAAGACTTTTATTTACATACAGTTGGCTTACGACCCGCCCCATTTGTTAGCTTCGGAGTTGCTCCCAATGTTCTTCGCTTCCGTTTGTCACAGCATGCAGGCATCATGTCCTCTTCTTGTGTTTGGCCATCCCCTGGAGCACTGACCAAGTGCTTGTGTCCATCCACTGCTCCTGTTTTTGGAGCTACTTTTTTCTTTGTGTTCAAAACTGCACTTTATGTCCCTGCATTCCATGCCACTCTACTTTGCACCACTCTACTCTATGCCACTGCTCTCAACTCTGCACCACTCTACTCTAGACCACTGCACTTTATGCCACTGCACTTTACAACACCCTACTATTCACCACCCTACCCAATGCCACTGCCCTTTACACCTTGCCACTCTGTTCTAGGTCACTGCTCTCTACGCCACTGCAATCGACATCGCTCTACTTTGCATCACTCTACTCAACGCCACTGGACCCATGCCACTATACTCTGACCACTCTACTCTACGTCACTGCACTCTACTTTACGGCACTACTATCTACGCCACTGCACTCTCTGCCATTGCACTCTACTCTAGGCATTGCATTCCACACCACTGCACTCTACACCACTGCACTCTATGGCATCGCACTCTAGGCTACTCTATTCTACAACACTCTATGCCGCTGTACCCAACACCTCTCTACTCTACTCTGTGCCACTCCACTGTACGCCACTTTACTCTACTCTGAACCACTGCACTCTACACCACTGCACTCAATGCCAGTGCACTGTATGCCACTGCACTCTACTCTACTTTACTCTACTCTTTACCACTGCACTCTATGTCATGACACTGTACACCACTCTACTTTGCACTGCTGCACTCTATGCGCTGAACTCTATGCCACTGCACTTTATGCCTATCTAATCTACACTGCACAACTCTACTCTATGCCACTGCACTCTACGCCACACTACTCTACTCTTCACCACTCCACTCTATGCCACTTCACTGTATGCCATAGCACCTTATGCCACTGTACTCTCCACAACTGAACTCTACTCTACACCACCCTATACCACTGCCCTCTATGCCACTGCACTCTACACTGCACCACTCTACTCTGTGCTACTGCACTTTGCACAACTGCATTCCACGCCACTGCCTTCAACCCCGCTGCACCTGACTCTGCACCTTTCTATTCCACTGTACTCTGCTCTGCACCACTCTACTCTATGCCAATGCGCTCTCTGCCAATGACCTCTTCTCTGCACCACTGAACTTAATGCTACTGTACCCCTACTCTGCACCATTGTACTCTATGCCACTCATCTCTACTCTGCAACACTCTACTATACACCACTGTACTCTACGCTACTGCATTCTACACCACTGCACTCAACGACACAGAACTGTACTCTGCTTCACTCAACACCACTGCACTCTATGCCACTGTACTCTTCTCTGCACCAGTCTACTCCATACCACTGCACTCTATCCCACTGTACCCTACTCTGCACCACTCTACTCTATGCCAATGCACTCTATGCTCCTGCACTATATTCTGCACTACTGCACTCTACACTACACTACTCTACCCTGCACCATTATACTCTTTGGTTCTCTACTCTACTCTGCACCACTTTACTCTATTCCACTGCACTGTAGGCCACTGCACTGTACATAATTTTACCTGGCACCACTCTACTCAATGCAACTGCACTCTGCACCACTGCACTCTACTTTACACCACTCTACTCTACTTTGCACCACTCTAATCTATGCCACTGCACTCTACTCTGCACCACTCTATGCTACTGTACTCTATGCCGCTGCACTCTACTTTGCATCACTATACTCGACACCACTGCACACTCTGCCGCTTTACTCTGCACCACTGCATGCCGCTGCACTTTACACCACTACACTATTCTGCACCACTCTACGTCACTACAAGTTATGCCACTTTACTGCACCATGCACCACTTTACTCCACGCCACTGCACTTTATGCCACTGCACTCTATGTAACTGCACTCTGTGCCACTATATTCTAATCTAGACCACACGGCGCCACTGCACTCTACACAACTACACTTTACTTTACTCTACTTTGACCCATTCTACCTTATGCCACTGTACTCTATGCCTCTGGTCTCTATTCTGTACCACTCTACTCTAGACAACAGCCCTCTAGGCAACTGCACTTTACGCCACTCTACTCTGCACCACTCTATGCCACTGCCTTTTATACCACACCTCTCTACTCTAGGCCACTGCACTCTACGCCGCTGCAACCTACGCCATTCTACTCTTCTTTGCACCACTCTACTCTATGCCACTGCACTCTATGCCACTTTACTCTGCACCATTCTACTCCACTGCACTCTACACTACTGCATTCTATATGACTGCACTCCATGCCACTGCAATCTATGTCTCTGTACTCGACTCTGCATCACTCGACCCTATGCCACTGCACTCTTCTCCACTGTACCCTACTCTGCACCACTCTACGCTATGCCAATGCACTCTATGCCACTGAAGTCTACTCAGTACAACTGCGCTCTACGCTACGCTGCACCCCACACTCTATGCCACTCTGCTCTACTCTACTCTATGCTACAGCATTCTATGACACTTTACTCTACTCAGCACCCGGTTACTCTAAGCCACTGCACTGTGCGCCACTTCACTGTACATCACTCTAATCTTTACCAATCTACACCACTGCGCTCTATGCCCCTGCACTGTTCTCTACACCACTGCACTCTTAGCCACTCTACTCTACTTTACACCACTCTACTCTATGCTAATGCACTCTATACCACTGCACTGTATACCAATCTACTCTATATCACTGCACTGTATACCACTCTACTCTATACCACTACACTCTATGCCATTCTACTCTACTCTAAACCACTGTAGAAACATATCCTTTTATGATGGTCCCCCCTATTTTTGCTGTAGATGCTGTAGTTTTAGAACTGGAAGTGCACTGGGACCTGCTAACCAGGCCCAATTGGCAAGATATTCTAACCACCCCTTATAAGTCCCTAGTATATGGTACCAGTGGTACCCAGGGCAAGGGTGTTCAAGGGATCACCAGGGCTGCAGCACTGTTTGTGCCACCCTTAGTGACCAGAGTCAAAGTAAAGCCTGCAGGGCTGCTATCTCAGCCTGCATGAGGAGCTTCCCTGCTCAATTTAGACTCTACACACACCATGTGTGACAGAGTTCCATCATTGCCTTGATATATATGTAAGTCACCTCTAAGGTAGGCCTCTTAAAGCCCAGGAGCCAGGGTGCATTATTTCAATGGTGAAGGCATATATGTTCAGACATATATACCTCTAGGGTAACCTTGCCATTCAAGCTTACTGTAAGTGAACAGCAGTCTATAGATTAAAGTGGACTGGCTACCGGACAAAACTGAGATAGCCAGCTCCACGATGGTACTACTGAACTTAGTTGTGTTTGGTATCAAACAAAGTGCTTTTTCTCCCCCGACATGATTCTTGTGGTGAAGGTGAGCTGGAATGCACCCAGGTGGCACCTTCAGAGGGTGCCCACCAAGATACAGAGTTCCCTTATGCCTTGGCAAGCTTTCTGACTCGTTTGCTACCAAGACAGAAGTCTAACCTCCAGCTGGTGAGTGCTATCACACCCAGAAGATGTGAGAAAAAAAGCCTGGGAAGGAAGGAAGTCAAACCTCCACCCTCCCAGGATGGCTAATGAAAGACCATTTAGGGTGGTGAGCCTCAAAGGCTTCAACGCCTCTAATATGTAAGTGACTTGTCTCCCAGTGGAGACAAAGGTAACCTTGGGTGTAGTTTGCATAGTAGCGCTACGCGTAGCGTACTACACACGCTACGCAAACTGTTCGCACTGATTGCAGTGCCGGATGCTTGTCTGCACTGTGTAATCATTGCAAACAGCATCTTGCACAGTGCAAGCGGTCTTTTCCTGCCACTCGAGTAGATTTGTACTTGAGCGGCAGCTTTCTCAACGCAGACTGGTAATTTCTCATCGCGCGCGATCGCAAGCATACACGACCACTCGCAATGAGAAACCTGACCTCCCTGCGTTGAGAATCTCACCGGGAGGTTTATTTTCCTTGCTCGCGATCGGTAACTTGATGTTGCTGATCGCGAAGGAGGAAAAAGTCTTGCCGGGATGTTGATTTTACTCGCTCGCGGTCACCAACTTGATGTTGAGGACCGCGAGCAACCAAAAAATGCTCGCTACGTGTTTTTGCACGGTGCTACGTGCAATTTGTGTAGCGCGTAGTAGCGCAGACTACCCACGCTCGGCGAGCGTAGCATAGTACTACGCCCAGGGTTAGACAAAGGCCCCTCTATCCCCAGGCAACTGTGGTTTGCAAGTAGGCAGGAAATTAGGTATTAAGTAGGCATACAACCCCCAAAGGCTAGCCACACCTCTAGGGTGAGTTAGTGGGTGTGCACAGCTGAGGATGGCCCATGCCATCTTGAAAAGGCCCAAGGACAGTGGGCTCCGGGTACTTTGGTGAAATACAAACCCCAGATGAGTTCACATCAAGGGCGGATTAGCAGCAGGACTAGAAGCCCATTGGCTACTAGCCCTCACACACCTAAACACCAGGATTTAAGGGGCGCACCTGATGCGAGAACTCCAAATCTTGTCTGAAGAAGAACAGGACAAAGAAGAGACCATGTTGGCACAAGGCAGGATCTCACAAAAAAGAGGGTCGAAGTACTGCACCTGTGGCAACACCCTGCACCCGCTGGACTACGACTTGTCTTGGAGCAGGGACTGGTTCTAAAAGGAAGGTGAACACCTCTGCGACCCAAAGACTTCACCAGGACTTCCTAAGACCAGAGGTACTAGTCCCATGAAGTCAGCAGGTACAAACCACACTTCCACAACCCAAAGAAAGGAGGAAGAGGAGGGAGAGAATGATGTGGTGCAGTGGTCTGAGCTGCCAACACGGGAGCATTAGCCCAACCTCCTGTGTTTCTGGGCAAATCACGTAATATCCGCGTGCCCATGGACAGCGCCTGGATACCCTCACAGTTGATAAGCCACTCTAAATAAATCAAACAAACAAAAAAGGACTGTACACTGGCCTCCGTTGAGGACCAGCCTGAAAGTAAATGGCCAGGTGCCTTCTAGCCAGCGTAGTCCTGAACCTCAGTCTCAGCCCTCTACAGCATTCCCAAGACTCATGGAAGAAGATTTGCTTCATTGCTGCATTTGCGTGGCGAAAGTTTGTTGGTCTTGCTGACTACTGACCCCTTTACTTTTTTTTTCTTTCTTTTAAAAAAAAATCTTTTTATTAGTAACTTCGAAAATATGGTGGTCAGCACAAGCAGAGAATACAGTAATCACATTTGTACCGTATGAAAACACAGTGCATATAGAACATGTTCAATATTGGAATATTCATAGCAGTATATTACAAAGTCAATTCACAATGTAGGCAGCTCGTCAATGGGTGTGATTTGGGGGGGCTCACATATGGTACCTCTATAGTCATTCCAATTGGACCACACCGCTACCCATTTCCAGGGGTACCCCCGTGCCATGTACACTGTCTTCTCCTGGAGCATGCACCAGTCCATATCCATCTTCCAGGAACTGAGTTTTGGAGGCGCTACTGCCCCCTACAGCCTAGCAATGTTTTGCTTCGCGATTGCCAATCCTAGCGTCGCCCAAAGTTTCCCCCTAGATGGCAGGTCCGTGGGCTCCCAGATATTCAAAAGGCATCTCTTCGCCTCCAGTCGCAGCTCCACCCCCATACTTCTTGCATACAGCGGAGTACCCATTTCCAATAAATTTGCAGCACAGGGCATTCCCACAGTATGTGGAAGAAGGTTCCTACCTCCCCACACCTTCTCCTGCAGAGTCCATCCTCACTGCGGCCCATCAGCTTCAGCCTAGTGCCAGAAACGTAAACCCGGTGGAGAATTTTCAGCTGGATCAATCTAAGTCTGGCTTATATAGCTACTTCCTTAGGGGAAGCAAGCGCACTTCTCCACTCCTCTTCATCTATTTCTAATCCATCACCCTCCCATTTTCGTTTGAGAGTTAGTAACGGGTCTGGAGAGTTGTTAATACGTTTTTTGTATGTGAGGGAAATGGCGTGTTCTGGGAGGTGGCCATCTAGCAGTGTATCCTCCAAGGGGGAGGATTCTGGGGGCTGGGTCCCTGAGGGGATATTCGTCTGAAGGGAGTGTCTGACCTGCAGGTATCGGAAATATTCTGCTTGTTCGAGATCGTAAGTGCGTTGGAGCGAGGCGAATGGTACAACTCCGTCTGGTCTCCATAGGTCTTTAATGTGGGAGATTCCAATTAGGTCCCAGTTGCGGAACCCTTTGGTGCGACCTAGAGTGCCCAACCTCTCTGAGACCCATAGCGTGGTAGCCATTGTAAGAGTGTTGCCCCACCCCAGTTTACGCTAGACAATATGCCTTAATTGGACAGAGTGCTTCGTGGGCCCAGTGAGTGCGTACCTGCCAGGCCTAGAGTAAAGCGCAGCCTCAGAGTTCCCGCCCGGAAGGAGCCACCGGTCCATTCCGTATCCTGGATCATTTCCGTCGCAATAGGTGCCCTGGTTAATGGCCGAGAGATGTGCAGTCCAATAATAGTTACGGATGTCCGGGAGCGCTATGCCCCCATCAAACCATCCCAGTGTCAGTTTCTGCAGGGATATGCGGGGCATCCCGGACCACAGGAGATCCCTCTGTGTGGCTTCGATGGACGCAAAATATGACTGCGGGACTAAGTCCGGATAGTTTTGTAGGGCGTATAGGAATCGTGGCAGCGCCATCATTTTAAACAGCACTGCCCAACCCAAGAGGGACAGCGGGGGGTTCTGCCAGGTGGCAGAGTCCCTTTTAAGCTGCTGTAGAGGCGGCAGAAGATTTTTCTCATACCTTATGGCTTTCTCTTTAGAGATGAAGATTCCCAAGTACCTGAACCCGTCCGTGGCCACCTTAATCGGGCAATCTCGAGGGACAACCGGAGGGTCTCTATGAAGGACATACAGGAGGGACTTACCCCAGTTAATGCTATACCCTGAGTTCCTCCCGAAACTGGTGAAGATGTCCAAGGCTACCACGAGGGACCTTCGAGGTCTCGTAAAATAGAGGAGGATGTCGTCCGCGTAAAGCGAAATCCTGTCCTCCCATCCATCAGCCCACCGGATCCCCTTCAGAGATAGATCCTGTCTGATCCAGGCAGCGAGTGGTTCCAGAGAAAGGGTAAAAAGCAAAGGTGAGAGGGGACACCTCAGAGGTTTTATTATTAACTGTGACCTGGGCCAGAGGCTCGGAGTAAAGGAGACGCACCCATCCGATAAAGCTAGGGCCGAAGCCCAATTTCTGAAGGACTGCCATCATGTAGGGCCACTCCAGCGTGTCGAATACCATTGTGGCGTCTAGTGACACCACACCCGCATCTTCTTGGATAGTGTGACAGTGTCCCATCACTCCGTGAAGACGGCGGAGGTTGAACGCCTTGTTTCGGTGGGACATAAAGCCCGATTGGTCCGGGTGGACCAGTGTGGTTAAAACTGGCTTAAGCCTATTGGCGAGGACCTTGGCCAGGATTTTGGGCTCTGCGTTCAGTAAAGATATGGGCCTATAGGAGGCACATAAGTCTCTCGGTTTCCCTTCTTTTGGGATGGCCACGATTGTGGCTATACGTTGGTCTCGTGGTAGAACACCCCTCTCCCTACTCTCCTCATTCATACGTATTAGGTATGGGCTAAGGCCATCCGGTTTGAGCTTGTACAGCTCGATCGGAAGACCATGGAGCCCGAGGACTTTTACCGGTCAAAGATCCCTAACAGCCCGACCCAACTCCTCGACGGTGAGTGGCGCCTCCAAAGTGTCCCGTTCGGCCTCAGAGAGAGAAGGCAACCGAATGTCAGATAATAAGGCAACGGAGTCCTCCTCCGGCCGATCAGACCCTCTACTGTAGACCTTCTGGAAGTGCAACGCAAACTCCCTGACTATCTCACGGGGTTCCGTGATAACGGCTCCCGATTCAGCCTTAAGCTCGGCGACCACTCTCTGTGCCTGCTGTTTTTTATCTAGCCAGGCTATGAGCTTGCCCGCCTTGTCTCCTTGGTCGTATAGTCTGCCCTCCCTGTCTCTCGCTAGAGTCTTGGCGGCATCAGTGGCCAGGGCCTTGAATTCCGCCGCTTTGAGTTGCATTTGGTGTATAGTCCCTAGGTCGCCATCAGTCTGCGCTGCATTTTCCAGCACAAGATCTCTCTCCATATTTATCATTTGCGCCTCCCATTCCTTGCGATGGTCAGCGATCGCAGAAAGGGCATCCCCCCCTGAGCACGGTCTTGAAGGCCTCCTACAATACTACGGATGATTCTACAGTACCTTCGTTGCTCTCAAAGTATCGGTCAATTGAAAGAGTCAGTGTCTTCCTCGTCTCTTCGCTACGAAGGTGCCAAGCGTTGATCGGCGCAATACACCCCTCCCGCTGATCACCAATTGTGAAGTGGGCCCACAGCGGGGAGTGGTCCGAGATACCCCTTGCTAGGTGTGTGACTTCCTGAATTGTACTGACCACTTTACTTGACGCTCCAAGAAGAGGGAATCCTTTTCTAACATAACATAACATAACATAACAGGTGTATTTGTAAAGTGCATGATTACCCGAAGGTGTCCTGGCGCTGAATAACAGATGTTTATTGTTACCCAACTCAATGGTACTCAATGGTATGGTTTCTCCGTCAACCATCTTCTAATGTGGCATAGTTGTCGAGTATTTGCATCACAAACCTGTGTGCGTTGGCACTCCTGGTATAGTCCGATCCATCTGTCCTGTTCAGCACCATGGTTAGCCAGGTACACCTCTGCACCCGAGACGCCCGAGCTAGGTAGAGTTGTTCTCCCTGGCGAATCCTGGTCCAAGGGCCACTCCAAGCTTCACCGCCAAGGGGCTCCCATGAACTCGCCCTTCAAGTATCGTTTTGTTACTGCTTTTCAGCACCCACAGCTCCCGTTCAGCACCAAGGACAGCCAAGTCAACTCTGCATCCGGAATCCCTGGGCAAGGTGAAATTGTTCTGACTGTCGAAGCTTGGTCTGTGGACCAGCACAACCTTAACTCCAAGTGGGTTCTGTGGAACTCAACCCACAAGATACTGAGTACCATCTGCAATTTTCCCCATTGATCGCAATGGTAAAGTTTGACAGCTCTGCAAAGTATTGATTTTATTATCACGGTAAATTCTATAACTCTGGTTATACAAACTATACATACTTCATTCTGGTGTCTAAAATTATATTATATAAAAATAAGTTCTATTTTTATAAATTGACTTTGGAATTCTTATGAGTCGTGTCCTTTACTTATCATCAATGTTGGTGTGGTAAAATGCTATACACATGTTCCTCTAATTTGCCTGTCTGCTCTTTGCCACTCTACCAGGACTGAAAGAAAGATTACTACTGTGAATCCAAGGTCCACGTTTGGGTATTGTGTCTGTATTACATGGTAAGGTCTCTCAGCCATACCACATAATAATACCACCTTGCTGCAACCACTCTACTCTACACTACGGCACTCTACCCTAGTGCACTATACATCACTCTACTCTACTTTGCACCACTCAATGCCACTGCATTCCAAACCACTGCACTCTCCACCACTTTACTCTGCACCACTGAACTCTACACTATTGCACTCTTAGCTAGTGTGCTCTTCTCTATGCTGCCACACTGTGCACCAGTACACTCTACTCTGTCACTCCACTCTACTTTATGCCAATCTATGCCATTCCATGCCTCTTTAAACCACTCCCACTCTACTCTATGCCACTCCACTCCACTGTATGCCATTCTGCGTCACTCTACTCTATGCCACACCACTCCACTCCACACATTGCCACTCTACGTCTATCTACCCTACTCCACACAATGCCTAGCTACTCTATGCCTATCTTCTGTATGCCACTTGATTGATTGATTGATTGATAAAAATTTATATTGCGCAAAACAATAACCCACAGGTATCAAGGCGCCTAACAATAATATCAGAAGTCTGGGTCAATCATCATTACACATAGGCTTTCAGGAAGAGGCGGGTCTTTAAGGCACCACGGAATGACTGCAGGGAGGGTAGGGACCTAAGGTCCAAAGGAAGATCGTTCCACCATTTGGGTGCTAAAGTGGAAAAAGCCCTGCCACCCCATTTTGCTCTTCGCACACGAGGGACTGATAGAAGCAATTTCCTGGAGGAACGCAGATTCCTTCCAGGGATGTAGTGGGAGATGATAGAACCCACTCCAGAGTCACAGTTTCTTGCAATGGCTCTGTATGTCATGCACAAGACCTTAAAACGTACTCGGTCCTCTACAGGGAGCCAGTGCAATGTTTTTCTGGCCAAAGTGGCCGATGAGCGTCTGGGAACATCCAGGACAAATCTGGCCGCGGCATTCTGGACTACCTGCAAGCGCTGCAGGAGGGTCTTGTTTAGCCCCGCATACAGCGCATTGCAGTAGTCCAGGCGAGAGCCGATGAGCGCGACAGCTATTTGTTTTCTGGACTGCGCAGAAAGATATTTCCTGATCCTTCGCAGGGTATGGATAAGGCCCCAACAGGTGGAAATGGTCCTACTCACCTGTCCGCCCATATCCAGGGCAGAATCTACCATCACCCCAAGATTTTTTGCAGATACAGTGGGGGAGGGACACACTCCCAGCGAGTCAGGCCACCAGCTAGAAGACCAGATGTTTTCGTTCCCACCAAACACCATCACCTCAGTCTTCTCCCCATTCAGTTTGAGAGAGTTCTGAATCATCCAGTGACCAACCGCCTCCATACATGATCTAAATTTGGAGACGGTCTGCACATCTGAATGGGAGAGAGAGACGAGTATTTGGGTGTCATCAGCATGGGAAACTACCTCCATCCCGAAAGTTCTTATTAGTCTGGCCAGTGGGGTCACATAGATGTTAAATAGGGTCGGGCTAAGAGCCGACCCTTGTGGGACCCCACATAGCACAGGTCGGGATGGAGATAGAAACTCACCCATCTTGACTCTCTGTTCCCTCCCAATAAGGAAGGAAGTCAGGAGATCCAGAGCTGCACCCTTCACCCCCACATCCCTCAGACGAGATGAAAGAACTGAGGGAGAGAGGGTATCAAAGGCCGCAGTTAGGTCTAGCAGGACCAGGAGGGTGGTCTGGCCTCTATCCACTGTCGAGCGGATGTTATCAAGCACGACAGTGAGGGCCGACTCGGTGCTATGTTCCCTCCTGAATCCATGCTGGGAAGAGTCAAGACAGCCCGAGCTTTCCACAAAAGCGGCGAGATGCTTATTCAGGTATACCTCAAGCATCTTCGCAGGGGCAGGAAGCAGCGAGATTGGTCGGAAGTTTTTCAGGACTTCCGGATCAAGGGAGGCCTTCTTTAGCAGAGGTTTTACTACTGCTTTCTTCCATTCCAAGGGGAAGACACCATCTCTTATTGCTAGGTTCATAATTTCTAGCAGTGGTGGTAGGAGGGACTCCCTGCACTGCTTGATGATTTTCAAAGGGCAAGTATCCAGAGGGGAACCGGATTTGATCTTATTAAGCAGGACTTCAAGATCCTGCAATTCTAGAGGTGGGAAAGAGTCCAGGGTGCCCAGAGGGAAAGCGTCAGGGGTGGATACATTCGGCTGGGCCAGGGCAGTAGGCACACTAATGCAAGCTCTTTGTTTCTCAAGAGCTAGATGAATATCCAATATTTTAGTGTGGAAGAATGAGGCAATCCTATCACATAATCCACTTCACGCTACCCCTCTTCACTCTACACCACTTTGCCCAATGTCACTCTTCTCTGGGCTACTTTACTCCTCTCCACTCTATGCCACTTAACACCAATCTATTCCACTCCACTCTATGCCACTCCACACCACTATATGCCATGCCACTCTATTCTATGCCACTCCACTCTATGCCACTCCACTCTAGTCCAGCCCAGTCCACCCTATGCCACTCTATTCTACACATGTCTACTCTATGACAATCCACTGTACACCACTGCACTCTACACCACTTTCCTCTACTATACTTTATACCACTCCACACCAGTGCATTCTACTCTATGACACTCCACTTTATTCTTTGTCACACCACTCTAAGCCACTCCTCTCCACTCTACGCTGCTCTACACCACTCTACTCTATGCCACTCCACTCTGCGGCACTTCCATCTACTCTATGCCACTGTACACCACTCCAAGATACTCTACACTAGTCTAAGACACTCAAAACCACTCCAAGCCACTCTACCCCACCCTACCCTACACCACTCTAATCTACTCTATTCCACGCTGGTATACAACATGGCTAAAAGGCATTGGCAAAGCCAATAGTACTTGTAAAGGCAAAACCTATTGGCTTTGCCAATACTTCTTTTACAATAGAATGAAGCATAGTCAACTTACAGTGACCTCTTTTGTGACAGAGATGGCATAAGGTAAACATAGGAATTTTAACCCAGGAGGTAATATTTGATTGCTATGCATTAAATAGTAATGTATAAACTTCGCAATAGAAAGTAAACCAACACTGAAGCAGGAAAGCGGGACTAGAGCAATGGTTTTCGCAGCAGTGATGCAGCAGAATTGTGGGGGTCATGTGTTGCTGAAGGGTATTTTTCTTTTGCTTTCTAGAGAAGAATTGTTTTAGAGGGGACCTCCTTTTGGAGGATTATACTTACAGATGAAGTAGGATTTTGCATCTGATGGCTCTGTAGCCATCAGAGAATCTGATTCTTTTGAGCAAAATAATTTGGGGTAGCGAAGTGCAGCGCTACAATATAAGCCACTCGGTAGTTATAGTTAGGTCTACGTTTTCATAGAAAATGGCTATTTTGGTTTGCTTATTACTTTGGCGCCGTTTGACAAATATTCACAAAACTTTCCCAGAAAGTGTTTTTTTGGTCCAGCTCCCCCATAGAAAGTTTCAGGGTTATCTGTCAAGCATGGACTGAGAAAAAGGGGGGGGGCGGTACCATAACGCAAAATCTCCATGCATTTTTCACAGACTTATTTGAAACAAGATACTGCAAAAACTGCTAAACAAAATGACACCAAATTTGTCAGGATGCTAGATCTTAGTCCAGAAAGTGTGCCTTTTGTGATTTGGTGTAAATCCGTACAGTAGTTTTTGAGAAATTAAGTTATAAAAATATTTGTGTATCTGGAAGGTTAGGTGGGAGGGACTCTCCCTCGCAGCTACTCCTGTGGGATATAGAGTACTGCATCTCAACAGCTCTGTCTTTCGGGAACAGCTGCAGACTATTGCCACTTCGGTAAACCTGGAAGGTACAGAGGCAACTATGTTCATTACTGAAGTATCTCAAACTCAATCATTTAACGGCCTGCTAATCTATCGCTGCCAGGTTCGAAAGCGCAATTTGTTTAAACAATCAGCACAGTACTAGAATCCTATCTACTTAAAAAAGATTTCACAGTTCTGGGAGATTACAAATGCCACCTGGGAAAATAATGAGACGCCGATACAGAACGCCTAACAGATACACTGTGGAAGGGCCAACACACATCTATTGGATGGAATCTTTACCAATAATCCCAACATTAATTTTCTAGGTACCCTACCACTCACTTGTACAGATCATTTCGTCGTAATATGGGATCTCATATATTCTTCCCACTTCCCCTTTAGGACACCGAAACCCAACCTTAAATCGTGGGCTTGGAATAAAATACAAGCCTCTGATCTGGACTCCTAACTGACACACTTTTTCAACATTCAGGAACTTAGTGCTGATCAGAAGGCAGAGGATTATCACAATTGGCTTCTCTCTGCCTTAAATTTAGTTGCTCCACCTAGAAGCTCGAAAGTAAATTTTAGAAAGCTTCTCAGCCTTGGTTTACTGACTCTCTCAAAGCCATTAAGCAACAATACCGGACACAAGAACACAATGGCGATCTAAATATTGTAGTGAGGATAGAGCGAAATATAAATCTTGTCTTACTAGCTACAAAGAATCAATTTTAAACGCTAAAACTGATTATTACACAACACAAATAAAGTCAGCCACTAATGTTTCTAAAACCTTTTTTCGAACAATAAAAAACCAACTGCCCCGAAGGGAGCTGATATTGCCACCATCAAACCTGAAGTTTGGAACTCCCTAGCCAGGACTTTTCAGGTGAAAGTCTTGGAGATTTATAATAACTTTAACAATAGTGGTTCACCATTATCTTCTACTTACCCAACTGCCAAGCCTCTGAGCTTTGGGCAATGTGTTGCTCCTTCTCCAGCGCAGATTGCTGGGCTTATACCCTCGATTAAGTTGGGTTCTCCCAACGACTCTAGCCCCCCCCCCCCAGTGTGATTCAACTGGCTCCAGAAGCTATTTCACGTTACCTTACAGCCATCTTTTCCACCATGTTCAAAACGGGAGTCTCTCCGACCATTTGGAAAGCTGTGTCGGTACTCCCCCTTCTAAACAAACCCACCTTGGACCCACTGGATCCCAATAATTATCGACCTATCGCATGGCTTCCCTTTCCAGCTAAGTTAGCAGAGAAAAAATGAACACCCAACTCTCCTCCTATCTGCAGGTCAATCATCTCCTAGAAGACACGCAGTTTGGCTTCAGAGAAAATCATAGCACCAAATCTGCGTTGCTTATGGCTATGGAGGAAATTAGATAATCTCTAGACATGGGTGGTAATGTAGTGCTAATTTTGCTTGATCTCTCTTCGGCTTTGGATATGGTCAATCACGAGGTACTCATTGACCGTTTGCATAACTTGGGCCTTCACGACTCAGCTTTGATGTTGATCAAATTCTATCTGTTAGAGCACCAACAAGTGGTGTCAAGCGGGTATTCCAATTCAGGAATCTTCTGTCTGCCTTGTGGGGTACCTCAGGGTTCCTCTCTTTCCCCAACACTTTTTAATCTTTGTTACCCCATTCTGATTAGATCTTACGGATTTTCCCTAGCATCCTATGCAGACGAGTCTCAAATCAGTGTATCTGTGGCAAAGGGTGAAATGGGGTTGGGGATACATTCAGCGAGTGTATGAGTGCATTGAATAACTGGATGACCAGCAATGGTTTAAAGCTGAATCCTACAAAAACTGAGGTTATTTAATTTGGTAATAATCCAGTAATCTGGTCCCCCCACTGGTGGCCATCAGATATAGGTCAGGCACCCACGACAATCTCCAAAGTTAAACACTTGGGGTTTTCGCTGGGCAGTGATTTGAACTTTAAAAATCAAATTAATCTAACTACCTCCTCATCTTTCCACTGGCTCAGAATGATCAAGAAAATTGAGAAATTTGTGCCGGCTGATCTATTGAAATCAGTAGTCATAGCCTGAGTGCTCTCACGGTGAGACGACTACACTAGTCTCTACATTACCCTCTCTAAAGGCTCACTTAGAAAACTTCAGACTATCCAAAATGCTGCTGCTCAGTTTCTTCTCAAAATTACAAAATTTCAATCGGCCAAGGAACCATTAGACAATTGCACTGGCTTCTGGTCCACCACTGCATTTCCTTCAAGCTCTTTGCCTAACGTACAAGTCCATCTATGGAAATGCACCTGCATACTTGAAGGCAAATTTGACATGGGATACCCCCAGCAGATGTCTTCGGTCAAGCACAGCAAACTTATTGAAGGTTGCTGCCTTCGGGTGGGCCACCTGGGGAGGCAGAAGCTTCTTTAGAACCACTGCTTTACTATGAAATCGTCTGCCTCCTGAACTCAAAGTTGCTACCACAGTCCTGAGGTTTAGGAAGAACCTTAAAACCTGGTTGTTTAGTTAGGACTTGACCCTCATCCGCTTTTTCTTAACTGCTCAGCGCCAAGACACCTCCAGGTATTCGTGCACTTTATACGCCTTTGCAGTCTATGTCATTGCACTCTACTCTGCACCACTGTACTCAATGCCATTGCACTCTACATCAATCTACTCAACACCACTGTAAGCCACTGCACCCTACGTCAATGCACTCTATACCACTGCACACCATGACACTTTACACCACTGTATTCTAGTTCACGCCACAGCACTCCACAGCACTCCACTCGATGCCACTGCACTTTGCCATGCACTCTATGACACTATTCTCTACTCTGCACCATTCTACACCATTGCAACCTATGCCACTCTGCTCTGCTCTGCACCACTCCACTCTACGCCACTGCACTCTACTATGCAACACTCTAATCTATGCCACTGCATTCTATGACGCTGCATTGTACACCACTGCATTCTATACCAGAGCACTCTATGCCACTCTACTCTACGTCACTATACTCTGCAACACTCTATGCCAATGCACTCTATACCAGTCTACTCTAATCTACGCCCCTCCACTGTATGCCACTCTACAGGACACCTGTCTATGCCATTACAATACACGACACTCTATGCTGCTCCACTCTTCTCCACTCTTCACCATTCCACTCTCCGACACTCCACGCCACTCTCCTCTACTCTGCTAATGTATAACCATGCTAATTTTAATGCACAGCCAGGAGGGGTAAAGCTGCTAGTCTCTCGAGACTTTCTCCCCTCATTATGATATTTGACAGAACCTCAGAACCTCCAGTCCCGACTCCCTCAACCCCTTGCACAGGAGTCAGATCGTGATAGTCCAAAGCTACTCCACCGCAGCAGGATGACTCAGCAGCATGGACAGAAGCTTCAAATGGACAGGTCATGATCAATAGTTCTTCATTCACCTCAAAGCAGCAAGAGTGGCAGCACTTCATTCATCCGAAAGAGAGAGAGTAGGACCACTTCATCAATCTGAAAGCAAGAGGGCCAGCACTTCATTTATCTGAAAGAGAAAGAGTGGCAGCACTTCATTAATCTGAAAGCGAGAGTACCAGGACTTCATTCATCTGAAATTGAGAGAGTACTAGCAATTAATTAATCTGAAAGCAGAAGTACCAGGACTTCATACATCTGAAAGGGAAAGTACACCCACTTCCATCATTTGAAAGCGAAAGTACCATGACTTCATTCATCTGAAAGAGAGAGTCTCAGTACTTCATTCATCTGATAGCAAAAGTACTAGGGCTTCATTTATCTGAAAGAGAGAGAGAGTACTAGCACTTCATTCATCTGAAAGCAAGAGTACAAGGAGTTCATTCACCTGGAAGAGGGTCTCAGCACTTGATTAATCTGAAAGAAAGTGAGAGTACCAGGCCATCAGAAAGAACGGATCTCAGCACTTCATTCATCTGAAAGCGAGAGTAAAAGGACTTTATTCAACTGACAGAAAGAGTCTTAGTACTTCATTCATCTGAAAGCTAAAGTAACAGGACTTCATTCAGCTAAAAGAGAAAGTCTCAGTACTTCATTCATCTGAAAGCAAAAGTACCAGGACTTCATTCGTCTGAAAGAAAGGATCTCAGCACTTCATTCATCTGAAAACGAGAGTAAAATGACTTTATTCAACTGAAAGCAAGAGTCTTATTACTTCATTCATCTGAAAGCGAGTGTACCAGGACTTCATTGATCTGGAAGAAAGGATCTCAGCACTTCAAGGATCTCAGCACTTCATTCATCTGAAAGCGAGAGTAAAAGGCCTTTATTCAACTGAAAGAAAGAGTCTTAGTACTTCATTCATCTAAAAGCGAAAGTAACAGGACTTCATTCAGCTGAAAGAGAAAATCTCAGTACTTCATTCATCTGAAAGCAAAAGTACCAGTACTTCATTCATCTGAAAAAGAGAGAGTACTAGCACTTCGTTCATCTGAAAGCAAGGGTCTCAGCACTTTATTTATCTGAAGGTAAGAGTACCAGGACTTCACTCATCTGGTAAGATGGTCTTAGCAGTTCATTCATCTGAAAGCGAGAGTTACGGGACTTCATTCATCTGAAAGAGTCTCAGCACTTCATTCCTTTGAAAGAAAGAGTACCAGTCAAAGTGAGAGTCTTTTCATTTTATTGTTTGAAAGAGAGTGCACCGGAACTTCATTCATTTTAAGGAGAGAGTACCAGTAGTTCACTCATCTGCAAAACAGAGTCTTGGCACTTCTTTCATTTGAAAGGGAGAGTACCAACAGTTGCTTCATCTGGGAGAGAGAGTGCCTTGGCATGTCATTCGTTTGAAAGGGAGAGTACCAACCGTTGAAATAGGCACTTCCAGCACTTCATTCACTTGAAAGAGGCAATCTCTGTACTTCATTCTTCTGAAAGAGAGTGTACCGCCACCCCATTCATCAGACAGAGAGGACCGCAACACTTATTTTACTTGAAACAAAAAACTACCAGCAATCCATTCACACCATTAATCCGAAAGAGTCTCAGCACTTAATTAATTTGAAAGAGAATGGGTTAACCATTCATTCATTTGAGTTATAGGGTACCAGCACGTCATTAATTTTTTAGAGCGAGTACCATCACTTTATTCATTTGAAACAAAGACTACAAGTACTTACTTGATTTGGAATGGAGAGTACCTGCGCTTCATTCATTTCCAATGAGAGTATGCCTGCCTTGGTACATTTGATAGGGTTTGATAGAGGAAGTACTAGGACTTCGCTCCTTTGAAAGAAAGTATACCAGACCTTCATTCATTTGATAGGGGAAGTTCCACACCTTCATTCATTTGAAAGAATTTGTACTAGACCGTAATTCTCTTGATGAAAGTGGGAGTGCCAGCATATCATTACTTCGAAATATACAGTACTAGAGCCTCATTCACCTCAGTTCCGGCGGTATTTTCTGAGTTTGCCGCCCCGCGTCAAACTCATGTGGCCTTGGGGGAGGGGGGCGGACGGGGTACTGCCTACCGCCCCCAAAAATTGTAACACGTCCATAATCACCTCCATCTTCCCCTCTTGCTGGAAAAATGCAGAAGTCAATGCTCTATTGAAGAGACAACAGTGGACTTCAATACCCTCAGCAGCTACAGCCCAATCTCTCTCCTGCCTTTTCCAGCTAAAGTAATCGACAAAGCCACCAACACCCAACTCACAGACTACCTAGAACTCCACCTACTCCTAGACAGCTCTTAATCAGGCTTTCACGCCAACCACAGAACAGAGACAACCCTCATCGCAGCCACCAATGACATCAAGAGCATCCTGAGGAGAAACAGCTACACTCATCCTTCTTGACCTCTCTACAGCTTTTAATATGGTCTCCATGTGGAGTGTGGGGGTGTGCGGGCCGGAATAACAGGCGTGGAGGCCGGATGTAATGTGCTATGATTAGCACTAGTTTTATTGTATACAGAACAGTCAAGCTCTTGGGCCCGGTGATTGGGTATAGTCCTCGTGGGTCGGATTGGGGTTCTTAGCGAGGAGGGTCCGTTGGTGAGTACACAGGTAGGTCTTCCACTGCTGGGCTGGTGTTCTCCTTCCTGGTTGCGGGCGTTGGGGCGTCCCTCGGAGATAAAGGAAAGAGACACAGGGCAGTTAGTTCCAATGGTCACGGAACTCGGTTGACTGACACCGGCACCGGGAGTGTG
This sequence comes from Lissotriton helveticus, assembly GCF_964261635.1. Classification (NCBI taxonomy): domain Eukaryota; kingdom Metazoa; phylum Chordata; class Amphibia; order Caudata; family Salamandridae; genus Lissotriton; species Lissotriton helveticus. The sequence goes on from NC_136071.1 coordinate 493,038,289, forward strand.
AGGGAGGAAATAGACCGTGAGGGAGGGCGGTGGGGTAGGGGAAGAAAGGATAGAAAAGACGGGATGTAGGGACAGGGTGCAAAGTGGGGGGGGTTGGGCGGAAGGTACTGTACAGTGTGGGGGTGATTATAATACACAGTGGGGTGCGCGTGACTTCTGTGCAAGATGTATGTTAAAGATCTACACTATTTATACTATTTACACGGGGAGGGGGAAACACGGAGAATGGTAACAGTTCACTCATGTGCCCCGCCGTAACTCTCATCCGAGTTACGGCCGCTTTCCAGCCGCCTCCTGAGGTTGCCACCAATCCTCGCACCAAACGTCTTCTTCTTCCTCCTTCGCTCGCCTCGTCCTCTCTCCTACAGTCTCCGCTGCCGGTCCTTCGCGTCTCGCCAACTCCTGCCACGAGTCCACCGCTGGGAACCCTTCCTCTTCGACGTCGCTGGTTTTTCTATCTTCCGACTGTGTTCCTGAGGGAAGACTTCCGGGGTCAGGCGGGGTCACTTCCGGTCCGTTAGTAGCTGTCGTACTTCCGGGGTCATTCCAGGCTGTTTCCGGTCCGCTGTGCTCCGGTGGTGCTGTCGGCGCCTGCAGGGAGACAGAGAGAGGTGTAGCCGGTTTTGGCTGTGGGTTAGTGATGCCGCCCGTATGGGCGTTCCTACGGGATCGCTGTGCCCGGGAGGTAAGGGGCGTCCCTTCACATCCCCTTTCCCTGGGATTGTTTCTTGTAGGGGTTGGGGAAGGGGGATACCGGGAGAGGTAGTCTGCATTGCCCTGCTCTAGCCCTTTTCGGTGTAGTGTTCGAAAGCGAAAGGGCTGGAGAGAGAGAAACCACCTGAGTACCCGCTCATTATTACCCCGGTTACGTGCCATCCATTCCAGAGGGGTGTGATCAGTGTACAGAATGAATTCCCGCCCCTCTAGGTAATATCGGAGGCTTTCTATCGCCCATTTAATGGCGAGTGCCTCCTTTTCAACCACTGAATAGTTGGTCTCTCGGGGAAACAATTTCCTACTGAGGTATAGGATGGGTTTTTCAGCACCCTCTGCGTCCTTTTGGGACAACACCGCCCCCAAACCCTGGTCAGACGCGTCGGTTTGCAGTATGAAAGGCTGAGTATAGTCAGGACTCATCAGTACGGGCTCCGTTGTTAGGGAATGCTTGAGGAGGTGAAAGGCATGTAACAACAAGGGGGTTGGGTGTTTGAGGATCTCTTCCGTTTTCGTTGTTTTCTTCAGGAGATCTGTCAGGGGGGCTGCAGTATGGGAGAAGTTGGGTATAAACCTCCTGTAGTAACCCAACATACCCAGGAAGGCACGGAGATCTTTACGGGTTTGGGGAAAAGGTATGGCTTGGATGATCCTGACCTTACTGTCCTGTGGACGGATATGCCCCTCACCCAGCAGGTACCCTAAATACTTCACGCTCTGGGCCGCTAATGTAGTTTTGGAGGGGTTGATGGTGAAGCCGAAGGCCCCTAGGGAGGTGACAATCGACCGCACATGATACAGATGTTGTTCCCAGGTATCGCTATAGATGACTATGTCGTCTAGGTAAGCGCCGGAGTAGCGGGAGTGGGGTTGTAGGACCTGGTTCATAGCCCTTTGAAATGTCGCTGGGGCTCCATGAAGGCCGAAGGGCATGACTTTGAACTGGAACAAGCCCTCTGGGGTGGAAAAGGCGGTCTTGTGCTTGTCCTCTGCTCTCAAGGGGATCTGCCAGTATCCCTTGCAGAGGTCAAGGGTACTAATATATTTAGCCCTGCCGATGCGTTCGACCATCTCGTCTACACGAGGAAGGGGGTATGAGTCGAAGGCAGAGATCTTGTTCACCTCCCTGAAATCAATACAAAATCGGGTGGAGCCATCGGGTTTTGGGACCAAGACGATGGGCGAATTCCAGCTGCTGCAGGAGGGTTCTATGATGCCCATTTTTAACATCTGATTGGTTTCCTCTTTTATGATAGCCCTACGGGCTTCCGGGACACGGTATGGTCGTTGTCTGACAACTTTCCCGGGTTCCGTATGGATGGCATGCTCTACTACCGTAGTGTGTCCCGGTAAGGATGAAAACACTGTTCGTACTGGTGTCAAGGTCTGGCACAGGTCCTGTTTCTGGCACTCCGATAGCTCTGCATCAAAGCAGCATTCAAACGGGAGAGGGTTGACACCAGACAAGACGGGACGGGGCCCCTCCCATTTCTTTAGGAGGTTGATATGGTATATTTGGGCGGACCCCCGGTTGACGTCTGTTTGGACTTCATAGGTGACCGGAGTTACTTGTCTTGTGACAGTGAATGGACCCTGCCATTGTCCTAGCAACTTATGGTCCGAGGAAGGAAGGAGCAACAGTACTAGGTCCCCGGGAGCAAAAGACCGGGGTTTGGTTCCCTTATCGTATTGTTGCTTTTGTGAAGTTTGGGCGGCCAGCAGGTTCTGTCTCACTATCTCTCTAATTTCTCCTAAATGTGTCTTCAGGTTGCTGACGTATTCGGGGAGAGGACGGGTCCGATCTGGCTCAGCTTCCCAGGCCTCACGAGCCATGTCCAAAAGAGTCCGGGGGGCCCGACCATACAACAGTTCGTAGGGCGAATAACCCGTGCTGCTTTGTGCTTTGCACCGGATGGCAAAGAGGGCCAAAGGAAGCATCTCCTCCCACCTTCTGCTCTCGAGACCCAAAAGCTTTTTCAGGGTGGTCTTTAGCGTGGCATTATAGCGTTCCACCAAGCCGTCCGTCTGGGGGTGGTAGGCGGAAGTTCTTATCTGTTTAATCCCCAGATTAGAACAGACTTGGCGCATGAGGGAGGAGACAAAGGGTGTGCCCTGATCTGTCAAGATCTCCCGTGGAAACCCCACCCTAGAAAAAATGGAAAGGAGAGCCTTGGCGATGTTCTGGGTGGTTGGTTGACGGAGAGGCACCGCTTCCGGGAATCGCGTGGCGTAGTCCACTAATACCAAGGCATACCTACAGCCGCTTTTGGAGGGTAGCAGGGGGCCTATAATGTCCATACCGACCCTAGTGAAGGGAATATCTATCAGAGGGAGGGGCTGGAGGGGAGCTCCTGGTGGCCGGTATCGGCTGGTCTTTTGGCACACTGGGCATTCCCGACAGTATCGTTTAATCTGGGCATACACGCCTGGCCAGTAGAATTTCTCCAATATCGCCTCTCCCGTCTTTACATCACTGAAATGTCCTCCCAGCAGATGGCTGTGAGCCAGAAACAACACCTTCTCTTGAAACAGCCCCGGGATAACCAATTGCGCATTAGCCTGGGTTCCTCCCTTCCGATACAAGAGTCCGTTCCTTATGAAGAAGTGAGGACCTACTTGTAAGGGGTCTTCATTGGGGAGCGCACGACCCCAGGCATCCTGCAGTACTGGGTCTTCTTGCTGTGTTGCACGAAATTCGCGGTCGGCTTCCCACGGATGATCGTCCACCTGTGCGGGGCAGGCCAGGGCGAATTCCCTCTTTTCTTTTCTTCTTTGGGCTTTGGTCTTCAGAGGTTTGGGTTTCGGCGCTGAAGCAGGGATATCACGGGAGAACGGGGCCTCAGCCCACCATTTCTTCAGGGACTCTGTGGTGTCTTGTAGGAGAAGGGGAAGACCGCTATAGTCGCTCCCCAGAATAGCCTGTTCGGGTAAGTTGGGCACCAAACCGACTGTCAGCAGGCTTCCTGTGTCGGTAGGATGTTGTACACGTACTTGTGCGGTTGGGTAACATTTCGTGTCTCCGTGGACACACTTGATGGCCACCGACCCTGTCACGGGTCCCACTGCGTGGGGTAGTTTTTGGGGACGCAGAACACTATGGCGGCACCCTGTGTCTGCCAGCGCCATCATGCTGTGTCCTTCGATTTGTACTGGACAACGGAAGGGAGGAGGGGATGTTTCTGTGGTGAGACACACATAATTCCTGGTCAATCCTATCTCCATGGGTTCCTCCTTCTGGGGGCATATGCGGGCTATATGCCCGTATCCACCACAATGATAACATTGGGGACCTGGATGTGGTGGTCTTGGTATGACCGGATAGGGCATCAATGGGGCGGGCTCTGGTTTCCGGACCACCGGAGGGGGTCTTGATGGTCGGAGATGGTTGCCACGGGGTAGGTGGGAAGGGTGTTCCTCCTTCACCCGCTGGGATTCCTGGGCTCGATTGTAGGCACTGGCAATTTCGACAGCACTGTCGAGAGTCAACCGGGCGTGTTGGCGGACCCACTTCTGCGTGGTGGGATGCAGGGAAGCCAGGTATTGTTCAAGGCATATCTTGGCCATTATTTCTGCCTTGCTGGAGGTCTCAGGTTTTAGCCATCGGTCGGCCAAGTCTTGTATACGGTAGGACAATGCCCTGGGATTTTCTTGGGGCCCCTCCTTGGCCTGACGGAGCCTAACCCTGTATGTTTCATCATCTATCCCCAGACGTTCCAATATGCACTTTTTGATGTCAGCATAGGGGGTTTGTCCCTGTATGTTTGCTTGCTGATAGGCTGCTTGCAATTCTCCTGTCAGCAGGGGACCGAGATAATGACCCCAACGATCAGCGGGCCAGGCAGCGGCCTGTGCGAGGCGTTCAAAATTGGTGAAAAAAAAGTCGGGATCCTCGCCAGCCACATATTTTTGTAGAACTACAAAGGGAAGTGAGGCCATGGGTCTTTGCTGTCCCATGACGGTCGTTAATTTCTCTAGTGCTTGGTCCTGGGCCGTGCCCTGCCCCTTCAGGACGTCGTGCAATTGTCCCCGGTCATCTTCAGCGGTTTTGAGGAACCGCTCCATCAGCTTGCCGAGAAGTTCCTGGCCTTCTGCCAGCTGTTTGACGGCGGCCTCCATGCTTCCTGGCGATCCCACTTCTGACACCACTTGTGGAGTGTGGGGGTGTGCGGGCCGGAATAACAGGCGTGGAGGCCGGATGTAATGTGCTATGATTAGCACTAGTTTTATTGTATACAGAACAGTCAAGCTCTTGGGCCCGGTGATTGGGTATAGTCCTCGTGGGTCGGATTGGGGTTCTTAGCGAGGAGGGTCCGTTGGTGAGTACACAGGTAGGTCTTCCACTGCTGGGCTGGTGTTCTCCTTCCTGGTTGCGGGCGTTGGGGCGTCCCTCGGAGATAAAGGAAAGAGACACAGGGCAGTTAGTTCCAATGGTCACGGAACTCGGTTGACTGACACCGGCACCGGGAGTGTGAGGGAGGAAATAGACCGTGAGGGAGGGCGGTGGGGTAGGGGAAGAAAGGATAGAAAAGACGGGATGTAGGGACAGGGTGCAAAGTGGGGGGGGGGTTGGGCGGAAGGTACTGTACAGTGTGGGGGTGATTATAATACACAGTGGGGTGCGCGTGACTTCTGTGCAAGATGTATGTTAAAGATCTACACTATTTATACTATTTACACGGGGAGGGGGAAACACGGAGAATGGTAACAGTTCACTCACGTGCCCCGCCGTAACTCTCATCCGAGTTACGGCCGCTTTCCAGCCGCCTCCTGAGGTTGCCACCAATCCTCGCACCAAACGTCTTCTTCTTCCTCCTTCGCTCGCCTCGTCCTCTCTCCTACAGTCTCCGCTGCCGGTCCTTCGCGTCTCGCCAACTCCTGCCACGAGTCCACCGCTGGGAACCCTTACTCTTCGGCGTCGCTGGTTTTTCTATCTTCCGACTGTGTTCCTGAGGGAAGACTTCCGGGGTCAGGCGGGGTCACTTCCGGTCCGTTAGTAGCTGTCGTACTTCCGGGGTCATTCCAGGCTGCTTCCGGTCCGCTGTGCTCCGGTGGTGCTGTCGGCGCCTGCAGGGAGACAGAGAGAGGTGTAGCCGGTTTTGGCTGTGGGTTAGTGATGCCGCCCGTATGGGCGTTCCTACGGGATCGCTGTGCCCGGGAGGTAAGGGGCGTCCCTTCACACTCCCATACGTCACTCATCAGAAAGCTTCAACACTGGGGTATCTGCGGGCAAACCCTCAAGTGGATATCCTTCTTCCTCATGGACAGAACTGAATGAGTTAGACTTCCCCCTACACCTCATAACCCAAAAAATTCACCTGCAGAGTCTCTCAAGGATTACCGCTCAGCGCAACACTCTTCAACGTCTACATGACGTCCCTTGCGGACATCGTCATAGCCCATGACACCAACATAGTATACTACACCTATGTGCACACAGCTCATCCTCTCCCTTACTGACTCAACCTGCACCACTAAAGCAAACTTCACCAACTGCATGAGCAACTTCACTGCTTGGATGAAAAGCAACTGCCTACAGCCCAACACAATCAAAATAGAAGTCCTAATCTTCAGCAACGACCACTCTCCCTGGGACCCTCTTGGTGACCTTCCAAACTTGGCCCAAAACCCATCCCTGCGGACAATGCCAAGAACCTCTGCATCATCCTGGACACCAACCTCTCCATGAACAGACAGATCAGCACCATCTCCTTACCATGTTTCCACATCCTGAGAAACGCTACACAAGATTTTCAAGTGGATCCCACTGAACACCAGACGAACAGTTACCCAGGCTCTTATCATAAGTAAACTTGCTTACGGAAACACCCTCTTCATCGGAATTCCAGCCCATGTCCTACACTGATTCCAAACCACCCAGATCGCCACCGCCAGACTTATTCTGTACTTCCTGTGAAATAACCACATCTCTCCACACCTCAACAATCTCAACTGGCTCCCAGTCCAGAAAAGATGTAAGTTCAAGTTAATCACCCATGCCTACAAAGCTCTCCATAACACCCATCCAGCTTACCTCAACCACAACCTCAATTTCTACCAATGACCAGACACCTTTGATCTGCGTCCCAGGCAAGAGCACACCTCCCCCGCATCAAGAAGACCAGATGCGGAGGTTGCCCCTTTTCATACCGGCCAGCCAAGACCTGGAAAGACCCTCCAAAAAACCTCAGAACCTCCCTTGTGGACATCTGAAGGCACCTCAAAACATAGCTCTTCCAGACAAAACAGGCATGATCTCCTCCTCCCCCTTCAGGCCTACCCTACTCAGCGCCTGGATACCCTCATGGGTAATTAGACCCACTACAAATTCACATAACATAACATAACACGAGCTGCACCCCTGAAACTGCACACAATTACCTCTTTGTCAATCTTCAAAACTGAGGTGAGAGCCCTTCTACTACACAGACATTTTGACCAGTTGTCACTTTAGTCAACCTCTCCTAAGATAATGTATACCCCAAGAGACTAAGATTAACTGCACTACCCCTGTCCCACTCATCCTAACCTTGCTGCTACTACCTATACCACGTACAACCACTAACAATTGTAAGCCAGTTTGTTTGTAACGTTCGAAATTAGAAAATGTCCCTTTCTGTCTTTTAAAATTGTAACTAGGAACTCTTTGTAAAATTGTAGCGCTTGTAATGTTTTAATGTAAAGCGCTCTACCAACTTTTAGGTCGAGTCTAGGCAGCGCATGCATTGTCTCTTCAAGACATGCTGTATCCACTCTGTGGTCTTACAGCCCACCCATCGCTTTGATTGGTAACTTTCGCGAATCCTTTGTAAAGCCTTGCTTCTAAGTGGTTATTTGTTCTTATTTGCCCCTCCTTTACCTGTGTTTCTACCACCCACGGAGCATGCCCTTATTACTTGTAGGCTTTCTCTTTCCTGCATTTGTGTTTGCTGTTGCACACTATTTTTTTATTTTGTTTCATGCATTTGAGCACGGAAGGGACCAGGACGTGCTGCATCAACCGTGTGACTCCGCGGGCCCTAGGGTGCTCCGGTGAGGTGCGGTATGCTAGGGTTGCAATGCTGCTCTACGTGGGCTTATCTGCTCTGTAGGGGTGACTTTCTCATCTGTAGTTGCTCCCATATCCCTGAGATCCCTAAATATATGGGAGACTCACGCTCTGCTTGTCGTGTCTTCTTTTATTGTTTGTGAGCGTGACTTTATTTACACTTACCTCTAGTTTAGTTCTGGGAAAGCAGCATCATGCACAACGAGTGGACTGAACCCCAGCAGCATGTGAATGGGATTCTGCATGCCTGGCTGCCCTTTTGAGAGGGGCTGAGTTATTTGTAACTCGCTGCTGTAATTCTAAGATGAAAGCATCAATTTCACACATCTGTTCAATTTGACGACAAATCAGTGTAATAGCAACCAAATCTTAAGAACTGTTGCCTGAGCATAGCTGTTTCCTGGTGCACAGAGGATTGTTCAAATAGTGGCCTTGGAGGAATCAGGTGTTTTTAAGGAGATGTCCTTGCGCCAATGCCTGTGTGCCTACCATTTTGCTTGAAGTAAAAAGGGAATGGTCAGGCATGTCTAAGGGCTCAGGAAAACATTCGTGTGGTGTTATTCGTGGGTTAATATCAATGTGCCTCTTCAGCGGTGTTCATGTGCCTTTAAGAGTGGACATTTCATTTATTTTTTTGCTCGAGGAGGATATCTACATGGCAAAGGGACTCCCCCAAAATCCCTTGCATGGTTTCTTGCACAGCATTCCCTTCCTCACTCTCCCCAGGTGTTTCTTAAGCTCATCATCCCTCCATTGCAAATCACAGGAAAACAAGAGTAGAAGGTGTATTTTTAGTTGTGTTGCGCGCCTTACTTTTTGATGTTCTGCATTCCTGGCCACTCTACGAAGTGGCATTGATGCTCTGAGTCGTATTTGCTGTGTCAAGTGCACAACAGCCCAGCTATAGCTGCTCCCCACAAAAGAAAACTCCCAAATATGCACAAGTGCTAGACAGTACCAGTCCAGTTGCTGATTACTTACAGCAAGAAGGAGAAGAAGCATCGTTGAAAGCCTTGCTGTTTAATGTAACACTTAAAAGAATTGTTTATGAAATTCTTTAACCCTTTAGATATTGTTGAACCTTCATTTTCCTTGGGTGGTGATGTTATTGTATATGGTGAGATAAATCACAGTGGTATGAAAAGTCTATACTGGGCCTGGTGGCTCAGGGGACTAACGAGTCCACTCCAGGGGCCTGTATTCGACCATAAGCGCTGGGAGGCCTCCAGATAGCCACGCGCTTTATAAATCCTAATAATAATAATAATAATAATAATGGTCACAGGTTCAAATCCAGGCGTGTCCACTCAGCCTTTCATCCATCTGAGGTCGAGAAAAGGAGTACCATTGAGTTGGGTATCAATTAAACAGCTGTTAGTCAGTGCCAAGATGTCTACGGGTGGACGTGAGCTTTAAAAACACACGTTATGTTACTGTGTGCAGAAAATTGGCTCCTGCTATATTTGTCTTCGAACTCATTCCCCCCCCCCCACGTCAAATATGCAATTTATTTCCCGTAGAGAACATACTTAAACATCTGTTTTCTACTTCCCTTGGCCAATCGTCTAAAATTACTAACTTGTTTTCTGCTAGAAAAATGTACTTCATGCACGAGATACTGCAAGACTCCTGAGAATGTAAATGTATGTAAATGTATAGGCATTTATATAGCGCACTACTTACCCGTAGGGTCCCAAGGCGCTTCGACCGCTGCGAAACCCTTCCTGGCTTCCCTGAGAGATGGTCCCTTAATGGGTATCTCCAGGGTGAGACCAGGCATCCCCGGCGGTCTGGTGGGGCCGTTAGTGAAGATGAGGCAAGCTAATGCCCAGAGTTGCCGAGTGTGAACGCTGATCAGAGTGGGCACCGAGGCGAGAGAATTATCGAGTCCGCTGACCCTGGTCCAGAAACCTGCCGCGCCGGGAATCGAACCCTGGTCCCGGGCCGTCCTCTGCTCTCGGGTCTGCCGCCTCTAACCAGTGAGCCACACTACTTCACGAAGAAACGTGGACAGTTTCCATTTGTCAAACTCCAATGGCACATGAAAATAATATCTCACCATTTTTAGAATGCTGAATGAGCTTCCCCACCATCGCCTCTATGGTTTCTGGGTGTGTGGGGGGTTGCGAAGAACCACAGTAGTATATATTAAACCTTAATGCACAGAACACGCTCCCACCACATTGCACGAAGTTGCCTTTGTCTTTCAGATGCTTAAGCCTTTACCAATAGTTTGGGGAATATTTACAACAGGCAGCGATAATTATCGCTGACCTTGTATGCCACATTATTTTCTAGCGTTGTATTAACAACGTTTAGCGCCGCGGCAATGAATATTCCAGCGATATCGCCCTTTTCCATGGAACATCGCTGGCTTTTCACCGATGTTCCATGTAAAACGGCGATATGCTTGATAATACGACCCTGTGGTCATATCACATGAATCCACCTCCCATGTTAGGTATGCCTTAGTCAGGAATTTAACAGACGTTAAATTCCTGCGTTAAGGCATACTTAGCTCAATTAAAATAATTGCTTCCCCGCGTTGAAATATCGCGAAGCTGCCTTCGCGATATTTACCCATGTTGTTTCCACAGACACGCCTACTTTGCATCTCATTAGCGATGCGAAGTTAGGCGTGCTGGAAACGGGAGCAAAATCAGCAAAACACGCGACAGGGTGTCTTTGCTGATAAGGTGATAAAATTATCGCCGCTTTTCGGCCGAAACAGCCACAAAAGCGGCGATCATTTTATATCAGCGACTTGTTAATATGCCCCTTCAGGCTTTGCTAACGCGTTTCGGTGATTGCATCCCTGGCTCTCTTTCTGAGAGCCTTTCTCCTAATTAGCATATGCAGTCTCCCGCAGAAATCGTTTAGGTTGTTCTGCAATAACAAGTTGTTTTTTAGGAGCCAGCCTAGCTTAATGAAGGGCCCCTGCATCGTGCCACTTGGTATATTCCATTTGCCATAGCAAAAAACACATATGGGCGATAATACTACACATTTCTGTAGTGTGCCACAAACTGAGCTGGGTCTTGTCTCTTGTCCTAGTAGGTGTAATTGTATGTTTTTGTTTCACCGATCAAGCAAGTGATTAGATGCAACCTGTACAAAATAAGGCAAAATTCTTCCACTGCCTTAAAGCTTGGAAAATCGAGTATGGCGTGCTAAAACAATAGACGACTTCCATCAGTTCATGACAGCAGTGCTAAAGAAACATGACAGCATTATGCTAATGATACCAGACTTTCCGACGGCACTAACTATACACCTACACTACTGTAACAAGGCAAAAAAAAAATCCACCTCTCTCAAAGGTGAGTCCTATTGGCTCTGCCAATGCTTGTTTGTAATATCCGCACTATATAAAAATGCATAAATATATAAACAAATACACCTCAGTAGTTTATTTGCAGTCCTGATGGTATTTGCAACATAATCCTTCCATTTTCTGCCTCAGACATGTCCATACTTCTCCCAGAAATAGTTAACCTCCAGCAGTCCCATAGGGTATGGAAGGATCAGGTGGACATACTTTGAGTATCACTGCATTAGTAATATGCCAGTTACCATGCAGTTAAAGGTATAGATAGCTTGTTATTGCAATCTACATAATGTGCCACTCCATTAGTAGGAATGCATATTGTAGTTGTTGTTTTTGAGAGGAAGTGTGTAAGAGATGAGTACTGTGATGATTTGATGGGTAAAACTTTTGGTTAACAAAATGGTCCTATCTCACGAGGCTCGCGTGGGATCGGGAAAAGTAGGAAGGAGCAGGTGTTGTTTGAATACACTCTGCTATGCACACTTGTTACTGTATGAAGGGGAGATGGTCTCTATCAGACTCTACAAGTTATGCTCATTGGTTTGAGAAGAATTGTGAGTAGAGTTTAGGCTCATTCAAACAGCCTACTACCAACACCCATCACCCTTCGTCTGAAATGAGAGCCCAGTGTCTCTCCACACTTTACTGTGCACACCCATTATTACAAATGGAGGTCTCAGCAGAGAGGCCATACCCTCCACACACCCTACTAAGCACATCTGTCATCAGAGAGAGAGAGAGAGGTCTGAAAGGAGAGGGCAGTCCCTCCACAAACCCTACTATGCACACTCGTCATCCAAGAGAGCGGTCTAAAAGGAGAGCCCAGTCCCTCCCCACACCATACTACGCACACCTATCATTACAGAGACAGGTCTCAGCAGACAGGCTAGTCACTCCACACACCCCACTATGCACACCCGTCATCTGAGAGAGAGTTCTGTAAGGCGAGGCCAGTCCCTCTCCAAGCCCTACTACACACACCGATCATTACAAAGAGGAGTCTCAACAGAGAGACTAGTCCGTTTACATACCCTACACCACACACCTGTCATTGCAAGAGTAATGACACCTCAAAAAAAAAGATTGCTGGTGCCATGTCTTGATATCAGAGTTACAATAACTGAGCAAATAAATAATTTCTATTGAATGTTTAACTGTTTAATACTCACACACATTTTACAAACATTTTGCAAACAGTGAACCATATCTTGTTTTCATACAATAAAAAACATTCTTCTGCTAAAATAATGCTAGAACACAACATATATTATATAGTTATTCCACCACATATAGACTCACAAAAAGAATTAATTTACTTTAAAAAATACTTTAAAATTCACTGAAATAAATCAAAGGTAAAAATAACGTTATAGTTAGGTATAATAAAAATATCCATTTGCATTCTTTTTTTAAACGTAGAAATTCACCGAAAAAGGTTAGAGTAACGATAGAGTTAGGTGAATTTGTCAGTGTGAACATTAATGCTCTGAACTGAAAATAACACAGAAATGCATTGGTTATAGTTAGCAGCACTAACTATAATTTGCGCCCCCACCATGCGCTGCTTATGACTTCACATATGACATCATTCACGACATGTTCTATCACATCATTTATGACATCACTGATGACATCTCAAATACCATCATATATAATGTGTCTAACAGCTATCGAAGTGATTTACTAGCCCAACTAAAAACTGAGAACATACCCTCCATCTCTTTAAAAAACTTTATCTGAAGGGCACATGGAATAGCAGCAAACAGAAAATTACACACAGGCAAAACTGACATCCAAATCAAATCAATACGGCCCATTATGGACAGAGGTAGCTTATTCCATTTTGTAAATAGAGCCTCAACCATATTAATTAAAGGGACATAATTCAATATGAATAAGACACCAACACTTTCTGAGAAATATGCCCCTAAGTAATGCTTGGACCTAGAATTAACCAGAGGATGAAATTCAGAAAGTAAAGTGCTGAGTGCACAGATACATAATAAAATCTCAGTTTTCAGCTTGTTAATCCTATAACCTCCAAAGTTTGGTACACTTGAAAGAATGTGAAAACCCTTTTCTGGATCTCCATTTATGGTTTTAAAAACAGCACAATGTCATCTGCATACAGCTTAATGGGAGTCATCCCACTTATATGTGGTGATATATTTAAATTTGTCCGTATTGGTATAGCTAACAGTTGTATAAAAAAAAGAAAAAAGTATAAGCGACGGGGGGCAGCACTGTTTCATCTACCGGTCACCACACAAGTCGTCATATATCTGAATTTATAATTATTTGCGCTCTTGCACCTTTATATAGACTTGATATTATCTGGACTGTTAGACCAGGCCCCTTTTGCAGGCTTAGCCCAAACTTTTTCCCTTTCACTTTCTATTTTTGTGATCCTGGTCTTGTTGGCTATAGGAATCTGGGCACTTTACCACTGATGATCAGTGCTAAAGTTTATATGCTCTCTGTGTAAACTGTGATTATGATTGGTTATCCATAATTGGCATATTTGATTTACTGGCAAGTCCATAGTAAAGTACACTGAGTGTGCCAGGGCCTTTACATCAAATGGTACTAGTGGGCTTGCAGCCCTGGTTGTGTCACCCACATGAGTAGCCCTGTAAATGTGATTCAGACTTGCCACTGCAGTGTCTGCTCTCCCAGTTGTTAACTGCCATGACGACCTGGCAAGTGCACCTGCTTGCAGGACCCTAACCTTCCCTTTTCTTACATTTAAGGCACACCTGATGTTGGCTGCACATCACTATGTAGATGTGTCCCCCTGGGCACTATCGGTGCCCTCTATTCTTTGGTTTCTATCCAATTTTTTTGATAATAAAGTTCATAGACGCGTTTCTTCTAAAGAAAGTTTTATTCACTTTTCTTAGAAAGTTCATTGATCTTTATTATATGGTTGTCTCATTTGTGGTTCCAATGCATTTCGGGTTATATACCCTTCGTCAGGGAAAAATTTGACACACTGTTTCTTCTTTGACAGCGTCGGGTTTAATCGGATTTGCCATCAAATCGGGTGGCGTTCCAATGGCGTGTGCATTATTAATCCGTGTTAGTTGGTGCGGCGGAGAAAGCCAACCTTGGCTTTCTCTGCCGCACCAACTAACATGGATTAATAATGCACACACCGTAGAATACCAACCAATATGATCACAAATCTGATTAAACCCGACGCTGTCAAAGCGTAAACAGTGTCTCATTTTTCCCTGACGAAGGGTTTATAACCCGAAATGCATTGGAACCACAAATGAGACAACCATATAATGAAGATCAATGAACTTTCTAAGAAAAGTGAATAAAACTTTCTTAAAAAGAAGCACGCCTATGACCTTTATTTTCAAAAAAATTGGATATTAACCTCAGAATAGAGAACACCGATAGTGCCCAGGGGGACACATCTACATAGTGATGTGCAGCCTTTCATATTACGTGGAACGTCCCTGACCGTGAACGTTGCCCCAGGAGCACACAAAAACTTTACAACTTATTATTTTTCAACTGAAATTCAAGGTTGTAGCACACACTACTCTTACTTTGTTATCACATAACACCTGACGTTGGCCCATGAAACCCCCATGGGCAGGGGGTACAGTGTATGTGAAAGGTAGGACATGTATTGGGGTGCTTTACATGTCCTGATAGTGAAATACTGTGCATTTTATTTTCCACTAGTGAAAGGCTGTCTGTCTCGTAGGCTAACATGCGAGCTGCCTTGTACCATCTTATAAGTGTAACTTTCCATTGGGGACAAGATAAAAAAATGGAGTTTAGGGTCTCTGAACTCAAAGTTTAATAACATACCTTTTAGTGAAGGTGGTTTTTAAATTGTGTGTTTGAAAATGCCACATTGCTCTATATAAATGCAATTTTTTTTCTCTATACTGTCCCTCCCCTACCCTTTTCAATCCAAATAACTGACTAACATATCCACCACCATCCACCACTCAAATTACTTTCATATTTCACTATACTAATTCAACACTAATCCTTTATGGGTTCCGGAGTAGCATGCTACCCACCAAAAAAAGCGCTTCAACACCCCATCAGGGGTAACAAGCGCTATATACATGCAAACCTTTTCCCCTCTTCTATCTCTCGCTATCCTTCTGAATCCAAATAACTGAGTAACCTATCCATGACTCTAATTACTTTCATGTTTCACTATGATAGTTCAACACTAATCCTTTATGGGTTCCAGAGTAGAGTGCTACTCACAGAAAAAGCGCTTTTACGCCTCGTCAGGGGTAGTAAGCGCTATATAAATGGAATTACAATACAATACAATACAATACATTTAGAAAGTGGGCATTTTCTTGCTTTACCATTCTGTTTGCCTCTGCCTGTTTGTGTATTCATCGTCTGGTTTTGGAATGGCAGGACCTGGGGATGTGCATTCACTCCAGACAGTCACAAGGAGGGCTGAGGTGTGTTCTGCATTTCCTGGGTGACCCATAGCCAGGCTGAATAGACTTTTCTGCATTTTGAGCAGCGGGAGGAGTTTTCACTAGCACCTGAATAGGCTGTGTCTACTCTGCACAATACTGTCTCCACTCCCTGTGGTCAAGCTGAACCAGGAAGGACATAACTGGTTTGTACTGAGCACAGGGAATCTGAAACAAAGACTACAATAAGAAATAGGGGTATAAGAATTGGACCTAAAACCCCAGAACTTTAGATCACTTCTGGAAACAAGAGGACCCTGCCAAGAAGAATAGCTGAAGAGCTGTGCGAAGAGCGCTGCCTCTTCTGTGTGAGGGCTTGTGTGTGCTTGCATCCTGTTTGGAAGTCTTTGGGAAATCAAAGACTTCAAAGGATCCTTGCTGGGTCAAAAAGGAGCCTGCCTGGAAGAAGAGCTAGGAGAGCTGTGTGAGGACCGTTGCCCCTGTTGTTTGTGGGTGGGTTGGCTTGCAGTTGCTGCTTCTGTCTGGAGCAGAAGGACTAGACTGTTCTTCATCTTAAAAAAAAAAGAAGGAAGCACTTGGGGGCTTTTTATACGGGTGTGTAGTGAGCACCTACCTTTGCTGCTCCTGGCCCTGCAACCTTGACGCGTGGTGAGTGCTTCATTGGCCTTCTGCCTGGGAGCGAATGAAAATTCTCTTGTG
Source organism: Lissotriton helveticus (assembly GCF_964261635.1). Classification (NCBI taxonomy): domain Eukaryota; kingdom Metazoa; phylum Chordata; class Amphibia; order Caudata; family Salamandridae; genus Lissotriton; species Lissotriton helveticus. The sequence continues at coordinate 493,054,505 of NC_136071.1, forward strand.
GGAAACTCCTGCACTGGGTTCAGCGCTCTGCCGTTTTCTATTGCTGATTTACAGCCGGGGCCTCTGCTTAAGTGGCCCGTGCTGTTGAGGATTACTGTGACAAAGGCAGATCACACTGAAGGACCCCTAGCCCTCTGTGCCTCTCCACGAGGCAGCGCGGTGCTTAGAGGCAAGTGTAAAATAGTACATGAAAAAGGCATGAATTATAGTTAATGTAGTGTGGAGAGTGAGGTGACTAGATTGTGTTTGGAGGTGCGCGATTTATAGTAAATTGAAGGTGGTGCATAAATGTTTGTGTATTTTAAGTTGGATTTGTACAGATACATTCATAAGGTATTCCTAATAGTAAATTATCCTTAGCCTTTGTTTTTTTCATTGTATGTTAATGGTTTTTATTTTTTAATAAAAATGTTTAAAATTGCAGTGTGGAGTATCATTGATTGGAGTGTCGTAAAGTGGAGTTTAGTACAGGACAATGAAGGGGAGTGTCATAGAGTCTAGTGCCATTGAGTGGAATATTGTAGAATGGAATAGAGTGGAGTCAAGTAGGGTGAAGAGACATAGCGTACAGTGGAGTAAAGTGTTATACAATCGGGTGGCATGGTGTGTTGTATTGTGGAGTGGAGTATTGAGTGGAGCAGAGTGTTATACAGTGTAATGGTTGTTGAATAGTAGAGCTAAGTGTTATACAGTGAAGTGTTGTCGACTAGAGTGTCATAAAATGGAGTGTGGTGTAGTGGTGTGTCGTCTTGTAGAGTGTCGTAGAGTGGCATTGAGTGTAGCAGAGTGTTGTAGAGTGTAGTGGCAGAGAGTGGAGTTTAGTGGAATAAAGTGTTGTATAGTTTAGTGTTATGAAGTGTAATGTCATCCAGTAGAGTGGCTGAGAGTCTCGTACAGTGTAGTGTTGTACAGTGAAGTATCATGATCTGTGAGAAGACAGTGCATGGTAGAGTGGAGTAGCGCAGTAACTCTGTGCTACTCCACTCTACGCCACTCTAGTAATGGCACTCTACTTTATGCCACTTCATTCCACTCTGTTCAATTGGACCCCACTTCAATGTACGCCACTTCACTGTATGCTATTACACTCTATCCCACGCCACTATATGCCAGAATATGTTACTTAGAATAAATTGAAGGCAGTGGATACATTGTAAATTAAATTTATAAATATACCTTTAGAATTTTTAACGTTTGTGTAGTTTAAACTTGGTTTATAGGGAAAAGCAGTTTTCCTAACTATAACTAAGCGTTAACCTTTGATTTTTTTATTGAATTTCAATGTTTTTTAAAATTGTTTTTAATAAAAATGTTTTTCAAATCATTGAATCCAGTGTCGTAAGTGGAGAGGTGTTATGCGGAGTGTCATACATTACAATGGAAGACAGTGTTGTAAAGTCTATTGTCATGGTGAACAACCTTTACAATGCAACTTTTACCACGCAGTGACTTTACGACACAACTTTTACAACGCAAACCATTACAACGCATTGCGCTGGGGGGCGCTCTAGGATAGGGAATAGATTTAATTTACTATCCAACACCTTCCCTAGTGTCCACGAAGACTGGAGTTGGAATAGTAAATTAAATAATTCACTATCCAACACCCAAAAGCACTATGCGTTGTAATGGTATGCGATGTAAAAACTGCGTTGTAAAGGCATGCGATGTAAAAGCATGCGTTGTAATGTCATACATCCATTGTCACAGACTGGAGTATTGTAGATTGAAATTGAGTGGAGTAGAGTGTAGTAACGTATCATACAGTGTAGTAAAGTATTATATAGTGTAGTGGCATGGTGTCTCCTAACAGCTGTTGCAATCCCAGGTGACACCGTGTAACTGACCTCACACCTGATGCTTAAACACCAGTATCTTTTTGGTACTTAGGTGCAATCATAGGACTGCTCAGCTTTCTGAATCCGACACATCTCTCCACCTTAGAAAGTCTATCCAAATAATATTCCCTCTATCTGGGGTGCAGCCCAAGTCCATATCTGCAAGTCCAGCGCACAGTTTTAAGCCAGTCCTCCGGGAGGGGAGCTGCCGCTTCTAGACAAGGTTTGCAGATCTCCCTTCTCACAAGAAGCACCAAATAAAAAATAAGCCCCTCTGCAACCTGCCTAAAAGGCTAAGTGACTCTGTATCAACTCCCATCAGCACCAGCACGGGGCTCATCTCAATCCTGAGTCCCAGGATATCCAGTATAATATTGCTCACATTGTTCCAGAGCCCACTAATTCGAGGACAAGTGGCAAACATGTGCTCGCCATTCGCTTCAAGCTTGGAATCGGGAGTCACAAAACTTGCTAACCTCTGAGGTGACCAGTATATTCTATTAATATTAATAGTATAAAATGATTCTTTTTTAGACTGGCTGCCTTGCCCATAGAATATAACAATTTCAAAGAGATTTTCCATAAATGAGGTGTGAGAAGTTGGGCTGGCATATGATGTCCACTATTCTAGTGGGCACCTTGCACCAGTCCCAACGACCCTTATTGATGGTAGGTTTAAAGTCAACCTTATAGAAAGCTATCCTAGTGGTAGCTGTGGAGAGCAGCCTTCAGGCTAAAACTTAGAGGCGAGTTAAGCTAGTTGTTTTACCAGTCTATAATCTCTTGAATGATCAAATGAAAGTACACCGCACAAGGTATATATCATATGTATATATCTATTTATTCTAAACACAACCCCTCTGGTCTCTTTATGGGGTCAGGGGTAAAAGTACAATACAAGGAACTTAATTAGCTCACGATAAGTTGCACAGTATACGTTATGACCTAGGGGCCTCACAAACCATATACTAAAATATTGGTATAAGAACCACGTGAGGGTTAGAAAGCAGGCCAAGGGCCTGTAGAACCGCTGGGGCACCCAGGAACCACCCAAGGTAGGGATGCAGGAGACCCACGGGGATGGGTGCAGTGTCTAAACACAGCCACAAATCAACATTGACTTTCTATAGAGAACGAACAAGTTACAATTTTAAAGATTAAGGGCACTTAGAGGTGAACTACGATGGAACCCTTTTAGACTAGGACACTTCGAGAGTCAAGACCCACGGCAGCACAGGAGTACTCGTGTTACCTCACCCAGGGAAGCCGTGTACATAGGTTTCTTTTGGTGTCGGGTTTCGTCGTCGATTCCAATGGAGAGCGGTGAAGAAATGCTGCAGGCGACCAGAGGAAAAGGGTATGGGTGGATCCAAGGGTGGATCGGAGATGTGAAGAACCTGAAAGCAGAGGGGACAGAGTCTGGTTCACTAGCCAGTGACCAGGATGGCAACAAGAAGATGCCAGCCGATGCCGGGTGTTTTCAGGTGAAAGAGGTGAAGCTTGACTCTTCAGCCACGAGGACCAGGAGGCGTCAACGACGACCAGGAGCTGGATTCAAGCTGTCCCACAAAGGATGTTGAGTGCTGCAGTGTCGGAATCCGGATTGGAACCAACAAACCTTGGCCAAACCCACGCAAGATGACAAGATTGGCTTCGGTGCAGACCAGTCTGAAGGACTCCTCCTTTGGAGGGGAGTCAGAGCACGTCTTGAGCAACCAGGTAAGCTCAAGAAACAAAGGATTGGCCTTCGTGGGGGCTCACTAGCCAACGGACTAGGAACCGCGAAGGAGCCTCGAGCTGCGGTGAAGAAAGGGGACTCACGGGTCACTCGTGGAGTGCTGGCCTCTGTGTTTCGGTGCAAAAGGTGCTCAGGGCAGGGGCTTCAAATATCCCTATGCACAACTTCGGGATGCTTCGGGAAGTAGGTGCAGTCGCAAAAATGCAGGATGTCCAGGAGTTCCGGTCCCACGTCTCACGTGTCAGCTTCAGAGATGTCTGGAAGTCCATGTCGTGTGTCGCAGATTCTTCGGGGTCCGGCAGGAGCCTCGAAAATGCAGACCGGCAAAGATGCTTCTTTGGTGCCTGTTTAAACAGGGAAGTCACTCCTTGACCTGAAGGGAGATTCTTCAGCCTTTCAGTCGAAATGAAATGTCAAAGGTCCAGGATTTCTTCTTCAGAGTTTCGTCCAGGGTAATCTAAAGTCCTAGGGACTGGGTTTCTATACTTATACTAAGTTTAGGGGTTGGGCTAATTCTAGGGTCCCACCTATGGGAGGACCTGGAGAGGGGGTGGTTACGCCCCTTCCCCTTTTTCCAGTTTTGTGCCAGAGCTGGGTAGAGTGCCCCAGCAACCCGTTTGAACTGGGAAATGCATGGAGCACCTTGTGTGCCCCAGGTAGTGTCTGAAAAGCATTCACTGAATGCAACCCACCCTGCCCCAATACACTAAAGCCTGTCTGGGAAGGTGCCAGCACCTCCCTGGACAGGAAAGCTATTGTCCAGGCCTCCCCTGCCGGAGTTTCGTCCAGCAGCAGGAGGGCAGACTTGTGTCTGTGGCAGCAGCATCCATTTTGGAATGCTGGGGCTCCGTTTAACTTTAACCCGGTATACCAGTGTGTACATGTCTTCTCCCTCTAGAAGGGTGGAATGCTACCCCCGCCACCAGAACTGGCGGCAGGTAGTATTCCAAAGTGTTTGACACCAAACACGACATGTTTTGATAAAGCCAAACCAAAGTTAGCATTAACTGCGAGGATTATAATACACTTAGGAGTATATGGTGTGGCTATATCATAGAACAGCTATAACGAGATATTTCTGAAAGCTGCAGAAGGAATCAGCTCATGCTAGGGCACCCTCTCACATAAAACCAAGCACTCTGCCTTTAGGATTGTCAAGACCTGCCGTAGGAGTGACTTATAGGTTAATATGTGTCTATATGTAAAGGTAGATATAGGTATACTATATATAAGTAAGGGGTGCTTACACCACCTTAACCAGGCTGCAAGTGCAGACCTGTGGTGCCATTTTGGAAGGATTCCCAGAGGTGGCATAATACATGCTTCAGCCCCTGGTAGGCCTCTGGGGTACCTATGCCCTGGGTACCTAAGGTACCATATACAGGGACTCACAAGGGTAACCCAGTAACCAATCTGATATGTACCTTAAGTACATGGTATCAATTTAGAGAGAGAACAGCTAGGCTGTGGTCCTGATTAGCAGGGCCACAGCCAGACTAAAGTCGAAAAAACTGTGAAACACAGCATAAAGTGGGGGTAAAACCCTAGGAAGCAGATCTTACTCTCCTACATGAGGGAGCTCGGGTTCTGGAATTAATCCCTTCCAGGTCCCATATAGTGCCTCTGAAGTTTCAACCTCAGCTTACAAGAGCTTCCAATACCATATTGAGTCCTCCCTACTTATAGACTGCATATCTTACAGGAGTACTTCAACCTCCCAGGCAGCACCAATCTCAGAATTGGCACTCAGATACCCAATCATTGTTGTTATTAAAATTACTATTTGGAGGGCATGATAATTGGCCATTAGAAAAAAATAATCCCAGTTTCCATTGCAACCAACATTTGTTATACAAATATGGATTATTTTTCCTCTAAATGGCCAATCTTCATGTCCTCCATATATTAGTTTGTGTCACTCACAGCTAGGTCACTTTTCCATTCTGTTTCCATTAACATGGGACCATAAATGGGTCTTTCAGTTGTTCATGTAGTAAATCTGAAACTTTACATGTGAAGTCTAGTTATTCTTGGGGGTTCCTTGCTATGTGTAGTAGGATTGTGTTACATATAAAGGCCAAAGTGAATAAAAGGCAATCACTGTTATTGTTATAAAAATTGAGATTAGTATTGTTTGCTAGTTTCCAATTACCATGTCCTCCAAATAGTAGTTTGTGTTGCTCACTGCTTTTTAATTTTGTTGCACAGGTGGGCGTAAGAAAGATGTTTTTTGTTTAGCTTTTTGCCCCACATTTATTTAGTGATCCGGAGAGCATGCAAAGAAAACGTATGTAGATTAATTTGTATTCTATTTGTTATGTATCTATTTATAGGTTTTCATTAACATGTGACCATAAATGGGTCTTTCGGTAGTTGATGTAGTAAATCTGAAACTTTATATATGCAGTCTAGATTATTTTGGGGTCTTCCATGGTACTTTTAGTAGTATTGGGGTACAAGATATTACTAAGTTGAAAAACCATGTGGGCCCCCTAATAAGTAATACTACCAAATGTCATAAAAATCAAGCTGATGGTATTTGCGCCACACGAAGTACAAAAGCCTATGCAAAATGCATTTGATTTTAACCCTATTTTGGGACCACCCTTTTAGTTTACACCCCCTTGACCAAACACCGCAAACCTTTCATTCCTCTCAAAATGTAGCAAGGGCAACAGGTCTTCAAATGTCCACGCACATTCGTCAAATGGGTTTAAGGTTATTAACGGACAAAAATCAGAAAAATCCCTATCACTGGTCACCCTAACTATAACTACAGAGTGCCTACCACCACTCTGTAATAGACATCAGAGTGGCAGTAGCAACTCTGCAGTTATAGTTAGGATTCTGAGAGATATTTATAGTTTTGCTTGCTAATAACTTTGTCACTGTTTGATGAATCTCAACAAAACTTGGCAAACCTATTCGTTATTTCTTCATTGGTTGATGGTGCAAAGTTTTGTGGTAATTAGTTAAGGGGGTGCAAAGAAAAACACATGTTTCCACCATTGCTTTTCAAGTAGATTTTTTAAACAGACATAGCAGCAAACTAGCTGAACTGATTTACATGAAGTTTGCAAAAATATAGATTATGGTGTAGAAAAGGTCCTTTTGTTATTTGAGCTTAATTTGTTCATTTCTTTTTAAATCATAAGGGACAAAAACGTAGTGATATATAGGGCAGCGGTATACCGCAGTACCTTTGTGGCAGACCATGGTATATTGTAATGATGAAACATACTATTATTGGTTAATAAAGCCCTTGCAAAATATAAAAGGTAGATATATTGGTTGGACTAAACTTTAATGTGAGATATAGCTTATTACTCTGTTATGTATAGGAAGAAAGAAAGAGGCAGTTTTGCAAAGTCTTTAAAGTTAGTAGAAAGCATTTTTATTGAGATACATATTGTTGAAAAGGTTTACATGTTCAGTGATACTCCCTCGAAATTATCTAGAAAGTACTGCTGTACTTATTGAAATAAATAAAGACATAATATATGACAAAATAACATTAGATATTATATAGGGTGACTCTTAAAAGAGCCTTTGTTTTTTAAATAAACATTTATATATGTTGTCAAGCAAAGTTCTCAAGTTTCAACTGAAAATATGGTTTCAATAGGTTAAAAAAAGGATACCATGAGGATGTCTAGCCATATTTTATGATTATGAAGGAATCCTGATACTGACTTGTCCACATTACTTCATTTTCTTTCAAAATAGCAGTATTTACAGTAGACCACTTCCACTTTTGCCTGTGGTAAATATTTGAGAATACAAAATGTGTGTTTTGGTTATATAGACATTACGATGGAAAATGTCTCCCTCCTCTCCATTTCCAATCTGATTCCAGTTAAGCGTCCCATGTCACTACCACCACAATGGATATTAATAACCTGGGGATGGTAACATTTACTAACAGAGGAACATAGAGGAAGTAACTGATTCCATTTCAAACCTCTTTCACGAATATATGTTTATTTAACTCCTCTCAAACATAAATTATTTTCAACACCTATGTTCTTAGCATGCTGTCTGGCCAAACAAACCAAACTCTAACCATCTTGCACATACACTGACATAATATATTGCTCTACCAGGAGCAGGTTCTGGTGGAGAGACAAATGCACTGGGAGTTGGTGGAGGTGCTGAAGGAGCAAAGGAAGTAGAGGGCCCTACTGGAGGAACAGATGCAGCGGGTGGTGTTGGAGGTGTTGATGAAGCAGAGGTCGAAGGTGTTGCAGTAACCGAAGAAGTGGGCGCTGCCAATCTTCCTGCTTCAGCCTCTTCTATCTCCTTCTAACGCCTCATTTTTGCACGTGGAGGTGTTGTCTTGTTGCCATGGTACCCAAGGAGTACTGTTTAATGTTCGCATGAGAAATAACTTTGTTACATGGGTTGCATGTAACAAGTTTGACATTATTTATTTTTTCTCTCCAGATGGCAATTAAACAAAATCCCATACAATGGATTCCTTCAATTTCTTCCTCAACGCCACCTCTTCTTTCTCCTCTTGCAACAGCACTGGATCATCTTCTTCCACCATTGCAGTTATTTAAAAGTTGCAAAGTGGCTTTTGAAAAAAATATCTGCCCTCTTCCAAAGAGCACAACCGTCTCCTTTGAAGATATTAGATTGAATGGTCGATTCCTTTAGTTTCTTCCTCAGCTGCACCTCTTCATCCTCCTGCTGCAACTGCACCTCTTCCTCCTGTGGTTTCAAGTGCACAGGATGATCTTCTTCAACAACTGCAGGAGTTTAAAAGTTGCAAGTTGGCTTCTGCAGAAAATGTATTCAGCCTTCTAAGCAGCAGACCTTCTTGGAATAAATTAAATTGAATGGGGACAAGGAGTATATACTTTCTGTTTCCTACAATTGACAGAATCCTGAGCCAATGAAATGCTGTTTTACAAAAGCTACAGTACTGTGGTAGTATCTTGATACTACCTTATCACTATCGCAGTACCCGTATAGTTTACAAACACAACCTACAACTACAATACTAACACATATATCATTAAAAAACAAAACAAGCCATGAAACGCTGAATACATATTTTAATTAAAATATAATTATTTGGCGTAAATATGATTTAAAAAATGTACAGAGGTACCACAGTACTATCGAGGATCTACTATCGAAAGCAAAACAAGCACACAGACAACACTGACTTTTATAATGAACGTTGACATACTGCGAAGGTATAACGGTACCGAAACAAAAATGCATAAGAATATTACCACACTAAACAATACATGGTTATAAATACATTTTTTATCAAAAATTAAAAAAAACATACAAATTCATTGAAAGAAACCAAAGTCTAAGATTAGGTATGGTTAGGAAAACGTAATTTATTATTTCTATACAAATCCAGCATGAACTACACAAAAAGTAGAAACTCAAAAGTTATAGTTATAACATTAAGTTATGATTTGCGCCCGCCTAAAAATTACTATAACTCCCAATCCCCTGTACACAGTGTTGTGAACTCGCCAGTTGGAGTATATTAACTATAACTCGTGCCTTCTCCAATCACTGCTTATACCCTTTCATAATATATCACTTAGAGCATGTTCAATCATAGCATTCATGACAACACTATTTGAAATGACATTATTTATGAGACAGAGTGTGCATAGGGTAGGGCTGAGTTATAATTATTGTACTCTGGCTAGCAAGTTCACAACACTGTGCACGGAGGTGCGGGAGTTATAGTACTTTTTGGGCAAGGCGCAATTTATAACTTTAGGTTATAACTATAGCGTTTGGATTTCTAATGCTTATGTGGTTTAAACTGGTTTTGTATAGAAATAAATAAAGTTTCCTAACTATAACTAATCTTAAAATGATTGTCAGGATATTGTGACCCGTCGATATTTTGGCTTTGATATTCCCTACTACAATCAGAAGAAATAAATCATTAAAGTTACCTTGGAAAACAGGCAGAGAAGATTCTAGAATATGGTGAAGAAATGAAGAGTGGAAAAAAAAGAGGAAGATTGGTTCTTACCTCTGATAATTGGTGGTGAGATCCAGGAAACTGGCTCCTTCAACAGAGAAATGAACCTTGCTGGTCTCTGGTCTGCTGAAGTAAAGATCCCATTTTTCTTTTGGTGACATCAAAAATGTAGAGAACTGCTCCTTTATGGTCTGGGCTGATAGGTGTTGGAAAATAAATAAAATGGCTGCTAGATTCCAGATTGCTGCAGTAATATGGAGAGAAATGATCTGCAAACCTTTGCTGTTTAGGAATGACACCCTATTTCAGGGCTCGACCTAAGCCCTACAAATTTTCACTTCTGGTGATGGTGCAGGTAAAAGGGTTGGGACTATCAGTGCCTCACATAGCAGCCCTCCCCTCAGTTCTCAGTCACTCGCGTACCTGTTAGGAGAGAAGTTGGACTAAATGGCTGTCTTCAGAGCAGAACCCAGACCAACAGGAAGGGTTTTGCCTTTGCCTCACCTCTGCAGGCGAGGTACTACATGCATGAAATATTGGTGGCGGTCCGAGCCCACCGATGTTGGTGCCTATGGAAGGCAGGGAAATATGGGCTTGCTTTACCTCAATAGGTGTCTTATTGCTGATTTTGGGAGCAAAGCATTAGAAGGAGGAGCTAATACAGAGGAGTTATTATCCTGCAGGGTTTGTGTTTTTTACCAGTGCTGTTCATTATTGCCAACAAGCTTTGGCGGAGCCAATTTGTCCCTCAGGCGAGTAGGGCTTTTTTTCGTGGCATGTATTTTATCACACATTCACCACCGAAAAAGCAACAGCTTATACACTGAAATTACATTCTCTCACAGTAGTTACATTTGTAATTTGTTTATGCTGAAAGCAGTTTATACAGCACAACCAAGGTCTGTCAAAGTACTGCCCCAATATATATACACGCCATTCAATCCCAGGTGGAAGGGCTGCAGGGTAAATAGTTTACATAGGACAGTCTTGGCTGTTGCCTGCCATCAGCAACTTGCAGTAGGCTGTGACGCCAGTCGGTGCGAGGCCTGGTACAAGCGTGACATAACTTCAAATGAATTTAATAAGTGGTCCTATATACTATCTGCGCTTACAAACTGTTGGAAGGATAGTAGACGAGAGCCTAGCCCGTGTTCTGCTCTTAAACATGAGTACACATCTGTTGCTAATTTAGTGTGATTTATGTTCTTTTCTCTGTTTTGGTACATGCTGATCCCAGTATGTAAAATGATACCTTTATTTTCCTTTTTCCAGATTGCACAATGTGCCCAGTTCTGAGGAAAGCAGAACCTCTGTAGGCCACAGAGGAGTTCTGCTTCAAAACAAACATTCCCCCCTCCTTAATAAAGCCCACTCTGATGCTACAGTTTTAAAGGGCTTCCTACATTCGTCTTGAATTCTCCATTCCCCTATAGCAGAGTTGGAAATGTAAAATAAACATGCAAACTTGGTATTTCCCTAGCCCCTGGTCCGATTGAGGTGGGGGCATCTATCAAAAGACGCCTACTCAGTCCACTGCCTCAAGGAGATACGTGTCACAATATTTAGTATAGAAAATATTGCCCTACCACAACATCGAATTCAGGATATCGAGTACCAATGAATCATCAAGGTAAATAGATGAAGATTATGTAGATTTGCTAATCTTAATTCTTCAAAAACATAACTTTTAGAAATATGTATCATCAAGGTAGGTAGCCGCGGGGTTAAGAAGAGTAACTGTAGACTTGCCAATATCTACTTACCTTGATGATATGGCCACCGTCTAGAAATACTCATTATGGGGGTAGAGCATGCAGTAACGTCACTGCGAAAATGAAACTATGGGGCCATTATCAAAATTGGCATACGGTCGAATTCTAATTTTGAATCACTCCACGGCCCATCCTTCATGGAATTCCCCAATATTTCTGTATTCCTCTCTCTGCCTTAAGTTATCATTATCACCCTCCCGCTAACTCTGCCCTCTTTACTCTCAAGTCACCGCCTGGTAGCTGGTTGCCAAGGCGACAACAGGGACATGTCAGCCATCTTTAACCTTGCGGAGGCCAGGGCTGGCCCATCTGGGCAGCCCAGGGATGTGGGCGGAATGGCAATGAAGGCCTGTGATTCCTGCACAGCAAGGGGCCCTGACCCCAGAGGCGTCCACTCAATGGCCTAAAAATGCTGATCAGTGAAGCTGTCCCAATGCCTGCCTTCGGACGGGTCAATGAACGCACCAGTGCACGCATGACTGCATGAATACACCGACGGGTGTGCAAACAAATGTGCGCAGGGGGCTTGTCGCCCGACGTTTTCTGCTCTGTGGTATAAAGAGACCCCTTCACGTAGCAACGTTTTTACTGCTTGCGTGATAAGGAGTGCAGAGGAGCAGACGGGTTTAGTTGCCATGTCCCATTTTGGACCAAACGACAGAAAGATTTGCACCGGAACTTATCTTGTGCGTATCTTACTCACCGCTTCCGTTTTTTGCTGCTACCACAACAACGAGGAGTAGAGGAAACAGATTAGACGTCATCATGTAATGTCGGCCGTTGTGCGACATTGTTGTGGGCGGCCAGTCTTCCCGGCCGCGTCTAACGCACCGGCACCCCAGTGGGGTAACAAGGGACAAGGAAGGACCGTGTCCTCCCCATCCCATCGATTTATAGTTTAAAAACACAGTAAAAAGTCATTAATTGGGGTGAAGGGGGCCCCTCACACTTCTGGGCCCCGGTGCTACTGCACCTGCTGCACTATTGATAGCTACGTCACCCATGAGCCAGACCCCGACCGCTCAATTTTGTTCCATGTCAGCCACCCCTGCTACCTTTATACTGCAGTGTTCTTCTGCACAACATTTCTGGTTTGAATGTTCTCACAGCTGATTCAATAATCAAACGTTTTGCACCAAGTCAAAAATTCAAGCAAACTGATTTTACCATGCATGACTAGGAATATGCATTATCATACGATTTTAAATGTTAATGAAAACTCTTATGCCCTCGTTATGAAGGGCCCAGAATTAAGTAGAAGTAATACCTCATCCGGTATTACCAGTGCTGGCGGCATTGGTATTCTGATCCCTGTGTTATTGTGAGATAAAATGTTGATCCCTGTAGGGTCATATGGAATGGGGGAATAACCCGGGCTTTAAGTGTGCCGGGACCTGCCAGTGCTCAGCACCAGCAGTTCGAAAAAGCAGGTGCAGAGAGGGGTCCCTATCGGGCTCTACATTTTTGCCCTCACCCCCAGGATGCAAAAAATAAATCTTAACTCTGCAGCAGTACCACCCTTCACTGCCTCTGATGTAACTTCAAAGTCACATCATTTCAGAACTGAAGCATTTTCAATATTATATACAAGGAAGCCATAGTTGTAGCTTATTTATCTTATGCAACTAACAACCATTAACAAATCTTGTTGTAGGTGTAATGTTACTTGTTGTATTATATATCTGGATGCAATGACAGAACCAACAAAATACCAGTCGGGTGGCACACAATGCTAAACATAGATTTTTACCTACTCTCCTTGATTCATCTGTCTGGGAATTAAGCTATTATCCTTATGGTGTATTCTTACTTGATGTCGATATTGAACTTATGTCCTGCCTTCCATCCTTTGTAAAGCGCTCTGATATCCTTTGGGATCTTGATTGCGCTATACAAAACTTTATAAATGAAATAAAATAAAATAAGTGTCTTTAAGCCACGCACTTAATTACATCAGCCACGCCCCTTTGAGAGACACCCACATTTTTTCATCCCCATAAAAGGCCATTGACTAACGGAATAACTAATGAAAATCGGCGTTGGTTGGTGCAAGCTGCAGCGGCCTCCTGGTCAGAGCCCTGGCACTTAATACTTTACAAACTAAGCACTGTGGAGCGCACTAAACAGCGTGCCCCTTGCCAACTTCTTTGCAACTGCGCCCGCGTCTATATTATGGTATGTTACAGGGTTTTATATAGCGCATAGCTGCCCCAGCAAAGGGGCGTCCCAGCGCTGACCGGCAGAGAGATTGGGAGGCTGCAGAAAGAGGGCAGATTCCGACCAAGTTTCTGCTGCAGCGGGTCCATATGTGCTTAGGATTCCATGCAGAATTACTGCACCGTAGAATACCAGGGGCCCTATTATGTATAGGAAGCACTTTCCTTGCTTGCGCCCGGCGCACCTTAAAACAGGTGCGCCAAGTGCAGATAGAGAAAGTGTGCCGTATTACAAGGAATGCACTGCCCCAGGGCAGCTGCGAACTTTCACTGCCCCAGGGCAGCACATTCGTGTAAAAAAGAGAACGGTTTTGAAACAGCCGCTCCGTGTTTCACTCTGCAGGCGGCAACCTGTCTGCACTTTTAAAGGGGATTAGAGATCCCCCTGGAGGCGGGTGCAATGAGTGACTGCACACCTGCAAGGACCCCCTTTCCCCTTCAGAGGGCTGCTATCAGGGAGCGCATTAAACAGTGTGCCTCTTGACAACTTCTTTGCAACTTTGCATCTGGGTCTATAATAGGGTGTGGGTGCAGCAGAGGCAAAGGAATTCCCTCGTTTGCATGGGGCAACACCCTCATGCAAATGAGGGAGCCCTCTTGAGAAAATACAGCGCCAGCACTTTCAGTATCGCAGAAGGAGCTGCACAAGCATCTATGCCCCTTCTGTAATACCAAAGTGCCCCCGGTGTGCGCGAATCAGGCGCAAAGGCCCATTGCGCCCCCTCCCGGGCACCAGGGACAGTATTGCAGAATGTGTCCCAGGGGTGCAAAGTACATGTGTGGCTGTTTTGTGCCCACCGCCCCTGCGGCACGTTGGTATTACAGAAAGGGATGTAGACACTTCCTGTAATACTGAAAGCGCTGGCGCTTTCTCAAGAGGGAATCCCTTTGCCTCTGTGCCCGCACCGTATTAAAGACTTTTGCGCAGAGGCAAAGAAGCTGTCAGGAGGCGCACTGAGTACACCATTTTCAAGGTCCACAGAGGGCACCCCTCTGGAGGGGGAAAGGGGGTCTTATGGACCCCCCCGGCATGCCCTTGCAGGCGGGTGTGTCACTCACTGCACCCGCCTGCAAGGGGATCTCAGATTGCTCTTTAAAGTGTAGGTGGGTTGCCGCCTGCACAGAGAAACACAGAGCAGCTTTTAAAAAGGTGCTTCATATTTCTCTTGAAAGAGCTGCCCTGGGGGCAGCACAAGTTTGCATTATCCCTGAGGGCACCGCATTCTATATGATAGGGCGCACTTTCCCTGTTTGCACCCAGCGCGCCAGCTTAAAGAGGTGCCATGGTGCAAAAAAGGAAAAGTGCGCCCTATCTATAATAGGGCCCCAGGTGTATTAGCTAACACTGCTCCATTTCTATTACTTTCTTTGGCTGCTTTGGTGAAAACGTTATTTCACTACCAGTTGTAATGCGTACCATAAACTAATTTCTAAATCTGGGACCAGGCACTGAGCTCAGGCCCCCCCAAAAATGGCCTACCAGGGTCACTTTCATTGTGTGTCCCTGCCTGGAGAAGGCCTGCCATTTTCCGATTCAATCACGCAACCTTGTTCCGCTCATAATAAAGCCCTCCATGGCCCCTGCCCAGCCTACTTGAGGGCTAGGTTTAAGTTCTATCAGCCGGCGCGACAACTACGCTCGGCAGCACTTAGAAGCCTGGTTGTCCCTAGGTTTCGGAAAGCTCGCCTAGGGGGCAAATCCTTGGCGGTCAGAGTGGCCAACATGTGGAACACCCTGCCAAACCAACTACGACATACTATGGATCTGACCAGTTTTAAAAAACTATTAAAAACACATCTGTTTGAACAAGCCTTTTAGATTCCCGGTATATGCTGTCTTTGTTTCTTCTACGCGCCAGGACAGTCTCGACTAACAGTGCGCGATACAAATCAGCCTATAACATAACATAACATAACATAATAGGAGCATGGCACCCAGTTGCGGTCCTTGCAGGTAACAGCGGTGGGCGGTGGGGCCAGGTAAGGGGGGGATTTTGAGGGACGATGCAGAGGGAAAATTAATGGTTTATTTAATTTTCCCTTGGCATCGTCCCTCGAAATTCCTTCTTACCCAGCCCCACCTCCCCGCTGCTGTTACCTGCACGGACCGCGGCTGACAGCACCTACGTACAGGTAATGTCTGAGTGATGTAGGAATTGCTCCAACCTGGCTTCAGGTTCTTGTGAAGGTAGACATCAACCCCCTTTTCTTGGGGGTATTTTTTTTTGTGCGTGTGCAGTTTTATGTAGGCGAACTCAACCTGAAGGTATCAGAGCACTTTACATGAGCACTAGTGGCATTACAGAGGAACACATTCATTTTCAGGCACAGGGAGGTTAAGTGATTTGTCCAGAAGTGAGCCACCCGCCAGAGTCGAACCTTGTTCCCCAGCTTCAAAGTTGGCCACTGCGCGGGGGAAGGTGTGTGGCACCCTCCTAAGTGAGCATGAATGTTTGGCCAGCCCTCTGGGGCTGGCCAAACATTCATGAGCACTTTGCATGTTCTCCACCCAGGCTGCATTACAGCCTGGGTGGAGAACATATCCATGCTCCCATTCTCCACCTGAGTGGGGAACCACGGCGCACTGACAAACCACAACTCTACACTGCAGTGTTGTGATTTGATTGGCTTAGGGGTGCCTATCCTGCTTCCTGTCGGAAGCCAGGAAGAGGATGGAGAGGAAGGAAGAGAAGCGGCGGCTGGCCAGCCGGTCCGTTGGCAGGAAAGGGATTTTTTTATTTCTCCCCCTTGCCCTCCCCGCCCCACTACTGCTGCGAGGGAGCAGCCCTGACTGCCCCTGTGTGCATGGTCCCCAGAACTGCACAGCATGGTCTGCACCAGTCAATGCCGTGCGGGTACTGTTTAGGTCTCGCCTATGCAGAGCGCATGTGCTGAATAGGAGGGCCTTTAGCCGCCGCTCTGCTCATTTTCAAGCACACACTTGTACTTGTGGCGGTATCCACCTTGCGGGAGCGAGCAGCGGCGCGCATGCTAATTGGCTGCTCTTTGCTCCCGCAAGGCGGATGCCGCCACAAGCACAAGTGTGCTTGAAAACAGCTGCTGCTTGTCTAATTGTCTTTTTTTTTCTAGAAAAAACAAGGGGGACCCTAAAGGTGGCTGTGGACCAAGGGTATGAATCAATTATTTTAGGAGAACAATGGTCCAAAGCAATTTCCAAAGATGTGAAGCGATAATAAACAGACCATAATAGGCTGCTATAGATTTATCCAAGTCCAGCCGGACATGGAGTTTATTTACCGAATAAACAATGAATTTGTAACATCTCAGTACATGAGCAGCGTTTCAATGTTGTCGGGCACAGTCCTGTGCCATACTCAGAACAAAAGGAACACAGTGGAGAAATAGAGGGTAGCTTAGTGAGAAAGGAAGAAATGTAGAAATTTTCGCAGGCAAAAGGGAAGTGAGCTAGCAGAACACTTTTTAGATCAGTGTTACAAGTGTTTTCCAGAATAGTACATACAGAAAGTAATACACATTGGTTTCACTGTATGACTACTTGTCTAATTAGCTTTCACTTTTGTGCGCACACCACTCCCGGGCTTTTTTTTGTTGCTTTTGTTTAGCATCCGAGCGGCCGTGCTTGTTCACAGAGCATCCTATCTGACAATTTGTTTTTGTAGACAGGTCCTTTTTCAAACATCATGGCCGTCAGGCAGTCTCCCTGTCTGCAGTGTCGACGGTCATCTGTCCATCACCCGAGCAACATTCTTTTAACTTCTTCTAACAGCCTTGCCTGCTCATTTTCTCACCTCTACTCAAGTAAATATTACTGATATACTTACGGCAGGAACATTAATGTCAGGCATGCGTTCCTTCCTCTCCGAACCTCCTGCCTGCCTCGTGCGGCGCTGCTGCACACAAACAGCGCCTTCATCTGCCCTCCTCAGGCACACTGACAGGCCCCACCCCCTCGCCCTGGCAGGACTCAGCTTTCATTCAGTAGTCACCGAGGCCACGCCCCCGGCGGTAGGACTGTGCCGTTCCTGCCTTTACTTCCCTTCTGCTGGAAGCGGGTCCTTCTATCACATGAATGCTTTCATTCAATTAAAGGCATCGCAAAGTAAACTCTGCTTAATTTTAATGGGCCAGCCGGCGTACCAGAAAAATCACTGCGTTAGGGTTTAATTAACGCAATGGAAATTTTACGTGGAAATATTCAAACCATGCATTTTACTTTGGAATAAGACCTCGTCCATTCGAAAACACCGAAAGGCCAAAGTAGTTGCCGTGTGCTAGGAGCTACAGTTTCTCTGTGCGCCCACAATAATAAAACAAGCATTGGCATAGCCAATAGGTCTCGCCTTCGGGACCTTATAAGTGTTTAGCCATGCAAGGATATTGTGCTGCATAATTAAATACTTATAAGCTCCCAAAAGCGAGACCTATTGGCTGTGCCAATGCTTGTTTTGACATTCCCATTGTAGTGCCTATGATAGGCACCACTGTGGGAACGTCAAAGAACCGCCCGCCGGTGACTGAAAAAGTCATAATTTGGCGGGCAGTGCGAACACTGGTTTGGCGGTGCAGCTGCAGGGTGGTCCCACTCCTGCACCGCCAAACTCATAATCAGGCCCTAAGTCACTTGTAAGTAGTACCTTTAGATCCACTATGCCTAGATGCATATTGTGTAGAAGTAGGACATGCCAAAAAAACAGCTGACATGTCTCTGTAGTATCAGAATTCAAAGTGCTATTTTACTGTATGGCTAAACCTGCTGTTCATTGTTTATAAATACATATTTAAGGGTAGACTTCATGTTCCTATTATTTGGCTGAGGAAAGACCTAAGAAATCAGACTTCACAGTACTCTGGTATAAATTAAACATCTAATTCACTGGTAAAGTTATATCGCTGGTACATATGTATCAGAGATGTTTAATATAAAAGGTGTGCATCTCTGCCTCTACACTGGATCTGCCAGATGCCATCCCCTAAGGTGATTGTAATTAGGTTTCACTAGTCCATAGAGAAAGTGTGAATGTCCCCCATGAAGAATCTCCTAGAGAAGATATGTCATTATGGGAAGCTTCTTGTGGAATATTCCGACTTGAAGGCCGGGTGGGTTTATTACAAGAACACCCACTCCACTAATCTCATGAGGAGGGAAGACCACTTATACACCAGACAACAACACCTAGGCCTGGCAGGAACTCTGATGGAATCATATGTGTACTACAACTGTGCTCTGCAATAAGCCTGCTTTTGCTGTTCACTTTTTCATAGACATGCTACTGCTGGTCACCCTAGGAGATGGCCTGGGCCAAGCTAGGCGTTCGCTAAGGAGGAGATGGAGGTCCTCATTTTAATGGACCATCCAATGGGAGGGTTGACAGCGCCAGCATTGGAAGTGGCATTCAGCCATCTTTGAAAGTCGCCATAGTTTTGCTTTCTATGGCTGGTTTGCGGTAAAGTTACAAGAAATGCCTTTCTTAAAATAGGTTTAAATACACATCACCAGTCATTAGTCTCGGCTACTGTAAGAAAGGCTCCCAGCCTAAACATCAGCTGGACTTGGAAAAGGACAAGAAAAATGAGAAACCTGCTGTGGCCTGTTTGGGAAGGAAAGCAGGCCTTTCGTCCTTCTGTCCCTTGTACCCAATATTTAGTCCTACCTCCCAAGGGCCAGAGCATCTGGGCTCGCTTAATCTCATATTGAAGAAAGATAAATTCAGGCAACTTTGTGGAAGAATGAGCTGAGCAGTTGCTATTGGATTTTGGCTAGAGCCTCACCGAGGTAAGTGGTTGAGCTTGTTTCCCACAACTATCTGTGTTCTGGCAATTAATCTTTCAATAGCAGATTTTTTGACTTCTAAAGGACCAGGACAAGGAGCAGAGGCTACCATATTTCTTGGTTGGTCCTACTTTAAGTTGAGTTTTATAGGGCTGTATCCATCCATGTCTCTCAATTTTGGGCAGCCGTAGGATTTTGATTCTCTAACAAGTAACTTAGGGCCTGAATACGACATTGGCAGTGTGGGAGCAGGCTGCCACGCCACCACCCCACTCCCACATCACCAAACCTGCCTGCCCGCCAGATTACGAGTTAATTCAAGGTTTGGCAGGCGGGCTGTGGGGCAGTGAAGCGGCGGTGCAGTTTAAAGAGTCATAAGTGGGCCTTAGATCTACACTGCCGCATGACTGCCAATGCATGTTCCTGCACGGCCATGCAAGAACAGGGGTACATGCACACAGCGAGGCACAACATATGTCCCCCTGCATGCACGCTCATGCACAGGGTCAACACGGGGCCCTGTAGGACCCCCTTTATTTCCCCACCACCAGCCTTTTCAGGGCAGGCTCACCTCCATGAAAAGGCAGAGGGTGGGGAAACTGGTAATATGCATGGCAGTGCTGCAGCGGCACCCCCATGCATATTGCTTCCTCAGACTGCTGCGCCACAACCAGGGATTGCGGATTCCTGGTGGTTGTGGCGATCCCAAAGTGCTCCGAAAGCTGTACTCCTAATACGGCCGTCTGCCAGTGGCATAACACAGGCCCCCCACAGTCCCCACCTCCATGTACCCAGCAGGGGGCCCCCTCAAGTTTTGTTACGCCCCTGCATTCGGACGGCTAGTGAGGAGGTCCCCGACCGCCACAAAACCTCCACTGCGAGTTTGGTGGTCCGATGGACTGCCAAACTCATAATCAAGGCCCTTAGTCTGAAGAGAAGAAAGAGAGAAGGTGAAGAAAGCAAAGTGACTCCTGGAACAACATGACTTCCACAGCCAAGATGTTCAAGTTTGTCCTACTCAAAGCTTGTGTCGCCAAACCCGGAGGCTTCAGTAGGAAGCGGAAGCTGACAAATCTGGCCTTATGGACCCCTTCTCAGCCTCAATGTCCTACTAAGCTTCAGAAAAAAGACTAAGGGCCTTATTTAGAGTATGACAGATGTAAAGCTCCATCACAAAAGTGGCAGATTCCCATCAGTCGTTTTTCAAGTGCATTATAGCCTATGGTAATACTGTGGAAAGGCTATCTGCCATGTTTTGAGAGGAATTCCCCCCACACCCAACTCTATATAAAGCATAGGCCTGGGATGCTTTCAGTTATGGATCCCGGCCTCATCCAGTTAAATCAAATCAATGACATGATTGGAAACTCTCTTGAACCGGATACAAACAGGCAACGTTTACTAACCAAAACATAACATCACAACAAAACCCATCTTTGATCTGATTACAGCAATTTCACACTTTTATCTAACAGTTCCATCTTCAAAATCTGCAAAAAATGTTTAGAACTATTCACAAATGCGGATTGCTGGATACGCTGCACAGCACTCAGGCCCTTTCTTGATCTCATTCTACCGAGCCTAAACAGGTAACACAACCTTCATCCTTGAGGGGCAATCCCTGATCTCTGACCAAGCATAACACCTGCTGGGAACCCACCACTCCCCACCTCCAGGTATCAAGGAGGTACCCCAATGCCATGTGACGGGGAGCTCCAGCCCGACACCCTATACTGCTGAATAAAAAGGTGAGTCTCCACCCCCAACCTGGTGTGAAATGTTCTTTCAAAATGAAACTTGTCAGACCACCTCAGTGCTGTCCTAAAGTTAATGCTGAACAGGTGGCTTAACATTCAATTTAACAGTTGGTGTGGCTGCTATCCTGCCATGCCAAACCCAGGGTCTCTTGTTTTAATTCAAGGGTATGGGTTGGTGGGTCATGCAAGCAGCACGCGTTCCAACTGTGTTGGGTCCTGTGGTTGCGGGAGCAAAGAAGGAATGCTGAAGATGACAGTGCCCTATAAACTCACCTGTTCCCACAACAAGAGGACCCTCTGGTAATGCAGTCAATGTGGTACCTATTTCGGACCACCTTGCATGGGATTTGCCATTCAGAATATCCCTGGTCTCCTTGTGCGACCCCTGTCCTATCCCCTGCTCTTGACCAAAGAGGCGCACGGGGAGGGTTAGGGATCCAAAGGAGATCCTGGCCTAGCATAGCACCACCCTGAATTTGGGGAGTGATCTGAATGTAAGCTTACAGAGTGTCAGCAGGAAAAGGGGATCACGTTTTCCCAGTGACAAAGTAACCAAGGTGGCAACAGATTTTAAGTTTGTCTCGTTCACAGTGTTTTGTACCAAAACTGAAGGCGATTATGGAGCCTTACATTCGGTGTATCCAGCCTTATGGCGCCATTGCTGGCTACAAAATCCTACCTTGCCACACTGGAGAACTTTGACTTCCATCCGAGAGGCTAAGACCAAAGGTAAAATTATTCATTTGTTTTTGGATCACCAGATTTAACCCAATCCACGCACTATCTCAGTTGGCCTGAAAAGGTGTCTCGTCACGCAGGTCCTATTGACCATCATTGTGTTCTTACTTTCCCATTGTTTATTATGGGACTTTTGACAGTTTCTTTAAAAACTCAAAGCTCCTGATCCCCTTAACCAATTGTTATTATTCCGCTGCTGTTTTGTTTATTAAAGTGTTTTTCTATTTACTAAACTGGTTTGAGAATTGTACTGTTTGGTTTCCAGACTTTAATGCTGTTTTGATGCTGAATACATACTTTGCACCTATTTTCTGTAGAAGTCATAGCAATGAGGCCTAATCCTAGGGCGATATCTGGGCTTGGGCATATATGGAGCAGGCACCAAGGGGTGAGCCTAAGTCAACTACCTAATTGGATGGGGCTATATGTTCAGGGACTTGCTGTAGTGCAGAATCTAGGCATTTCTTCCGCTATCAGATCAATCTGAGACAGGAAGCCTGCTTACATCTTATTTATTTGAGGAAGCTGACCTGCCTGTGAGAGCAAACACAACTACCCCCGGGTACTGGATAAGACTGGGATTATAACTCATGGAAAGGCCTAGCCCATGAATTAACGATGGTGGGCGAGATCAGCGAGTATGAACTGTTCTGGGACCCCAAGAGGTAGCTCCCTGTCATGGGAGATTACAAGAAGCCGCTATGGAACTTTAACTGCCCTGGAATAATCATATCGCTATGAGGAAGTGACCTACACTATCTATAAATGCAACAGAAGAACAAGTGCAGGAAGAACTAAGTATTGGGTCAGGGGCAGGAGCTTCCCCTACACTTGCTTCTATATATTATCTGCTTCAGCTTCAACAGGAGGAGTACAGAAAAGAGTCACTGGCCTTGAAGACTTCCCATCTAAAATCTCAGGTGGTGATGTGAAAAAGTCTAAGAATATGGATATTCTTCACAGCAGCCTTAACGATGGTGAGTCTCAGACTGTATTCATGAAAAAATCTTCTCAAGGCATCAAAATTCAAATAAAACAACATGATGACAAATTGAAGGCCATGGCACAGAAAATGGAAGATGTGAAGAATAGGATGCAGCGTAATAAAATTTGTGTACTGCGGGTTCCAGATGGACATTAAGGGGATGAACGCCTGCGCCATATTGTCCATCTCTTCCAACAGGCTTTCCCTAACTCAACGACTGGAAAATTGATTGTCAGGTACAACGGGTCCACAGATTTGATTTACAAGAGGACCTTTTTGATTAGGCAACATATATTCAGTTAGCCCACATGAAAAAGCCAGTGGAAAATTCTTTGTTACATCGGATTCCTTCTGCAAAACAATGGAACGTCACTGGCGCTGTGGGAAACCATTTAATCATTCCAGATGTTAGGGGCCATTGTCTCCCTATTGGAGCTTGCCAATCTTAGGATCTGTCTCTAGGGCCAAACAATTTATTGTCAAGATCCTATAAGGGCACAATGTCTGATTAGACAAAGGGGGGGGGGGGAATCCAAAAACAATGCATTTGGTGACTCTACTCCTTAATGAGCCTCTGTAGGCCGATTTAGAAGGCTTGTCTTTGCTATTGCTTTTTCATTTTTTTCTATTAGGGGATTGGCAGGGGGCAGGATGGAGGGGGGATTTTGAAATAGAAATTTTGTTTTTCCTTTTTTTAAATTTTCTTCTCTCCTCTCAAACATGTTTAGTGGCATTAAGCACAAGGTAACAAATGGGGTAGCCCTGATTTTTATTATGGGCAAATTATAATCAAGAGCATAATAACCTATTACTCACTATAGTGAACCGCCTAGGAGGTGGGGTTTGTAGTTGAACAGGTTCCTTATCCACGAGAGGGGGGGGATTGGTCGGCTAAAGGTCACAAGCCTAGCTTAGTTGCATGACAGGCATGAGTGAGTTTGGTTGGTAGGGCAGAGGAACTCAGGTGGGGGGTGGGTGGGGGAGAAGGGGTGGACGATGTGTGAAATTGGACAATTGTGTTGGGGCGAAGGTGCCCCACAGGGCTTACAACATTGTAAGGGGTTTCGCAAGAAGGGAAGTTGGGAAGTTTTATTCGGAAAAACGTGCGTAGGAATGTAAACAGATTTTTATTATATTGCAAATAACATTGAAGGTGGTCACTTCCAGGGGATTGAAATTGTCAGTTGGAATATAAATGGTATGTATGTCAATGCAACAGTGAGGTATATTACAGAGGAACTCTGTACCCTTAGACCTCATCTTCTCTGTATACAAGAGACTCATCTTAACAGCAGAAAGTGCCATCGTTAAAAGGTATAGGCTATTATACTCTGGCAGCAGCAGGGATTTACACCACTCAACGGGGGTTGACTGCTCTCTAAGGGACAACAGTGGACTGCTCATAGGGTTAAGCTGGACGAAGCTGGGTGTTTACTAATTGTCAGCATAGGTAATAACCATATACAATTAAAAATGTGTGTGGTCTACGCTCCAAACGTTGATGATCCTACTATGTTTAATCATCTTCTCAGCGAGCTTAGCATGTGGTCAGAGTCAATAATTTTGTGTGGAGATTTTAATCTCGCCATGCATCCTGGGTTAGACTCCACCACGCCCATGGACACAATTCATGGCGTATGAAAAGGTCAAGGACTGCTATTCAGCAGATTCTCACTACACAAACGCTCTTGGATGTCTGGCAGGCCTGTCGGTGGGGTGGGGGCGGGGCAGGTTGAACCAGGGTTCACATTTCATTCTAACCCTCATAGTACATCCTCTCGCCTGTTCCTTTTTAGCAGTAATTTTCTACCCATGGTGTCTATTAGACTGAAGCTATGGATCATTTTGATCACAAATTGCCGTTAGACCCTACATATGTCCATTTTATGAGGACCTGTCTTAGCAAATTCATTAGTGACAATAGAGGCTCTACTAGTACAATCATGGTTTGGGATACCTTAAAAGATTATGTGTGGGGCCAGACAACCAGTTTCATTATTCATAAAGATACAAATGAGCATCTTAAGGTAGCGGGTTGTGGAATTGGCTGACCAGACTAGAGCTGGAATACTCATTATGTCATAAATGTCAGGGCAGTCATGATAGCATTTTGGTATATTTGGATTTATGACAATGCTAAAGGTCAAACTAAAGAAGAGAATTTGGGAAAGACCTTGTGCCAGATATTGTATGAAGCGTTAATCTTACTTTGAGAATAGCAAGGAGATGTGGCACCTGCAGGCTTTGCAACTAAAGGAAACAAGCATTTGCAATGCAATCGGTCTCGCATTAGCAAAGTTTGAGCTATTGGTATTGTAAATGACAAATTTTGTATTTATGTGTTGGTTTTGAAAATAGCTAAATTAATAGCTTTGTCATTTACAATTCCAATAGTTTTAACTTTCGCAAATGTGACACCTTTAGCATTTGTAATGCAATATGTGTTGTATTTATGTGACTTAGATGTATTGATTTTTTTTAAAACAATTTTTATTAGTTTTAAACAATCAGTTACAAAAGATCATTGCATCCTTACCCATGTACCACTGCCCGCCTTTCGGACCCTTATTCTCTTAACCTTGTGTTATACTCATTGTCATATAGCATTATTCAACAGTATACCATTGTAACATCTTCTTTATACTACTCCTAAATCCCTCCCCAGACCCTCCCCTAACCCTCCCCCCCGGTGTGTCACACTTTAAGCACCAGGTCAAACCGTATTTTGCATTTGTGCTGCAATGTAGCCATTTCTAATGTGTTCCTGTAAGGGGTTTTGCAATGCCTAGAAGTCTCCTCCTATTTCTCTTCCTGATTGAGATCAGCTAGCGCTTGCACCATCACTTCCCAGGCATTCACAGTTTCAAGTGCCTTCTCATTCCTTGAACGTTTCACCTGTTGAAATCTGAGTGTACTCTCACTGCTGGCCCATTTTTGCATCTCAGCTTTCCATCTCCCACTACTAGGGCCCTCCTTTGCTTTCCAGTGCCTCGTTATTTCCCTTTTAGCTAACAATAGCCCCAGGTCCACAAATGTACTAGTCAGCTTTGTTTTGGATGTGTGGGGGAATCAGTGCAGTATGCAAGTTGTAATATCAAATGTTAACTTCCTCTCCGTCACCTCATTCAGAATATTCCCAACTTCCTTCCAATAATTTCCTAATTTTGGGCATTCCCACAACATGTGTTCCAGCTCCACCACCTCACTTCTGCATCTAGGGCATGCTGCCTCCTCCACTTTGAAGTACTTCCTAATCCTACCAGGTGTCAGATACGCTCGGTGCAGTATAAAAAAGTGCACCAATTGGAACCGTGCGTTCCTCGTGCCCTTCCAAGCACTGCGTACTATTTGCTCCCACGAGGTTTCTGGTATAGGTTTCCCAACCCCCGTTTCCCACTTTAACCGCAGATCTTCTAGGGGCGCTAAACCTTCATTTAACATTCTGGAGTACAAGCATGTGACCGCTTTAAAAGTTCCAGCCGCCATTACCACATATTGGCATGCCATCGTTGTTTTGGGTTCTATTGACCTTTCTCGCCAATGCAGCAGTATTGCAGCGCTAACGCTGCATGCAACAAGAAATCACCCCTTGGCAAGTCATATCGTTCCTGCAAGGCCCCGTAAGGCAGTAGCGCCCCGTCTTCATATAGATCCCCAATCATCTGGACCCCAGCCTGTTCCCAGTCCATCAACGGTGTCCAGTCACTCTTATGAGGTAATGCCGTAAGCATCCCCAGCGGGATTTCAGGCGCATACGGGTGTAGCACTCCCGCCCTACGTTGACTACGATTCCAACACATGCGCAGTGTTTTCTCCTCCAGGGAAAGATCGGCCAGGTCTAGTTTCTGTTGTAAAATTATAAAGGACAAAACATGTCGTGGCATCCCCTTCCCTCTCAGATTTTCGGGACCCCGAAACTCCCTTGCAACCTCCTGTGTTAGCACCTGGAGTTGTGCCGCTAGGTAGTATATTTCAAAATCTGGAACCGCTAGGCCCCCATCTACTTTCGGTCGCACTAGCTTTGCCTGGGCAACTCGTCGCCTACCGGTTCCCCAGATAAAGCCTATCATCAAGGATCTCAAAGATTTAAAGACTGAGTTCAGTATCCAAACAGGTAGTGTCCGAAAGTAATATAGCAGTTGTGGGAGAGCCACCATTTTTAATAAAGCTATGCGGCCCATCACAGACAGCGGGAGTGTGGACCAGAAGCCCACACTACCCTTTAATGCTCTCATACATCGCCCAATATTTCCTTCTAGCATGTCATCAGCCCCATGGTATATATGTACACCTAGGTATACCAGGCATGTCGGTTCCCAGCGCACCCCTCTTGACCTCTCCGGTGGGCGCCCATCTCTCCTTATCGGGACCAGGCTTATCTTGGCCCAATTTACTCAGAGCCCTGACACATCTTCAAACCCCGACAACAGATCCACCGCTCCATACAACGCCGCATCAGCATCTCCTAGAAACATCATTAAATCATCCGCGTAGAGTGAGATATATTGCTGATCCCCTCTGAAATCTAGGCCCTCATAGTGCCGCCCCAGTCGCGCTCTCACCGCCAGGGGTTCTATCGCTAGTGCAAACAGTAATGGGGAGAGCGAGCAGCCCTGTCTCGTTCCACGAGCTACTCCATATTGGGGGGATATCAGCCCACCTACTTTCACCCTGGCTACCGCATCGTTATACAGCACCCTCGTCCAGCCCACAAAATCTTCTCCTAGTCCAAAACGCCCCAATGTCGCATGTAGATGCCGCCACTCTATGCTATCAAAGGCTTTTTCAATATACACTGACAGCACCATTGGGTTCGGGATGTCTGGTCGCTCCTCTCCCATAATCCTAATCAATTTCCGTATATTGTTGGCTGTATTTCTAGTCGGAATAAACCCCTCTTGGTCTTCGTGAATCAAACCTGTCATGTGTTGCAGCAGGCGGGTCGCCAAAATCCTACTCAGTACCTTGTAGTCCGTGGTCAGCATTGATAGTGGTCTATAAGCCGCAATATCCGTACTATCTCTTCCAGGTTTTAAAAGTGGGATAAAAAGTGCTTCCCTCATAGAATTGGGGAGGCGACCCAGCTCCTTCGCTTCTTTATAGACCTCAAGCATTCGTGGAGCTAATAGGTCAATAAACTGTAGATATAATTCTATCGGCAGCCCATCCACTCCCGGCGTCTTATTACGGGCCATATGTTTAATGGCACTCCGAACTTTGTCTAGCGTGACCTCCTGACCCAAACACCTCGCTTGTCCCTCGTCTGCCTGCGGGAGGGGGACAATTTCCAAAAAGGCTTCTATGTCGGAATCCCCAGCTACTAGGGAGCTTTCATATAACTTCTCATAATAATCGAGGAACCTGTGCAAAATTTCTCGTTGCGTGTCACCCCCCTGGTCTGTTAATGCCAATATCCGTGAATTCCATTTCACGGGGTTGGCTAGCCAGGCCAACAGCGTCCCTGCCTTGTCACCCTCGGCATGCGCTCTTGTTAGATAGGCTTAATAATCATAATTTCTCAACCTTTCAACCTCCCCGTCACAGCTTCTTTGGCATCCACCACCTCCTCCTGCACCTCAGGGTGGGCAGGTCGTGCTAACTCAGCTGCCTTCAGCTTGCTCTCAGCTCTATCCACTTCCTGCAACTGAACCTTCCTCACCCCCACGTGCTTGCTGATGCAAATCCCACGTATCACTACCTTAAATGCATCCCATTCTATCGCCCTCGTGGTTGCTGTGTTCGCATTCTCATTAAAGTAGAGTGTTATTGTCATGCACGCACCTTCTTTGTCTCGGAAGTGTCCTGGATTCACGATGCTAAACACCCTGCCTCCCCCTGTCACCTTCCGGGGGTCAGTAATAGCACTAACACCCAAACGGTAACCAGGGGGAAAACAGGGGAACAAAACAAGGGTAGGAAGGGGAAGAACAACAACACTCCACCGTCTTCTCCACCTCAGCGGATACTCGATCTTCTTTAAATGTCACTGTAGTAAAATACAAGAAAAATGAGTGAAAACAATCCCTCCCCTTAATGTTCCTAAATTAAGGATTGTGATGTGATGTACCTTTAGAAAGAGGAGGGAGATGATACGGAAATAAAGCAGAATAACTTGAACTCCAATATCTGCCTTGATATGGTTCATCAAATTCAACAGAAATCTAAATGCAATAGGACAATATAAGTAAAGCGTAAGTCACACTTCAGCTAATGTATCTCTTCTATTTGTGTTACAAATCAGTCCTCAGGATCGGTTTGTTGATAGGTAAGCCCACCTCTAAATCCAGCCAATGCTTGAATAGCCGTAATGGCACAGAGCATTGACTGGATTAAGTGAGGGGATAAAAAGAAAAGAACGGGAAGGAAAGGAAGGGGACAGCAGGGAGGGAGATCTGAAAGACACAACCAGAACACACACATAAGACTAGTTGCTATGTTTTACACATTATACAGCTCTAAACAATACTATAACAAGTTATACCTGAAAAGAGAAGAATAAAGCCTTGTAGATGTGTAGAGGCAACGTAGGGGTTTGGTACGGTGTAACTAAAGAAGGTACAAAATACAAAAGCATATGAGAGATCCCTGGGAATGGAATTCTAGCTTTCACGTATCAATCCAACAATACATGACATAGGACATACCTAATGAGTGACTCTACTAAACCTCACAGGGGAAGAGTGTAGACCACACCTCCAGAACCCCTGTTAATAGAAGAGCCAATATACAGTTAACACCTTAATCCAATAAAAGCAAACAGTGTTTCTCCACACATTATATTTCCCCACAAGGCTCCACAGGAACTCACGAAGTTCAATACACCAACTAATACTTCTTAGTTGGTTATATGACTTAATCCAATTCACAAGGCAAGGAAACAGAACTGGGATATATGCTATCCAATGTCTGATAGCACACTCAAAACCACCTCCGTTGGCCGACAATACCAACCGAGCCAAATCCAAAGTAACTTAACAGCACAGCTCCTGACATACGATAACCCCGTATCGCATTCTAGAGAAGCTAAACAGGAACACTATCCGAGAGTACCGGTCGGCTAAGAAGCCCCGTGGTGCGAGGCACCCGTACCGCACCAGGAACGAAGAATCCACCTCTGAGACTTATCCGGACAGGAATTCCCGACAACGATCCCCCGGCTGCCATTCTTTTAAACGAGATCCTCGCGGGAATACAGCGCGTCGCGGAGGAACATGGGAACGGTAGTTTTTTCCCGGAGCATACCGGGATATGTAGTTCGCAAACCGCGAACATGACAGTACATCCCTCTCTCAACAGCGGGGTCACGGGCCCGGCTTCGCGGGACATCTCCGATGAAAAGCAGACACCATCTTGGGGGCATGGACACCCAGCGCAGGCTCCCACGAGTTCTCTTCCGGCCCGTACCCCTTCCACGACACCAGATACCACAATTTACTCCTCCGATACTTGGAGTCCAGAATCCGTCGAACCTCATACTCCATCTCACCCTGCACCAGCACTGGGGACGGGCGAAGGTGGCCTCTGGAGAAGGAAGGTTTCAATAAAGAGACATGAAACACCAGATGGGTGCGGAGATGGGAAGGGAGCTTAAGTTTCACCGCCACCGGGTTCACGCGTTTCAGCACCCTATAAGGTCCAATGAATCTCGGGTTGAACACACTGTGTTTCCTGAAACGCAGATTCCTCGTGGACAACCACACTTCATCCCCTGCACAGTACAACGGACCTTGCCTCTGATGTTTATCAGCAGCAGCCTTGTACTTGAGCTTCACAGCCCGCAACTGATCCTGCGCTTTCACCAGAGTCTCCTTAATATGGGCCACCCTATGTGCCACCCCTGGAAGCAGGGAGTCTGATTTCGGCTGCACAAAAGGAAGAAAACGAGGGTGTCTGCCATACACACAATAGAATGGAGTGTTCTTGGTGGAACCGTGCTGGGCGTTGTTGTAAGCCACCTCTGCCAGCCACAAGTAGTCCACCCAATTATCCTTATCATTATCCACATAGCATCTCAAGTATTGTTTAAGAGTCTGGTTCAACCGTTCAGTCTGGCCATTGGTTTGAGGGTGAAAACTGGTGGAAAGGGCGGAGTTTACATGCAATGAAGAACACCATTTCTTCCAAAATTGAGCAGTAAACTGCGACCCCCTGTCTGACACAATGACACTTGGTAGGCCATGTAACCTCACCACGTTAACCAGAAGTAGTGCCGCCAACTGACCTGCTGAAGGTACTTGTTTACAGGCCACGAAATGCCCCATCTTGGACAGATAATCGACCACCACCATAATGGCCGTACAACCCTTGTCAGCTGGCAGACCTACGATGAAATCCACCGAAATCCGATCCCAAGGGATCGTCGGAGTAGGGAGAGGCTGCAGCAACCCCTGCGGGCTGGCGTGGTCAGATTTCATCCTTGCACATTGAGCACATGCAGACACCCATCTTCCAATATCAGGCCTCACAGATGGCCACCAGAACTGTCTCAATACACGCTCCAGAGTCTTGGCAACACCGAGATGTCCTGCACTAGGTGACTCATGGCACCATACGTAGACCTGCTTTCTCAAGGCCCGGGTAGGTACCAGCAACCTGTCATGAAACACTGGCAGGGCCCCATGCAGCTTCCATTCCTGATGACACCCAAGCCAAGTCTTCCAGACAAAGGTGTCCACCCCTTTCCTGACATCCCTCAAAAAGGTATCAGGTTGCAATACACACACCACTCTATCCGGAGCCACAATGCTAGCCTCAGTCTTCTCCGCATAAGGGGAACAGGATGACTGGCGAGTGAGAGCGTCTGCCTTCTTATTGTCAGCTCCAGGGCGAAACGTAATGATGAAATTAAATCCTGAGAAAAACATCATCCACCTGAGCTGTCTGGGTGACAGATGTCGCGCAGCAGACATGAATTGTAAATTCCTATGATCGTAATAAACAGTAACCACATGCCGAGCACCCATGAGGAAGTGTCGCCATTCCTGAAAAGAGTCACGTATGGCCAGCAACTCTTTTTCGGCGATGTGATAGTTCAGTTCAGCCGGATTCAACTTACGAGACATATATGCCACCGGGTGTAACTGACCCGTATCCGTATGGCGTTGAGATAAGATAGCCCCAATCGCGACCTCCGAGGCATCCGCCTCCACGATATAAGGCTTGTCCGGGTCAGGATGGGACAATACAGGAGCCGAGACAAACGCCTCCTTGAGGGCCACGAAGGCAGACTGCGCTTCCTCAGACCACACAAATCCCTTCCCTTTTCGCAGTAGCTGAGTGATAGGCGCCACCAACCGAGAGAACTGATCGATGAAACGCCTATAGAAATTGGCAAAGCCTATGAAACTTTGGACATCACGTACATTGGTTGGAATAGGCCAATTCCTTACCGCCGCCGCCTTCCTCTCTGCCATCTCCTGCCCCTCCGGACTCAGCATTACCCCCAAAAACTCCACAACACGAACATGGAAATCACACTTACTAATTTTGCAGTACAGATGGATAGCCTGCAAAATAGTAAGCACCTCAGCAACGTGTTGACAATGCAAAGACTCTGTTTCCGAATAGACTAGAATATCGTCTATATAGACGATCACATAACGGTCCAAGATGTCACGGAACACGTCATTCAAAAAGTATTGAAAAGCCGCAGGGGCATTGCAGAGCCCGAAGGGCATTACTCTGTATTCAAAGAGACCATATCTGGTCTTGAATGCCGTCTTCCATTCGTCCCCACTGCGCATGCGGACCAGATGATAAGCCCCCTTCAAGTCGAGCTTTGTAAAAATAGTGGCCTTTTTTACCTGCTCCAATAAAACACTAACCAGGGGCAAAGGGTACCTGTTCTTAATGGTAATGGCATTCAGTGCTCGAAAGTCCACACATGCGCGCAGCTCTCCATTAGCTTTAGGTATGAAAAATAGAGGCGAGGCGGCTGGGGATTTGGAAGGGCGGATAAAGCCTATTTCCAGCAGTTTGTCCAGATACTCTCGGAGATGCCGGTTTTCGGGTTCCGTTAAGGCATAGATCCTTCCACAGGGGATGGTTGCACCTGGGACCAGATCGATTTGACAGTCGTACTGTCTATGCGGAGGCAGCCCCTCTGCTTGTACTTCATTGAACACCTTGACAAATGAAAGATACTCAGCAGGGAGCTGAACACATTTTTCCGCAGCTGTGGCGATACAAGACCCGCCTAATAAGGCTTGAGCAGGTTTCGTGGTTTCCCGTAAACAATGATGCAGACAAAACTCTGAACTCATGTGCACTGTTCTAGTGTCCCAGTCTATACTCGGGTTATGTCTCTCCAACAATGGCAACCCAAAAATGATGCCATATTGGGGAGCCCTGATGACCCCAAACGTAAGAAGCTCATGGTGTGTGTCCTCAAATATCACCTCGATATCTCCGGTTTCATAACTAATGGGACCCATGCTTAGCTTCCTCCCATCCACAGCGTACACTTCCTCAGGCGTCTCCTTTTGCACCAGAGTTATGCCCAGGCATCGGGCCTCTTGTAAGTCAATAAACATGCCTGTTGCCCCTGAATCCACCATTGCTGAGGTTACTACTGCTTTCCCAGCCAGCATCAATACTATGGACACAAAAAGACGGTTCGTCACCTGTTTCGATCTGCCACTCAATGAAGGGACATAGAGAGGACTCCAAGAAACCCCTTCTTGTTTCCTAGAGTCTGTTAGTTTTCCGATGCCTTTTCTGCCTCGGCAGCGGCCACCCTGTTACCCCGGAATCGGTTTGATTTAGGTTTCACAGGACACTCCCTCACATAATGGCCCTTCTTCCCACAATATAAGCAGAGGCCCTGCTTTCGTCTTGATTCTCTTTCGGCCGGTGTCAAGGCGGATCTCACGGCCCCTATCTCCATAGGCTCTGAAGAGGAAGCTGGAGTCCCTTCCTTGGCAACATGTGTCTCAACCCCTGGTTTCCTCCGATTTTCTCCTTTCCTCTCGCCCAAACGATGGTCTAAACGCAGGGCTAAATTAATCAAGCCTTCACATGTGGTGGGCTGCGGGTCAATTTGTGCTACTACGTCTTTAAGTTCATCGTTTAAACCTTGATGAAACAAAGAAGCCTGTTTGTTTTCGGGCCAAGTGGTCTCTGTCACTAGACGCCTGAAAGCATTCAAGTATGTAACCAGATCCTTTTTTCCTTGCCGTAATTCCAACAGTTCCCTATCTGCTGTACATGAATCGGCCCTTCTGTCGAATACTCTCAGAAATTCTATTTTAAACGCATCCCAATCATGTAACAAGGGATCATTGCGATTTACTAAGGGGACCGCCCACTGTGCTGCATTCCCCGCTAGGTAAGATATCAAAAAAGCCACCTTAGCCTGATTAGTGGGAAAAGACCTAGGTTTGCATGAATAATGCAACGCTATCTGGGTAAGGAACACCTGAACCTTCTCTGAATCCCCAGAAAAACGCTCAGGTGAAGCTAAGGGAACAGACACTGGCATCTCCACCACCACAGGCTGAGGCTGCTGCGCGCCCCCTGCATCAAAAGGATTGCGTTGGACATTATCCACCCGTGCCCGTAAGTCCGCAGTCTCTAACCGAGACGCGGCTACTTCTAACTGCAACGCACCCAGAGCCTCTATCACATCTTCCATCGTGGCCATACCTGCACAACCCGACCGGGAGGACAATAATTCGTGGGTCGGGAATTCTGTTACAAATCAGTCCTCAGGATCGGTTTGTTGATAGGTAAGCCCACCTCTAAATCCAGCCAATGCTTGAATAGCCGTAATGGCACAGAGCATTGACTGGATTAAGTGAGGGGATAAAAAGAAAAGAACGGGAAGGAAAGGAAGGGGACAGCAGGGAGGGAGATCTGAAAGACACAACCAGAACACACACATAAGACTAGTTGCTATGTTTTACACATTATACAGCTCTAAACAATACTATAACAAGTTATACCTGAAAAGAGAAGAATAAAGCCTTGTAGATGTGTAGAGGCAACGTAGGGGTTTGGTATGGTGTAACTAAAGAAGGTACAAAATACAAAAGCATATGAGAGATCCCTGGGAATGGAATTCTAGCTTTCACGTATCAGTCCAACAATACATGACATAGGACATACCTAATGAGTGACTCCACTAAACCTCACAGGGGAAGAGTGTAGACCACACCTCCAGAACCCCTGTTAATAGAAGAGCCAATATACAGTTAACACCTTAATCCAATAAAAGCAAACAGTGTTTCTCCACACATTATATTTCCCCACAAGGCTCCACAGGAACTCACGAAGTTCAATACACCAACTAATACTTCTTAGTTGGTTATATGACTTAATCCAATTCACAAGGCAAGGAAACAGAACTGGGACATATGCTATCCAATGTCTGATAGCACACTCAAAAACACCTCCGTTGGCCGACAATACCAACCGAGCCAAATCCAAAGTAACTTAACAGCACAGCTCCTGACACACGATAACCCCGTATCGCATTCTAGAGAAGCTAAACAGGAACACTATTCGAGAGTACCGGTCGGCTAAGAAGCCCCGTGGTGCGAGGCACCCTTACCGCACAAGGAACGAAGAATCCACCTCTGAGACTTATCCGGACAGGAATTCCCGACACCGATCCCCCGGCTGCCATTCTTTTAAACGAGATCCTCGCGGGAATACAGCGCGTCGCGGAGGAACATGGGAACGGTAGTTTTTTCCCGGAGCATGCCGGGATATGTAGTTCGCAAACCGCGAACATGACAATTTGTGAGACTCACCACAAATAATTGAGAATTCAATCCTGGAATAGCCTGAAAATACTGTAAACAAATACCTTCGTTAAGCTCACAAGGCACGGTAGGGCAATATAAAAAATAATAACCACTCAGAACTGAGTGAATAGAAACGCGGTGTGCACACCTAGCAGGCTTTATACCAAACTGTCTTGCAAAACCGCAATAGTCAAAAGCGGTACAAACAATAAAGAATATTATCAAGGATAGAACAATATCTAAGAAGCAAGATGCTTCTTAGGACTCACAATACGATAAACAGGCTTAGAAACGCGGGAAGACACGAGCTCCTTCCATACTACGAACCACTAGCTCCTGGGACGCCGTCACCGTGCCCGAGATGAGTAACAGCTGGCTAAACGCGAAGCGTTTCCTGAGCGTTTGGGGCAGGTTTAAAACTGTAACACATTTCCCTAGCGCATGCGCGGTAACTGCGCATGCTTCAAAGCCCCTGTATGTAATTTCACCAACCATTGCCAATCACGTCTTTCTCTGCAGTTGGCCGGTAAGGACGCTAATAAAGAGCGGATTCTAAAATAGGATTAGCAAGTGTTACGCTTTCCGCTTACACGACAGGCATGACAGTTATTCCCTCGCCTACTGCACTGTGGAAATTTGGATCATTCAATGTCTCAGGCCGGAACCTCCATGTAGGGATGTCAGATTGCGCTACCATCCAACGCACGTTAAATAGCAGTGGATTATGATCTGATAACGTTCGTGTGAGGTATTCTGTATGTGCTATGGAGGGCGCCATCTGTGAAGAACAGAGAACTGAATTCAACCTAACATGTAACTCGTGCATTGCTGAGAAGTATGAATACTCTCTAGCTTGTGGGTGCTGTATGTGTCATATGTCTATTAGGAAAACATACGAGGGTCCC
The DNA here is from genome assembly GCF_964261635.1 of Lissotriton helveticus. Classification (NCBI taxonomy): domain Eukaryota; kingdom Metazoa; phylum Chordata; class Amphibia; order Caudata; family Salamandridae; genus Lissotriton; species Lissotriton helveticus. Next base: position 493,090,917 of record NC_136071.1, read on the forward strand.
TGGTATAAATTGGAACAAAGGTACCTGCTACAAATTAATGCAAAGGGGAGACTTCACTACCCCTTGAATGCCATAACCACACGTATAATATATCACAATAGTAGAGGAAAATAATCATAAAAAAACTTTAAAGTGATGTATAGAAAATTGTACAATTTATTCCAACAGTTATACATTCATAAAAACTTATCAGTGCCATAAAAACAGTTAAAAATGTGCCAATGCACATACAGAATACATTTAAAAAAATCATAAACAAGGGTGTCGACGCAGCGTTTCGGTGTTATGATGCGACCTTCATCAGGACAAAATTCTAGTTTAAAAGAGAAACATTCAATTAGACAAAGTTTACAGTCTTTTTTCTTTTTTACATAGTCCAACAATAGCATCAAATAAGAGTTGATTATAAGCAATATACAGTTTTTTTTATTACAATTAAGGGCACATTCATATCCTCTTTTTATTATGCATGTGGTATGGACTTAATAATACGGAACGGGTAAAGGATTATTATTGACAGGAGATTACTAGTGAACTTATGTATCCCTCAAGAGAACTATCTCGTAAGGACTTATAACTTATTCTAAGATATTTTATAGATAACACCTCATTAGAAAGTTGATAGTACCTTATAAAGGGAATGGAGCAATCCCTTATGTGTAATTTGGGGATTCTATGTTGATTCTTTCAGTCACCTTCTTATATAATGGTGTAGTGTCTCTGGATGATTGAGAACTTCTAAATAATTAAAAGTAAAATTTACCATCTAGGGAGTTTTTAAACTTACTATCTAGATTCTGTTATGATTTGAGGATTATTTACCTTAAAATCTCGGTATATTTTATTTAGTCGTTCCAAACTTCACTACAGCATTGATTGCTGATGATAACAAATACCTTCTCAATTGGTAATTTATTTATTAATTCATTAGATCCTGATTGGCAGAAAAAACAACAATGCATTTGTTATTTAATGGACAAATCCATGACTGACTATGCTATTTAGATTTTGTCCCTTTAATCATTCCACGTTTACCTTGTCAGTTAGGAACAGTCTTTAAGGGTCAAGGGATCCACCGTTAATTGTGATGATAGTCAGGGTATCCTAATTTGAGGCGACAGGGATGAAAAGAAAGGGAGACATAATAGTTCTTAAAGATCTGATAATGGTTATCTGTTGTGGGAATTTAGAAAAATCAAGAGTACCACTTACCCAATGATATGGGAGTCAGGGCACAGATAAACAGTGGTTGACTAGATACTATGGTGCTTTTGCTGTTCATCCACCGCTTAGTTTAATTGTCACGACCTTCTTTGCTTTCCCCCAGAGCTGGTTTGATTATTTATCGAGCACTAGAAAGTAAAGTTATTATTCTATTTAGCCACTAATCATATAATCAATATTATTAATTAAAAAAATTATAATAATGAACAGATACCAAAGATTATTCTCAGCATTAGTCCGAGCTTCCACAGCTCAAATCGAATGTATATCATTTTTAAACATGACTTGTGTTAAATGACACTAGTCGTTTTATTACAACCAAGGTTGTTCGCTAGTGCTTATTGCTCTGTCTCAAGTCGCGGTTTAGGGTAGCGAGAGACTGCAATTTTATACACCCGTTCTACTATTCAGAAAAATCGATAAGCATTTACATTAAACACGGGTCTCTCTATTTTCAAAAAATTGCAAAAAACCTCACTAGAATAATGGTTAATCTAGCATTACATTCATAGAGATTACATTTATCATTGTTGAAACCCTAGCCTTCAGACGGTATCGACAGGGTACAAAGAACCGAGGTTTGCCTCGTACGACGGCCCTTCTCACCTTGAAAATATACGCCGGCCTCCCTGCTCCTCTTGTGTCTCTGTTTTCGAATGAATACAGAGCGCTAAACCTGCTTGGTTAAATATCCCCCCAGGCCGTTCTCACCTGATGATGATTATCTTTGATGAACTTTAATTACCGTCTATTTTCTTGCGCGTCACTTTGTAGTAAGAACTACACGGGTAGTTTTTATAAATTGGCCTCTAATTATCGCGTCATATCCTGCGCGTCTTATGATGGTGGAAACTACACGGGTAGTTTTTTGAGAATAGTTCCTACTCTTTTTATCGTCTGACAAGGGAAACGCTTACTGTGTTTTCGATAGGGAATCTACCTATTTTATAGACACGTTTATATTTTACTAGTGTTCGTCCTACACTGAAACATTAGGAGATTGCAGGCAATTTATGTGTGTTTGTCATTAATTAGTTTTGTTATAATCTACAACAGTATTTGCAGATCAAGAAGTCTCACATGATTTCTTAATATGGGTAACCTGCACTGCGTTTATTTATATCATCCTCGCATTCCTATTGATGTCAATTTTCAACTACTTTTTTATAAAATGCGTTCCCAATCCTCTTTAGTATTTAATCCTTTCCTTACAGTATTAAAATATGACATGAAAAATTGTTTTTGTTTCTTGCGTTTAAGTTCCATGTTGCCCCCTCTGGCATTCATGTGGACTATTTCCAGGCCGCACCACATTAAATCATTAGGTGAATGGTGGGCCTCTTGCCAGTGTTCAGTTAGGGGTGCACCTTTTTTCTTGGTTCTTATTGCTGACCTGTGTTCGTTTATTCTTAGGCGTATTTCACGAGAAGTTTCGCCCACATAAGCCAGGTTGCATGGACATTTGATCAAATAAATTACATTTATTGACCTGCAATTAATCAAAGACTTAATCCTGTGTCTGTTGTTATTGTGTTCTATGCACTCTCCTTTTATTATCATTGAGCAATTAGAACAATTACTGCATGGGAAGGTCCCAGTTGGTAATGGTGCCTTATCGATGCTTGTTTGGGATTCATAATTTGCCTCTCTATAAGTATGGACCAAGCTATTTCTTATTGTCTTGTTCCGCCTGAATGCGAACATAGGCTTAGGTATCTTTTCTTTCTTTTTGTTGGTTATGAGGTGCCAGTTTCTGTTTACTATATTTTTAATTTTGTTACTAACCGAACTATAGTTAGTTACAAAAATAAGCGGTTTATCTTCTTGGGCTTTGTTTTGTTTTCCTTGAAACATATTATCTCTATTGAAATACTTTGCTCTTCTGTAAGCATGTTTGATCATGCGTTTCCGATAGCCTCTGGTTATAAATTTCTCAGTTAAAATGTTTGCATGTTTCTCGAAATCTCTCATCTGTGTACAATTTCGTTTAAGTCTCAGAAATTGTCCAAAAGGAATATTATCCTTCTGACAGGGTGGGTGAAAACTTTTATAGTGCAACATGGTGTTGCGATCTGTCTTTTTGGTAAAATGTTCAACCTGTAGTATACCCTCCTCATGTCTAATTAAGATGTCAAGAAATTCACATAGATTTTTATCATAACTTGAGGTGAATTTTAAATTGATGTCTCCCAGATTCAGCCATGAAATAAATTCATTTAATAGTTCAATGGGGCCGGTCCAAATAAAAAAAACATCATCAATATATCGAGACCAGCTCGATATATTTTCATAAAACAGAGCCATAGGATTGAAAATGTGTATATCTTCGAGTTTTGCTACGTACAGACAAGCTAAACTTGTGGCACAAGTAGCTCCCATACTTGTGCCCTTTATTTGTTTAAAATAATCCTTTTCAAACATAAAAATATTATTTTTTAAAACTAAAGTAACACAATCAATAATAACAATTTCATGTGCATTCAAATCTCTATCATGACATGAAAAGAGAGTTTCTACCATCTCTCTTGTGCTGTCCTGCGGTATATTTGTATACAGGGCCTCTATGTCAAGGGTTACTAAAATTTGGGTCTCATAATTAAACGGGAGCCCTTCAACTTTTTGGATAATATCACCTGTGTCCTTGATATAGGCCTTCTGATTTGTAACGTGTGGTTGCAAAAAGATATCCGCATATTTACTTAAAGGTTCCGTGAGGGAACCTATGCTTGATACTATAGGCCTCATGGGGGGGTTATTGAGATTCGTATGCACTTTCGGTAAACCGTAGAGTGCGGGTACTGCAGGGTTATCGGGCAAAAGAAATCTATATTCCTCATTACAAATAACCTCATCTTCTTGGGCTAGATCTAGCATCCTTTTTACGGTACCCTTTAATTGTAACCAATCCTCTCTCTTTAGCTTTTTGTAGTGATCCTCATTTGCTAATAGTAGGTTCATTTTATCGTTATATTGTTCTGTGGACATAATGACAATGCTACCGCCTTTATCTGCGGGCTTGATAGTTAGCGTGTGGCAATTTTGCAGTCTTTGGAGAGCCTGTTTTTCTTCTAATTTAAGACTGAAATTAGTCCAACTTTTTTGGTCCAAAAGATCAGAGATACCCTTCTCGACCACTCTCTCAAACGCCTCGATGTCTTTGTTCATCTGACCTATCTGAGGGGTCCAGGTTGATTTAGGTTTTAAGCCGGATTTATTAGCAGATGGTATCTTATCTTTATCCTCGAAAAATGTTAATAGCCTGACTTTCCTGAAAAATGCTTGGAGATCCCTTTCTAAATTAAATCTGTCTACAGGGGATGCAATGGCAAAACCTAGGCCTTTTTCTAAGAGACTTAATTCAGTTTCAGTGAGAGGGACATTAGATAAATTAATCACCGGAGCCTTTTCTATATATCCCAAGTTTTCTGGCTCCTGGTTTGATCCCTGTGATTGTATTGAGGTCGAGGGGTATAATTGCCTCTCCCTCTGGACCTCCCTCGTGTTTGTCCAAAATTTTGTCGCTGTTCTAAAAAAGAGAGTGAGTCTCTATGGGGAGCCACAGCTACTTCTTTATCCTTTTGATTATGATTACGTCCTTCTCCTGTTACTTCTGTTTCTGAATCTGAACTTGTATATGAAGTATCAAAGAACCTGACCTTCTTTTTTTGGGAGTTCTACCCTTGGTTTTGATGCCATGGTCTCCGATGTTGGGGATTTTTCCTCGGGCGCTCGTATAAGTCTTTTTGGAGGTAAAGGTTGACATGTTCAGGGTTATATTTTTCTATGTTTTTTTTCAATTTGTTACTTTTTTTATTGATAAGATAATCCCTATACCCATTAACATCATTTGGATGTCATCAAGCTTTTTTTTGCCATCATCTAGAGCAGTGCTCTCTTCTAATTTCTTTTCTAAGTCTTTTATTTCCAGTCTTTCTATAATTAAAATGTCTGTAGCAGTTTCTATTATTAAAAGCATCCAATCACGGCTGCATCTATTGGCCACAAGGGTCCAATTTTTTATAAATTTTTGGTTATTAATAAAGATACCAGGTTCATTGGTCACCTGGAGGCCCCTAGGGATTATCCCATGTTTGCAATAATCTATTAAAAAGTCAGAATGGAATTCCGTTCTTATTATTCTTTTTTTATTATTCCACAAGTTACGCCACTCTTCTTCGTCACTATTATTGACATTGACTGTGGTCACATTTTTTATAGTGCCATTGATGATCTTGTTGAATTGATCCTCACTGTAGCTGTGCGTTTTAAGGCCTTCCATAATGGCCTATGAGCAGAAACACCCTGAGGTATGTAAAAACACCTCCCTGGTTAACCAACCATATCAAGTAAGTAAGAAAAAAAGGGAGGTCTCCTTCAAAATCCAATAGGGGACGAGGAGTAGTACAAGGAAAACATACGAGGGTCTCTGGTTAACCAATGAATTGGAACAAAGGTACCTGCTACAAATTAATGCAAAGGGGAGACTTCACTACCCCTTGAATGCCATAACCACACGTATAATAAATCACAATAGTAGAGGAAAATAATCATAAAAAAACTTTAAAGTGATGTATAGAAAATTGTACAATTTATTCCAACAGTTATACATTCATAAAAACATATCAGTGCCATAAAAACAGTTAAAAATGTGCCAATGCACATACAGAATACATTTAAAAAAAATCATAAACAAGGGTGTTGACGCAGCGTTTCGGTGTTATGATGCGACCTTCATCAGGACAAAATTCTAGTTTAAAAGAGAAACATTCAATTAGACAAAGTTTACAGTCTTTTTTCTTTTTTACATAGTCCAACAATAGCATCAAATAAGAGTTGATTACAAACAATATACAGTTTTTTTAATTACAATTAAGGGCACATTCATATCCTCTTTTTATTATGCATGTGGTATGGACTTAATAATACGGAAAGGGTAAAGGATTATTATTGACAGGGGATTACTAGTGAATTTATGTATCCCTCAAGAGAACTATCTCGTAAGGACTTATAACTTATTCTAAGGGATTTGATAGATAACACCTCATTAGAAAGTTGATAGTACCTTATAAAGGGAATGGAGCAATCCCTTATGTGTAATTCGGGGATTCTATGTTGATTCTTTCAGTCACCTTCTTATATAATGGTGTAGTGTCTCTGGATGATTGAGAACTTCTAAATAATTAAAAGTAAAATTTAATATTACCATCTAGGCAGTTTTAAAACTTACTATCTAGATTCTGTTATGATTTGAGGATTATTTACCTTAAAATCTCTGTATTTTTTATTTAGTTGTTCCAAACTTTACTACAGCGTTGATTGCTGATGATAACAAATACCTTCTCAATTGGTAATTTAATTATTAATTCATTAGATCCTGATTGGCAGAAAAAAACAACAATGCATTTGTTATTTAATGGACAAATCCATGACTGACTATGCTATTTAGATTTTGTCCCTTTAATCATTCCACGTTTACCTTGTCAGTTAGGAACAGTCTTTAAGAGTCAAGGGAGCCACCGTTAATTGTGATGATAGTCAGGCTATCCTAATTTGAGGCGACAGGGATGAAAAGAAAGGGAGACATAATAGTTCTTAAAGATCTGATAATGGTCATCTGTTGTGGGAATTTAGAAAAATGAAGAGTACCACTTACCCAATGATATGGGAGTCAGGGCACAGATAAACAGCGGTTGACTAGATACTATGGTGCTTTTGCTGTTCATCCACCGCTTAGTTTAATTGTCATGACCTTCTTTGCTTTCCCCCAGAGCTGGTTTGATTATTTATCGAGCTCTAGAAAGTAAAGTTATTATTCTATTTAGCCACTAATCATATAATCAATATTATTAATTAAAACAATTATAATAATGAACAGATACCAAAGATTATTCTCAGCATTAGTCCGAGCTTCCACAGCTCAAATCGAATGCATATCGTTTTTAAACATGACTTGTGTTAAATGACACTAGTCTCTTTATTACAACCAAGGTTGTTCGCTAGTGCTTATTGCTCTGTCTCAAGTCGCGGTTTAGGATAGCGAGAGACCGCAATTTTATACACCCGTTCTACAATTCAGAAAAATCGATAAGCATTTACATTAAACACGGGTCTCTCTATTTTCAAAAAAGCGCAAAAACCCTCACTAGAATAATGGTTAATCAAGCATTACATTCATAGAGATTACATTTATCATTGTGGAAACCTTAGCCTTCAGACGGTATCGACAGGGTACAAAGAACCGAAGTTTGCCTCGTACGACGGCCCTTCTCACCTTGAAAATATACGCCGACCTCCCTGCTCCTCTTGTGTCTCTGTTTTTGAATGAATACAGAGCACTAAACCTGCTTGGTTAAATATCCCCCTGGGCCGTTCTCACCTGATGATGATTATCTTTGATGAACTTTAATTACAGTCTCTTTTCTTGCGCGTCACTTTGTAGTAAGAACTACACGGGTAGTTTTTATAAATTGGCGTCTAATTATCGCGTCATTTCCTGCGCGTCTTATGATGGTGGAAACTACACGGGTAGTTTTTTGAGAATAGTTCCTACTCTTTTTATCATCTGACAAGGGAAACGCTTACTGTGTATTCGATAGGGAATGTACCTATTTTATAGACACGTTTATATTTTACTAGTGTTCGTCCTACACTGAAACATTAGGAGATTGCAGGCAATTTATGTGTGTTTGTCATAATCTACAACAGTATTTGCAGATCAAGAAGTCCTATAGACCTTTATTAAACCCACAGCCTGTGAAAGCTCAGAAGTGGCTTCTCAACAACTTTGTGATAACGTTTCCCAGTTTTTTAATCATAAAATTGATGCAATCTATAGCAAAATAACGCTATCTAACCAATATAATATTAATGACAATGACCTCATTTCAAACCTGGACATAGAAAATCCGAATATGCATTCCCTCTCTGTCTTCCCCCTGTCTCTATTGAGGAAGTAGTGGGAAGCATTTCTCGGATAAAGAGTGGCTCCCCGACGGATACCATCCCTGCTAGGGTTATGCCCATTCTAGCCACGGTCCTGGGACCTACAATCCAGAGACTAATCAACCTCTCACTGAGCACAGGACAGGTCCCAAAAGAATGGAAAAAGGCTTTGGTAAAACCGCTCAGAAAAAACACTGCTACCCCATGGGAAGAGCTAGCCAACCTTAGACCCATATCCCTGCTCCCGTTTTTGGGCAAAATGATTGAAAAACATGTAAATAATAAATTGTCCAAATACATTGAATCTGCTGGAGTGCTGGATCTATCTCAGTCTGGTTTCAGGCCCAGACATAGCACGGAGACCGCTCTGATGTCAGTCGCAGACGATCTACACATGTACCAGGATAGGGGTCACTCTGTTGTCCTGGTACTGTTGGATCTGTCTGCGGCATTTGACACCGTCTCCCACTCCACCTTGACTACCCGGCTAGCTAACATCGGCCTGAAGCAGGAAGCCTTGGCATGGTTGAAGAGCTTTCTGACTGACCGCACCCAGCAAGTAGCTATGGGTGCATATAGGTCAGAGGAGGTTGGAATCTCTAAAGGGGTGCCACAGGGCTCTTGTCTGAGCCCCACCCTCTTCAACATATATGTGGCACCCCTGGCTAACATCATGAGAAGATACGGATTCATCCCAATATCTTACGCGGATGATACGCAACTCCTCTTTCCTTTTAAGATCTTTACACGTGAGGTCAGAGAATCCTTCTCCCAGGGCATGAAAGCAGTGGCACGATGGATGTCTTCCAACTACTTGCAGTGTAACGTTGGGAAGACAGAAGTCATGTTGTTTGGTGAGGCAAAATTGCTTTGGACCCCAGACTGGTGGCCACAAGATCTCGGCCCAGTGCCCAAGCCTAAACAAACTGTTAAGAACCTGGGTGTCCGTTTAGATCAGGAGCTTACTCTCAAACAACATGGCAACCAGGTGGTGGGAGCTTGCTTTCATGTAATCGGTATGCTGCGAAAAATCTTCCCACTACTACCTGATAACACTAGGAAGACGCTGGTCCAGGCGCTTGTTTTGAGTCGCCTGGACTATTGCAATGGCCTGCTCCTGTCGGCCAACGAGGGAGTTATGAACAGACTTCAGGTGGCTCAGAACACAGCTGCCCGCCTGGTTCTGAATGCCCCTCCCCGTACGCCGTCTAAACCTCTGCTGACAAAACTACATTGGTAATCTGTCAGACAGAGGGCCAAGTTCAAGGTATGCTGTACCATCCACAAAAGCCTGAATGGAATGGGCCCTGCATATCTGAATACTAAATTTATACCTTACATACCATCTCGGACACTTAGATCTAGTGAACAAGGCCTTTTGTGTGTTCCCAGAGCAAAGAAGACCAGACATGGAGCAAAAACATTATCTATAGCCGGACCCTCTCTCTGGAATAGTCTCCCAATATCCCTCAGGCTATGTGTAGATCATCTTCCTTTTAGGAAAATGCAAAAAAAATTCTTGTTTAAACAGTAGATCACATTAGCTTCTAGCATCCCTTCCTCTTAACTCTCTGTAGAAGCCAAAAGCGCGGAGATACTCCTTCGGGAGTGAAGCCAGCGCGATACAAACTCGCAAATGAATAAATAAATAAATAAATAAATAAATAAATATGGGTAACCTGCACTGCGTTTATTTATATCATCCTCGCATTCCTATTCATGTCAATTTTCAACTACTTTTTTTATAGAATGCGTTCCCAATCCTCTTTAGTATTTAATCCTTTCCTTACAGTATTAAAACATGACATGAAAAATTATTCTCGTTTCTTGCGTTTAAGTTCCATGTTGCCCCCTCTGGCATTCATGTGGATTATTTCCAGGTCGCACCACATTAAATCATTAGGTGAATGGTGGGCCTCTTGCCAGTGTTCAGTTAGGGGTACACCTTTTTTCTTGGTTCTTATTGCTGACTTGTGTTCGTTTATTCTTAGGCGTATTTCACGAGAAGTTTCGCCCACATAAGCCAGGTTGCATGGACATTTGATCAAATAAATTAAATTTTTTGACCTGCAATTAATCAAACACTTAATCCTGTGTCTGTTGTTATTGTGTTCTATGCACTCTCCTTTTATTATCATCGAGCAATTAGAACAATTACTGCATGGGAAGGTCCCAGTTGGTAATGGTGCCTTATCGATGCTTGTTTGGGATTCATAATTTGCCTCTCTATAAGTATGGACCAAGCTATTTCTTATTGTCTTGTTCCACCTGAATGCGAACATAGGCTTAGGTATCTTTTCTTTCTTTTTGTTGGTTATGAGGTGCCAATTTCTGTTTACTATATTTTTAATTTTGTTACTAACCGAACTATAGTTAGTTACAAAAATACGCGGTTTATCTTCTTGGGCTTTGTTTTTTTTTCCTTGAAACAGATTATCTCTATTGAAATACTTTGCTCTTTTGTAAGCATGTTTGATCATGCGTTTCGGATAGCCTCTGGTTATAAATTTCTCAGTTAAAATGTTTGCATGTTTCTCGAAATTTCTCATCTGTGTACAATTTCGTTTAAGTCTCAGAAATTGTCCAAAAGGAATATTATCCTTCTGACAGGGTGGGTGAAAACTTTTATAGTGCAACATGGTGTTGCGATCTGTCTTTTTGGTAAAAAGTTCAACCTGTAGTATACCCTCCTCATGTCTAATTAAGATGTCAAGAAATTCACATTGATTTTTATCATAACTTGAGGTGAATTTTAAATTGATGTCTTCCAGGTTCAGCCATGAAATAAATTCATTTAATAGTTCAATGGGGCCGGTCCAAAAAAAAAAATATCATCAATATATCGAGACCAGCTCGATATATTTTCATAAAACGGAGCCATAGGATTGAAAATGTGGATATCTTCGAATTTTACTACGTACAGACAAGCTAAACTTGGGGCACAAGTAGCTCCCATACTTGTGCCCTTTATTTGTTTAAAATAATCCTTTTCAAACATAAAAATATTATTTTTTAAAACTAAAGTAACACAATCAATAATAAAAATTTCATGTGCATTCAAATCTCTATCATGACATGAAAAGAGAGTTTCTACCATCTCTATTGTGCTGTCCTGCGGTATATTTTATACAGGGCCTCTATGTCAAGGGTTACAAAAATGTGGGTCTCATGATTAAACGGGAGCCCTTCAACTATTTGGATAATATCACCTGTGTCCTTGATATAGGCCTTCTGATTTGTAACGTGTGGTTGCAAAAAGATATCCGCATATTTACTTAAAGGTTCCGTGAGGGAACCTATGCTTGATACTATAGGCCTCATGTGGGGGTTATTGAAATTTTTATGCACTTTCGGTAACCCGTAGAGTGCGGGTACTGCAGGGTTATCGTTCAAAAGAAATCTATATTCCTCATTACAAATAACCTCATCTTCTTGGGCTAGATCTAGCATCCTTTTTACGGTACCCTTTAATTGTAACCAATCCTCTCTCTTTACCTTTTGGTAGTGATCCTCATTTGCTAATAGTAGGTTCATTTTATCGTTATATTGTTCTGTGGACATAATGACGATGCTACCGCCTTTATCTGCGAGCTTGATAGTTAGCGTGTGGCAATTTTGCAGTCTTTGGAGAGCTTGTTTTTCTTCTTATTTAAGATTGAAATTAGTCCAACTTTTTTGGTCCAAAAGATCAGAGATACCCTTCTCGACCACTCTCTCAAACGCCTCGATGTCTTTGTTCATCAGACCTATCTGAGGGGTCCAGGTTGATTTAGGTTTTAAGCCGGATTTATTAGCAGATGGTATCTTATCTTTATCCTCGAAAAATGTTAATAGCCTGACTTTCCTGAAAAATGCTTGGAGATCCCTTTCTAAATTAAATCTGTCTACAGGGGATGCAATGGCAACACCTAGGCCTTTTTCCAAGAGACTTAATTCAGTTTCAGTGAGAGGGACATTAGATAAATTAATCACCGGAGCCTTTTCTATATATCCCAAGTTTTCTGGCTCCTGGTTTGATACCTGTGATTGTATTGAGGTCGAGGGGTATAATTGCCTCTCCCTCTTGACCTCCCTCGTGTTTGTCCAAAATGTTGTCGCTGTTCTAAAAAAGAGAGTGAGTCTCTATGGGGAGCCACAGCTACTTCTTTATCCTTTTGATTATGATTACGTCCTTCTCCTGTTACTTCTGTTTCTGAATCTGAACTTGTATATGAAGTATCAAAGAACCTGACCTTCTTTTTTTGGGAGTTCTACCCTTGGTTTTAATGCCATGGTCTCCGACGTTGGGGATTTTCCCTCGGGAGCTCGTAGTAGTCTTTTTGGAAGTAAGGGTAGACATGTTCAGGGTTATATTTTTCTATGTCTTTTTTCAATTTGTTACTTTTTTTATTGATAAGATAATCCCTATACCCATTAACATCATTTTGGATGTCATCAAGCTTTTTTTGGCATCATCTAGAGCAGTGCTCTCTTATAATTTCTTTTCTAAGTCTTTCATTTCCTGTCTTTCTATAATTAAAATGTCTGTAGCAGTTTCTATTATTAAAAGCATCCAATCACGGCTGCATCTATTGGCCACAAGGGTCCAATTTTTTTATAAATTTTTGGTTATTAATAAAGATACCAGGTTCATTGGTCACCTGGAGGCCCCTAGGGATTATCCCATGTTTGCAATAATCTATTAAAAAGTCAGAATGCAATTCCGTTCTTATTATTCTTTTTTTATTATTCCACAAGTTACGCCACTCTTCTTCGTCACTATTATTGACATTGGCTGTGGTCACATTTTTTATAGTGCCATTGATGATCTTGTTGAATTGATCCTCACTGTAGCTGTGCGTTTTAAGGCCTTCCATAATGGCCTATGAGCAGAAACGCTCTGAGGTATGTAAAAACACCTCCCCGGTTAACCAACCGTATCAAGTAAGTAAGAAAAAAAGGGAGGTCTCCTTCAAAATCCAATAGGGGACGAGGAATAGTACAAGGAAAACATACGAGGGTCTCTGGTTAACCAACGAATTGGAATAAAGGTACCTGCTACAAATTAATGCAAAGGGGAGACTTCACTACCCCTTGAATGCCATAACCACACGTATAATAAATCACAATAGTAGAGGAAAATAATCATAAAAAATCTTTAAAGTGATGTATAGAAAATGGTACAATTTATTCCAACAGTTATACATTCATAAAAACGTATCAGTGCCATAAAAACAGTTAAAAATGTGCCAATGCACATACAGAATACATTTAAAAAAATCATAAACAAGGGTGTTGACGCAGCGTTTCGGTGTTATGATGCGACCTTCATCAGGACAAAATTCTAGTTTAAAAGAGAAACATTCAATTAGACAAAGTTCACAGTCTTTTTTCTTTTTTACATAGTCCAACAATAGCATCAAATAAGAGTTGATTACAAACAATATACAGTTTTTTTATTACAATTAAGGGCACATTCATATCCTCTTTTTATTATGCATGTGGTATGGACTTAATAATACGGAACGGGTAAAGGATTATTATTGACAAGGGATTACTAGTGAACTTATGTATCCCTCAAGAGAACTATCACGTAAGGACTTATAACTTATTCTAAGGGATTTGATAGATAACACCTCATTAGAAAGTTGATAGTACCTTATAAAGGGAATGGAGCAATCCCTTATGTGTAATTCGGGGATTCTATGTTGATTCTTTCAGTCACCTTCTTATATAATGGTGTAGTGTCTCTGGATGATTGAGAACTGTTAAATAATTAAAAGTAACATTTAATATTACCATCTAGGCAGTTTTTAAACTTACTATCTAGATTATGTTATGATTTGAGGATTATTTACCTTAAAATCTCGGTATATTTTATTTAGTCGTTCCAAACTTCACTACAGCGTTGGTTGCTGATGATAACAAATACCTTCTCAATTGGTAATTTAATTATTAATTCATTAGATCCTGATTGGCAGAAAAAAACAACAATGCATTTGTTATTTAATGGACAAATCCATGACTGACTATGCTATTTAGATTTTGTCCCTTTAATCATTCCACGTTTACCTTGTCATTTAGGAACAGTATTTAAGAGTCAAGGGAGCCACCGTTAATTGTGATGATAGTCAGGGTATCCTAATTTGAGGCGACAGGGATGAAAAGAAAGGGAGACACAATAGTTCTTAAAGATCTGATAATGGTCATCTGTTGTGGGAATTTAGAAAAATCAAGAGTACCACTTACCCAATGATATGGGAGTCAGGGCACAGATAAACAGCGGTTGACTAGATACTATGGTGCTTTTGCTGTTCATCCACCGCTTAGTTTAATTGTCATGACCTTCTTTGCTTTCCCCCAGAGCTGGTTTGATTATTTATCGAGCTCTAGAAAGTAAAGTTATTATTCTATTTAGCCACTAATCATATAATCAATATTATTAATTAAAAAAATTATAATAATGAACAGATACCAAAGATTATTCTCATTATTAGTCCGAGCTTCCACAGCTCAAATCGAATGCATATCGTTTTTAAACATGACTTGTGTTAAATGACACTAGTCGTTTTATTACAACCAAGGTTGTTCGCTAGTGCTTATTGCTCTGTCTCAAGTCGCGGTTTAGGATAGCGAGAGGCCGCCATTTTATACACCCGTTCTACTATTCAGAAAAATCAATAAGCATTTACATTAAACACGGGTCTCTCTATTTTCAAAAAAGCGCAAAAAACCTCACTAGAATAATGGTTAATCTAGCATTACATTCATAGAGATTACATTTATCATTGTGGAAACCCTAGCCTTCAGACGGTATCGACAGGGTACAAAGAACCGAGGTTTGCCTCGTACGACGGCCCTTCTCACCTTGAAAATATACGCCGGCCTCCCTGCTCCTCTTGTGTCTCTGTTTTCGAATGAATACAGAGAGCTAAACCTGCTTGGTTAAATATCCCCCCGGGCCGTTCTCACCTGATGATGATTATCTTTGATGAACTTTGATTACCGTCTCTTTTCTTGCGCGTCACTTTGTAGTAAGAACTACACGGGTAGTTTTTATAAATTGGCCTCTAATTATTGCGTCATTTCCTGCGGGTCTTATGATGGTGGAAACTACACGGGTAGTTTTTTGAGAATAGTTCCTACTCTTTTTATCGTCTGACAAGGGAACTGCTTACTGTGTATTCGATAGGGAATGTACCTATTTTATAGACACGTTTATATTTTACTAGTGTTCGTCCTACACTGAAACATTAGGAGATTGCAGGCAATTTATGTGTGTTTGTCATTAATTAGTTTTGTTATAATCTACAACAGTGTTTGCAGATCAAGAAGTCTCACATGATTTCTTAATATGGGTAACCTGCACTGCGTTTATTTATATCATCCTCGCAATCCTATTCATGTCAATTTTCAACGACTTTTTTTTATAGAATGCGTTCCCAATCCTCTTTAGTATTTAATCCTTTCCTTACAGTATTAAAACATGACATGAAAAATTAATCTCGTTTCTTGCGTTTAAGTTCCATGTTGCCCCCTCTGGCATTCATGTGGATTATTTCCAGGTCGCACCACATTAAATCATTAGGTGAATGGTGGGCCTCTTGCCAGTGTTCAGTTAGGGGTGCACCTTTTTTCTTGGTTCTTATTGCTGACTTGTGTTCGTTAATTCTCAGGCGTATTTCACGAGAAGTTTCGCCCACATAAGCCAGGTTGCATGGACATTTGATCAAATAAATTACATTTTTTGACCTGCAATTAATCAAAGACTTAATCCTGTGTCTGTTGTTATTGTGTTCTATGCACTCTCCTTTTATTATCATCGAGCAATTAGAACAATTACTGCATGGGAAGGTCAACTGGGACCTTCCCATGCAGTAATTGTTCTAATTAGTCAATGATAATAAAAGGAGAGTGCATAGAACACAATAACAACAGACACAGGATTAAGTCTTTGATTAATTGCAGGTCAAAAAATGTAATTTATTTGATCAAATGTCCATGCAACCTGGCTTATGTGGGCGAAACTTCTCGTGAAATACGCCTAAGAATAAACGAACACAAGTCAGCAATAAGAACCAAGAAAAAAGGTGCACCCCTGACTGAACATTGGCAAGAGGTCCACCATTTACCTAATGATTTAATGTGGTGCGGCCTGGAAATAATCCACATGAATGCCAGAGGGGGCAACATTGAACTTAAACGCAAAAAACAAGAACAATTTTTCATGTCATGTTTTAATACTGTAAGGAAAGGATGAAATACTAAAGAGGATTGGGAACGCATTCTATAAAAAAAGTAGTTGAAAATTGACATGAATAGGAATGCGAGGATGATATAAATAAACGCAGTGCAGGTTACCCATATTAAGAAATCATGTGAGACTTCTTGAACGTCAAATACTGTTGTAGATTATAACAAAACTAATTAATGACAAACACACATAAATTGCCTGCAATCTCCTAATGTTTCAGTGTAGGACGAACACTAGTAAAATATAAACGTGTCTATAAAATAGGTACATTCCCTATCGAATACACAGTAAGTGTTTCCCTTGTCAGACGATAAAAAGAGTAGGAACTATTCTCAAAAAACTACCCGTGTAGTTTCCACCATCATAAGACGCGCAGGAAATGACGCGATAATTAGAGGCCAATTTATAAAAAGTACCCGTGTAGTTCTTACTACAAAGTGACGCGCAAGAAAAGAGACGGTAATTAAAGTTCTTCAAAGATAATCATCATCAGGTGAGAACGGCCCGGGGGGATATTTAACCAAGCAGGTTTAGCGCTCTGTATTCATTCGAAAACAGAGACACAATAGGAGCAGGGAGGCCGGCGTATATTTTCAAGGTGAGAAGGGCCGTTGTACGAGGCAAACCTCGGTTCTTTGTACCCTGTCGATACCGTCTGAAGGCTAGGGTTTCCACAATGATAAATGTAATCTCTATGAATGTAATGCTAGATTAACCATTATTCTAGTGAGGTTTTTTGCGCTTTTTTGAAAATAGAGAGACCCGTGTTTAATGTAAATGCTTATCGATTTTTCTGAATAGTAGAACGGGTGTATAAAATTGCGGTCTCTCGCTATCCTAAACCGCGACTTGAGACAGAGCAATAAGCACTAGCGAACAACCTTGGTTGTAATAAAACGACTAGTGTCATTTAACACAAGTCATGTTTAAAAACGATATGCATTCGATTTGAGCTGTGGAAGCTTGGACTAATGCTGAGAATAATCTTTGGTATCTGTTCAATATTATAATTTTTTTAATGAATAATATTGATTATATGATTAGTGGCTAAATAGAATAATAACTTTACTTTCTAGAGCTCGATAAATAATCAAACCAGCACTGGGGGAAAGCAAAGAAGGTCGTGACAATTAAACTAAGCGGTGGATGAACAGCAAAAGCACCATAGTATCTAGTCAACCGCTGTTTATCTGTGCCCTGACTCCCATATCATTGGGTAAGTGTTACTCTTGATTTTTCTAAATTCCCACAACAGATGACCATGATCAGATCTTTAAGAACTATTATGTCTCCCTTTCTTTTCATCCCTGTCGCCTCAAATTAGGATACCCTGACTATCATCACAATTAACGGTGGCTCCCTTGACTCTTAAATACTGTTCCTAACTGACAAGGTAAACGTGGAATGATTAAAGGGACAAAATCTAAATAGCATAGTCAGTCATGGATTTGTCCATTAAATAACAAATGCATTGTTGTTTTTTTCTGCCAATCAGGATCTAATGAATTAATAATTAAATTACCAATTGAGAAGGTATTTGTTATCATCAGCAATCAACGCTGTAGTGAAGTTTGGAACGACTAAATAAAATATACCGAGATTTTAAGGTAAATAATCCTCAAATCATAACAGAATCTAGATAGTAAGTTTAAAAACTGCCTAGATGGTAATATTAAATTTTACTTTTAATTATTTAGAAGTTCACAATCATCCAGAGACACTACACCATTATATAAGAAGGTGACTGAAAGAATCAACATAGAATCCCCGAATTACACATAAGGGATTGCTCCATTCCCTTTATAAGGTACTATCAACTTTCTAATGAGGTGATATCTATCAAATCCCTTAGAATAAGTTATAAGTCCTTACGAGATAGTTCTCTTGAGGGATACATAAGTTCACTAGTAATCCCCTGTCAATAATAATCCTTTACCCGTTCCGTATTATTAAGTCCATACCACATGCATAATAAAAAGAGGATATGAATGTGCCCTTAATTGTAATAAAAAAAAACTGTATATTGTTTGTAATCAACTCTTATTTGATGCTATTGTTGGACTATGTAAAAAAGAAAAAAGACTGTAAACTTTGTCTAATTGAATGTTTCTCTTTTAAACTAGAATTTTATCCTGATGAAGGTCGCATCATAACACCGAAACGCTGCGTCGACACCCTTGTTTATGATTTTTTAAAATGTATTCTGTATGTGCATTGGCACATTTGTAACTGTTTTTATGGCACTGATAAGTTTTTATGAATGTATAACTGTTGGAATAAATTGTACAATTTTCTATACATCACTTTAAAGTTTTATTATGATTATTTTCCTCTACTATTGTGATTTATTATACGTGTGGTTATGGCATTCAAGGGGTAGTGAAGTCTCCCCTTTGCATTAATTTGTAGCAGGTACCTTTTTTCCAATTTATTGGTTAACCAGGGACCCTCATATGTTTTCCTTGTACTACTCCTCGTCCCCTATTGGATTTTGAAGGAGACCTCCCTTTTTTTCTTACTTACTTGATACGGTTGGTTAACCGGGGAGGTGTTTTTACATACCTCAGAGCGTTTCTGCTCATAGGCCATTATGGAAGGCCTTAAAACGCACAGCTAAAGTGAGGATCAATTCAACAAGATCATCAATGGCACTATAAAAAATGTGACCACAGTCAATGTCAATAATAGTGACGAAGAAGAGTGGCGTAACTTGTGGAATAATAAAAAAAGAATAATAAGAACGGAATTGCATTCTGACTTTTTAATAGATTGTTGCAAAAATGGGATAATCCCTAGGGGCCTCCAGGTGACCAATGAACCTGGTATCTTTATTAATAACCAAAAATGTATACAAAAATTGGACCCTTGTGGCCAATAGATGCAGCTGTGATTGGATGCTTTTAATAATAGAAACTGCTACAGACATTTTAATTATAGAAAGACAGGAAATAAAAGACTTAGAAAAGAAATTAGAAGAGAGCACTGCTCTAGATGATGCCAAAAAAAAGCTTGATGACATCCAAAATGATGTTAATGGGTATAGGGATTGGATTATTTTATCAATAAAAAAAATAACAAATTGAAAAAAGACATAGAAAAATATAACCCTGAACATGTCTACCCTTACCTCCAAAAAGACTACAACGAGCGCCCGAGGGAAAATCCCCAACATCGGAGACCATGGCATCAAAACAAAGGGTAGAACTCCCAAAACAAGAAGGTCAGGTTCTTTGATACTTCATATACAAGTTCAGTTTCAGAAACAGAAGTAACAGGAGAAGGACGTAATCATAATCAAAAGGATAAAGAAGTAGCTGTGGCACCCCATAGAGACTCACTCTCTTTTTTAGAACAGCGACAACATTTTGGAAAAACACAAGGGAGGTCCAGAGGGAGAGGCAATTATACCCCTCGACCTCAATACAATCACAGGTATCAAACCAGGAGCCAGAAAACTTGGGATATATAGAAAAGGCTCCGGTGATTAATTTATCTAATGTCCCTCTCACTGAAACTGAATTAAGTCTCTTGGAAAAAGGCCTAGGTTTTGCCATTGCACCCCCTGTAGACAGATTTAATTTAGAAAGGGATCTCCAAGCATTTTTCAGGAAAGTTAGGCTATTAACATTTTTCGAGGATAAAGATAGGATACCATCTGCTAATAAATCCGGCTTAAAACCTAAATCAAGCTGGACCCCTGAGATAGGTCAGATGAACAAAGACATCGAGGCGTTTGAGAGAGTGGTCGAGAAGGGTATCTCTGATCTTTTGGACCAAAAAAGTTGGACTAATTTCAATCTTAAATTAGAAGAAAAACAGGCTCTCCAAAGACTGCAAAATTGCCACACGCTAACTATCAAGCCTGCAGATAAAGGCGGTAGCATCGTCATTATGTCCACAGAACAATATAACGATAAAATTAACCTACTATTAGCAAATGAGGATCACTACAAAAAGGTAAAGAGAGAGGATTGGTTACAATTAAAGGGTACCGTAAAAAGGATGCTAGATCTAGCCCAAGTAGATGAGGTTATTTGTAATGAGGAATATAGATTTCTTTTGAACGATAACCCTGCAGTACCCGCACTCTACGGGTTACCGAAAGTGCATAAGAATCTCAAACACCCCCCCATGAGGCCTATAGTATCAAGCATAGGTTCCCTCACTGAACCTTTAAGTAAATATGCAGATATCTTTTTGCAACCACACGTTACAAATCAGAAGGCCTATATCAAGGACACAGGTGATCTTATCCAAAAAGTTGAAGGGCTCCCGTTTAATCATGAGACCCAAATTTTAGTAACCCTTGACATAGAGGCCCTGTATACAAATATACCGCAGGAAAGCACAATAGAAATGGTAGAAACTCTCTTTTCATGTCATGATAGAGATTTGAATGCACATGAAATTTTTATTATTGATTGTGTTACTTTAGTTTTAAAAAATAATATTTTTATGTTTGAAAAGGATTATTTTAAACAAATAAAGGGCACAAGTATGGGAGCTACTTGTGCCCCAAGTTTAGCTTGTCTGTACGTAGCAAAATTCGAAGATATCCACATTTTTAATCCTATCGCTCAGTTTTATGAAAATATATCAAGCTGGTCTCGATATATTGATGATGTTTTTTTTATTTGGACCGGCCCCATTGAACTATTAAATGAATTTATTTCATGGCTGAACCTGGGAGACATCAATTTAAAATTCACCTCAAGTTATGAAAAAAATCAAAGTGAATTTCTTGACATCTTAATTAGACATGAGGAGGGTATACTACAGGTTGAACTTTTTACCAAAAAGACAGATCGCAACACCATGTTGCACTATAAAAGTTTTCACCCACCCTGTCAGAAGGATAATATTCCTTTTGGACAATTTCTGAGACTTAAACGAAATTGTACACAGATGAGAGATTTCAAAAAACATGCGAACATTTTAACTGAGAAATTTATAACCAGAGGCTATCCGAAACGCATGATCAAACATGCTTACAAAAGAGCAAAGTATTTCAATAGAGATAATCTGTTTCAAGGAAAACAAAACAAAGCCCAAGAAGATAAACCGCTTATTTTTGTAACTAACTATAGTTTGGTTAGTAACAAAATTAAAAATATAGTAAACAGAAATTGGCACCTCATAACCAACAAAAAGAAAGAAAAGATACCTAAGCCTATGTTCGCATTCAGGCGGAACAAGACAATAAGAAATAGCTTGGTCCATACTTATAGAGAGGCAAATTATGAATCCCAAACAAGCATCGATAAGGCACCATTACCAACTGGGACCTTCCCATGCAGTAATTGTTCTAATTGCTCAATGATAATAAAAGGAGAGTGCATAGAACACAATAACAACAGACACAGGATTAAGTATTTGATTAATTGCAGGTCAAACAATTTAATTTATTTGATCAAATGTCCATGCAACCTGGCTTATGTGGGCGAAACGTCTCGTGAAATACGCCTAAGAATAAACGAACAGAAGTCAGCAATAAGAACCAAGAAAAAAGGTGCACCCCTAACTGAACACTGGCAAGAGGCCCACCATTCACCTAATGATTTAATGTGGTGCGGCCTGGAAATAATCCACATGAATGCTAGAGGGGGCAACATGGAACTTAAACGCAAGAAACGAGAAAAAAAATTCATGTCATGTTTTAATACTGAAAGGAAAGGATTAAATACTATAGAGGATTGGGAACGCATTCTATAAAAAAAGTAGTTGAAAATTGACATGAATAGGAATGCGAGGATGATATAAATAAACGCAGTGCAGGTTACCCATATTAAGAAATCATGTGAGACTTCTTGATCTGCAAATACTGTTGTAGATTATAACACAACTAATTAATGATAAACACACATAAATTGCCTGCAATCTCCTAATGTTTCAGTGTAGGACGAACACTAGTAAAATATGAACGTGTCTATAAAATAGGTACATTCCCTATCGAATACACAGTAAGCGTTTCCCTTGTCAGACGATAAAAAGAGTAGGAACTATTCTCAAAAAACTACCCGTGTAGTTTCCACCATCATAAGACGCGCAGGAAATGACGAGATAATTAGAGGCCAATTTATAAAAACTACCCGTGTAGTTCTTACTACAAAGTGACGCGCAAGAAAAGAGACGGTAATTAAAGTTCATCAAAGATAATCATCATCAGGTGAGAACGGCCCAGGGGGATATTTAACCAAGCAGTTTTAGCGCTCTGTATTCATTCGAAAACAGAGACACAAGAGGAGCAGGGAGGCCGGCGTATATTTTCAAGGTGAGAAGGGCCGTCGTACGAGGCAAACCTCGGTTCTTTGTACCCTGTTGATACCATCTGAAGGCTAGGGTTTCCACAATGATAAATGTAATCTCTATTAATGTAATGCTAGATTAACCATTATTCTAGTGAAGTTTTTTGCGCTTTTTTGAAAATAGAGAGACCCGTGTTTAATGTAAATGCTTATCGATTTTTCTGAATAGTAGAACGGGTGTATAAAATTGCGGTCTCTCACTATCCTAATCCGCGACTTGAGACAGAGCAATAAGCACTAGCGAACAACCTTGGTTGTAATAAAACGAGTAGTGTCATTTAACACAAGTCATGTTTAAAAACGATATGCATTCGATTTGAGCTGTGGAAGCTCGGACTAATGCTGAGAATAATCTTTGGTATCTCTTCATTATTATAATTTTTTTAATTAATAATATTGATTATATGATTAGTGGCTAAATAGAATAATAACTTTACTTTCTAGAGCTCGATAAATAATCAAACCAGCTCTCGGGGAAAGCAAAGAAGGTTGTGACAATTAAACTAAGCGGTGGATGAATAGCAAAAGCACCATAGTATCTAGTCAACCGCTGGTTATCTGTGCCCTGACTCCCATATCATTGGGTAAGTGGTACTCTTGATTTTTCTAAATTCCCACAACAGATGACCATTATCAGATCTTTAAGAACTATTATGTCTCCCTTTCTTTTCATCCATGTCGCCTCAAATTAGGATACCCTGACTATCATCACAATTAACGGTGGCTCCCTTGACTCTTAAAGACTGTTCCTAACTGACAAGGTAAACGTGGAATGATTAAAGGGACAAAATCTAAATAGCATAGTCAGTCTTGGATTTGTCCATTAAATAACAAATGCATTGTTGTTTTTTTCTGCCAATCAGGATCTAATGAATTAATAATTAAATTACCAATTGAGAAGGTATTTGTTATCATCAGCAATCAACACTGTAGTGAAGTTTGGAATGACTAAATAAAATATACCGAGATTTTTAGGTAAATAATCCTCAAATCATAACAGAATCTAGATAGTAAGTTTAAAAACTGCCTAGATGGTAATATTAAATTTTACTTTTAATTATTTAGAAGTTCTCAATCATCCAGAGACACTACACCATTATATAAGAAGGTGACTGAAAGAATCAACATAGAATCCCCGAATTACACATAAGGGATTGCTCCATTCCCTTTATAAGGTACTATCAACTTTCTAATGAGGTGTTATCTATCAAATCCCTTAGAATAAGTTATAAGTCCTTACGAGATAGTTCTCTTGAGGGATACATAAGTTCACTAGTAATCCCCTGTCAATAATAATCCTTTACCCGTTCCGTATTATTAAGTCCATACCACATGCATAATAAAAAGAGGATATGAATGTGCCCTTAATTGTAATTAAAAAACTGTATATTGTATGTAATCAACTCTTATTTGATGCTATTGTTGGATTACGTAAAAAAGAAAAAAGACTAAACTTTGTCTAATTGAATGTTTCTCTTTTAAACTAGAATTTAGTCCTGATGAAGGTCGCATCATAACACCGAAACGCTGCGTCGACACCCTTGTTTATGATTTCTTTAAATGTATTCTGTATGTGCATTGGCACATTTTTAATTGTTTTTATGGGACTGATAAGTTTTTATGAATGTATAACTGTTGGAATAAATTGAACAATTTTCTATACATCACTTTAAAGTTTTTTTATAATTATTTTCCTCTACTATTGTGATTTATTATACGTGTGGTTATGGCATTCAAGGGGTAGTGAAGTCTCCCCTTTGCATTAATTTGTAGCAGGTACCTTTGTTCCAATTTATTGGTTAACCAGGGACCCTCATATGTTTTCCTTGTACTACTCCTCGTCCCCTATTGGATTTTGAAGGAGACCTCCCTTTTTTTCTTACTCATATGTCTATTAAACCCCATCTTGTCTGCCAATTCAGTCTACCCTTGGCCAATCTATGTGCAGGGGAGTCCAGTAGAGGTGGATGCGATCTATCCTGTGACACATGAACAATAGAGTTAAAATCTCCCCCCACTAGCACCGGGCCTGTGAGGTAATGCGCTAGTGTACCAGACAAATTTTCGAAAAAGCGCACCTGCTCAATATTTGGAGCATAAATGCTACACAGCGCTACTTCCTTCCCTCTCAATATTCCTTCCACTGCGACAAATCTGCCCTCAGGGTCCATGGTTTGCTGCGTAGCTTGAAATGACACCCCTGCTCGTATCCATATCAATGCCCCTCTAGCAAATGCAGAATATGTCGTGCTGAATACCTGCCCTCTCCATCTTCGTTGCAATGCCAATCCCTCTGCTTTTGTAAGGTGCGTTTCTTTGGAGTAGTGCTATATGCATTCCCCTTCTAACCAAATATGCATGGATCTTGTGCCGTCTCGTCATTGTATGAAGCCCCCTCACATTCCAGGTAATACAATGTAAATCAGGTGTTGTTCCCATTGTTACACAGTACTGCCCTCATTACTTCACACTTCATAGCAGACACACCGGCGTTCCCCTCCCCCCCTTCCCCCAACTCCCCCAACCCCCCACCCTCCCAAGAACAGGACCTGGAACAACATTGCTAGCCCCCATCCAAACCTTTGTATCAACTAAGTTGTTACTAAGCCCACCAGTAGTCACTGAGAGCAAGCCTTATGGGCTTATGTGCTTAGTGCTAATCGGTGACCCTGCACTCTTCGAATCCAGTACCGCTGCAAAACCCCTCCATAACCATAACGTTCCCATCCCCCCTCCCCCTCCGGATATTTATTTAGTCCCCTGTAGTCACTCAATCCTTTTCTGTAAGTCCTGGTGCCCTCCTAATGAGTCCGCAACACCAATCATCCACCGCTCCCCGCCCCCGACAATCATGTTTCATTCGCTCGGTGGACAATTTACTCATCCAGCAGCTCATCTGCCGTTCCTGGAGTGACCATTGGTATATGTACACTTTCCGCTCCTGACGATTCAGTGTCTGAGTGCTCAACACCCTTCTCGGTGTCCGTGCCCTTCTGCGACTGCCTTAGTAGTTGACTGGATATAGCTGTTACTGCTTTCAGGACTCCCTTCCTTAGTTTGTGATACCGATAGTTTCTGCAATCCCCGCCGTCGGCGTCGTATCCACTGCGATTTGCAGAGCTGATGTTCCTCTGCTGGTGCCCGTGCCTGGTGCTCTGGTCCATCCTTACCAGCTCTATAGGATTCCAACCATTCCCACGCCTCCTCAGGTGTTTCATGGAAGTGTGTCCTCCCTTCCAGAGCTATTCTCAGTTTAGCTGGAAACAAGAGGGTGTACTGTATTCCTTTCGCCCTTAGCTCCTTTTTTACCGATTGGAATGACGCTCGGCGGCGCTGGATCTCAAAGGTGTAGTCCGGAAACAGTGTGACCTTGCTATTGCCTACATGGAAGAGGCCATCAGTACGGGCCCTCTGGAGCAGCAAGTCTCTGTCCCTGAAGTGTAGCAAACGTGCTATCACCGGTCGAGGAGGATGTCCCTGTGGCGGCGGTTTCGCAGGGACTCTGTGCGCACGCACCAGGGTGTAGAAGGGCGATAATCCCTCAGGAGCTACCACCGTTTTCAGCCAGTCCTCCAGATAGCACACCATATCTGTCCCTTCCGCTTTTTCAGGTAGTCCCACTACGCGGATGTTATTCCTTCTGTTCCTACTTTCTGCATCTTCGGCTCGCTTTTCCAGCGCTCCAATTCACTCCAAGACAGTTGCCATGGTCGCTGTCAGCTCGCTCTGTGCCGGTGTCACCTCCTGGAGCGCACTCTCCACGGTCTTCACTCTGTTCGCTACCTTGGAGTGGTCTGCACGCAGTAGGCCAAGACCTGTCGCTACCTGCGCAATGTCTTGTTGGAGGGCAGCACGGGTGTCTGCTATGGCTGCCAATATTTTGTCAAATTGTTGTTGTATGCCAGAGTCCCGATGCTTTCTCAGCTCCTCCTGTCCGGTCTGGGACTGGGGTTCAGTGTCCGACTGCTGCTGCATCTCCTCTTTCTTCGCTCTCGGGTTGCCCATGGTGAGGTTTATCAGTTGCCACCAACTAATTGTTGCACTCCTGCTCCTCTCTTGTTATTATCAACAGGGATCAGAGATCGCACCTCCGCTGGGCTTTCTGCGAGTATCCGGCCCACTAGCCTGGTCCTCTTTAACTCACCAGAGCAGTTCAGCCCAATTTCGCCTGGGGCCACCGCGCCATGACCACCCCTGATCGTACCTCCGTCGGGGCTTCGTGCAAGTGTGTCTGCCAATGTTGTTCAGTCCGGTAGGTGGTTGCGTTCATGCACCGCCAATTTTTGTTTTCCTTCTCAGCTTACGTGGTGGCTCAAGCCCCTTCCCGGGGTGACCTGTATTCCTCTGCTGCTATCCCCATCCTCAGTTCATTTACACCTGGGAAGTATCCCACCCTGGAGTTCCCATATGCTCTGCAGCCGGTCTCTATCCTGGGGCGCTCCGCGTACTGCTGCTGTCTCCCAATGTAGGCAGGATAGCGCTCCTCCTCCCGAGCTCTTCCACCGGCGCCCTGTCACCAGGCCCTCAGATGTAGTGGTCCCCAACACTGCGCGCTGGCTCCTTTCTTGCTCCACTGCCGCCTACCAGGGATCAGTTAACCCCCCACGGCGTCTGTTGCCGCCCATGCCTCAGCTCTCAGGCCGCTACGTTTCCGTATCCACACGTCCTCCAATGCGGCCCACAGCTCCGATCCTCGCCTCAGTCCACTCACCAGAGTGGGGCCAATGACGGCCTGTAGCTCTCTGATCCCTTCGCCGGTAACGATTTCCACCGTGCTGCTCACTTCAGCAGTGTCTCTCGTAAGGTGCCAGCGCTTCCCTGCTCAGGGTTTCATTCACCGCTCTCACCTCGCCGCTAATAAACTCCCGGTGAGTCCTCCAATTAGCTTATGTCGTGATCTAGTCATTCAGCCTCCTATGTTCCGGTCCGTCGCCCAGCCTGTGCCCCACCGCCTCCATTTGTGTTCCACCTCCTCCGCTGTCCGCTGGTCAATCCGTCACGGCTCTCTCAGATCCCGATCCAGTCATCCCCTTCCTTTGTGCGCCGCGATTTTACCCGTCCTTCCAGCCTCCGTCCCCGTTCCACATATCTTCCTGGAAGTCCCTAAGCATGCAGGGTACGGGAGCGATTTTCGGCTCCAACTTGGCCCCCCTTCTTACTTCGACCCTCCGGTGGGAATAGGGGGTTCCAGGTATTCGATTTTCAGGATATTAGTGGGGTCAGTCAGCGGAGCTCGGCTCTCACGCTGCCATCCACTTCAGCTTCCAAGCCACGCCCCTGACTTAGATGTATTGATATTACAAATAACAATGTCTTTTAATTTTTTAAAATAATTAATACTTAAATAAAAGTTATTGTAATTTATAATGGCAATAGCTTAAACTTTTGTAAATAACTTTTGTGAAGATTACGTTCAGTGTATTTTATTGTGACGAAAATCCAAGAACAGAAGTGAAATCTTAACATCTTTTTGTGACATTTGTAATAAAGCTTGAAACATTGAGAGAACATATTTGAACCAGTTGTTGTTGAATGGTTGCACAGATTGATGCTGTGGTGGTGCTGAGTGATGTTGTGGTGGCGACGAGTGATGCTGTGGCGTTCAGTGATGCCGTGGTAGCACATAGTGATGTTGTTGTGCCCCTGAGTGATGCTGTGGTGGTGCTGAGTGATGCTGTGGTTCGGGCGATAGATAGAGGGAGGGCGATAGATAGATAGAGGGAGGGCGATTGATAGATAGAGGGAGGGCGATAGATAGATAGAGGGAGGGCCATAGAGGGAGGGCCATAGATAGATAGAGGGAGGGCGATAGATAGAGGGAGGGCGATAGATAGAGGGAGGGAGGGCGATAGAGTGAGGGCGATAGATAGAGAGAGGGCGGTAGATAGATGGAGGAAGGGCGTTAGATAGATTGAGGGAGGGCGATAGATAGAGTGAGGGAGGGCGATAGATAGATAGATAGAGTGAGGGAGGGCGATAGATAGATAGATAGATAGATAGATAGATAGATAGATAGATAGATAGATAGATAGATAGATAGATAGATAGATAGATAGATAGATAGATAGAGTGAGGGCTATAGAGTGAGTGAGGGCAATAGAGTGAGTGAGGGCGATAGAATGAGTGAGGGTGATAGAATGAGTGAGGGCGATAGAGTGAGTGAGGGTGATAGAGAGAGTGAGGGCGGTAGAGTGAGGGCGGTAGAGTGAGGGCGGTAGAGTGAGGGCAGTAGAGTGAGAGCGGTAGAGTGGTAGAGTGAATGCGGTAGAGTGGTATAGTGAGGGCGATAGAGTGAGGGCGTGAGGGCGGTAAAGTGAGGGCGGTAGAGTGGTAGAGTGAGGGCGGTAGAGTGATGGCGTGAGGGAGGTAGAGTGGTAGATTGAGGGCGGTAGAGTGGTAGAGTGAGGGCGGTAGAGTGAGGGCATGAGGGCGGTGGAGTGAGGGCATGAGGGCGGTAGAGTGAGGGCAGTAGAGTGGTAGAGTGAGGGCGGTAGAGTGAGGGCGGTAGAGTGAGGGCGGTAGAGTGAGGGCGGGAGAGTGAGGGCAGTAGAGTGGTAGAGTGAGGGCAGTAGAGTGGTAGAGTGGTAGAGTGAGGGCGGTAGAATGAGGCCGTGAGGGCAGTAGAGTGGTAGAGTGAGGGCGGTAGAGTGAGGGCGGTAGAGTGGTAGAGTGAGGGCAGTAGAGTGGTAGGGTGAGGGCGGTAAAGTCATAGAGTGAGGGCGGTAGAGTCAGCGGGGTAGACTGGTAGAGTGAGGGCGGTAGAGTGGTAAAGTGAGGGCGGTAGAGTGAGGGCGGTAGAGTGGTAGAGTGAGGGTGGTAGAGTGGTAGAGTGAGGGTGGTAGAGTGAGGGCGGTAGAGTGGTAGAGTGAGGGCGGCAGAGTGGTAGAGTGAGGGTGGTAGAGTGGTAGAGTGAGGGTGGTAGAGTGAGGGCAGTAGAGTGGTAGAGTGAGGACGGTAGAGTGAGGGTGGAAGAGTGGTAGAGTGAGGGCGGTAGAGTGAGGGCGGAAGAGTGGTAGAGTGAGGGCGGTAGAGTGTGGGCGTGAGGGCGGTAGAGTGGTAGAGTGAGGGCGGTAGAGAGGGCGGTAGAGTGGTAGAGAGAGGGCGGTAGAGTGGTAGAGTGAGGGCGGTAGAGTAAGGGCAGTAAAGTGGTAGAGTGAGGGCGGTAGAGTGAGGGCGGTAGAGTGGTAGAGTGAGGGCGGTAGAGTGAGGGCAGGAGAGTGGTAGAGTGACAGCGGTAGAGTGAGGGTGGTAGAGTAGTAGAGTGAGGGCAGTAGAGTGAGGGCGGCAGAGTGGTAGAGAGAGGGCGGTAGAGTGGTAGAGTGAGGGTGGTGGAGTGAGGGCATGAGGATGGTAGAGTGGTAGAGTGAGCGCGGCAGAGTGAGGGCGGTAGAGTGGTAGAGTGAGGGCGGTAGAGTGAGGGCAGTAGAGTGGTAGAGTGAGGGCGGTAGAGTGGTAGAGTGAGGGCAGTAGAGTGGTAGAGTGAGGGCGGTAGAGTGAGGGCGGAAGAGTGGTTAGAGTGAGGGCGGTAGAGTGAATGTGGTAGAGTAGTAGAGTGAGGGAGGTAGAGTGAGGGAGGTAGAGTGGTAGAGTGAGGGTGGTAGAGTGGTAGAGTGAGGTTGGTAGAGTGAGGGCGGTAGAGTGGTAGAGTGAGGGCGGTAGAGTGTGGGCGTGAGGGCGGTAGAGTGGTAGAGTGAGGGCGGTAGAGTGAGGGCGGAAGAGTGGTAGAGTGAGGGCGGTAGAGTGAGGGCGGTAGAGGCGGTAGAGTGAGGGCGGTAGAGTGAGGGCTGTAGAGTGAGGGCAGTAGAGTGGTAGAGTGAGGACGTGAGGGCGGTAGAGTGGTAGAGTGAGGGCGGTAGAGTGGTAGAGTGAGGGCGGTAGAGTGAGGGCGGTAGAGTGGTAGAGTGAGGGCGGTAAAGTGAGAGCATTAGAGTGGTAGAGTGAGGGCGTGAGGGCGGTAGAGTGGTAGAGTGAGGGCGGTAGAGTGAGGGCGGTAGAGTGGTAGAGTGAGGGTGGTAGAGTGAGGGCGGTAGAGTGGTAGAGTGAGGGTGGTAGAGTGAGGGCAGTAGAGTGGTAGAGTGAGGGCAGTAGAGTGGCAGAGTGAGGGCAGAAGAGTGGTAGAGTGTGGGCGGTAGAGTGAGGGTGGTACAGTGGTAGAGTGAGGGTGGTAGAGTGGTAGAGTGAGGGGGTAGAGTGAGGGTGTGAGGGCAGTAGAGTGGTAGAGTGAGGGTGGTAGAGTGAGGGCGGTAGAGTGGTAGAGTGAGGGCGGTAGAGTGAGGGCGGTAGAGTGGTAGAGTGAGGGCGGTAGAAGGAGGGCGGAAGAGCGGTAGAGTGAGAGCGGTAGAGTGAGAGCGGTAAAGTGAGGGCGGTAGAGTGAGGGCTGTAGAGTGAGGGCAGTAGAGTGGTAGAGTGAGGGTGTGAGGGCGGTAGAGTGGTAGAGTGAGGGCGGTAGAGGGGTAGAGTGAGGGCGGTAGAGTGAGGGCGGTAGAGTGGTAGAGTGAGGGCGGTAAAGTGAGAGCAGTAGAGTGGTAGAGTGAGGGCGTGAGGGCGGTAGAGTGGTAGAGTGAGGGCGGTAGAGTGGTAGTGTGAGGGCGGTAGAGTGAGGGCAGTAGAGTGGTAGAGTGAGGGTGGTAGAGTGAGGGCAGTAGAGTGAGGGCGGTAGAGTGAGGGCGGGAGAGTGAGGGCAGTAGAGTGGTAGAGTGAGGGCAGTAGAGTGGTAGAGTGGTAGAGTGAGGGCGGTAGAATGAGGCCGTGAGGGCAGTAGAGTGGTAGAGTGAGGGCGGTAGAGTGAGGGCGGTAGAGTGGTAGAGTGAGGGCAGTAGAGTGGTAGGGTGAGGGCGGTAGAGTCATAGAGTGAGGGCGGTAGACTGGTAGAGTGAGGGCGGTAGAGTGGTAAAGTGAGGGCGGTAGAGTGAGGGCAGTAGAGTGGTAGAGTGAGGGTGGTAGAGTGGTAGAGTGAGGGTAGTAGAGTGAGGGCGGTAGAGTGGTAGAGTGAGGGCGGCAGAGTGGTAGAGTGAGGGTGGTAGAGTGGTAGAGTGAGGGTGGTAGAGTGAGGGCAGTAGAGTGGTAGAGTGAGGACGGTAGAGTGAGGGTGGAAGAGTGGTAGAGTGAGGGCGGTAGAGTGAGGGCGGTAGAGTGAGGGCGGAAGAGTGGTAGAGTGAGGGCGGTAGAGTGTGGGCGTGAGGGCTGTAGAGTGGTAGAGTGAGGGCGGTAGAGAGGGCGGTAGAGTGGTAGAGAGAGGGCAGTAGAGTGGTAGAGTGAGGGCGGTAGAGTAAGGGCAGTAAAGTGGTAGAGTGAGGGCGGTAGAGTGAGGGCGGTAGAGTGGTAGAGTGAGGGCGGTAGAGTGAGGGCAGGAGAGTGGTAGAGTGACAGCAGTAGTGTGAGGGCGGTAGAGTGGTAGAGAGAGGGCGGTAGAGTGGTAGAGTGAGGGTGGTGGAGTGAGGGCATGAGGATGGTAGAGTGGTAGAGTGAGCGCGGCAGAGTGAGGGCGGTAGAGTGGTAGAGTGAGGGCGGTAGAGTGAGGGCAGTAGAGTGGTAGAGTGAGGGCGGTAGAGTGGTAGAGTGAGGGCAGTAGAGTGGTAGAGTGAGGGCGGTAGAGTGAGGGCGGAAGATTGGTTAGAGTGAGGGCAGTAGAGTGAATGCGGTAGAGTAGTAGAGTGAGGGAGGTAGAGTGAGGGAGGTAGAGTGGTAGAGTGAGGGTGGTAGAGTGGTAGAGTGAGGTTGGTAGAGTGAGGGCGGTAGAGTGGTAGAGTGAGGGCGGTAGAGTGAGGGCAGTAGAGTGGTAGAGTGAGGGCAGTAGAGTGGTAGAGTGAGGGCAGTAGAGTGGTAGAGTGAGGGCGGTAGAGTGAGGGCGGAAGAGTGGTAGAGTGAGGGCGGTAGAGTGAGGGCGGTAGAGGCGGTAGAGTGAGGGCGGTAGAGTGAGGGCTGTAGAGTGAGGGCAGTAGAGTGGTAGAGTGAGGACGTGAGGGCGGTAGAGTGGTAGAGTGAGGGCGGTAGAGTGGTAGAGTGAGGGCGGTAGAGTGAGGGCGGTAGAGTGTTAGAGTGAGGGCAGTAAAGTGAGAGCAGTAGAGTGGTAGAGTGAGGGCGTGAGGGCGGTAGAGTGGTAGAGTGAGGGCGGTAGAGTGGTAGAGTGAGGGTGGTAGAGTGAGGGCGGTAGAGTGGTAGAGTGAGGGTGGTAGAGTGAGGGCAGTAGAGTGGTAGAGTGAGGGCAGTAGAGTGGCAGAGTGAGGGCAGAAGAGTGGTAGAGTGTGGGCGGTAGAGTGAGGGTGGTACAGTGGTAGAGTGAGGGTGGTAGAGTGGTAGAGTGAGAGGGTAGAGTGAGGGTGTGAGGGCAGTAGAGTGGTAGAGTGAGGGTGGTAGAGTGAGGGCGGTAGAGTGGTAGAGTGAGGGCGGTAGAGTGAGGGCGGTATAGTGGTAGAGTGAGGGCGGTAGAGGGAGGGCGGAAGAGCGGTAGAGTGAGAGCGGTAGAGTGAGAGCGGTAAAGTGAGGGCGGTAGAGTGAGGGCTGTAGAGTGAGGGCAGTAGAGTGGTAGAGTGAGGGTGTGAGGGCGGTAGAGTGGTAGAGTGAGGGTGGTAGAGGGGTAGAGTGAGGGCGGTAGAGTGAGGGCGGTAGAGTGGTAGAGTGAGGGCGGTAAAGTGAGAGCAGTAGAGTGGTAGAGTGAGGGCGTGAGGGCGGTAGAGTGGTAGAGTGAGGGCGGTAGAGTGGTAGTGTGAGGGCGGTAGAGTGAGGGCAGTAGAGTGGTAGAGTGAGGGTGGTAGAGTGAGGGCAGTAGAGTGGTAGAGTGAGGGCAGTAGAGGGGCAGAGTGAGGGCAGAAGAGTGGTAGAGTGTGGGCGGTAGAGTGAGGGTGGTACAGTGGTAGAGTGACGGTGGTAGAGTGGTAGAGTGAGGGGGTAGAGTGAGGGTGTGAGGCAGTAGAGTGGTAGAGTGAGGGTGGTAGAGTGGTAGAGTGAGGGCAGTGGAGGGAGGGCAGAAGAGCGGTAGAGTGAGAGCGGTAGAGTGAGAGCGGTAGAGTGAGGGCGGTAGAGTGAGGGCGGTAGAGTGAGGGCGGTAGAGTGGTAGAGTGAGGGCGGTAGAGTGGTAGAGTGAGGGCGGTAGCGTGGTAAAGTGAGGGCGGTAGAGTCAGGGCAGTAGAGTGGTAGAGTGCGGGCGATAGAGTGAGGGCGGTAGAGTGGTAGAGTGAGGGTGGTAGAGTGAGGGCGGTAGAGCGGTAGAGTGAGGGCGGTAGAGTGAGGGTGGTAGAGTGGTAGAGTAAGGGCAGTAGAGGGAGGGTGGTAGAGTGGTAGAGTGAGGGCGGTAGAGTGGTAGAGTGAGGGCAGTAGAGTGAGGGCGGTAGAGTGGTAGAGTGAGGGCGGTAGAGTGAGGGCGGTAGAGCGAGGGCGGTAGAGTGCTACTGTTAAACTGTTAAATGTTGTAAGAAACCATGGAGAAGAAATCTAGAGTCGAAGCCTAACCACCGCCCTTCTCACAGAAATGGCATGTTTAACGTAATTTCCAACTCACGTGGATAGCAGGAACACATCTTTGAAAGGTTGCTTCAGCAATAAAAGAGAAACGATTTGTTTCACACTCAGCCACGTCAAAACATGCAAACAAGTCCCCTAAAAAAAAAAAACCTTCAGCATAGATAACTAGGTTTTAGTAAGACATATTGGAAGCCATAGAATGGCAGAGGAAAGGCAGCGCTGGGAGGGGGGCTGGGCAACCATGCCAGCATTCCGATTCATGAGCAGATGGTCCTGTTTATGACCTGCGGAGCGCGTGAAGTGGCTAGTGGCAAATGGCATCAGGGCGGCCGCGGTCGCTTTGATGTTCTTGTCTTGTCTTGTTTTGTGGGAGGGGTATGGGGAGCGAATTCCTGTGCACGCGCCTGGCTCACATGAACTGTACGCGATCCGCAGTTGGGTAGACTTTTCGGAAGCCTTACTATAAATCTCACCCACCATCCCTACAGGATGGAATAGACGAGACCTAAAAAGCAGAGGGGGAAGCAACACAGGGTCCAGGGGGAATGAGCAGCAAAAGCAATAACATAGAGCAGGAGGAAGCGGGTAAAGGGAAAACAAAACGAGGAAGATGCAGGGAGTAGTGAGGTAGTACCAGATGGGGGAGTGAGAGGTGGAAGAAGAAATAGTACCGCAATCATGTCAAGAGCAGCAGATTGGCATTAATTACGCTAAATCATTTTGTATTGGGTCTGTGCTCCATACAAAGGAACGGAAGTGACGCTTGGCCTGAGTGAGCCAATAAGGAGGCTGCAAAGAAGATTGAAGCCAACAAATAATAAGCAATGGGAGGGCCCTATGCCTTTTATTGTAAACAATAGTGTCTCGGCAAGCATGAGTGTATGCAGCATATGCCCTGCCGCAGCCTCGAACTAAAAATGAGGAATTAACAGAATAATACTCGGAATTACTGATTCCCCAGTAATTCCTCATTTCTTAGCGGACTCTCAGAATCCAACTCATATAGGTTGGATTTTCCCCATCCCTGGTGTTATCCAGGGCTTTAAATGAAACAAGAGAAGTGCACGTACTCTTTACCAGAGTACCTGTTGTTTCTGATAAGTGCCAGTACTCTCCAATTAAAGGTATTGTATTTCTCTTGAGAAGTGCTAGTACTCTCCTCCTCAAAATTAAAAAGTGCTGGTACATTTAAAGCACTGGTGTTACCAGTAACCGTAGTATCGGGAGAACTCGGGGCGTGTGGAAATGACGGCCCATTTACTGGGGCACTCATACAGAGGGCATTAGTGCCCTCAGCCCTGGAGTTGGACGCACCTTTCCAGTGCCCCAGGATGGGAGCTGTGTGTGGCCTCAGGTTCCATTGGATCTCCCAGGGCTTCGGAATTCTGAGATGCACGTGGCGTCAGGGAGGGAGTGCGCGATCTTGAATGGTCAGCCTCTCCCCATTGCCTGAAGGTGGAAAGCTGCCTGCTGCCTCGTGCGTCCACGCACCCCTGAGCTGCCAGCGTCATCTCCAGGACACGAGATCTGGCCGCGAGCAGCCTCCAAGTCGTGTTGCTCGCAGAGCTGGAGCTGTCTACTGACTCAGATAGTCGTGCAGTCTGGTGCCGTTTGCCGCTGAGGAGGACATTGAAATATAAAGCTGCCTGTGGCCTGCCGGGAGGTGAAATTGGAGCTTTGCTCCGCCTCCTGGTACAAACGATCTGCAGCTTCGGGTGGGGGGGGGGGGGAAGTGTTGCCTGGAACCTCACGGGGACCTTAGATCTGGAGCTGTGGTCTTGTTCAAGGCCCATTAGACGAGGACAGTGACAACACATACTGGGCATCAAAATAGAAGTGGCCACCATTAGCGAATCGAACACTTAAAATGTGCCCCACATTTGCAAATCGGGGCAGTTCTAAATTTGTAAACACATAGGGGCTTATTTACAAGTCACTTGCGCCGCCAGGGCTTCACTTTTAACATAAGACAAAATGACGTACCAAAGGGGCAAAGGGGCTTGTAAATAAGTCCCATAATGTGTGGGTGCTCCGCAAGGTAATGAAGACTGCATGCAGCTTATTGCAGGCAATGTTTGTGGTAATAGTAGGGAACTCAACAGTAATAACTTGGCCATGAGACCATAAAACAGGCCTACAAACAGCCAAAACACCAACCTGTCAGACCAGCCCTTCTGAAACTGTCCGGTTGTCCAGTAGGCCAGTCCAATCCTGCATGGGAAGTAATCTTAGCCCTGTGATTTTTTTCGAAAGCTTCCCAATTTTTCGTTTTGCGTGTGATGTATCGAACAAGCCTGCTTCTGTGAGTTGCATGCATGTGTGAAAGGGGTGTTCTCCAGTGGCGTAGCAAGGGGGAAGGAGGGGTCCGCACCAGGAGGCACGGGTTTTGTGAGGTAGCGGCCTCCCCCATCCCGCTCTTACCTGCGGCCGCACAAGATGGCAAAAGCAGGAATTGATCGAACAACACCCCCTCCCTTACACCGCCATGGTGCGGGATGGGCTAGGACCGCCACGGGCGGCAAAAGGCCTAGCTACGCCACTGGTGTTCTCCCACATAAACTGGTGTTACTTTTATCAAATTTGGTGGCACTCAGTTTATCAACTCTGAAAGGATGAAATACTGATTTGGCCGTGCTGGGAATGATACTTATTGCCTGGAAGTCACACAAACAAACGTCAGCAGCAAGCGGCTGACTCACAGGTCATTCATTAAAACATGTATTTATTGAAGCACCCATTCCATCGACTCTAGCACCTCAACTGAATGGACGGCGGTCACTAGAGGGGAGAGCACTGAGTGTGGTTTTAATGCATAAAGAAATGAGTGCAGGGACAGGGTAAACTGTAATTCCATTAAAGCCCTAAAATACATTGAAACCACCTCGGGCACTGGTTAATTCTTCCGCTTAGCAGCCTGCTGTATTTAAGCTTACTGTTTAAAATGGCTGACTACCTGCTAACACTCAGAGGCGACCTTGCTGTTCAAATACAAGAAGAAAAAAACCAGGAACAAACGTTGCATAGGCAATGGTCGCATGGCAGGGGAGGAGGCGCAAGAGGGATGGGCTCAAGGGGAGGCCTTTAAAGGGGAATTTTCCAGGACCGCGGGAGGCTCAATGGAGGCAAAGGGACGGGGGGGGGGGGTAAGGGGTTGTGAGCACGAGGTTTGTGCAAGAAAGGAAGGAGGGTTGGAGTCTCAGGGCAAAGGGACGCGCAATTTTATTTATGCTAATTGATGCGTTTTTATATAGCGCGGACTTTACCTGAGGGTGTCAGAGCATGTCACAAATTGGAACAATAGTGTGGCTTGTGGCGTTGTTTGATGAGGTCATCTGTGCATGAGTGCGCCAGTAAAGACAACCAGAAGGAAAGGCAGGATAAAGGAGAGCATTGGAGCAATACGTATACAGGCCTCTAGCGCCAAATACAAAGCGCTAGGTGAAGACCGTCCGGGAGACGATGTGGATTGAAAATAGCAGCAAACGAGCAGCTGCAAACAGATTGGTGCAGGAGCAAGTGGGAAGAGGGAGTGGGAGAGGGGAGTGATATAGATCAAAGTGCTTTCCTGTTGTTAGTGGCTGCAGGCTGCCAAACGGTGAGCGCACGCCCGTCGCGCATGCACTGTGTCTGATCCACTTTTTCGAGCATTTCTGAAGTGCCTACATAAGTTCTCACTTCGCGCTAGCGCATGCGCTAGCGGAGACGAGACATAAAAAGCAAGATGAACTTCATCAGGCATAAAATATGCAGAGGATAATGTAGTTACATGGAGCCCCCAGATACTATCTGTTGTTCAACAGCATTATACTGCTCTGTACCGAGAGGACTGCCAGGCCACACAGGATATGATTGATAGTTATCTATTGGGTACGAGAGTTAATCAGGTTACAATAGACCAGAGGGCTATGCTTATGCTAATATTACCAGCATTGAGCTGCTAGCGATGGCCAAAGAGGCGGGACCTGACTCTATGCCAACAGAATTCTACAAAGAATTTAAAGATATTCTGAACCCTCTCTTTTGTGAGCTTGTTAATTCTCCTGACCCCTTGCCTTCAATACCACGGCGCTGGGAGGAAACCTATATAGCTATATAACTAGAAGAATAAGGATCTGCTCAATTGTAGCTCAGATCTGTCTATCTCGTTAATTAATTGCGACTCCAAAATGTATACAAGAATCTTATCCAATCGGCTTGCAGGTGTTATAACTTCACTAGTAGACCCAATGCAACATGGGTTTGTTCCTTCCTGTGATACCACTGCGCATATAAATCTAGCCATAATTGCTTTGATTTTGGCACAGGGCCTGTGATGGCATCCCGGCATGATCCTGTTAAATGCAGAAAAAGCATTTGACAGGGTGTCCCTGCAGTATCTGTGGACAGTTATGGCATCAGGTTACTTTCAAGGAGTAAAATACTCTATTCTTTCTTAACGGCAAGGACCACATGCATGGGGATGCTGTCTGCACCAATCTGTATCTACCGGGGCAGTAGGCAGGGATGCCTCTATCTCCATTATTGTTTGCCTTGTACCTAGATCCATATATCCAGGCTCTCAAACTATCTTCCGTTATTCCATCCCTGCGGTTGCATACATTGGAAGCTGAGCTGTTGGTAGATGTAGACGATATCACCATTCTCACGTCTTCCCCTACCAGCATTTTGGGGAAGTGGGATAGACTGCACATTGGTTTAATAGGTAGTTGCAATATAATTAAGATGATCATCCTACCACTGTATATTTACCTATTTAGGTCTAGTCCACTGTATGTCTGCAAGAGTTCTTTAAAAGAATCAGAAATTGCTGGCAGAAACTTTTCTTGGCAATACAAGAAACCCAGATGTGCCATAAGATTCATTCAGCTACAGCGTAATGATGGTGGGTTTGCAATTCCAGTATTAGGGAGCTATTTCTTAGCAGCTTTTACATTTAAACTATTTGAGGCAACCAGGACAGGCACCTGGGAACTTGCCAGATCATTTCCTGAGTATCTGACATCATCTCAACAGGCAATACCCCGCAAAGGTCTTGTTGATATGACTTACTTCAAGCACACCCAAACAATCCATCAAGGATGTGTAAAGCATAGCAAATCACCCGTGAGGCACCTCAGTTGCTAACTGTTTTGTGGTGATCTGTTCATTTGAATAGCCAGGTCTTGATTTCTTTCCTGACTTATTGGAGTGATGAGGCAGTCCTGAGGAGCAGGGGAAGGTTGTTCCACACTTAGGCCACCAGGTGTGAGAAGGCGCGTCCTCTGCTGTTGCCTCGGCGGATCCGGGGGGTGTCTGCGAGGAAGAGGGAGGCAGATCATAGGGTTCTGGTTGGTTGGTGAAAGGTCATGTGTTTGTTGATGTATCCTGGTCCTTCATTGTGCAGGGCTTTGAATGCATGGGTCAACATCTTGGACAGGCTTCTCTTCTGGATCATCCGGAGCCAGTGTCCTTTTTTGAGGTGGAGCTTGATGTGGGTACATATGGGGAGGTTGAGGATGAGTCTGGCAACTTAGTTTTGTATTGTATGTAGGCTCTTCAGGAGGCTTGCAGTGATTTCTACATGTAGTATATTCCTGTAGTCCAGGCTGCTGTTGACGAGGGCCTGCATGATGATCCTTCTGGTGTTGATTGGGAACCACCAGGTGATTTCACGGAGCATGCAAAGGATGTGGGAGGAGGCAGATAGTCTGCATTTATCTGTTTGCCTTAGACAGATTCTCTGGGTTGGTCTGGTAAGGTACAAGGCGATCCATTTGAGGACATTCCCCTGGATTCCGATGTGGTGGAGCCTATGGATTAAGATGTGATTGGAGATGGTTTAGAAGGCAGCTGACAGGTCCAGGAGGATGAGGGCTGCAATTTTGCCATGGTCCAGAAGGGCCCTGATATTATTGGTGGCTGCAATCTGGGTTGTGTTCCAGGTGTTCAGTGAGTTGCTGGTTGATTGCCTTCTCGAGAACCTTCGCTGGGAAGGGAAGCAGGGAGTTGAGCCGGGAGTTCTTCAGTTCTGCTGGGTTGGCAGATGTTTTCTTTAAAAGGGGCCTCACTTCTGTGTGTTTCCAGACCTCAGGACAGGAGACTGAGGTGATGGAGGTGTTCAGGAATTTCCTGAGCTCGTCGCCAGTTGTCTTGCTCCCAAGGTTGAAGATGTAGTGGGCACAGGGGCCCGTGGGTGCTCCTCAGTGCCCGGAGTTCATGATGGAGATTGTGGCTTGAGTTGTAGGGGGTCCCAATGGGTGAGCAGGTGTTCCGGGTGTGTGATCGTGGGTGTGAGCAGGCTGATGCTCTCAGTGACAGGGGTTGGGGGTTTGAAGGTTTTGTAGATGACTCAGAGCTTGTTGTGGAAGAAGTCTGCCAGAGTGTCACACAGTTCTTAGGAGGGGGTGATGTAATTCCCGGTGGGTGCGGGGATGGAGAACTTCCTCACGATGGTGAAGAGCTCCTTGCTGTGGTTTATGTTGGCTTCTATGCGGTCTACTAGGGTGCTCTTCTTTGTTTCCTCCACGAGGTGGTGGTACTGGATGAGTGATGTTCTGAAGGTGGAATGGTCTCCTGTCTCTTTGCTGGTGCACCACTTCCTTTCTAGTTGCAGGCTAATGTGTTTGGTGGATTTCAGCTCCAGTGTGAACTAGCTGGCTCTTTTGGCTGGTCCTTTGGATTTGGCTAGCTTGGCGGGGTCTTTTGTGTTGGTGCATTCTGTGATCCACTGGGAAAAGTTCTTTGCAGCCTGCTTTGGGTTGGATGTTGTTTTTGGAAGGTGGGAGTTGAGAGCATTGATCAACTGGTCCTCTGATATCTTTTTCCAAATTCTGCCCATGGAGTTGGGAGGCATGGTGCCAGTGTTGGTAGGTCCTGAAATGGTGAAGTGGCTGCTGTAGTGGTCGGTCCATGTGAGCTGTGGTTGGATTTGACTGTCAATGGACATGAAAATGGGGTTGAGCGTGTGTTCTGCAATGTGGGTAGGTTCCGTGACAAGTTGCTTCAGGCCAATGTTGCTCATGCTTTCCGGAGGGCGGTTGTGTTGGTGTCACTGGGGTCATCGAGGTGGAAGTTAAGGTCCCCTAGGAGGATGTGGTGTATCCAATCAATTTCTGTCTGATTCTATTTCTTTTTTAAGGTTGATCCTGGGCAGCGCATGCGCTGCTCTGCAAGCCATGATATATTGAGTTAGGGATTTGAAGCTCCGCCCTCTCTCCACCCCTATTTTTCATTGGCTCGTATCCTTGTCCTTTGTAAATGCTGGCTTCTGATTGCTTAATTGCCTTGTGAGTCCCTCCTTAGTACCACCTTGTCTTCATTTGAAACCTCCCATGGCAACTGGCCCTATTACTTCAGGTGCGACACAGTATGTTTATTTTTGTCTGTAAGCATTATTTTCTTTTAAAAGTTTCTGGTCCTGCAGGCACATTGTGCAGCGAACCATGAGCGCTTTCACTTTCGAAGCGGCCCGCCCCCACCCCCCTCCTTCCATCAAGATTCCTCACCCAGAGCGCTCCTTCTCTAATTAAGAGAAATTGTAGTACAAGGATTAGATGGAAGTGTGGGTGTAGGAACAGCCCCCTTTATTGTGAAAACAGACACTCAAGGGGCAAAGGCAAGTGGAACAACAGACTGCACTTTCACTTTTGGTTTGTCACCTTTCCAGTTACACTACCACTGAATGAAATGGTAACACTGTTAATAAAATATTTTCCCTGGGAAGGGTCATTTAAAAAGGCTTTAAAATCTATAACCATTGCCAGGCATGCGGGGGGGGGGGGGGAGAGGGGGCTGTCAAATCCATCCACCACCCTAAAAAAATGCTGTCTGCACTGAAAGGGCAAGGATGCCCATCATCTGCACTGGCACACCTGTGCTGTCACAAAAATATATGTTACAAGACAAACATGAAGTGCAACCTATGTGTCTTATATGCACACCTAAAAAGGCACAACTGCACTCAGATTCAGATTCAAAATCTTTATTCGATTGTAGGTTTTACAATCATAAAAGTACAATTTATAAACACACAATAAAAATAACGTTACGAACAATTCACTTCAATTGGCAAATAAAGACACAGTATACAGTACAATATATTAGACAGTATGAGCATGGGCAACATATGATAAAAAATATAAATAACTGTAATATTAAAATCACCTAAAAAAATTTTGCAATGTAATTAGCCATCCATGCTTTTCCTAAAGCAGATGGCTTTTTTAAGAAAATTACATACAAATAAAGTGCAATCGCTATTCAGTAGTTGTAGATAATAAAGTGCAGGTTTAATTTGTGTAAAACTCAGCTTTTTGAGGCACGGTTTGAGGTATAATTTCCGTGGGATAGAATAATAGGGGCAAATGAAAAGGAAGTGTGCCAGGTCTTGTGGAGACTTTCCGTCGCAGCCACAAGCTGGCAACACTTCTCCCCGTTGAACCCCACTGGGGACTGCCAGTAGAAGATGGTAGAGGTCAAAGCGGAACCTTGTTAACAAAAATCTTTCATAGCTAGACATAGGCCATGTCAGGTAAGGTTCCATTTGCAAGCAGGTTTTTAATAAAAGATGTTTCCTAACACTGACCTTCTGTATCTCAACCTCTTCTCTGTCGGTACCTCTTAACAGTAGTATAGCATTCTTAACCAAGCTCACATCTGATTTTGTAATTAA
This sequence comes from Lissotriton helveticus, assembly GCF_964261635.1. Taxonomy (NCBI): domain Eukaryota; kingdom Metazoa; phylum Chordata; class Amphibia; order Caudata; family Salamandridae; genus Lissotriton; species Lissotriton helveticus. Next base: position 493,133,731 of record NC_136071.1, read on the forward strand.
ATTTGGGGCATAAAACAGATCCTGACGATCGATTGCCGTTAGGCTATCCTTTATGTACTTCACCCACGGTATTTTAAACCTCCCATCTAGCTGTAAGGCTTCTTTCATTATAGCATGTGTTAATGGGATGTCATTGTTCAGCCAGCAATTCAGCCAGCATATAACAGGGCTTACTGCTATTCTGTCACCTAGGTGGGGGATCCCCAGCTCCTCGTGAACCGAGTAGTTCCCAATACCCCTGGGGAGTCTCAGAATCTTTTTTAGGAAGTTATTTTCTGTGACCTCTAGGTTTTTACTCTTACGATAGCCCCAGAGCTCACTCCCATAGCAGGCACCAGCCACGCTTTTTGCCTGGTACAGTTTAAGCAATGCGGCCGTCGGGCAGTTGCCGATTTTTTTTGCAAAGCCGAGAATGGCCGCATTAACCCTTACTGTTTCTCCCTTCTTCTTGGAGACTGCAGGGCCCCATGACAATTTATGATCAAGCAGGACCCCGAGGTAAGAAAAGGAATTGGTTGATGGAATTTTCTCACCATTTATACTAAAATGGTCAGTTTTCAAGCCACCCTTGCCTACTTTCATGACGAAGGACTTGGCATTGTTTATGCTTAAACCACGTGACTCCATGAATTTGTGGAAGGAGTTTAAAAGTTTCTGGAGACCGATTGCTGTTCTAGAAATAAGAACAGCATCGTCTGCGTAGAGTAATACGGGTACCCCTCTGCGCTCAACTAAGGGGTAATCTGCTTCTACGTTAAGGAGAAAATCCTCCAGTTCATTAATGTACAGGTTAAATAAAAATGGGGCCAAGATGCAGCCCTGTCGAACACCTCGATTTATTTTAAATTCGTCCGTTACATTGAGGTCTTGGGAGTAACGGACGTTCGCTCTAGTGTCTGTATGCAGATCAGCGAGGAAGTAGACAAGGTTACTCTCTACACCCATTCTCAGCAAAGCAGCCCAGAGTAGGCTTCTGTCTACACAGTCAAATGCGGACGACAAGTCCATAAATGCCATGTAGACAGTGCCTTGTTTCGCCAGTGTATACTTGCTTAGGATAAAGTATAGGTTCAGGCACTGCGTAATGGTCGAATGACCTGGTCTGAACCCATATTGTATGGGTGAAAGGATGTTATTATCTTTAGCCCAAGTGGATAACCTGTTGAGAATTACACCCCCCACCACTTTAACTACTGAATTTAATAAAGAAATTGGCCTGTAACATAACGGGCTACTGCGATCGCCCTTCTTAAAAATGGGGACTATGGTGGAAAGACCCCAGGTTCTAGGGCACCCAGTTGTCGCCGCTGCATTGATTACAGCGGTAAGAACCGGAGCCCAAAAAGGGGTGCTGGACTTAAACAGGTCCGGCGGCAATCCGTCCGGGCCTGGGGCCTTGTTGGTGGTTAGACCCTGTATTCCCCTAACAGTCTCTTGTACTGTGAAACACAGTGGAGTCACAGTTGAAGATAAAACATCATAGTCTACCCGATGCTCGTTACTCTTAAAAATTGCACTGAAGTGGGACACCCACTCCCCCTCTGAAATGTTTGTTCCAAGGGCTGTGTCGTTTGGATTGTCAAACAAGGGTTTGTTAATTATTTGCCAGAACTTGCTGCTGTTCCCCAGCACTGAGGGGTCTAAAAGGGATTCAATAACATTAGCCTTGATTTCCTTTTTTCTGATAGCTATGGCTTTCCTATAGGCCATGCGGAGATTTCTTATCAGATCGCAATCTCTGGGTTTGGATTTTAATGCCTGTTTCAGATCCCTACTTGCCTTTGAGCAATTATGATCGAACCATTTGGAATTATTCTCGCTGTGTCCCTTTGTGGGCACTGTGAGCATGGAGCCAATTTTAGTAACCAGCCCCTCGAACCTGGACAAAATGTTCACAGGGCTTGATTCAGGCAATAAGCAAACAGATAGCTCCTCTTCACATGCACTGGTTATTTTCGTGTACAGGGTATCTTGGTTAATCATTGACCATCTGATGCGACGCCTACCATTTACACACCTTAGCGTGCCATGGTCAGTGCGTGACTGTCGTTTTGCTAATAATGGTCCACCCAACTTTAAAAGAAGGGGGTTATGATCACTGTAAACACTAGTGAGAATAGTAAAATGCGAGACCCAATAAACAATGTCTGGAGACATTAGTATGTGGTCAATAAAGGTTCCCTGCCCGTGTCCTTTAAAGGTTGGGGTCTCAAAAATTTTTGTATCGGGGACCAACGACATGGCTGCAGTCAGATTGTATTTGTTCACTAAGTCGTTTAAGTTCTTACCGCCCCTACTATGAGAGAAGTGAAAACCTTCCTCGATATTACACCCTAAAGACCCCATTGGCGTCTTCGCTGGGTTTCCACATGGTTGGACATTAAAGTCGCCTGCTAACAACAGGTACCGTGATACAGTGTAGACATTTTTACTCAATATATCAAGTAGGGAGGCAATGTTACAAACTTCGTTATTACTATAACTGCACTCCTAACTCCCACGTGCCAGCGGACACATATCTCACGTATAGATGCGCCATTTCAGGTTCACGTAGTAGCCTTTTCTTAACGCCACTACACCTTCACACTTGCGCAACTCTCCAGGCAGCCACCAAACCTTGCTCACTTCATGTAGCTTTTCTTGTGGAAAACTGAGAAATACAAATAGTATGTACTGGCACCAGGTTCACCCCTGTGGTGAAAGTACATGAGGGTATTCAGCTGCACTTCACATGAGCTACGTAATAATAAACGGGGCACTACATACAGCCACGGAAAGTGCATCCTTCTGAGAGTACAAGAAGCCCAGCAACTGCGTCAAGCTGCATGTATATACAAAAAGTGCACAACGTGAAGCCTTTGTGTTCCAGTCCCTCTGCAGTACGTTTAATGGGAAAAGTGCACCTTGTATGTACAGTCTGCGGCCATGAAAGTGTAGTCGTCTTAAATATTGGTAGCCACAGCCGCAAACCAGGTACACTACGTATTACTAACAAGTGACCTGCATTTGCACTGTCTGAGAGTACTTGAAGCACAGCTGTGAGAGTTTTTATTACTATTTTTCGACACTGTAACTTCCGAGGAACACACCTGTAGCTAACATGGCTGAGTACACAGGACTTACATACTCTACAGATGAAATAGACTCCATTATGAGTGATCTCAATGTCTTCGCGGATGCCAACATCAGTAACACCATTTCCCAAACCTGCGAATGAGAAAAACTGACGGAAATGAAACGTAACCGAATCAGGACAATCTTACATGGGACAATACTGAAGGAGTATGTTACCAACAAGATAGCTCCTAAGGGCCTGTTAGTTACAAATGCTCCACGAATCTTCCTAGATGACCCCGAGTTTAGGAAAGATTGGGCCCTCATTGCTTGGCACTGTACGCACGATTGGATCATACTAATTCTCAAAACGGCCATACGTCTGTCAGAGAAGATCCAAGTGGAGATTCAAGTTACAGAATCTCAAATAAAAACTAGTATTACCGGATACAAAAAAAAGCTAGATGATCTAAACAAGGAAATAACTGAATACAGAGAAAACCTCACACAACAAAAGGTCCAAAAGTTCCAAAAGGACCTGAAAAAATGTTCATTCGTGAAGGTATACCCGTACTCAGACCCTGATTTCAAAGCCACGGGAGTCCCGGACCAAGACTCAGATGTATCAAGTAATACCTCTAACAGTTCAAACAGCAGCGGTGGATCCAACAACGGGACCCCCAGACAAAGACAACAAGGGACATACAGAGGGCACTTCCAATGGCCGCAATTCAACCACCCCCTCCAACACCCCTTCCAACAACCAGCGATAAATCCATTCCAACCACCACCGCAGTTCCCCATGTATGGATGGCAACCACCCTTCCAACAATTCCCCTTCCCACAAAACCAATTCCGCCCTCCTTTTCAGAACAGAGGCAGGCGCGGAAGAGGGCGCAACAGACGAGGGAACAACGTCCACTGGGAGGAGGAAGACACAACGGGCAGCATCACCAGGAGCAAATCAGGAGCGAACAAAGCAGGCCCCAGCACGGCGAGGAGCTAGTAACCAACTTATCCTCACGAATGCTGACAATCACAGAATCCAATGTACTCAACAAGGGACTAGGCTTTGTGCCCACTGCGGCTTTAGATAAGTTCAAATTGCACTGTGAGCTAGCCTCCTTTTTCCGGAAACTTAAGCTGAAAGTGTACTTTGAAAAAAACACCACTACTGACTCTGATGAAACCATGAATGAAACAGGTCTCAGACTGCGATCTACCTTCACTCCCCGGCCACACTCGATCCCGGTGGAAATTAACACCTTCGAGCAAGCTGTATTTAATGACATAGAAGCACTAACGGTCACCACACAGTACCATAACAACAGCCAAGCGGAGAACAAAGCCATATCAGACTTGAAAAATGATGACACCATTACAATCAAACCAGCCGACAAAGGAGGGGGCCTGGTAATAATGAATAAGACCGACTACAACACTGAATGCAAACGTCTGTTGGGGGATAACACAAACTACAGAATGCTAACAACTGATCCGACTGAAGATCTACGCATCGAAATAACCAACATGGTGGAAGCGGCAGAGGCCTTAGGTCACATCTCCAAACAGGAAGCGGACTACCTGAGCAAAACAGAGGGCAAGATCCCTTACTTCTACGTGGTCCCTAAAATGCATAAGGGCAAGACTCCCCCTCCTGGCAGGCCGATCGTGTCAGGCATAGGCTCGCTCTTAGAACCGTTGTCACGGTTCTGTGACTATTTTCTGAAAACCATTGTACAGGACACTTCAACCTACCTAAGAGACACCAAAAGCCTATTGACACTCTTGGAAGATATCAAGATGGAACCAGACTATATCCTTGTGAGTCTAGACATAGAAAGTCTTTATACGAACATACCACAAGACGCCACCATCGACGTACTGAAGAAAACACTGGACAACTCGACGTGGGACTACAGGACCCCAAGAGAGTTCATCATAGAATGTGCCACCCTTGCTCTCAAGAGGAATTTCTTTGAATACGATGGCACACTATACCTCCAAATAGGGGGCACATCCATGGGCAGTGTTTTTGCCCCAAGTGTGGCGGGGCTCTATGTATATGACTTCGAACAAAGATTCATCATGGCCGCTAATAACCCCTTTGGCAATCACATCAAGTTTTGGCAACGGTACATAGACGATGTCTTCACAATCTGGCAAGGACCACAAGAAACTTTGATGGCATTCATAACCTGGCTCAATAATTGTGACCCCAACCTACGGTTCACACACTGCATAGACAAAGAGAAAATGGTCTTTCTTGACATCGAAATCGAAAGAGACAATGACAGTCTCAAGACCAAGACACACTTCAAGCCCACAGCCAAAAACAATCTGCTGAGGTTTGACAGTTTCCATCCTCGCCCCCTAAGGGAGAATTTACCCTATGGCCAGTATCTTCGACTCAGGAGAAACTGTAGCAAACTAAATGATTACAAGACCCAGGCAGAAGACCTCACGAAGAAACTAGCCAATCGAGGATACCCTGAGAAAATCACCAAGAGATGCCAAAAGCGAGCTAGAAATCAACCTCGACAAGCTCTCCTGGAGGACACACCTAAGCAAGAGGAGGACATCCCACTCACATGTGTTACCACATATAATGCGGTGTCTAACCAGGTGAGCAAAAGCATCAGGAAACACTGGTCCATACTGCATACGGGAAACCACAAGTGGGACAAGCCACTTTTCTCCTATAAGAAAGCACGTAGCTTGAAAGACACTCTGGTCAACACCAGACCTAAACCAATAACAATAACAACAAACCCAACCATTACAAACATTTGGGGTTTACCACCAGTCACAGGACATTTTAGGTGTGGTGACTGCAGTGTCTGCCACCTCACCAGCAACACCAAAACTCTGAACCTTGAACAAGGGAAAGTCTGGCAACAAAGGTCGCACACTAATTGTAATAGTACCTTTGTCATATACCTGATCAAATGCAGCTGTGATAAGCCCTACATAGGGATGACCACACGAAAAGTGAAACAACGGATATCAGAACACCGGAGCACAATCAGGTGCAAAAAAGACAATACCAGGCTCACTGATCACTTCCTCACAGCACATCACACTCCTAACGATATGAGATGGACAGTGATCGAGCAAATCCAACCAGGTCCCAATGCGCAGGCACGTCTCTTTGAAAAGGAGCAGCGATGGATCTATAGACTTTCCTCCCACAAGATCGGGCTTAACGATAATATTCCGTGGAACTCAGTACTGAAATAAGAACCCTCCTGTTAGGAACTCCTGACTAGCTGTAACACCACTACCTGTCCCTCAAACCTTCGACAATGAGTGATCAAACCCGGAATGCGACAAGTACATTGTCACTACTCCCATTGCCACTTTACATCTAAATCGATACATGGATGTCTACAACCTGACATCTCCCACTGACTAGGCTACACACCATTCTGGACAATCACCAACTCGTGAGGAGCTTCTGTGCCACTCACTCCGAGTGCCAGTGCACTTTTCCCTATGTACTTACTTACGCCCCTTAACTATCATTGTTAATCACGTACATACTACATTTGCCCATGTGTTTACTTTATTGTGGCAGTGCATTATCCAACTTGCTTTCCTGGCAGCAGCGATGTAGAGGTACACATCACATTTGCCCATGTGTTTACATTCCTGTTGCAGTGCATTACCACACATGCTTTCCTGGCAGTAGCGATGCTCACGTCAGCACGCCAGTGTGCGCTGATAGCCCCGCCCCCAGGTAAGACGTGGCCACGCCCAACCCGGAAGCGGCCGACGCCTCTTCAGAACGACCGCTGCTCGCGGCATTCACTAGCCGTGCAGAGGCCGTTAGGAGTAGGTCAGACTGAGTCCCTCCAACTGGGCAACTGTAAGTAGAACGTCTCTCCTTGTCCTAGGTCCAGGAACGAATGCCGGAAAACTCGAGGGAATTTTTCCTTCGTTACCCGGGCATCCCCGGCAGCGGCTCGCTCTTCACTACCTCCATTTTTCTCACCATTACAGAATATGTTGTTCGTACGGTAAAGAACCTACGCCCTGCACGTTGAAGCTCCATAGAGCCCACAATTTAGTAAGCCTCAGCCCATGCCATTTAGCATCAGTGTATTCCCTATTGTTACATGTGTGTGTGTCATGTATGTCAATTCACAGTCATTTACGCTATGAATGAATATAGCACACCCGTTGTACCGCTATGTCTTGAGTCACTCTACTATGAATATAAGCACTACCGGAGAGCTACCGCGCAGTTATTGACTACCTCCCATAGCGGCAGACGATATACATCCTTCAATGCATGCACTTGATAATATGATAGATATGATTCACAAGTGCTATAATCACATTGCATGCAAAACGCACGCACTGATTGATCGGTATAGATGTTCAATAATTTCCCACTTGGACACCCCATCACCACGGTATTGATACAACTGGAGGGTTATACCCATTGGCACGATACTTCACATCATAGAGACACTACACGACGTTACAGGAGAGTAAGCAAGAATATAACCTGATTATGTTTACCTTTCTTCTCCCCACAGGTCTCTTTTTTCACTTCTTCACATGCTCATTCATTTTTTTGAGCATAAATAACACTGGCAATTTGCCAAGAGGTACACAGGGGATCAGGATAGGGTGTGCTTTTTAGGGGGCACACACCTTCTGTCCACCTGTTTTTTGGTCCTGAAGAATACCGGGCGAACGCCCTATTGGTAGAAACATGTTGACCAACCAACATAAACACATATAGAGATCCCTGGGTCGTAACTCCCCTACCAGGATCTCGCTCACCTAATTTTTAATATTGTTCAGTTGCTCCATAATAAAAATCATATTTTTTTAGTACAACCAGGACAATTTTTAACATTTAATTTTTCACACCCACAGCCACAACCCGCTCCACTGTAGTACAGGTGTCAAAGCACATCCTGGTGGCGCTAGGCCGCCAGGGTGGGCCCCGATGATGAAGCATGTCACCACTAGGTTGGTGAGTGAAGGGTTTTAAACAAAAGGATGAATACTCTCCTTCTTGCCAAAAACCTGCCCTCCAGACACGTCTGTTCTTTATCTTCATGGGGGATACTCCTCTCTTTGTTTTGATATAAGTACTTGAAGCCCACCAGCGTTATCCTAAGTACAGTGTATGTCATGACAGAAACGGGAGTCCTTTCAAATCACAGGAAGTCCTTCAGCTGCATTCTATATGCACTATATGTATTTGGAAAAAAGTATACTTCGTGTGTAATGCTGGCGGCCATAAGAAATGGGGGCATATTATCAATAACGGCGTTAAAATTATCGCCGCTTTAGCGGCAGAAAACTGCTGCTAAGGCGGCGATAATGGGCTTGATAATATGCCCTTGAGAATTCCCATAGAAGCCCATGTTCTGGTGTGAACATGGGCTTCTTGTGGTAAATAATTAATATTACCTTATCTTAGAATTTCTATATTACTAAATACTTTAGCTTAAGTAAAGAGAGGAGTCCGTGGTATTCGAGTAAAGAGGGATTTATTCAATAACTCGAATTAAGGGAGAGCTCCTTAACCAAGCGGGCTCAGGAGTGGTCTGATGTTTTATTCACACAGCAGAATATTTATACAGTTTCAGGCAGTAGGCAAAAAGAAGAGAAAAGGAAGTGACAAGCAGTAGTTTCCAGCCAGATGTGTCAAGGTATGGGCGTGTCTTGTGTCTCGTGAGAGTGCATGCGATGTGTCGAAATGTGCTCCTTTCAGTTGAAGGTCCTTCCTCAGCCGGGGGGTTTAACTCTGGCTTAGAGTCAAGAACAGGAACTATTTCTTAAAACAGGAACTATCTCGTTGGTTCTCGGAATTGGCCGAACCACAAGAATGTGTGGTCAATGAACGGAGGGGCCAGGTGCAGGATGTCTTGCTCGTAGGTCTGGAGACAAAATGGATGACACACGCAAAAATGGGTGCTGTCTGAATCAAAATGGCAAACAGGCAGAGAAGGGAAACGATGGGGCACAATTGTTAATTTTATTTCCTCATTCCCTCCTTGCCCCAGAGTGTACCTGTATTTATATCTCAATTTGCATGAGATTGTCTATGCATTCCTGTAGCATAATTGTTTCGTTTTCTTTCTGATGGATATGTGGTTTAGGAATGCAGCTCCCAGCGCATAGCCCGCACAGGGCAGGGCCACATTGGATGCAAAGGCAGCATCCAGTTATTACCAGGAATATTATGCCTGCTGCTGACAGCAGTTTCCATCCCTAGGATGATATTATTGTCCAAAACCAGTCAGACCATGTCCAAGTGCTAGGTTCTTGATGTAGGCTGGCGGCTATCTTGTGTAATTTTGTTATAGCCGTATATACAGACGGAGAGTTATCAGGAATGAAAACACAGCAGCTAGAGCCGATAATTCTACAGGCTCCGCCTCTGTCAGCCAGGATGACGTCAAGGACAAGGCGGTTTTGGAGAGCAACCAATCTTATGGCAGACTGTTCCCGAGTCAAGTTCCCCAGGGCAGACGCCGTCTGATTTACAACAGCCTCTAAGGTCCTTGTCAATTTGCGTATGAGCTTGCTGTTCTGCACAGGGCCGATAAAGAAAAAGAATCCTTTGTTGAAGTCTGTATATTGTTCCCATGTAGTTTCCGTTTGATCAACCCGGAGGTGTCGATCATTCTTTTATGTCTAACATGGGGCACTAGGAGGTCTCGGTGGTAAGTGGATGGGGCCACAAAGACAGGAGGTAGCAGAAATGCTATATAGCACGTTCCCCCCCAGTTCAAGGGCAGCCGCACAAAGGCCGTTTGCCGAAGATGAAATAAGTATGGCGAGATGCTAGAAATTATGATTTTCCCTTGTCTTCAAAACTCACAGTGGTATGGCAGTCACTGTGTCCTAATGGGACAGAGCCATTTTTCCGGACGCACAGGTGCCCTTTTACTGTTGAGACCGAGATGGAAGGGGGCCCAGCATTCTTTTTAAGTTTGGTATTTAATATCCTGTAGGACATGGTCACGTTCCCCTGCTTGTATTCTTCGCTTTCTAGGACCGTACCTGTCGCCTGAGGATCTCCATCCTCATTCGGGTAGCAGACAGCATTAAGGACCTTATTTAAGTCCCCCCAAGGCCACCCATTTTTACATGAATTATTTCCATCAGGGCAGGAGGTGGGGGTAGTCCCGTCGGCTGTTATTAGGGCGAACCAGGCCTCGCAAGTTCCATTATAAGAAAACGGGAAGGGGAAGAGAGGCATCCCTCCCTTCTTCTGATGAGGTGGGAGGCGGCCACATATCGAGCAATCTGTGATATTGCTGGCCTGATGTGTATAGTGTAGCATCTGTATAAAGGTATTGTTCCGGAGGGCTAGCCTATGAGCTAGCTCATGAGGGGGCAGGTCGTGGTGCGTGTGCTCCTGAGTGTTGTTAGGTGCATGAGAGGTATGTGGTGCTGGCGGGAAAGCAATGTGGAGGACCCAACCGAGACACGTCATGATTGTTATCAAGAGAAACAGTATGATCAAACATATGATAGGGCCGCTATGCAACTTCTTAACATTCTTCTTTAGGCGCCTCACTTTCTCTTTTTCCCACATAGTCAGGGTGTCTGAGTCTGCCCCCATGCTCTGACCACTTCACCACTGGACCTGTGTCCGTGGACTTAATCAGCCAGAGTCCGGGTGGCGGACCTCAACTTTGATTTATATTCCTGTTGTGGGGTCTGTTCCAAGGGCAATGAGGACTGTTCAGTCACAGTGTCACTAGGTTTGGCAATATCGCTGGCAACGGAGTCTATTTCTCCAAAGTACTTTTTACAATGACTGGAATGCAACGAGCCTTTTCTGCCTTCGACCTTCACCGCAGTTCGCGTAGTTAGGAGTACCAACTTCGGCTCTTTCCACCTGGCCTGGAGGGGATTTGTCCTGTCGAAGTTGCGGACCAAGACCCAATCCCCGGGTCGGATGGTGTGTTCTTCAAGGTTGGTTTTGTCTGGGAAGGCTGCAGTCACCTGTGAACGACAAGAACGGAGTGCAGACATCAAGGAAGCCAGGTAATCAGTCAATATTCTGCTATCTACATCAGTAATAAATTTTGGTCTAGGAACTCCCCACATGTTTGGTGGTCTGCCAAAAACCATCTCGAATGGTGCTAATCCTATTCGGGAGTGTGGTACCATTCGCATATAGAACAGGGCTACTGGTAAGGCAGTCATCCAATCTACGCCCTTTTCTGCTGTAATTTTGGCTAACTTAGTTTTAAGAGCCTGATTGTGTCTTTCTACCAATCCTGCTGCCTGGGGGTGTCTCACGCAATGAAATTTCCAAGTGCATCCTAATAGAAGGGAGACATTTTTCATTTGCTCGGAAGAGAAAGGTTGGCCATTGTCTGAATATATGACTCTTGGCAACCCATAGTGTGGGAAGTACTCTCTTACTAGAACCTTAGCAGTCATCGTGGCGGTATAGTCAGGGACGGGGTAAGCTTCAGTCCACCTTGTTAACGCGCACACCACCACCAGTACATACTTGTAACCTCTACATCACTCCATTTGAATATAATCCATCTGGAGAACTTCAAATGGATGGTCAGGGGGTTGGAATCCACCCTGCTCCACCTTCGTGTCTTTACCTGGGTTGAACTGGTTACAAATCATGCACGTTTTTACTTTTTGTTTGGCTGCAGCTCTCAAATGTTTGTTATGCCATATGTTCTGTATGCTATCTAACATTCCTTTTTCTCCCAGATGCGCTGGTCCATGTATGGTGTTTACTATAACCTGAACCATAGCATCCGGCAGTAGCCATACTGCTCTTTCAGGTGTCATCCAACCCTGGTCTGTAAGGACCCCTCCTTTTTCTTTCCATTCTAGCAGTTCCTGTGGTGTGGTGTGACTTTGGACATCCTGGATGTCAGAAAAGGGGTCTCGTATTGCGTATTGGCGGTGTAGTATATTCAATTCTGTGTTCGCTGCCAGTTTGGCTGCATTGTCTGCGAAATCATTTCCTTTCGATATTTCATCTGTTCCTTTTGTGTGTGCCTTACATTTCAGCACCGCTATTTTTGTTGGTAACTGGCTAGCCTCCAAGAGGGCAGTGATGAGTGCAGCATGTTGTATTTTGGACCCATGTGATGTGAGAAATCCTCTCTCTCTCCATAATGTGCCGAAGTTGTGTACAACCCCGAAAGCGTATTGTGAGTCAGTGTAGATGTTAACTGATTTTCCTTTTGCTAAGTGACATGCTCGTGTTAGTGCTACTAATTCGGCTGCCTGTGCTGACAGTATCCCTATTTTGTGTGCTTCCAAAGTGCTTATACCATTTGTAACGGCATAAGCTGCTGCCAGTTCCCCAGTGGGGAGTCTCATGCAAGAACCATCAACAAAAAGTGTCATCTCTGCCTCAGAAAGGGGCGTATCTTGTAAATCTGGTCTGGGTTCGGTCACTAAATCAATTGTATCAATACAATCGTGAAGTTGTTCAGCAGGAGAGGTAAGTGGCAACAGTGTTGCTGGGTTTAAAATGTTGCATCGTTGGATCTCAATGTGTGGCTGAAAAAGTGTCATCTCATATCCTGTGAGTCTGCCGAAAAGGTATTGGCTGTCTGGGTGAATGGGTATACTGAAGAATGCATTTTTTAAGTCAATGACAGTGAAGTGTGTTGCTTCTGCATCTATGGCTGTGAGTAACGTGGAGATGTCTGGGACCACAGGGTGTTGGCAAATGACACATTTATTAAGTTCTCTCAAATCCACCACTAGTCTATAGACAGGGGGTGTTCCCAGTTCCACTTTTTTATGAACTGCTAAAACTGGGGAATTACAAACATTAGAAATCGTTTCTTTAACCACACCTGACTATATTAGATCCTGAATAATTAACATTAATGCCTGTTCAGCGTGAGGTGGAATTTTGTATTGTCTTATGCGTGGCAGTTGGGCTCCCTCCTTCAGTGTAACCTTGTGAGGTGTTATTTCCATACACCCTACTGTGGTGGAATCAGTGGCCCAAAGGGTGTGTGGCAAATCTTTCAAACGCTCGTCTAATTCTCTACTGGTGTAGTGGCCCTTAAAATCTCTTAGAAATAACCTGACATCCTTAGGTGAGCAAACAATAACAGCTCCCAATTCTTTCAATGTCTTGATACCAAGCAAATTTTCTGGACATGACTTTGTCAATATAAGATCTGTAGTTGTCGTGAGGGGACCAACCTGCAAGGGCAGTGGTTTTGATGTGACGTTTGTCACAGGCTGTCCGGACAAACCCAGAGAAATACTTTTTGAACCCGAGAGAGGAGCCTCTGGGACCTTTTGATGGCTTATTGTTGTTTTACTGGCCCCAGTGTCTAGTAGAAACTTTCTATCCTCCCCAAGAAGTCGGACCTCTACAAATGGACCTTTCTGATCTACTGGGATGGGGATTAGGGGCAGTTTGTCATCTTCTCTCCCTGGGCAACATCATGAAAAATCTGGGTAGTATTCAGTATAGCCATCGTCTCCAATGTACATTTGGGCCATTTGTGCTGTCGGTGGAACTGAAGGTGCTGAAGTGTCTTGTGGGGCATTCTGTTTTGGCTGATATGGACGGGGCTGTGTCTTACCAATGGCCAAATTGTGTTTTAAGACAGGACAGTCTTTAACGAAGTGTCCCATCTTTTTTGCAATAATTGCAAGTACCCTTCGTGTTTGTCTGGTTACCTGGTGTCTGTTCGCGCTGGGGTGCAGTCTGGGCCACTAATGCTTTCATCTTTGTGTCTTTCATGCGCTTCTTATCATTTTCGTCTTCATCCCTAATGCAGTTTTGATGGTATTGTAGCATTTGTAACACCTGTGGCGGTGTATGGGCTTGCCAGGTACTTTCTACTTTCAGTACTCTTTCCTTTATAGCTGGCAAGGCGTTGTCTACTAATTTGGAAACAAACAGATGCGGGTAAGCTTCGCTGTTGGCGTAAGACCGATATTTACCGCAAAACACTTTTCAAGTCTTGTATAATAATCTCCTATGTCTTCACCATGTTTCTGTTTGCAGGAGGAAATGGCATCCCAGTCCTCCTTTTTCACTATCAATAACTGTGGTAACACCTTCAAAATAGTGCCAGGGAGTGCCTTGAGTCCGGCTCCTATACCTTGACCTGCTACCCTAGTATTTTCGTCATTAAGAAGTTCGGTCCATCTAATGCGTTCGCCTGCCACCTCCCAATCTTTTTCTCGTAGCTTGTCGTATATACCCGAGGGCAACAATAATTTCAGAATTGCTGTGATATCAGAAAGAGTATATGTTCCCATCATTAATACGTCTCCTAATTCCTTAAAAAATCCAGCAGGATCTTTTGAGTGAGGGGGGACCATCTCTTTTAGCCTTAGTAATTCAAGTTTTGTCAAGGGTACATAAACAAAAACGCGTTGTAACGTGCCAATTGCGTCAGCTCTGGGGTGGACCTCCCTCATGGGGAACTGGCGTGTTTGAGGAAGTCTATTAACTGGTCCACAAGTATCAGTGAAAAATCAATATTCAACCGCTTTCTGGTATTCCTGTCTAAAATCTATGAATCTGTTGAGAAAAACTGAACCATTGTGGAGGAACATGTTATCAGCGCAGTCAGACAAAAAATCTTCTAGTCTTGGATCATGTTTAAAAAAAGTGTCATTGAGAGTGATGAGATGTTGGACCATGTAGAGACTCGCTAATCTTTGATGTGAGCGTGGTAATGCTAAAAAGAGTCGGGCTATGAGATCACTGTCATATATCTTATATTGAGAGACCCATAGGGTCGCAGTTCTGGCTATTTCCTCCTCCTCCGGTGTAAGCGGGGGTTCTTGGTCCAACCAATAGTCTAATGTGTTAGATGTATTTTCAAATAATTCATCCGGAGATGGACGTTCAGAATGACCTAGGAGGAATGGAGGCGGGGGTTGTCGTGAAATAGGGGCGGAAAAGCGAACAGGTAGGGCTTTTTCAGTTGGTTCTGTAATGTCCTCCTCAGGTTTCTTATTTTCTTTGTCTGTTTGTAAGTCTTGTAAAATACGGGTCACCTTACGGGTGAACCTGTCTAGTGCATCATTCATGAGGTCTAGACTGGTGTGGTCAGATGCGGAATCCAATAAGTCAAAAAGGGAAACTGGTACATTTTTTTTCTCTACTTGTATGTGTTTTATGAAACAACAAAGGAGGAACCTATACATGTGCATTTTTACAGGGTGCGATCTTCTTGTAGTCATGGCGTTAATGGCCCGTGAGTTCTCTCCAGTACGAAGAAACTCAGAGGCCACCTGAAGAAACGTGTCAATCGCTGGTAGATGTTTTATTGCTTCCCACGAATCATGAAGTATTTTACTTATTCGGCCCGCCTCCCCTGTGGTGCTCGGGGTCGGGTCATAGGGGCAGTCGAGAATCGTTTTACCTGGGTCCGGACCTTCGGCACCCTCCTCTGGGGTGAGAGGCAGTGTGTCCTGTTGTGAAGGAGGTGGCGGTGGTGGAGGGGGCTGAATTACTGGAACCTCATCTGGAGGTGGGGTGTCTAAGAGGAAATTGGTGAAGGTATCCTCTGGTAATGGGGCAGTAGGTTGTGTCTTAGGTGGTGCAATGTTAATGTGTTCGGGTGCAGATGGCAATACAGGATAAAGACCAGTAGAAATGGCTGACTGTTCCCTTTCATTCCTTTCACTAACTACTTCTCTCCCTATTTCTTTTAATTGTTCATTCTTGGCCTGTTCTGACATTCTCTTACCCTTTTCAACTTTATGCAATTCTTTTTGTTGCCTCCTATGGGCTTCTTTTCTCCATAATGCCACCGAGTCACTTTGTGACTGCCGGACCCCCTTTTTTCCCACAACTGTTCCTCTAATTTCAGTATACATTCCATGTCAAAAGTCCCTGTCTCAGGCCACCTATATTTATGTTCAAGATATTTGGTGTAATCTACCCATAAATCACAATAAACAATTGCACCAACGCCATGTTTTGTATACATAAAATGTCCTGGGGTATCTCGAGGAGGAAGGGCAACTTCTTTTTCCAGGAAACCCTTTTTAGTCCCTATTTTACGTAACTTAGAAAAGATAGGCATGATGACGAAACTTGCAATGTAACAGAGATTTAAACAATAAATATATATCTTTACCGTACTCACAGAAACTGTGAGTCCGTCATTATACTTTTCAGTAGTACTCACCGAGAAGCAGACTAGAAGGCCTGTTGATCTTTGAAATGTGCGCAGCTTCTGAGACGGGGCTCACAAGACCTCGGACTCGTCTTCTTCACGGGTTGGGCTCTGGGTCAGGACGTTCCGCAATCTTCCTCACCGCCTCGTGTGGATGACGGGCCGCAGTCGGTCCCCCCCTTCGCCTCGAGGGAGTTGGCGGGAATTCCCCACGTCTGTGCACTTTGAAGTCCTTCAAAGGTCAGGAGGGGGCAGTACCGGGTCCGACATCGCCGGCGCATGGGGAAGAGGGAACGTCCCTGTTCAGGCCCCAGAAATGTGGTAAATAATTAATATTACCTTATCTTAGAATTTCTATATTATTAAATACTTTATCTTAAGTAAAGAGAGGAGTCCGTGGTATTCGAGTAAAGAGGGATTAATTCAATAACTCGAGTTAAGGGAGAGCTCCTTCACCAAGCGGGCTCAGGAGTGGTCTGATGTTTTATTCACACAGCAGAATATTTATACAGTTTCAGGCAGTAGGCAAAAAGAAGAGAAAAGGAAGTGACAAGCAGTAGTTTCCAACCAGATGTGTCAAGGTATGGGCGTGTCTTGTGTCTCGTGAGAGTGCTTGCGATGTGTCGAAATGTGCTCCTTTCAGTTGAAGGTCCTTCCTCAGCCGGGGGGTTTATCTCTGGCTTAGAGTCAAGAACAGGAACTATTTCTTAAAACAGGAACTATCTCGTTGGCTCTCGGAATTGGCCGAACCACAAGAATGTGTGGTCAATGAACGGAGGGGCCAGGTGCAGGATGTCTTGCTCGTAGGTCTGGAGACAAAATGGATGACACACGCAAAAATGGGTGCTGTCTGAATCAAAATGGCAAACAGGCAGAGAAGGGAAACGATGGGGCACAATTGTTAATTTTATTTCCTCATTCTATTTGAATTCTCAAGGGCATATTATTACTTGATAATATACCCCTTAGTCTTTTGAAGTAACACCGAACCATTCAGCTGATTTTCATTTGTCACTTCATATGCACCGTAAACAGTTTCGCGGAAGTGCACGTCGTCTTTCAGCTGCATTCTATTTGTAATAGGAAAATACAAACAAGCTTTTGCAATGCAATAGGTCTCGCATTAGCGAGAGTTAAAGCTATTGGCATTGTAAATGGCGATGCCTTTTATTTTGTGTTTTAAAAACCAAAACATAAATTAAGGGCATTGTCATTTACATTGCCAATAGCTCAAACAGTTGTAAATGCAAGACCTATTGCATTGCAGATGCTTGTTTTTCTTGTGTATGGATACATTAACTGTATTTGCTAACTTTCCCTACACTGGCATGATGGATTATGATAATGATTATTTTTTTTCTGCTTTTGCTGCTTGGCACCTATAGTTTGATATTATGGTCTGTATCTCCTCAATAAAAAAAATCCTAGGAACTTTACACCAGGGTAAAGGGTCACTTAACTGTGCGGGATCTCATTAATTGCTCTCTCACATAGCTATTAAGTGAATAATCAAAGTGCATTTCTGTAGAGGAATTGTTGTAGTATGAGTGTCAGAACCCCACTCAAAAGGCCATGGGGCCAACAGGAGTTATTTGGCCCAACCAAGGTGGTAGTGGCCATAAATATCTGATGTCCCAGGGTCCACCCTACTATGGATCCCTCCTCAATTGGGTCAAGCACCTCCTTCTGCACCTGACTCTCAGTTAGCAGTGTAGAGCAAGCAGTCAAGGCTTTCTCAAAGGGAAGTATAGCTACAGATCAGTGAGCAAAACTCATAACTCAACATGCACGCTGCGCACACAATAAATCAATGTCCAGGCAAATACTTATTTTGTATAAAAGAAGTATTTTAATTCTAATTCTACACATGCAAAGGTAAACAACATTCAATAGGCAATAACACGGTTCCCCTTGAAGTAGACACCCTAGTAGTTGTCAGGCCACCCCCAACTAACTTAGTTCCCATGCAACAGGTGTGCTGTTATTCCCCATTCACATGCAGCAACATCCAGGGAGTGTAAACTACTAGGCCTTGTTCACTGGGTTTCTCCCTCGTGGACTCAGTGAATAAGATGTAGTCACTTGGTGTCAAGAAAGGTTGCACAAACCGAAGGTAGTATACCCCACGGGGCCTGGTAGGCCCAGTTCTCAGCTTACCCTCTCTGGTGGAACGAAACCTGACAGTGGTACAGTGCAGTCCTGACCCAGATTGGCAAAGTCAGGCTGCAAGCTTTCACATATGCCGCTCCTGGCAGGCGCCGGGTCTCTCACTCTTACCAACATCCTGACAATCAGACTTGCTCCAGCTTCAGCCACATGCAGTAAGTCTTTTTCTTCCTTGCTTGGAATGGGGGCAGTCTCCTTGCTCCGGTGGGGCTCTGACGGAGTCTCCTCTGTCTTCAGGCCTCCTTGGATACAAAACTGTCCGCGTCTTGGTTGTAGCAGCAGTTTTGGTTCACGGGCAATGACCCGGACTACCGGCCTCAGCGCTTCGAGTGGCCCCTCCTGGCATACAGGGTCAGTCCGACAAACCTCACTGTTGGGTCTGGCTGGCTTCTCGTTACCCTTCCTGCAGTCTCTCTTGATCGTGGCAACTTCCTGTCCACAAGCAACAGCCCAATTGTTGCTACACAGCTCCTTGCCGCACATTGGCCCCTCCTGGCATATGGGGTCACCAACCAACTTCCACAATGCTTCACAAAGGAAATTGCCCGATCGATGCAGCACTTGTCCGTGGTGCATGGCGGCCCCCCCCTCCCCCGGAGGTATATGGGAGTCGACAAACTTCACAACGTGGAACATGGGTAATGGCCGGATCAGTGTAGTACTGTCCTTGGTGCACTGTGGCCCTTCCGGGCATACTGGGTCGCCAAATCTCACAACGCAGCACACGGGCAATAGCCCGATCGATGCGGCACTGTCCTTGGGTGCATGGTGGCCCTTCCTGAGATGCGGGGTGGCCAAAATTCACAACGTGGCTAAAGGGCAGTAACACAAATGATGTGGCACTTGTCCTTTATGCACAGTGACCCCTCCTTACTTATGAGGTCGACAAACTTCAAAATGTGGCCCACGGGCAATGGCCTGATGGGTGCAGCACTGCTCCTCACACCTCGCTCAGATGCCTCGCACATTTGGGCTCATCTCAGGATCTCGCTCCCTCCAAAACACTACTCTCCCTTGGGGGCATACTGGTCTTGGCCAACAGGCAGTACTGGTGCTTTAGACTCCAGGGCTGGTGGTCTTGAGTTCCCTGGATGATGTCCCCTCACCCACTATAGAGACTAGCAGGCTAAAGTCTTGCAGAGCTTCCCCATCTCATGCAGCCCGGCAGCTGCTTGGCAGATGACCAAGAATGGGGTCTAAGACTCCCCTACTTATAGTTCTTTCCCAGACACAAAATGTGAATTAAGGTCTGGACATTTAAAGTGTTATATTGGGGTTCTGCTTCTTCTAACTGAACATCTCACCACTTTCTTTTTTCTTTCTGAATGATGTCTGTCACAGCAAGCAGGATGGCAAAGCTGATTAACCCACAGCAAGATTCACGGCAGAGACCAGAGTTCACACCTGGATACCAGCCACAGGGATATGTGCATCAAAGGTTAATCCTCTACTCCTCATGTTTTTACCAGGCAGGCCTTGGTTTCCCAAAATGGAACCCAAAGTCCTCCTTGTAATGTACCAGTGCAGGCATTTCTGCACTCAGCATACATTAACAGCACACTCCACTGTCTAGTATTGTTGTGCCCATGTACCATGTTACCACCAGCATTCACACATATAGGAAACACACTCAGTCTGCACACACTGTCCAATACTACAGTCTCTCTGTATTGCATCAGAGAGTGTCACTTCAAACACCCTCTACCAGTGCACACACATCAATCAATCAATCAATCAGGATTTATAAAGCGTGGCTAAACCGGTAGGGTAGTCAGGCCCCCTAGGTTCCACACTGCACCTTATGTGTAGAGTATATCTTGCACGCTCACATGCACTCAGCACTTTTCTACCATGCACGCACTTCCACATCAACTTGATGTAGGCCAATAGTGAAATAAACACATAGCAGAGGGGCTTTTCAAAAGGCGAGTGGGCCTTTAGGCCTCACTCCAGTGACACAGGGTAAAAATAACCTGGCTACTATTACTGATCATTATTGGGTATGCTGCCACCACTGTACTTGTGCTCTTTAACTCCTGGTGAAGGCAGCAGCTGTCCACTAGTATGAGGGTAGCCCTTTTAGCACCCTTCCTAGTCCAACAAGAATGCAATCAGTGAGAGAGGCCTATGGCATAGAGTACACGCATGATCCATATTCGCCTATGGAAAAAAAATCAGCATTGGGGATCTAGACAACAATTCAGTTGGGAAGTCAGGGCAAGGGTACATGTCTTTACCATGGAGAGGACTTTTCCATCCCAACAGACACCCCTCCCAGATCAGAACACCACAAATTAACCCCTAACCTGGAGAGGTTGGGTGGTTAGATCGGTAAACATGATGGGAAAGTCTGTCATCACTCCTATGACTCAATCTGGCTTTGTGTACCACAACAAAGTACAATCCTTGCAACGAAATGGACCATCTCAAAAACTTGGAATTCTCTCCCTTCATAGCCATCAACCATTCCAGTGGCTTATGATCTGTCTCCACCACAAAGTTAATACCAAACAGATAACAACAGAACTTAAGCAAGGCCCACACTATGGCAAAACACTCATTTTCAATAGCTGCCCATTTGTGCTCTCTGGGTAGTAATCTTCCACCAATAAAAGCTACTAGACGCTTTCTACCCTTACCATCGAGTTGAGCTAACACCGGTCTTACTCCCTTGTCAGAGGCATCCTTCTGTACAATGAAAGGCTGACCATAGTCAGGTGCTTTTAGTACTGACGCACTGCATAGTGCCTTCTTCAGTTCCTCAAATGCCTTAAATGCCTTTTGATACTCTGCTTTGACCTCTAGGAAGCAGCCAAGGAAGGTAATTTCGACTGCAGTCAATGGGGCTCCGGCGTAGCTAGGGGGGGGTGGGGTGGTGGGGGCGGTCCGCCCCAGGCGGCACTATTTTCGGGGCGACGGCCACGTGTTACTGATGGCCCATGGTGGCGGCCTTTATAATGTATTTGCAGACACTGACACAGTGTACCCAAAATAAAGGCCAACGTCATTTATTTATTTATTTATTTAAACTTATAATGCGCACAGCTACCCGCAGTGGGTTTCCCGGCGCCCAGGGACAGACTAAAGAAGAAGAACTAAACATGCTGATTTTACTGATAAGTAGCTTCTAATCACTGCTGAAAAAGCCAAGTTTTAAGTCCCTTGCGGAAACGAAAAAGATTGGTTTCCGTCTTCAGGGTCACAGGAAGAGCATTCCAAGATTTAGGACCCAGATAGGAAAAAGAGCGGCCTCCCATTTTTACTAGCCTAAATCTGGGAACGGAAAAATCACCATTCCCTGAGGATCGCAGGTTTTGACTTGGCTTATAGGCCTGAACTAGGCCCTGAAGATATTTGGGGGCTGAGCCTTGTTTAATTTTAAAAACGTGACAGAGGGCTTTAAATTTAATTCGGCTCGGGATTTTGAGCCAGTGAAGGTCACGAAGTGCCAGAGAGGCGGATGTTCTCCTAGGGACATTGCAAAGGAGCCGGGCAGCCGCATTCTGAACAACCTGGAGTTTCTTTATAGTTGTCAGATCGGCTCCAAGATAGAGGACGTTGCCATAGTCCAGGCGTAAACCAACCAATGCCTGGACTACGGTTCTTTGTGTGGAAGGGGGCAACATCCACAGGATTTTTTGAAGCCATCTCAAAGTGGCAAAACAAATAGCGGCCACTTTCACAGCCTGCTGTCTCATTGTGAGTTTATCATCAATGAGGAACCCGAGATTGCGTACTACAGTGGCGGGCTGAGGGGTAGACCCCATATCCTTGGGCCAATGGTGGGGGCCCCAAAGATCCTTACCCCTGCCCAGTATCACAACCTCGGTCTTGTCACCGTTTAATTTCAAGAAATTGCTCTTCATCCAATCGGAGACTCGAGTCAGGCCTTCTTTCAAAGCAGAAGTTTCATTGCACTCCTTGTTATAGAGAGAAAAGATAAATTGTGTGTCGTCGGCGTAAGAGTATACAGTGAGACAGGCTTCCTCCACGATGATGGCCAGGGGTCTCACATAATTATTAAATAGTAAGGGACTAAGTATAGACCTCTGGGGAACGCCGTACGCCGATGGACAAATTATAGAGGAGGCAGAGGCAGAAAAGACCTGAAAAGTACGGCCACTTAAAAAAGAGGCTACCCAGGCTAGAGCAGCACCCTCCACTCCCAGGGACCGAAGAGTCGCAAGAAGGATAGAATGAGACAAGGTGTCGAACGCCGCGCTCAAATCAAGAAGAATGAGAGCGGATGTTTCTCCGCGATCGACACTGTGTCGCAGACTCTCGGTAACTCCTAGAAGTGTGGTTTCGGTGGAATGATGAGCTCTGAAGCCTGACTGAGACGGATGTAAAAAACCCAAGCTCTCAACAAGATGGGTTAGTTGCGTATTAATATGTCTTTCCAGGATCTTTGAAAGAACGGGAAGTAATGAGATTGGCCTGAAGTTCGATAAATTGGCAACATCAGCTCCAGCCTTTTTCAGTAAAAGAACAATAATGGCATGCTTCCACTCCTGTGGAACATATGACTCAGATAATGAGGAATTGAGAAGTTGCATTAGCACGCGGCGCAAACCAAGATCGAGTTGTTTTAAAATTTTGGCCGGTACCGGGTCGCGTGGGGAGCCAGATTTGATGCTATTCAGACAGGAAAAAAAGGAAGCATCGTCAAAAGGTGACCAATCTATAAGTTTGGCCGTCAAAGAAGGCAGATAATCTGAGGTCAATACTGGCTCTGGCAGCAACACATCATCAGATTTAGGAGGACTCAATGAGTCGTAAATACGTTCCACTTTTGCTATAAAAAATTCTGCAATCGAATTGCATTGGGCTACGTCAAGGGCAGGGGGAGCCGGTACCAAGTCCGCTCCTGTTAGTTTTTTCACAACAGAGAAAAGAGTACGAGGACAATTTTGGGCGTTCGTGACCGTATTAGCAACATAGGCAGCTCTGGCCATTTTGCATTGGTTATGGTAGTTTCTAAGGACTTCCTTATAGGCCACTTTACGGAAAGCAGAGTAAGAACGTCTCCATTTCCTTTCAAAGGTCTTACAGTTGGATCTCATGCGCTTTAAGTCGTCAGAAAACCAGGGTGCAGGAGGTCGATGAAATGAGGAGTACTTAAGTGTCAAGGGGAGGAACTCATCAACAGCAGTGCTCAACCATTTGGATACTGCGATGTTCAACAAGGATAGAGACGTATCAACATTTGGTAGGGTATCCGTCAAATGCCTATTGAAATCGGTTATGTCGAGCTTGCTCCACCGACGTATGTACTCATCCTTCCTGCTATTATCACTAGTCATGATTTTAGTCCGGGACAAGGCAAAATATACGGCATAGTGGTCCGACCATTCCAAGGGACGGGCAGAGGATAAACATTCAAATGGGAGGTTAGAGAGGACAGGGTCCAATAAATGCCCTGCAGAATGTGTTGGCCCTGAGTTACATAACAAGATGTTAAGAGCTTCCAGCTCGGATAAAAACAATTTACTGACACTACATTGAGCATCATCGAAATGAAGGTTCAGGTCGCCAAGAATGGTAAAATTGGCAGCCTTCAAAGATAGAGGAGCAATGGTGTCTGCGAAGGACATCGTCCAAGCATTGGAATTCCCAGGAGGGCGATAAATCAGAAGACCTGACAGAGTAAACTGGGGACTGATAGCTAACTTAAAATGCCCAGCTTCACATCCGAGTAGAGGGAAGGCATCAAAATTACATGTATAATTAGATTTAAAAATTATCGCAATCCCACCTCCTTTACCAGAATCTCTATCCTTCCTAACCATTACATAGTCGTCGGGAATAGCCATGGCAATATCTGGCCCGAGCTCTCGTGTAGCCAGGTTTCCGTAAGGACTTTGAACTTGCTGAAACGCTGCTATACAGAAACGCTGCTCGTTTTACATCTTGCACACTTTTTAAAAATTTTAATTGCGAAATTTGCACATTCGTTTTTATTTCTTGATTGGCTGCTCAAAATTGTTGTGATTTCCTCTGACCGCACTCCTGCACTTTAAAACTTATAATACCACTCACCACTTTGGTGAGACTCACGCTGTGTCTGCCCCCGACCGCCATCTTGGGTGAGGGACCAGGGCCTTGAGACGCTCCCAAGACGCCATCTTGGGTAGCGTGCTAGTGTTACTGGGGCACTTACCACATTCGATTTAAGTACTTCTGAATGCAGGCGCGCAGCGGTTGCGCGCAGTGTGCGCGCCCATGGCGCGCCGGAGGTGCGCCAGAGGTAAGCCCGTCTACGCCCGTCCACGCCAGGACGGGCCTAGGGGCTACCAACCCTGCTCCGGCCTTAGTTGCCTCTGCTCTCCACGGTATTGCCATTACTTATACTGGGGAGGAGTTAAAACGGCTTAGATACCTTCCATCTGCACACTGCACAACCTGCACTCTGCCGATCCATAATTTCAACTGCATTCATTGTGGTTTCTCCATGGGCCAGATGTCTATGTGTAACCAAATGAAATTATCTCATAAACGGGGCAAACCTAGGGGCAGAACAAGGGGTTTTAAATCTCCTCCTATCATGGCCCATCAGTGCCTCGCGGCCGCCACGTATGTGGGTCCAGAGCCGAGGTATCTTGTAGCGCGGGAAAGCGCTACCACTGATGGCTCTTGGAATCATTTTTGGCCAGGCCCCACCCCTCCTATGCTGAATGAGCAGCAGTGACGTGCGCCACTACCGTGCGCTGGATGATCGATTTCATTCAACTGTGACTGGAAGTGAAAATGAAGCAAAGCTAAAGCGACTTAGGGGCTCCCTGGAATTGTTGCAGCCCGCCGTAGTTTGGCTGTCCTCAACAAACATGCTGCTGCCCTGTCGGGTGTATGTATTGGGCACGGCGGCAGGGGTCATTTTGTGTCTGCTGAGTGTTTCAAAAGCCCCTGAGACAGCCAGCACGAGCGTGCGCACTGCGCAGCTCCAATATTAAGTTAGTAGCTGGCGGCAATCATGACTGCGCAGCTTTCACGGTGTACCTGGAGCTCAGGAGAACACCAGCCCTCAGGATCATTCGTCGAGTCATGCCTGGGGGTCCCGTTGCCGAGGTGCAGGGGCTGGTGATGTACCTGTAGACTTACACGCGCCACTAGCACCAAACTCTGCAGGTGACTCGGCAGCACCTGTTGGGACTTCACGGACACAAGGCACCACTGTAATTAAGGTGATTTATATGCATGTTAGGTTGCAAAGCTGTTGTTCTAAAATTATTTTTCTGTACTGGTTAAACTGAAATTTGAAGTGTTATATGGTGTGCCAGTGCCAAGGCGTTTTTTTTATATCTGCTACTGGGTTGATTTATGACAAGTGCAGCGCGATCAGGTTGACTTGAGAAAGGGCCTTGAGGTCAGTCAGGCATCTCGTTCGATCCTTTAGTGGCTTTCGTAGCGTTAAATTTCAATACTTTATAACTTTGTCGTCGTGGTTGATTTCCAATTCAAGACGTTGGAAACTAAAATGCCCAGGAGTCTGACAGAAATTCAGCTCTATATTCTATTTCCAGGCATGCCTTGTGTCCGTCTGATGCAGATAGGAAGTTCAGGAACTTTCAAAGTCCTCAGAGGTTTTTAGCAGGTACTGAGAAAGGAATGAAGTGAGAGCTTGCACTTGCTTTGAGGGATGGTGGAATTATGGGCCGTGGGGCTGAGGGCTGGGGATTATTGTAGCCATGAAATACTTTATTTGTACGTTTATATTTTTAGGAAATGTCGGCTGTACAGTGCTTTGAAGCACTTGCGTGATATTTGCACATGCACGAATCTGTCAGAAGTATAATAATAGAGCAAGCAATAACTTTTCTGTAATCCCAACATCTATATTTATCAAACCACTAATAACATTGACATTCAGTGACTTTCACCTCCTTATTTGTACAAATCAAACCCAAAAACCTTTAAATAACATATTTTACATTCAATTACTTTATTCTATCAAAATTATGTATAATGATGTTTTGTAGTGCGTTACAGACTGCATCAATAGTACGTTTTTTATATGTAGTATCTTTATGGGTATTTTTATAGAGAAAGTGGCTATTTCCTTACCATTCGAAACAAGCTACTAGTCTAGCCTGCAAGACCCAGATTTGGTTCATATTAGGACCTCCACAACCCTTCTTCTTTCCAAGGTCGAAATTCATTACCATGGAGGGTTGGTGGTACAAAAAAAAACTTATGAGCGAACAGTCATGAAACCTGCAGCAAAAACACCAACAACTACAACTGTGCGGTCACACAGTCTGACTCTGTAAGTGCCCTGCTCAATTTTCAGCTGCCTACCATTAGCACACTTTCAAATTCAAATTCAATCTTTATTATGTTTTGGAACTCCTTGGAGGTCCACATAAGAAAAAGTACAACACAAAAGTATCATTGAGAATGAAAGTAGACAAATCATAGCCATTGCTAGAACACAAAGTGACACATTAATAGGCATGCCGATATTCAAAACATTTCTAAAAAACATTAAAAAAAGTTATATATATGAAAGCAAAATCTCTCATTAGGGGGATTATGTAAGGCATTCAAAAAAGAGTTCACATCTACAATACCCATTTGCAGACATATTTGTCTTAACCATTTGCTGCGATAAGAACGCAGCGCTGGGCATATAAAAAGTACATGTGTACGATCTTGAATAGATTGATGACAGAAATTGCAAATTGCAGATACACCATACCATTTAAACAAAAGGTTATTCAGGGGTAACAGATCTTGTCTCAATAAAAACCAAAATCTCCGAATACCATGAGGTAGGTTCCAAGTAACATAGGGTTGTATGGATTTTCTTGCGAATGTATTAGTAAGGAAATTGACACCCTTTTTAGCAAAAATTGAAGTAAAGTCTAGCCTAAAGCTAAGATCCCAAGTAGCTTCTTTCAGGACAGACTTTAGCTGGGATGCAGGAAGAGAAAAGAGAGTACTCTCTTCCAACTGCAAAAGGGATACAGCTTTTCTAAAGTTGTTAACAATTAGAGAGTGTTCCCCTAGACTTCCCAGTAGTTCAGACTTTAAGAGGAACCTCATAGTCCCCTCTTCTCCTCTGGCTATGCTTGCGACCCAACGTACCACAGCTGCCAGGCCCTGCACCCAGCTGCTGCGCAAACCAAACTCAAGTCGGCAGGCTGCCACGGAGCAGGCAGAACTAACGGTGGATATGCCTCTTAGCAATTTACCCTCCACCTTATTTAGAAAATCCCAGTACTTAATATCAATTAGTTCTAAACCATATAAAAGGGTGGAAGGGACTTTTGCCTTAAAGACTTCCAATAAGTGTGAGAAATGCCTTCTTCCCAATGCCGAATACAGTGCACTTAAGCTTCTCCCTTGGGCTAAAGCCTTCCGGGCACTGTTATCGGTATGGGGTTTAGCGCTTAGGTTATCACAAATTAATTTTCCGAGGAAAATATAACTCTTTACTACCTCCAATTTGTCTTCTCCCACAGACCAGGTAAAATTCCTAAATTTATGTTTTTTCCGGCCTGTGATGCACATAATTTTGCTCTTAGATGCATTGATTTTTAAGTAATGAGCAACTGCATACTGATGTAGAGCAAGGAGGCGTTTGGCAAGACCTTTGGGCATAAGATCCATTATTATGATGTCATCCGCATATAACATACATGAAATGTGTTTTCCGCCCAAGATTGGAGCAATACCATCACAGGAGGAGAGGGAAGCTGGTAGGTCTGCAATATACAGCGAAAAAAGTAATGGAGCAAGGAGACAGCCTTGCTTAAGGCCATTACATGAGGGGATAATCTTAGAGAGCCCCCTATCTCCTCCTTGCAGGACCTGGCACCAGGTGTCTGTATGTAGCAACTGAATCATATCTAGTAGATAAGGTGGCAATCCCATAGCAGAGAGCTTTCTCCACAGCAGTGGACGATCAACCTTGTCAAATGCTGTGGAGAAGTCTATAAAGGCCACATAAACTCTTCCGCCACGTACCCCTATATATTTATCGATAATTGTCTGAAGGGCGGAGAGGTTATCCAGCGTTCCGTGACCCTTACGAAAGCCTACTTGTTCTAAGGGTAAGATTTGTTTTTGCACCACCCAATCATTAACTAGGGATAATAAACATTTACAGAACACTTTCCCAATAGCGTCTAAAAGAGCTATTTGTCGATAGTTAATGGGTACGTTTCTGTCGCCCTTTTTAAACATCGGAACCAAAATACTCCCCTTCCAGGATGCTGGAATAAATTTTTTAATATAGCAAGTCCTAAAAAGAGGAAAAAGGATTTTACTCCAGGATACTGGATTTTGTTTCAAGACAGATATCGGGAGTTCATCAGGACCCATGGCGCCTGATGGGCGCATGTCCCTTATAGCCAATTCTATAGATAATTCTGAGGGGTATTCAGATATAGAAATAGTATCTTCCTCAATACCCCTAAGTTTCACATGCTGATCATTCTTAGCATACAGACTTGAGATGTAATTAACCCAGGTTTGTTCGGAAATGGGGATTGGAGATGGACGCACTCTAGAACCACATCCCTCCCCAATAAGGGTCCAGAATTGTCTAGAGTTCCCATGAACTGCGGCTTCCCGCAATCCAATCCATAGCAGGTCCTCTTTTTCTCTTTTCATTTTTTTCCTTATCCTGCTTCTCCTCCTTTTAAGGAGAGATATTTTCTGAGATCTTTCTACTGCACCACATATGTATTGTTCCCTCACCAGTTTATTTATCTCCTTATTAAGGGAAACAACTGCTTTAGGGAGGCTGTTTTTTTTTTCCTAATTAAATTCAATTTTTTTACAGTAGAAATAATCTCCTTTATAAAAGCATCGAAAGAGGACTGTTCCACCCCCTTCCAATTGCTTAAATTGGATAGTGTTTTTTCAAGAAGAGGTTCCACGCCCTTCATAGCTTTATAGTCCCAGAAACATCTTCCTGTTTTTTGGAAGGTGACCACATCCCTATCCAACGCCCAGGAGTCAGAGTTGGGGAGCTCCAGAGAAAGCGTTAGGATGATAACATTATGGTCACTAAGAGTAGTGTCCATAACAACCAAATCCCTTAAAAGAGAGAAAGTAGGGTGGTCAACAATTATGTAGTCTAGGATTGATTTGCTATTGGAGGAACTATGAGTGTAGTTTGCAGGAACATCGGATGGGAGCCTACCGTTGACTATAAGTCCCTCCGTGCTATGTAGTTCTTCCAGCAGCAGTTTACCCCGTTTATTTGTTTTTATGTTATCTGGAAAGAGGGCTTGGGGTATCAGTGAAACCTCCTCTTTTTCTTTATTCCTGAATAGTTCCAGACTATAATTGGACACTTTACAGTTTAAGTCACCAACTAACAAAAAATTAGAGAGAGGAGCTATTTTTTTAATTTGTCTAATAAAGATGAAAATTTTCTTCATCAAAGTATTAAAAGGATCACCTGGTGGAATATAGGCGTTTATTATAACAAGGGGGTATCTCTCCCCAGTTTTATCTAAGTTGAAGAGGTTCACAGCCTGAAAAAGGTTGCTGGGATCTATATGGTGGGAGAAACTCCACTTTATTGTATTGGATAATAGGCAAGCAATTCCCCCTTTTGCATGTCCTCTAGTAGAGGGGGTTGCCGCTACTTCCAATACATAATAGTCCTTCGCTATATCTAGTTTATCGGTACACCAAGTTTCCTGGATGCAGATTATATTGGCATTCAAAGAAAAAAGATATGATAATTTTTCAGGATTGTTATTGATGCCAGCTGCATTCCAGGAGATAATGGAAAAGATACTGCTAAAGGTGAGAGAACAGTCTGGGGTTGTCCGTCACCTTAGTCACTAGGGCACCAGGTAGCCAGTTCCATTGCTGTTCGTTTTCAATTATACCCCTATTTATTGTTATTGGGGGAGGAATAACATGTGTTACTAACCTTTTTGATTTTGAGACATGGATTTTTAAATCATCAAAAGGTTGGGAGAGACCAACCTGACCCAATCCCCTATGGTGGCCATTGACAATATGATTATCAACACCTATGGCAGTGAACGGCACCACATCAATCCCCCGACTCTGGAAAATTTCTGCTTTATTTAATATAAGATTCACTATCAAATTTGAGTAGAACCTTACCCTAGTAAATGACATAGAACCTGATCCCAGTATTGTTACTAGGTCAATGTCGCTTGATTTAATTAATTTTAATCCCTCAATATCTTTGCAGCAATTCAGCAAAAAGGATCTATTTAGGCTTAAATCAATATCAAATAGTGGGATGAAGTCTAAAAGCAGAGAGTCAGTACGGGTCTCCATAGGTTTATAAACAGAGTTATGACATACGGCTGCCCCCTCTGCCCATGAATGGAAAGAAGGGGCTGAAGGATTTAAGTCAATGGAAACCACGGGGACAGAGCTTCTTTCATCTACTGCTAAGCAGTGAATCGTGGGTTTTTCTTTTTCTACGCCCTGTCCTATTAGATTTAATTTAGAACAATTCGTTATAATTTCATCAGAATTAACGGGAGGCCCCAAAAGTTCAGAAGATGACCTAATTGAGTCATGCCTCAGGGATCTGTTATCGTTAACACTCTCGGCCTCCATAAAGGAGGATTTAGAGGAAACATGGGGATTGTCAAAGAGGATTTGTCTCTGCTTCCTCTTCTTGAATCTACGGAGAGACTTCCTCTTTTTTTTCCCCTTCTGATTTCCATGTTTTCCCACTTTTTCCTCCAATTCCGGTCCCTTAGATTCTAAATCAAAAATAGGATATAATGCCTTTTCGGCATTAGCATTTGGCAGTACAATATTATTTTCCTCAGACACAATATCTAGAATGGAATCACTTATACAGTTATAAGCAGATGATTTCAAAATCGCATTTGGCAGTACAATATTATTGCCCTCAGAAACAATATCTGGAGTGGAGTCACCTATACAATTATAAGCAGATGTTTTCAGAATAGGATGTAAGTCCATCACTGTTGGTGCAGCCAGTATATTCTCAGTTAACAAACCAGGTGAATTAGCCAAAAGATTTTTTGGGGGTATTATATGGGGAGAGTCTGAGCCACCACCCCTTTCACAGGATTTAGATACTCATGCTTTTAAAATTTGTGTAACAGAGTCCAATACACAATCCGAGCTACCCACAAATGTATTCAGTAGCGTCAGAATTGAAGATAGCAGATGTTCCAAGGAAAGTAGAAATTCAGATATGGGTTTCTCTGATAGTTTCAGGCAAGGATCATTAATAGCCTCAATCCCTGTTATATTGAGCATTGGACTTTTAGACATATTTGACTGAAGGGAGAGATCTTGTGAGTTGGAAGAAGGGGTACTGCTAAAAAGATGGAGACCAGAGGGTGTTGCACCCAATGGGGTCTTTACAGCTTCTAGAAATGCCCTAGGTACATCAACCAAATAACGTTCACATAGCACTGGGTCAATATCTAGGGGCAGTGAGTCTTCGTTTATATCCTCCCTCAACTTAGAGAGGGAAAGTATCCCATTGTGCAAGACATTTACAGATGCTAATGGAGTCTTGATATTTTTGGGATTATCTGGGCTGAGATTTAAACATTTATCATTCTCCAAAGGTAGAGAAGTAGTAGATGGTATACCCTTAGTAATACATGGGCTTAGTTCAAGAGTTCCCGATTCCACCTCCTTCGAATGATGATTAAACGCTGGATTAGGTGGTGAAATCAGAGAGACACTCTTATTAGAAGCAGTTTTTTCCTGGGGTACCCTATCGACCGCTTTCTCCCACAACTGGAAAATTTGGTTTTGGCCTTTCAACTGAATCGTTGAAACATTCTTATTTCGGAGAGGGTTAGATCTAGTCTTAGCTGTTGATCTTCCCCCCAACAATCTTCCAGATCTTAGCTTTTTAGCAGTCATATTACAACTTATATCAGGTTATGTAAAATAGGGATATATATAATGCCAGCAAACAAGTTAAAAAATATATAAAATGAATACTATCTAGTCATGAAGTCAATCAATCAGAGGCAGAAATTAAATCACTCTATAAGCAGCAATGGCCAATCGTGTACAAACAGTCAATGGGTTAAAAGACTAGGATTGTCTCTATATAATCAAATATAAATAAGTGGGCCCAGCCCAGCCTACTTCAGCTACTGAGGGCCACAGAGGGCCCGCTCTTTGTCCGGTCTTCGTCCGCGCGCGTCCCGCGTTCGCGTTAGGCTGCAAGGCTAAGTAGTAGGAAGAGGGGGCGGGAAGAGGCACCAGGTGCGCGCAATCAGCAAGCGCTAACACCTCTGGGCCTCGCAGTCCCGCTTCCACTGATGTTATGAAGGGCTCTCTCCCTCCGCTGGCACTGAAAATCCGGTGTGGAGCACACGAGCTCCCAGGTCCCAAGAGATAGCGCCTCGAGGCGGAGCAGCCTTCAGCTTCCAGACACGGAGCACAAATCCTTCGTGAAGGGCACAGAGTCAGGCAAGGAATACGAGCGGCACCCGCGGAGCGGGGGCCACAAGAAGTGAAGAAGCCTTCAGAGAGGGGGCGGGAAGAGGCACCAGGTGCGCGCAATCAGCAAGCGCTAACACCTCTGGGCCTCGCAGTCCCGCTTCCACTGATGTTATGAAGGGCTCTCTCCCTCCGCTGGCACTGAAAATCCGGTGTGGAGCACACGAGCTCCCAGGTCCCAAGAGATAGCGCCTCGAGGCGGAGCAGCCTTCAGCTTCCAGACACGGAGCACAAATCCTTCGTGAAGGGCACAGAGTCAGGCAAGGAATACGAGCGGCACCCGCGGAGCGGGGGCCACAAGAAGTGAAGAAGCCTTCAGAGAGGGGGCGGGAAGAGGCACCAGGTGCGCGCAATCAGCAAGCGCTAACACCTCTGGGCCTCGCAGTCCCGCTTCCACTGATGTTATGAAGGGCTCTCTCCCTCCGCTGGCACTGAAAATCCGGTGTGGAGCACACGAGCTCCCAGGTCCCAAGAGATAGCGCCTCGAGGCGGAGCAGCCTTCAGCTTCCAGACACGGAGCACAAATCCTTCGTGAAGGGCACAGAGTCAGGCAAGGAATACGAGCGGCACCCTTCAGTTCGGTGAGTTTGTAGAGTTTCTCGTTGGTCAAACGGTTGTAATTTGTGATATTTATGTTTCCCTCGTCATCTTCATTACTTACTTTTGCTTGCAAGAAAATGTCACTCATAGTCAATGAAATGTCACTCATAATTTCACTGAAATTATGACTATGTCACACATACCAATCTGAAACCTTGGCTGCTATGTGATTCACCAGCATGACTAGTAGCGCTGGTGTTAAATGTGCCTGTGTATCCAGATGTTTTCAGGAGACAGTTAAAATGTCAAGATAACACAAGTAAATAATGTTCCTGCTGGAGGGAGATCAGCATATTGTCTAGTGGCAGATCTCACTGATCATAAAGGCAGAGGGTTCATGTGCCGGCAACTGCGTTTTTATGTGGCTATCTCAGTGAGTTGCTGCATTTTGACACAGAGCTCCTTTGGTTACTGGCAGTTCATAAGTTACAATCCTATTAGAATAATTACATACAAACTCCCATCAAGGAGCTGCATTCAAACTGTATTTTATATCTTACAAAACACAAAGAAGGGTGGATTTGCTAAAGAATGATCTGCACATCGATTGGCGACCTCTTATCGTGTACACTTCAACCACCTATTAAGTTCAACACATTCAATATTGAGTGCAGCCGCTGGAGAACGTACATGGCATGCTGACGGACATTAGAGCTATTACGATGGAACTTATCATGGCTCCTTGAATACTGACAATACGGAGGATCAGTTTACATATGTCTCACATATTTATTTATTTGTATTGTTTTTATTAAGAACAATAATAGGGCAACTAACAGATAAGTGGTACATATAGCATGGTAGGCAATTCAGTGTACAAGGCAGTGTCAATACAATTTGTGAAATATTCAAATAATATCGTTCCAAATCCATCGGTACAGTCCCATAGCCCCCCACCCCCTCCCACCTAAAATTCAGAATCACTTTCTTCAGCTGGCCTCGGTGGATCGCACAGATGCCCTCTGTATTCATTCCAGGCCCCCCGATCTTATCCCATTTCCGGGGACAGCCCCGGTGCAGGTATACAACTCTCTCTGCCAACATAGCCGCATGTAGATCTGTGCACCAGTCTCTTAACGTGGGTATCTCCTCAGCCCCCCAATATTTGGCGATATTTCGCTTGGCAAACATTATACCTAATGTCACCCAGTCTTGAGCAGGGTGGGTAAGGTCGTTCGGGTCCCAGATGTTTAATAAACAACACCGTGGCTCAGGTAACACAGATGCTTTGACTACCTGCGACATCATCCTCATGACTTTAGCACAGTAGGCAGCGACCCGGGGGCACTGCCATATGGTGTGAAAGAATGTTCCCTCCTCCCTGCAGCCCCATAGACAAAAGCGATGTGTGGCGCGTCCTATGGTGTGCAGAGTAGTCCTAGTGTAGTATACTCGGTGAAGTATTTTCAACTGTATCAGGCGGAGCCTAGAGGGTATGGCCACTTCTCGTGGGGAAGATAGCACTGTCTGCCAGTCCGCCTCGTCAAAGTCCCCCTAGTCTCCAGCCCAACTGTGCCTTAATTTCAGGGTGGGATCTGGTAGGTTGCTAACTAGCTTGCGATATGTGAAAGACGTTGCTTTTTTATGCATATGTTCAGTGAGTAGCCTGTCTTCCAACGGGGTAGATTCAGGCAGGTCAGTATTTGGTGGGATAACCGACCGGAGGGCATGGCTGATCTGTAAATATCTAAATCTTTCCGTGGGCGCTAATTCGTATTGAGTTTGAAGCTGGTCAAATGGTATGATTGTACCCCTCTTCCATAGGTCGCCTACCGTGGAGTTGCAGATCAAGTCCCATTCTCGAAACCCTTTGCTATTGCGTAATTTGCCCAGTCTGCGTGCAGCCCATAGTGGAGTCATTTGGGTGATTGTGTCCCTGCACTTGAGACGAGTCTGCGCAGCATACCATATGCCCACTGTGTGTGCTGTTGGGCCAAGGAGGGATGATGTGCCCCGTTTGTCGTATAATATAGAGAGAGTCCCCGCCTCCCCAATCTCATATCTGTCAGCCTTGAATGCCGGCTCCGTTTGTGGGGGGTGAAGCCATTGGTTTATTATTTTTAAGTGGGAGGCCCAGTAATACAACTGGATATCTGGGAGAGCAACACCTCCGTCATACCAACTCCTAATTAACTTGCCACGTGACATCCGTGCCGTCTTATTACCCCAGAGTAGACCCGAAACTAAGGTGTCTATTTGCTTGAAATATTTTACAGGAACAGGGAACGGGGTATTTTCCAAGATATATAACAGCCGGGGAAGCGTCATCATCTTGTAAAGGGCCGCTTTAACCAGAAGAGTCAACGGCAGGGTATGCCAATGCTTTACATCAGATCGGAATCGCTCAAGGGGACGTTCCAGATTTTTAAGGAGGAAGACACTAGGATTAGGCGTGATCCACACCCCCAAGTATTTAAAAGAATCCTCCGTAACCCTTAGGGGGCATTCCGTCGGAAGTTGTGGAGGTGGGCCTTTGAGGACAAATAGGATAGACTTAGACCAATTAATGGTATAACCAGACACCCGCCCGAAAATTTCACAAATATCTAAGAGCACCCTGATAGACCACTCAGGGGAAGTTAAGTATAGAAGAATATCATCCACATACAAGGAAATGCGGTCCTCCCACGTTGCGGTCCAGTGTAGCCCCCTGATCATGCAGTCCCATCGAATCCAGGCCGCCAATGGCTCCAACGCCAGATCAAATAACAAAGGAGACAATGGGCAGCCCTGGCGCGTGCCACGACCTAGCTCAAAGTCCCTGGACATATGGCCATTGGCCACCAAATGGGCTAGGGGGCGCAAATATAATAATCGCACCCAGGCACAGAACTTGGGACCAAAGCCCAGATGCTCGAGAACTGCAAATAAGTAAGTCAACTCCACCATGTCGAAAGCCATTCGAGCATCTAAGGATAGAATGACTGCTGGTTCTTGGAGACAAGGCATACGCGCCACAGCAACATGGACTCTCCGCAGGTTAAGTGCAGTGCTTCTATTGGGCATAAACCCTGATTGGTCAGGGTGGATAAGTGTTTCGAGGTGCGGGTTTAGGCGGGCAGCAATCACCTTAGCTAAAATCTTTGCTTCAGCACTAAGCAGAGATATCGGACGGTAAGAAGAGCAGTTATCCGGGGCTTCCCTGGTTTAGGCACTGTAACTATAGTGGCTCTTCGTTGGTCATGCGGCAGGAAACCAGCCTTCAAGCTGTGCAGGAACATGGTCAGGAGATACGGGGCAGTTGAGTTAGACGTGCGCTTGTATAGTTCAATGGGGATGCCATTGGGCCCCCCAGCCTTCCCGGACTGCAGAGAATGAATGGCCGTTTTAACCTCATCAATCGTGAAGTCAGCCTCGAGAGTCAATGCTGCTTCCTCCGTAAGAGTAGGCATTTGAATATCTTTTATATACGTACGAGCTTCTTCTATTGTCATAGGGGAATTAGAGGTATATACCTGCTCAAAATAGTCAGCCAAGGTGCATACTATATCTTCAGGGGCAGTGACTAGGGTACCTGTCAACGTGCGAAGTTGGGCTATTGTTCTCTGCGCTCTGTCCCTCCTGTCTAACCATGCAAGGAGTTTGCCTGTCTTGTCCCCAACCTCGTATATGGTGTGTCTCGTAGCTAGGAGTCGTAGTTTAACCTGTTCACTCTGATATTCTTTGAGTGCACATTGCTTGAGCCGCAGGCCTTGCGCCGTGTCTGGAGAGGGGTCCCACTCGTGTCGTACCTGAAGTAGTGCCAGATCAGCCTCTAGGGTATCCATCTCTCCCCTCGCCTCTCGCTTATAACCCGTTATAGAAGCGATAGCTTGGCCTCGAACCACTGTCTTATATGCCTCCCATAAAATGCCCGGGGACTGTACAGAGGTTTCATTTTCGCAGAAGTAGTGCTTTGTAGCCCTTACTATGTCTTTACGGATCTTGGGGATTTGTAAATAACCTGGGGCAATAGGGAAAATAAGTTTCCTCGTCTTGACATGCAAGATATACGTCAGGGACACTGGCGAGTGGTCTGATATGCCTCGAGGGCATATCGCTACGTCAGTGACGTGGGGAAGGCCTTCTGCAGAAAGGAGGAAGTAGTCAGTACGAGAAAGACTATTATGCACCCCTGATTGATAAGTGTAGTGTAGGTCAGTGGGGTGTCTATATCTCCAGGCGTCAGTGAGGCCTAAGGCGCCAATAAAGCCAGTCATACGGGAACCACCCGCCCCCGTCGGCCTACTAGGAAAGCGGTCCCTGGCACTATCAACCACTGCATTAAAATCGCCCCCTAGAAGAAGGTTTCCCTCCAGCAGGCTTAACAGGAAGGCGCTGAGTGCTAGAAGACTTACAGAATGAAGAGCGGGGGGATATACACTGACACTATATTGAATCTTTTCCCTTCCCACTGGCATGAGACGGCTGCAAACCGTCCATGTGTATTAGACCAGGTACGATTTATGATCAACGGGAATTGTTTGCGAACCAGAATGCCCACCCCTCTCGAGCCTGATGTAAACTCAGAGTGTACCAGCATTCGGAACCCCCAGCGGTCCATAGCTTTGCATGCCGAACCCACCAAATGCGTTTCTTGTAACAGTATCACCGCTGGCGCACAGCGCTTTAGATATTGCAACACCAGGCCTCTCTTAATTTTATCCCCCAGACCATGCACATTCCAGGTAAGTATTGTGAGAGGGGGCACTGGGGTCATATCTGGAACATCAGTACCATTTTCGGAACCCGCTGACACCGTCTCTCCTGCCATAAACGACACATCGTTGTAAACCGCTGCCAAAGCAGTGGTACCACACAGCAGCATCATGCACCTTAGCCTTCAGATTGAGCCCTAAATGTGGAACTGCAAAGACAAGAACATTACGCAAAGAAACCCCTTCCCCCCCTGCCCCCCTCCCTGCCTCCCTGCTTGACAGTATGAGAACTACCCGCCACCCCAACAAAGCATAGTGCTTAATACCCATTCCCATTCCTGAACGGTGAGGGCGAGAGAAAGTTGCTCCAGTCCTCCACAGAGCCCTTGAGCTACATCAATGTCAATGACCCAGCATCATGGTCGAATGTCAGCAGCGATTGAAAGACTGCAGCAACATAGTCATGCAATTGTCATCAATTTGCAGTCAGGCCAGGCCATCCCGTAAGGAAAATCCCCCCCACCCCCACCGAACAATGTCACAGGATGTACACCCTATACTCAGGACACCTCCTTACATTTCTGGTCAAACCGAATTACCAAATCTGGTGCAGTTCCGCCGGGCCACAACCCAGGTCAGCCTCATAGCCGTTGCGTTGGCCTCCCATCCTCCACACGTCCGCAGTCTGTTCTTCCCATTCACGCTCGGTCCACAGTGCTCTGTCGCTCATCTCTCCGTTGTTCACGATGATCATCTCGTCCCTGTCTCCCCACCCTTCGCCAGCCGTCCAGCCAATCCTGGGCCTCCTCAGGTGTTAGGAAGAACCACACCTTGCCGGCATCCTCCACTCGCAACTTGGCTGGTAATAGCATAGAGTATTTTATCTCCCGCTCACGGAGAGCCTTCTTCACTTCAAGGAACCCCCTGTGTTGTTTCGTGACCGCGGCGGTGTAGTCCGGGAAGATTGTTATGTTGACATTCTCGATGGCAATCGGCGGAGCCTTTCTAGCCGCTTGTAAAATGGCATCGCGGTTGCGAAAATTAAAAATTCTCGCCAGGATCGGGCGTGGGGGCGCCCCGGGTTTTGGTCTGCCACCCGGGACCTGGTGAGTCCTCTCCACGGAGAAAAAGTTCGATAACCCCCGCGGCTGAAGATGAGTCGTCACCAGGGCCTCCACAAAGAGATCAAGGGCCGGCTCCCCCAACTTCTCTGGCACACCAACTAAGCGAATATTGTTCGGCCTCGAGCACCCTTCCTGATCCTCAAGGCGGGCTTTTAGAAACTGATTGTCCTCTTCCAGCTGGCGTACTTGCTTTTTGAGGGTGGAAGTGTCTGTCACAAGGGTCTCAGTAGTAGTCTCGACGTCTGAAATCTTGGAGGACAGTTTATTGAAATCTGCCCGGATGAGAGCCAGGTCGACTGCAAGGGTACCAATCCTGGTGTCCACTTTATTTAATGTCGCCATTATGTCCTTCAGAGTGACGTCCTGCTCAGCCCCGCTAGGCTCCCCCACGGGCGGAGAAACTTCCTTGTCGCGCGCCGCATCCTGCGATTTGGCGAAGGCATATTTGTCCAATCTCCCCTGAGTGGCCCCTCTTGTGTTTCTACCACTCATGGCGGCTGCAGAATGGGGAAGCGTTATACGGGTGGGGCCCCAGCGGGATGTGTCCGTAGGGCAGGTAGCAGTGGTTATTGCAGGCCGCAGGCGTCAAAGGCGCCCCCACCGAAGGAACCGGATCACACGCGTGTGGCCTCCCCGCTGGGCTGGTGGCAGCTCGGGCCCCAAACGGGCAGAGTACCTGGGATAATAGAAGATATGAGGAATAACAGCGAGACCAAGCTCTCCCACAGATCACAGCAGGGTTCCCGGGAGGGTTCGAGCGTCAATTCACCGGGCAATGTATTCAAACAGTAGTGCAGCGCGTAATGGCAAAGAAAAAAGGGGGGGCGTCTGTCCGGCTGAAGTAGCCCCCTCAGACACCACCAACACCCCCTGGGTCCAACGCTATTCTTCGGAGGGGTCCCCCCGGGGATCCAGGCCTGCACCCTCAATTGGAGGCCAGGGGGGAGGCAGACAGTGTAAATCACCAGAAAGGGGGGGTTCTCCGTCACCCCACCACAGTTCCGAGGCAATGTCCCGAGCGCCCCTGCGCTCCCGACAGTCAAAAGGGTAGCACACAGTGACACAAAATGGTGGTGGGGGGGCCTATCGGGTCCCCTCTTTGATCGGCCCTGCCGGGTCCCCTAGTCTCAGCGCTCCAGCCGGTTCCTGCAGCACCAAAGGAGGCCAATGTATGTTAGTCTATTGCAGAGCCCCCCGCAGCGGCCGGCGAGCGGCTCACAGCACGCTCCGATCTGAAATGGCGGCAGGCTGGTCTTCTCCACCCCGTCCCGGGTCGCTGGCCTTATTTCACGGGACCGACCGCCAGAGAACCACACCTGTCCTCGCCCTGGGTCGCCAGTCCCTTCCGCGCTGCCGCCACTCACCACCACTCGTGGGACACCGGGGGGAGACGGAGCCTCCGAAGCCGCCGCTCATCCGCCTGCAGAAGATCCGGCGCGAGGGTTTCCTCTCTCGGGCACCACCAGCACTGTGGGTCCCGGTCTGTACACGCAGGTAGGCCCAAGCCTTTCCACGGCCACCACTGCAGCAAGCTAGGTCGCAGATCTCGGCGATCGGTACCGGACGGTACCGCACAGCTTCCTCCGCAATCCCACAACTTTGGGGGTCAAGGAGAATACGGATAACTAACCGGATTGGCAGGGCTTGGCTTTAGGTACTCGGAGCCTCTCTAGGCTGCGGCCATATTCCTTGGCTGCTAGCCACGCCCCGTCTATGTCTCAGATATTTGAACAATTTGGATTTTATTGTTGATGAATCTTTTATTAAGAACGACATATTCTGCGAAAGCGGTGACTGCAAAAGGGTAGTGCGCAACACGCTAGAAAGAAGCCTTGAGGATGCCCGAATAGGGCGAAACGCGCGCGGTTGTGAAGCATTGTCTTTTAAGAAATAAAACTTGAACTGTCTACACAGCATGGCTCTCTGGGAATGAAAAAGATTATTCCGACAAGAACATTGATGGAGAAAGAGTGCTAACTGCACAGAGGATAAAAGTGATTACATGTGATGTGTGCTGGTGTTTTGTTTTTTGCAATTTATATGTTACAACATTATTTTTCCCTGTAGTCTTTAACTATCCTAATGTTATTAAAGGGTTTTGTTTGGATAGAAATACATTCTTGGATTGGCACGCATATAGCTAGGGGTCACAACCCAGGCTGGAAGGTACTGAATGTGCTGATGAGGAATAAGGTTAATATGGTTAAAAATACAGTGTAACGGGATGGTATAATGGAGTATGTCTAGCGTTATGACTTAAAGCATGCCAAGAATGTCAGAACCCAAAAGCAGTGTGAGATTTCTCTAAGTCCCTAGGCCTTGTGTGAAATGAAGTTTTATATATCAATATCAAGCTGGAGGTTTTTGGCGCGATAGAGCCAAGCTACACGGTTGACTTCATTGGGGGCTCCGGAGCAAATACGTCCTTTTTTCCGCAGCCCCCCTCCCCCCGGGCACCAGAAGCTCTAGCTACGCCATTGCAATGGGGCAACTATAATTCCTTGGTTTGCCACAAGGTTCTGGTTATACCCGGTGAGTCCTAAAAAGGCCCTCACTTCATTATGGGTAGTACTTCATCACTGAATGAATTTTGGCATCCAATGGGTGAATCTTTCCATTCCCCATCTCATGCCTTGGAGAGGACTGCTCAACCTGACACTTGGTTGCCTCGACGGTCAGGTTTGCCTACTGTATCCTAGACAACACCTGTCTCAGGTGCCACAGGTGGGCTTCCCATGA
This sequence comes from Lissotriton helveticus, assembly GCF_964261635.1. Taxonomy (NCBI): domain Eukaryota; kingdom Metazoa; phylum Chordata; class Amphibia; order Caudata; family Salamandridae; genus Lissotriton; species Lissotriton helveticus. The sequence goes on from NC_136071.1 coordinate 493,175,629, forward strand.
ATTGCTAAACACCGCACTGTCATCTAAATAGGCCACATAGAACTTTTCTAACCCTGTGTAAACATGGTTCACCGGGCGCTGAAAAGTCGCAGGAGCAGTTTTCAATTCAAAGGGCATCACTTAGAACTGATACAGCCCCTCTGGCATAGAAAATGCAGTTTTTTCCTTTGCACTTGGTGCCAATGCAATCTGTCAATAACCACTGGTCAGATCATGGGTGCTAAAGTATTTGGCAGCACCTAACCAATCCACAAGCTCACCTGCTCTAGGGATTGGATGGGCATTTGTTTTGGTTACCTTACTGAGTGTTCGGTAGTTCACACAGAACCGCAAGTCAGTAGACCTTTGCTTTGGTACTAGAAAAATAGGACTAGACCATGGATTACGAGATCTCTCAATTACTCTCAAGTCCAACAATTTAGCCACTTCCACCTAAATGCATCCCTGAATCTGGTCATACATTCTGTACATATGTCACTTTACTGGCAGACTGTCCCTTTTGTCTATGTCATGCACACAACAGATGCCATCCCGTGAGTCAACGAGAAGCGGTTGGCAAACCTTTCCAGCACCTCTCTACACTCTCTCTGCTGCTCAGGCGTTAACTTGGGGGCTAACTGTACCACTCCCACAGTACCATCTTTCATGCCATTATGCAGCAAGTCAGGAAGAGACTCACTGTCTTACTCCACTTTCACTGTGTGGTCACTGCGGGGAAAGGCTTCAGCCTGTTCACATTGAACACCCTTTTGGGTTCCCTTGTGGCACCTGTGTCCACTGAGTAGACTACCTCAGACACTTTCTGAACTACCTTGTTTGGCCCACACCATTTGTCCTCCAAAGCCCTGGGACAAATATGCTTTAGCACCAACACCTCCTGTCCTTCTTGATACCCAGTCAGTGTAACTTTCTGGTCATACCATTCCTTCATCAGTGCTTGACTAGCCTGAAGGTTTTACTTTGCCTGACTCATGTATTGCACCATCAGCTTCCTGAGGCCAATCACATAGTCTGCTGCATCCTTCAGTGGGGTTTCCGAGGTTCCTTCCCATCCTTCTCTAACTAAGGCAAGTGGATCCCTCACCAGGTGTCCATACAGAAGTTCAAAGGGACTGAACCCTACTCCCTTCTGTGGAATCTCTTGGTAGGAAAATACGAGGGATGGCAGAAGATCCCACTTCCTCTTGAGGTTCTCTGGTAGAGTTCCCTCATGCTGTTCAATGTTTTGTTTAACCGCTCCACCAAACCATTGGTTTATGAGTGGGTTGCCGTGGAGAAGTGGCATGTCACATTAGCTTGCTCCCACATTTCTCTCATGTAAGAAGAGATGAAGGTAATTCCCCGGTCAGAAATTACCGTCCTTGGAAAGCAGACCCTAGAAAAAACCCGCAGGAGAAATCTTTCTACCTCTTTTGCAGTCATGCTTCTAAAACGAGCAGCTTCAGGATACCTGATAATATGATCCACCCCAACCAAGATATACTTTTTGTCTGACGGTGAGGGAGGGGTTGAATGGACCAACTATGTCTATCCCCGCCCTCTCAAATGAAACACCTACAACTGGTAGAGACACTAATGGTGCCTTTGTCTTCCCTCCTGTCTTACCATTCAGTTAGCAAGCTAGACATGTTCTACAGAACTGCTCTGTGTCTCTGCACATCCCTGGCCAGTAGAACAAAGGGTATAACTTATCCTGGGTCTTTCTAATTCCTAAGTGTCCTATGAAGGGCATTTCATGGGCCAATGCTACCAGGAAGTTCCTATGCACTAATGGAACCACTAGCCTCTTGCTAGCAACTGGCTCAGGATTTACCGGAACACTATAAAGTAGACCATCCTTGCAGCAAACATAGTGTTTTTTCCAACCGCTCCTTTGCTCACCTGTTCTTGGGCTTCCTTCAGAAGTCTCTTAAGCATAGGGCACTCTTCTTGTGCCTTGCGGAAATCTTCCTGCGTAGGCCTTCCAATAGCAAATAACTCTTGCAGCTCTGAAAGCGACTGAGACTTCAGCACATGGTCCACTTTGGGAGTCTTATCCTCCTCTCCTTGTGGAGTGGAAACGATGTCTCCACAGCCATTGCCTTCCCAGAGTTTGCCCTTTCCTGCTAACTACCCTGTCTTGGTCCCTGCAAATCAGAGATGATTCCAGCCTCGCACTGAGACTGTGATACAGCCTGTGTCCAAGCCATGTTTCTCTTCTCAAACTCACATCCTCCTCCCTCTCTCCTGCCTTCTCTCGACTTGTTCCTGGTGAGCTAGTCTTAGCTTCTCCCTCACAAACTTTCTGGCTTTCTCAGCCTTAGCTTTCTGAAGTGCCAACTACAAGCGCAGGATCTATGCTAAACTCAGCCTACCCAAGTGGGTTATTCTTGGAACGGGTAACAGTAGTACCCTAGAAATTCGAGGTGATGAACACACCTGCGGTATTCTAGAAAATAAAGGTTGTGAGTGTATTGGTGAAACTGTGGAAAATGCATTAGAGGACACACTTGGCATGTGTCTGGGATATATCTGTGCTAATTGGATCCTAGAGCCTGAATCCATAGCGCTCTCTTCCTGGGTTCCTAATATAGTCCCCCCCCCCTTCCCCCGAATCAGCTACAGCCTCCTCCCTTTCTTCCCTACTCCTACTCTGAATCCTTCATCTGATCTATGGACATGGTGCGAAGGTCAATTCCCAACCCTGTGTTCTCCATTGCATAAGTGTGTTGCCTTTGAGACTGGGCATATTGCAACACTGCTGTAATTTGGAAATGGCCAATACCACCTCTGTATCTTTTGACTCCTAAAATGTTAGGCATCCCACCGCTAGTCCCTAATTGTCAGAACCCTGTTCAGAGGTCCACAGGGCAAGAAGGAGTTACTGGGCCCAACCAAGGTGGTTAAGGCTATTTACTCCCAATGTCCTAGGGTGCAACCAGCCTACTATGGACCCCGCCCAGTTGGATCAAGCACCTCCTTCTGCACCTGACTCTCGATTGGTAGCATAGTATGAGCAGTCAAGGTTCCTTTGGAGAGAAGTGTAGATACAGATCAGTGAGAATGGCTTATAACTCATCATGCATGCAGCGCACACAATACATTTCATTACAAGACCGGAGGCTACATTATGCAGTATCCTTTAATAGCAACTCACAGCAGCCGCACTTCATCATAAAGGATAAAGTTCTAGAGTTAACAACACTGAACAAAGGATGTATCCAGGCGATGATCTGCCTCTTTTAAAAGCGGCTCGCCAGCAGATAAGTCACTACAACTTATTTCTCCTTTACTTTAGACACTTTTGGCTTATATTTCGTGTATTATGATAATTTAAAACGTTTAAATGCCAATTTGATTCTTTACTATGCTTTTATACCTCTTTCTTCGTCCTTTAACGCTTTAACGCTGCCCTTTTAGGCGCTTTATCTACTACCTTGCACCCTTTCGCATTCGTTACTATTCTCTGACTTGTGCCTCTCGCATTGGCTTGAACCCCTCCCCGTGGGTGGCGCTGGTTTCCCGATTCCACTCCACCCCCCCTCCCAAGGACTTCCAATTTACGGTTGTCCCTCACCATAAACATGACCTTCCCTTTTTCCGCCAGCGCGCGATCGCGCAGTTACTTTACCGATACCCGCCACTTTTTTAGCGTTGTCCTCGCTCATATTTCATTTCTTCCGCGTCGCTCTGAAATACGCTCCACATTAAAGGAAGGGGCATTAGCAGAACCCGCGTTGCGTGCCTCCTTTCCGAAGCGACTTTCCTCTTCTCCGGCGGCTGAGCTCGAGCGTTCCTCGATATTTTGTCAGTTGCTCTGCTTCAGCCGCCGGAGATACTCTACCTATTGCGCATTTACCAATACCATTATTTTAATAATAATACCATTATTTTAATAACAATACCCATTTATTATCAACAAAATACCTCAATTGCCCAATAATATTAACAAGGATATTTAAATAAGGATATTAATTCCCCAAAAAATACTGATAAGAATATTAATTCTCTTCTCAACTTTCCTTACCCACCCTTACCTTACATATAATATATACAAAAAAAAAGTAGTTTTTAGATTCTGAGCTTAAATTTAAAACAAAAAGAGGAGAAAGAGAGGAGAAGTTTTAATACTTTATCTTTATTAATATCATTCTTTCATTTCCTTGTTTCAAATCTCTTAATACCCTCTGAGATCTTACTACACCATGTCTGACATGGATTCAGATGACGCCACTGCAAGCTCACTTGCGCCTATTGGCAATTCTCTTAAGAAATTCCTTCAACAGGATATTAAATCCTGTATGATGTCGTCTCTCAAAGAAGTCATGTTCTCTAAAAGACCGTGTGATTCCCAATATCTCCCCCCTATACACGGTAAAAGACCCAAAAAGACTAAACATTGTGAAAGCACTACAGGCCCTAGCGCCTCTCATAGTACGGGAGGTCCTAGCACCTCAGTTTGGATGGGAGGCCACTGCGCCCCACTTGAACCTGATATCCCTCGGGACACTCCCTTGATCGGTGCCCATGGGGGCACAAATATGTACGGTGTCCCCCGCGGCACGCTTTGGAATAGTGCTAACCAAAAAAAGAATATTGGTTTTGACTCCTCTTCCTCCCCCTTTGATGACGACTCCTCCAAAGATCCCTCCGACGAATTCGTCTTTGACCTAGATGAGGTCCAACATGACTTTAATTCTCAACCTGATCCGGAACCGGCCTCTAAAAATACTATTTTGAACCCTATCGGAGAAGAGATGTTCTCTCCCCTAAACATCTCTCACCCTAATAGTTCGAAGTGGTTCCCACAGGAACATGTTTCCCAGTTTGTCACACGTTGGTTGAGAAACCTTTTAGATAGAAATACTAGAAACACAATGAGATCTGAATCCCCCAGACCTACTATTGAAGAGAGGGTCTGTCAAACTCCAAACCTAGATCCAGACCTTATTTAAGTTAGGGCGAGACCCTAGAAAAGGACTGGAGTGAGCTCTTAAAGGCTGCCAAGACCGTCTTTTAGATGTCTTAGGACCACTTGTTAGAATCTTGGACATGGCCGAACAATCCAACCTCTCCTCTACCCCTTTGAATGTTGATCTCATTCGAGGGTGGAGCCAAAGAGCCGTTGTTCTCCTTGGCAATGCTAATTCCAGTTTAAACGTTGAAAGAAGGAGGTCCATTTTAAACAAAATTAACCCAAAATTAGGAGACATGGCAGAGAAGGAACCCTCCCAAAACCCTAAAGGCCTTCTTTTTGGTGAGGATATAATCAAGGAGATTGGTAAATATGTCTCTACCTTCACTGCTCTCGACAGGGCACAAAACAACCTAAGACGGGTGTTTAACACCAACCTTTTTGGTCAGGCCGGGAAAAGGGGTCGCTCTTCCGGCCGAGGCAACCAACGACCCTACTCATCATTCAGAGGAACTGGAAGAGGCTTCTTTCCCCCTAGACAACCCTTCTTCCCCCAGAGAGGAAGAGGTCCAAGAAACCGAGGTTCAAGAGGTCGTGGTACTCCCATCACCTCCAATTCTACAAGTAAGTAATACTTCCTCTTCTTCTTTCCCTCCCATAGTAGGGGGCAGACTAAAACAGTTTTATCATGTTTGGGATTCAATCACCCAAGATCCATGGGTTCTAGAAACCGTTATGGGCTTTAAGATAGACTTTTTACAGGTCCCCTTCCAAATGCTTTTTCCCCAACCCTTTGTCCTTTCAGAGGATCAAGAAAAGATCGTGTAGGAAGAAAATATTTCTATGCTCGAAAAGAACGCTATAGTGGAGGTTCCCTGGTCCGATGCAAGATTCATAAGCACTCTGTTTCTTGTTCAGAAAAAGGACAAGGGGTGGAGACCCGTAATAAACCTTCGAGAAGTCAACAAATTTCTGGTTTATCGTCATTTCAAAATGGAGGGTATCCACCTTCTGAGGGATCTCCTCCTCGAAGGAGATTGGATGGTCAAGTTAGACCTGAAGGACGCCTACTTCACCATCTCTATGTACAAGGAACATCAAGCTTTCCTTCAATTTGCTTGGAAAGAACGTCTTTACCAGTTTCAAGCTCTTCCCTTCGGCCTCTCTTCTGCCCCTTGGTGTTTTACCAAGGTCATGAAGTGTATCGTTACAATTCTAAGAGAAAAAGGGTATCCGTCTCATCATCTACCTGGACGATATTCTTATCATGTCCCAATCCTATTCAGACCTCCTAAGAGATCTAAAATCTTCCATGAACTTAATAGAGAGTCTAGGAGTCATCATCAACAGAGAGGAGTCCATTCTCTCTCCCTGCAGAATCATAGAATTCCTTGGTTTCACTCTAGACACCGTGAAATGTCTTCTCCTTCTTCCTGCCAAGAAGATTGCCAAGATCCGGAAGGAGATCAGGTCTGTCTTGAAACAAGAGTCCTTAACTCTCCGCGAACTAGCCAGACTTCTTGGGCTTCTTTCTTCTTCCATCCAGGCTATTTTCCCCGGCCCTCTGAACTACTGCGCGCTTCAGAGAATAAAGAGAAAAGCGCTCAATTCAGGCCTATGGTATGGGGATCTTGTCTCTCTGGACCCAGATGCTAGAGCAGAGCTCTTTTGGTGGCTGGAGAACTTAGACGCCTGGAACGGCAAAGCTATCTTCGGCTCATCCCCGGATTTTGTCCTGGAATCAGATGCCAGTCTTCATGGCTGGGGTGCACGTTTGGAAGACCAGAACACCGGTGGGGTTTGGACCCTGTCGGAATCTTCTCAACACATACATTTTCTGGAATTGACAGCTGGTTTATACGCTCTTATGAGCTTCAAACACTCCATTCAAGGGAGGTCTGTTGTTCTGAAAATGGACAACATTTCCGCTGTGGCCTATATCAATCATCTTGGAGGAACGAGATCTGCAGATCTCTCCAATCTTGCCAGGAAACTTTGGATGTTCTGTCTGGAACACAAAATTTCCCTCAGGGCGGAATATCTTCCCGGGAAATCGAACATTACTGCAGATTGGAATTCAAGATTCCTTCTAGACTTCTCAGACTGGAAACTCGATGTGAACGTCTTCAATACCCTCTTCCACTTTTGGGGTCCCATAGACGTGGACTTATTTGCCAGCAGGCTTACCTTCCAACTTCCCAACTACTTTAGTTGGATGCCAGACCCGGGCGCTCTTGCTGTGAACGCCTTTCTCCAACCATGGTCTCACTTCCTGGGTTATGCCTTCCCTCCTTTCGCCATGATTCAGAGGGTCCTTCAGAAAGTTAGATAGGAACAATGCCTTCTGATCCTAATAACTTCTTTTTGGCCATCCCAAGCTTGGTTCCCGACAGCCCTGGAACTAGCATGCGACATTCCATTTCTGATCCCAGCTTCTCCAGGCCTGGTCTCAAACGCAGACGGGGAAGATCATCATCTTCTTCTCGAGGGGAATTTGAACCTTCTTGCCTGGAAAGTGTCAGGCAATCTAACGAGTTGTCTGGACTTTCGTCGACAGCTCTCTCTCTTCTCGGAGAATCTTGGGCACCCGGAACACACCTTAGGTATAACAACATTTGGACAAAATGGTTTCATTGGTGCCTGGAAAGGAGTCTGGATCCCGTGGAGGCTCCTGTCGTCAATATCGTAAATTTTCTTGTCGAACAATTTGACAGAGGCCTATCCTATCGTTCTATTAATTACTTTAGATCCGCAATCTCCGCGGGCCATTCCCCTATCAACGGTAAATCGGTAGGTAAAAATCCTATCATTTGTAGAGTCCTCAAGTGTATAAGGCTAAGAAGACCTCCTAGACCTAAGTATCAGACCCTTTGGGATGTCAAGTGTATTTTAGAAATTTTTTGTTCTTGGCCAGATAACTCTTCCCTTAATAGAAAATTTCTCTCCTTCAAGCTCGCCACTCTCTTGTGTTTAGTCTCCTGTAGGAGAGTTTCTGACATCAGAAGCTTAGATATTTCAAATAGATGTTATGATATTTTTGGTGTCAAGTTTGAATTACTAAGAAGAACTAAAACCATGTCAGATTTGATCTTTTATCCTCGTTTTGACAGTTTCCCTAAACTTTGTGTGGTTGCTTGTATGAAAGAGTATGACGCTAGGATGTCTCTCCTACGCCCTAATGATGCAAATCAACTTTTAGTTTCTTTTGTGAAACCTTTTAAACCTGTTTCATCCACCTCCATAGCTAGATGGGTTAAGTCTACCATGAGCCTTGCTGGTATCGACCTCTCTAAGTTTCAAGCACATTCTATCAGAGGAGCTATGGCCAGTAAATCCTTCTGGTCAGGTGGTAAGTTGGATGATATCCTAAAGGCTGCTGACTGGTCAAATGCTAACACCGTTGCTCGTCATTATTGCAAGCCTATCGAGCATATGTCTGATGTTGTCCTTCGGGGCTACGAACATGCATAATGTAGCCTCCGGGCTTGTAATGAAATTGCGATTCTCCTATTAACATGACCAGAGAATCTGGATTTCATTAAAGACACGGAGGCTGACATTATCCCTCCCTCCTCCCTTTTACAACTTTTGATATGTCTTTTATGAACTTATTACATCTTTGATATGTCTTTTATGAACTTATTGATTGCTTCAATTGTTTTTGATCTATGAATTATGCCTATGCTTCTGTTATCTTCTAATTGTGATGAGATCTTTAGCTCTCTAGGCTCTTGGTTCTTAATCATTTCTTTCTTTCAGGCAATTCCGTTTAACCGACTGGCCTTTGAGTTGCTGAAGTTTCTTCCATGATGTTTTTCAAGCTCTACTTGGATCTCTCCGTTTATGAAGCTCTTTCCTGCTGCGATTCTTTTAAAAGAGGCAGATCATCTCCTGGATACATCCTTTGTTCAGTGTTGTTAACTCTAGAACTTTATCCTTTATGATGTAGTGCGGCTGCTGTGAGTTGCTATTAAAGGATAATGCATAATGTCAGCCTCCGTGTCTTTAATGAAATCCAGATTCTCTGGTCATGTTAATAGGAGAATCGCAATTACTGCTGAGTCAAATATTTATTTGCATAAAATAAGTATTTTAATTTGAATTCTACACCTGCAAAGGTAAACACAATTCAATAGGCAATAACAAAGTTCCCCTTGAGGTAGGCACCCTAGAAGTTGTCAGCCCAGGGTACTAAGTTCCCATGCAACGGGTGTACTGTTATTCACCATTCACATACAGCAACATTCAAGGGAGTGTTAAATACTAGGCACTGTTTAATGGGGTTTCCCTCTCTTGGATTCAGTCAATAAGGTGTAGTCACTTAGAGTTAAGTAGGGTTGCAAAAACTAAAGGTGGTATATCCCACTGGACCTGAAAGGCCCAGTTTTCCTTACCCTCTCCGGCAGTAGAAAACCTGACAGCGGTGCAGTGCAGTCCTACTGGATCAGCACAGTTGGGCTTCACGTGCTGCCATGTGTAGCTCCTGGCAGGCTCCAGTTTTCTCTCCTCACCTGCTCTTACCAGCGTCCTGGCGTTCAGAGTTGCGCCGGCTCCAGCCACATACTGTAGGTATTTTTCTTCCTTGCTCTGGGACGGGGCAGTCTCCTTGGTTTGGTGGGGCTCCAATGGTGTCTCCTCTGTCATCAGGTCTCCTCGGATACAAAACCTCCCTCATCTTGGTTGTAACACCAGTTTCTGGACATGGGCAATGACCCAGACCTACAGGCTCAGAGCTAAGAGCAGTCCCTACTGGCATACAGGTTCACTCAGACGAACATCAATGTTGGGTCACGTTGGCCTTCGGTTTCCCTTCCTGCGGCTCTCCTGGCATACAGGGTCCTGCCAACTTTCTACACATGAGCAATGGCCCGATCAATGCTACACAGTTCCTTGACACATGTAGGTCCCTCCTGGCATATGGGGTCATCAACTTCCTCAACGCTGAACATGAGCAATAGCCCGATCGATGTAGCGCTTGTCCTTGGTTCAGGGTGGCTTCTCTTTACATAGGGCATCGCCAAACTTCACAACGCAGCACAGGGGCAACGGTTCGATCTATGTGGCACTGTCCTTGGGTGCACAGTGGCCCTCCCTGGCATACGGTGTTGTCAAACTTCACAACACGGCAAAAGGGCAACAGCCCAATCGATGCAACACTTATCCTTGGTGCTCAGTGGTTCCTCATTGCATACGGGGTGCCAAACTTCATAACACGGCACACAGGCAATGGCCCAATCGGTGTGGCACAGATCCCCACACCTCGCTCAGTAGCCAAACACATCTGGGCTTCTCTTTGGATCTCGCTCCCTCCAACACTCTCCTCTACCTCACGGGTACACCGGTCTTGGCGAACAGGCATGTACTGGTGCTCCAGACTCCATGGCAGGTGATCTTGGTTTCCTTGTGTGATGTCGCCTCACCCAGCAGGAAGACTAGCAGTCTAGGCCCCCAGTCCTGATCACAAGCATAAGTCTTGCAGAGTTTCCTCTCCTCGTGTAGCCCATATGGCTGTTCGGCAGATGACCAAGTATGGGGTCTCAGACTCCCCCATCTTATAGTTCTTTTCCAGACACAAAATGTAATTTAGAGTCTGGACCTTTGAATTTTTATCCTGGGGTTCTGCTTCTTTGAATTAGCTATCTCTCCCCCTTTCTTCTACCTCCTCAAGAATGCCTGTCACAGGAGGCAGGACTCTGAATCTTGCATCCTCACATGCACTCAGCATGTTTCTACCACGCATACACTTCCACGTCAACCTGATGTAGGCCAAGGGTGAATTAAACACAAAGCAGTGGAACCTTTAAAAAGGTGAGTTAATCTTTAGGCCGCACTCCAATGACACAGGGTAACAAGCATTTACAATGCAATGGTTTCGCCTTTGGAAAAGTTAGAGCTATTGGCATTGTAAATGACAAAATGTGTATTTATGTGTTGGTTTTGAAAACAGATAAATAAATGGCATTGTCATTTACATTGCCATTAGCTTAATCTCTGCAGTCACTCTGCAGTCCCTAGCACTCCATAGCACTCCCTAGTCACTCTGCACTCCCTAGCACTTCTTAGCACTCCCTAGTCACTCTGCACTCCCTAGCCCTCCCTAGTCACTCTGCACTCCCTAGCACTCTGCACTCCCTAGCACTCTGCACTCTGCACTCCCTAGCACTCCCTAGTCACTCTGCACTCCCTAGCACTCCCTAGCACTCCCTAGCAGTCACTCTGCAGTCACTCTGCAGTCCCTAGCACTCCCTAGCACTCTGCAGTCACTCTGCACTCCCTAGCACTCCCTAGCACTCTGCAGTCACTCTCCACTCCCTAGCACTCCCTAGTCACTCTGCACTCCCTAGCACTCCCTATTCACTCTGCACTCCCTAGCACTCCCTAGTCACTCTGCACTCCCTAGTCACTCTGCACTCCCTAGCACTCCCTAGCACTCCCTCGCACTCTGCACTCCCTAGCACTCCCTAGTCACTCTGCACTCCCTAGCACTCCCTAGTCACTCTGCACTCCCTAGCACTCCCTAGTCACTCTGCACTCCCTAGCACTCCCTAGCACTCTGCAGTCACTCTGCACTCCCTAGCACTCCCTAGCACTCTGCAGTCACTCTGCACTCCCTAGCACTCCCTATCACTCTGCAGTCACTCTGCACTCCCTAGCACTCCCTAGCACACCCTAGCACTCTGCAGTCACTCTGCAGTCCCTAGCACTCCCTAGTCACTCTGCACTCCCTAGCACTCCCTAGCACTCTGCACTCCCTAGCACTCCCTAGCACTCCCTAGTCACTCTGCACTCCCTAGCACTCTGCACTCCCTAGTCACTCTGCACTCCCCAGTCACTCTGCACTCCATAGCACTCTGCAGTCACTCTGCACTCCCTAGCACTCCCTAGTCACGCTGAACCACAACACATATCAAACTCTACAAAGCACAACAACTATACACTAGTCCTTACATACACCCACACAGACGGGACCGCTAAAACTCACACACCAGCCACACACGCCGAACCACATGCATCAAGACAAACTCACAGCGTCCATAAACTCCAAACCACGCACATATGTATAGACACCAAACTACAAAAGACATACACACATGAATCTACACAAAAGGCACACAGGGGTAAGCACACTAATGCTCACACAGGCGCGCATGCCGATAAACACACATACCCAGACCCAGACAAGGTGTACAGATAAAGGCCCCCGCACCACATTTGCATTCACCCATCATGGTCTGCCTACAGTTGACAGGTTGTGTGATCTTGGCCATATGACCGCATTCCAGTGTGTGACCCACCGTTGTTGATAGCTTGGTTGTGTATGTTTTAGAATTAAATACATATAGGCCTGTCTGCAGAAGTTTACTGGAACTGTGGTACACTGATAGAAAACCTCCTTTTTGCCCACAGATAGGCGGCATCAAGGGCCCTTTGTCACCGGAAGTTCTCACTAAACCCGAGTCAGAAGATGCCCGCGAGGTAGCGCTTATTGTAAAAACTGTATTACATAATGCACTGTGAGCCCATTGTATTGGTTACATCATTGTGCCTCCCCTCCCCATGAAAAAGCTATCCTGCTGTAATAAATTTCAAGGAGTAGGAACTGATTTTCATTGACTCTAGAGCTGGGTGGGGGAAGGGGAATTAGGTGGTATGGTCGAATAGATGTTCATCCTCCAAAGGTTGATAACATTTGAAATTTGTGCTTTTTGCAGTTTTATATACAATTACAGGATGTTTAGCGTCCCCACCGAGACTTGAACCTGGTTCCCCAACTTTGAGGTCGGCGGTCCTCTGCGGTGTAATAGTGCCCCAGGAGGAGGGTGGAGAAGGTGACTACGGCCACCCAAAAGAGGCTGCAGCGGTTCAACCGTGGATCTCAGGTGCAAAAGACTTTGCTTCCTGGAGGCTACGTTTGGTGAGCCTGCCCCTCCCCTTAACAGTTACTTCACGATCTGCAGGAATGCGTGTGTGGGTTAGTTCTAGGTCCCCCTAAGAGAGCGCGGTGAGGCAATGGAGTTCTACGTGTACTCAGCGGATCACCTGTTCCAATCTCGGTAGGTTAATGCGCCGACTGCAGAGCTCTGTTCGAGCCGGCGAGGTTAAAGGTTCCAATTCTAGTAAAATTGTAGGGTGGGTTAATGCACCGACCTTGGAGCTCTGTGTATGCCCGGGAAGCTGCAATATCGAAGCCCGACAGGGGGGCGGTAGGTGTATAGCTAAATGTACCCTCACAAGTTGGAGGCGGGGCCCGGTCACCTGTAATTCCAAAAGAGCACTTCAAGCCACCCACATAGCTCCCGCGGGGACCCGCTGCAGCGCCCAGCACATCAAGGGCTATATATGTTTCGCCACCCCAGCTGCAAAGATCAGCAGATACGGCCACTGCTCGAGTGGGCTGGTTACTTACATCTCTGCAACAAGCATACCCTCAGCAACCCTCATGGATTCTATGCCAAGCACGACATTAGCAATTAGAATCAGGATCAAGCTGGACAAAGAGGAAAAGGAGGTCTGTATAATAAATTCATATGTCCATCCCAAACGAAAAGCAAAGAGTACGCAGCAGAGATGGCAAATCCAATATTCATTCTGTCTGGGGACCTAAATCAACACCACCTTGGCTCGGCAGAAGGGGAGGAGTCAGCAGCTTTAACCAGAGTTTTTAATATTCCCAAACAATCGGAGCCACTGCATGCAAAGAAGAAAGTCCGCCGTAGTCACTTCCTCGAGGATCTAGAACATCACAATCTCCGAGCCTTGAACGGAAGATTCCCAGAAGACTGCCCCCCAGTTGAATCCTTCTACTCCATCTCTGCATGCTCCATTCTGGACTATATTTTTGTCAGTCTCGAGCTGTTCCCTTAAATTCTCGGGTTTAGGATGGGGGATAAGGGGGATAGCGATCACCGCCCCCAGGAAATCCAGATAACAGCTATTGTTCCTACTTCAATAAGGCCAGACATACCCCTGGGACCCATGCACACCCAAGATAAAAAAAGAATTAAATGCACATTGCACAATGCCAATCTGCTGTCGGAAGCTGCAATAAATCTCCACAACTTGCAAACTTTGAGTTCAGATGACTTAATAGCACACTGGGAGGTCTTCACAGCAACACTGCCACAAAAGCTTGTAGGCACTACTCCTGCTAAAGTCAACTCCCAAGGAAAGGGGGGAAGAAACAAAATACAGAAAAAGTACAGAGAAGAGCTCAAGTCACTAAAAAGATCCGTAAACTCAAGCCTGCGTAGGCTGAGAACTTCGCCAGGAAATGTTAATGCACAAGCTTCCCTGCATCAACAGAGGGCAGCCCTAAAAAGATTAAAATGGAACATCAAGAGAGACTACGAGAATGATAGCTGGGCAAAACTCTTATACGACATAAACAGCAATGATAGCGCCCGCTTTTGGAAAACTGTGAATGGGATATTGCGTCCAAAATCTGAGAATATTGGGTCACATATCTCAGAAGGAGCCTGGATAGAATATATCACCAGCCACTTTAACAACTGTATGGAAAATACAGGAGAACGAACGGCCAATCGAGGGCTCTCAAAGAAATCAGTTGCAGTTTGTATACCTCTAGCTAGTACACCCGAGCTAAAGGTGCAGCAATGCCCAGCCACAGGAAGCAGATCGCTGGGAATAATAAACAATTTGCAACCACTCCTAATACAAAAACAGATTGCAAAAGGGAGGAAAGAAGGTGCCCCGGGCCCAAATGGCATACCACCAGCCCTGTTCAAAGATAAGAGCAAACAATGGGCAGATATTTTACAACCACTGTTTTGGGAAATTAGATTGCAAAACAGAATACCAGAAGCCTGGAAGGGCTCAACAATAGTTCCAATACATAAAAAAGGAGACAAGGCCGAGCCTAACAACTACCGCCTAGTTGCGCTAATTGACAACGAAGCGAAGTACTTTGCGGGAACTATTCTAGAGGAGCTTACACTTTGGGCAGAGACGATTCATATGATACCACTGAATCAGACTGGTTTCCGTAAAGCAACCAGCACAGCTACAAATATCCTCGCAATTTCTCTAGCAATTGACGCAGCAAAAACTTCCAATTTACCATTACATCTATGTTATATTGATTTTAGTGCTGCTTTTGACAATATCGAGAGAGGCAGACTTTGGGAGAAATTGACACGATGGGGCATTCCGCAGTCTACTCTAAACATCTTAATGCTCCTACATACGGACACCTGGGTGCAGGTAAAACTAGGTGGAGGGACTCATCTCTCCTCGAAAGTACCAACCACGAAGGGATTGAAGCAAGGTTGTGTGCTTGCTCCAACCTTGTTCAATCTATTCATGGCTGACCTTCCTAATCGGCTGGATGCTTGTAACTCCCACGCCCCCAGGTTGGGAGGGAAAACTATAACCAACCTCATGTACGCTGACGACGTAGTTTTGCTAAGTCATACTCACGTTGGCCTGCAACATCTACTAACTGAAATGCAAAACTACGCCAAAGAAAACAACTTAAAAATAAACTTGTCCAAAACAAAGACAATGTCAATTAACAGCAAAAAGAGCTCACAGAAACACTGGTTCCTTGGTGGCATCAAAATTGAACACGTAAGCGAGTACAAGTACTTAGGGGTTGTATTCGACAAAGAAGGCTCATTCTGGCGCCAAAAAGAGGAAATAAAAAGGAAAGGTCTGCTAACTGCCTTAACGATGAAAAATCTGGCAAACAAACTAATGGGACCGACATTGACCCCACTATTGAAGGCAGTTCAGGCTAAACTTCTTCCCTCGCTAACTTATGGTAGTGAGGCAATGAGGGGTAGAGATGCTAAAGAGCTGGATAGGACGTTGGTCAAAGCCTATCGAACTATGTTTGGTCTTCCATCTTATACGTCAGCAGCACAAATAAGGCTGGAGTTTGGCCTCCAACAACAAGTCTTGGCTAGATGCGGGGCTTACATCATATGCTGGCATAAGATAAGCAAGGCCAATCCAGACACCTTGAACTATCTGCTTTGGCAAGACTTACAACATAGGGAATTTTCCCAAGCAAGAAACTACCTTAAATCAGCCTTAGATTCCACCAAATTGTCAGAACTATGGGAGGCGCAACTCGGCCAACTTAATTAAAAAAAATTGGTCTGGAAAAACATAAAACTATCCTCCTTACTTATTGACAAGGCAGCCTTCTCGAAAAGATCCCATGCCTGGATGACCCTCAGCTCGTACAAATCGCTCACCCCACAACCATATTTCAATCAGCCTTACTCGAGGGTGAAAAAAATGAATTTGCTAAGGTACAGACTGGGGATGCTTCCATGTACTCAACATTTACCACCATGGTTGAGGACCAAAGGCCAAGCTGCCTGCAGACTGTGTAACAACAAGAATGGTGACATTCTGCACGTAATTTGCCTATGTGAAGAA
This sequence comes from Lissotriton helveticus, assembly GCF_964261635.1. Taxonomy (NCBI): domain Eukaryota; kingdom Metazoa; phylum Chordata; class Amphibia; order Caudata; family Salamandridae; genus Lissotriton; species Lissotriton helveticus. Next base: position 493,191,929 of record NC_136071.1, read on the forward strand.
CTGCGTCAAGTACGGTCTCAATTTCTAAAAGATTCATTCAACCAGAAAGGGATCCGCACCAGAAGGCAAGCAGTGCTGGCCTGCTTTAACCCAGCGAACATCCAATTAAATTGCAGACTGGTAAAATATCTAAGGATGGCCGAACAAAGAAACGGGGCTAAAGTCTCTTCTCTGACTGCGTGTGAAACAGCTACCGGAAGTGGAGAAGGAGCTATGGCGGGAACTTAACCGAAACAAGCAGAGACAATCTTGCCATGATATCCAAGCACGCGTGACCCATTGACTGCTCCAAATACCGTAATTTGACCATGTATTATCACAATGCAGTATTTTATTCTAATTCTTAAAATGTTTTTAACCACGGATTATGAATTTTGTAGTGTAACCTTTTGCAATGGTTTTAATTAACTATCAGCCTGATTCATGTACATGCCGTTTTGCGTGTCCCTAATAGCGAATCATAGCGATTCGCTATTGAGGACACGCAAAACGGCATTCATGTAGGAATTGCTACTTAAATAGCGATTCCTACATGTTCTTTATTTGCGAGTAGCAATTTGCTACTCGCAAACACTCCCCATTCATTCCTATGGGCCAAGAGGCCCATAGGAATGAATGGGGATTTGCGAGTAGCAATTTGCTACTCGCAACTAAGATAGCGATTTTAAGGGTGCCAGGGGTGTCCAAAGGACACCCTGTAGCACCCCTAAAATGCACTTTTGGACAGGTGTTGCGCACACACATGTCCAAAGGACATGTGTGTGTGCTACATGCAACTTTGAAAAGTGCTTTTAAAAGCATTTTTCTGAGTTTTTGCTATTTACCGACAGGTCTGACCTGTCGGTAAATAGCGGCCCCAAAAGTCCAAAATCGCTATTTTGTTTTGTGTCATGAATAGCATTTGAGGAATCTCTATTAGAGATTCCTTAAATGCCATTCCACGCAAATATGCGAATTCTTACATAGCGATTTTTGCATTTGGTATCATGAATACCAAATGCAAAAATCGCACTCGCAAAATCTGGCCCTTTGCGAGTGCAATTTACCTACATGAATCAGGCTGTATGCCAATAAACTTACTTACTTACTTACTTACTTACTCTCTCTTTCTCTCCCTCACAAGCTCCAAAATCATCTAAAACTTTCATACTAATTGTTGGGATGGAAAAGTCCTCTGCATGGTAAAGACGCGTACCCCTGCCCTGAGTGCCCAATGTATTGTTCTCTGGAAATCCCAATGCTGATTTTTTGTCATAGGCGAACACGAACCATGCGTGTGCGCCATGACATTAGCCTGTCTCATGGATTGCAGTTTTGTTGGACAGGAAGGGGCGCCCAAAGTGCTACTGTCATAGTGGTGGATGGGTACTGCCTTCACCAGGATTTAAACAGCACCAGTATGGTGGTGGCAGCATACCCAGTAATGATCAGTAATAGTAACCAGGTCCTTTTTAGGTTTCGCCTGTCGAAAGCTGCGCAAGCAGTGTTTCGCGCAGGCGACATCTTATGTCTAGAGTATGTGTGCTCATGTCCCGCCCCTCTGTTCCATTGGCTAGCTCCATAAATGGAGGCTAGCCATTGGAACAGAGATCTGTCCGTCAATGCCGGAGCAGATTCGTGGGCGTTCCGGTGATTTTTAGGCTTTTCGCAACGTCATGAAGACGTGTCCACTGTGGGCGTGTACTTTTTTTTTTTTTAACATGGCTGTTTTTCTTCATTTGTTCGATCGTCCTGGTCCCGCATGGTTGTATCCCGCTGTCCGTCCCACCTCCCGCTGTCCGTGTCTTTGTTCGCCCCCCCCCCCTCGTGACTCCTGCGGTCCGTGTGCCCGTCCCCGCTGTCACATGGGGCACCTCTAGCCGTATCTCAGCCCTCAATCCCAGTCTTGTTTTTGTTATTTCATTGCACGGCCCGACCACGCGGCCAATGCTTTTCCTGTCTCGTCCTCTCATCCCTCTCGCTTATCAGGTTTCTTTTCCTCTTGTCTCACGAGCCATATGAAAGTTCCACAGAACACTCCAGACATTTCCGCAGTCCTAGCCTTGTACTCTACAGATGTTATCATCAGGTTCTATATTTTTATCCACTGATTAAAGAGCTGTTTTCATAACAGAAAGTGGTTCCGTTCTGTCCGCTACTAGCGAAAGGCAGTGTGCCGTACCCACACACCAACGAGGCACGCTCTTACAAATCCCTCGTTTATCTCTAAGACTTACGTTAGGAATACGAACAACTAGACCGAAAGCCCTGGGTGAGTCAATGCTCGGAATAGGACCGACTATGTTTAGTCATGCTGCAGGATCTCGGAAACATTCCATAATTACCAACATTATGTCAAAAATTACAATTACTGCTATGTCGTAATTGAGCCCACTCAGTACCGCAGTAGCTGACATGAAAATCACACTCCCGAATACAACCACCCGGGGCGGGGTCAGTCAAGCTGCCTTGCAATAGGGGCATCAACCTCGGCACACGCTCACTCTCGCCCTCCGCGAGCCTGACTACACAGTTTACCATGAACATGGAGGAAGACGGGGAGATAAACGTTTTGTGCCACAAATGGCCCCATACCATGTGGGTGAATTCAGCCATTACTGGCCTCTCAGATTGTAAATGAAACCAGAACCTATAGCCCCCCTTGGCCGCAGAGTGTCTGTCCCTTAACCCCACCAGGCACACCCAGTGGACCGCACCGTTTGCTACCTCTTGTATTTTTTTTGCCTTCAATTGTCATTTTTGCCTCATCTAACTTAACGTTTGCTTTTGTAATTTGTTCACTTGTAATGTTCTTCTCATGCATCAGTTCTGTTCCTATTCTGAAGCGCTCTGACACCTTTGGGTAAAGTCTGCACTATATAAAAACGCATAAAATAAAATAAATAAAAATCCAAGAGGTTTACTCCACACAGTCTATATGAAAAACGGTAGTTTGTTTTAGTTTTTGTATGGCAACCATTCGTATGTCTAAAACGTGACAGTCACTCATTTTCTTTTATGGATTAATTTCGGATAGGAGGGAGCTTTAAAAATATCTTGGCGTTCAGTGATGCATTTTAAAGAACACCGAATGTCAGTCATAACCGCAAAACATAGTGCTTTAAGCCGATATATTTGTGTATGAAGTCAATCAATGATATGCTACTGCCCACAAGGATACCCATTTCAAAAGTTTATATAGCTCGAGGGTAACTGTCACCAAGAACATTTCCCACGCCTCAACAAGACTGATGTGCAACATGACCTGTAGATAATAAGTTTGAATGCCGATAGCTCATTGTTTAATCCCATTGAGGCCGATAGTGACCTCGCCAAATTTTTTTAAGTAAATAGTTATGCCTCGGTTTAGAAACAATGCATCTACAATACTTACTTGTTTAATCTTTTGTTCACAAATATTGTCCATGCGGTGCCTAGTTTATTCTGCTGGTCTGTGGTGAGTGTTCCCTGCACTCTGCCCGTTCCATGAAACCTCGCTGCGCCATGTTACCCCCGAGCTTCTCGCCTCTCGCCCCTCCCCCACACTACCATCACGCAGCCTAGCAGTGTGCCATGCAGGTAGAGTTGCTAGTTTCTCCTTCTGTCAGCACAGAAAAAAATGTATATCTGAAAAGATGGTGGGTGTACCTTTATCACCCACTGATAGTAACAACGATTGAAATGAAACTGAAATGCGCAGCTCACAATGGGGCAGCTCACAATTCTCCTGTATTTTCCATACAGTTGTTAAAGTGGCTGGTGATATATTCTATCCAGGCTCCTTCTGAGATATGTGACCCAATATCCTCAGATTTTGGACGCAATATCCCATTCACAGTTTTCCAAAAGCGGGCGCTATCATTGCTGTTCATGTCGTATAAGAGTTTTGCCCAGCTATCATTCTCGTAGTCTCTCTTGATGTTCCATTCTAATCTTTTTAGGGCTGCCCTCTGTTGATGCAGGGAAGCTTGTGCATTAACATTTCCTGGCGAAGTTCTCAGCCTACGCAGGCTTGAGTTTACGGATCTTTTTAGTGACTTGAGCTCTTCTCTGTATTTTTTCTGTTTTTTGTTTCTTCCCCCTTTTCCTTGGGAGTTGACTTTAGCGGGAGTAGTGCCTACAAGCTTTTGTGGCAGTGTTGCTGTGAAGACCTCCCAGTGTGCTATTAAGTCATCTGAACTCAAAGTTTGCAAGTTGTGGAGATTTATTGCAGCTTCCGACAGCAGATTGGCATTGTGCAATGTGCATTTAATTCTTTTTTGATCTTGGGTGTGCATGGGTCCCAGGGGTATGTCTGGCCTTATGGAAGTAGGAACAATAGCTGTTATCTGGATTTCCTGGGGGGATTTCCTTGATGTGCTGTGGCTCTGTGAGCCATGTTTCTTGCAGCAGAATTATGTCGAAAGTAGTAACATAGTTAAAAAAGTCAGGATCCTCTATTTTTGTTGCTAGCCCGTTGATATCCCAAGAACATAAGCTAAGGGGCAATTCCATCGACCTACTATGGACTTTATGTCGTATGTTGCGTCAATCGTCCTGTGAATGCATAGTTATTGTGCGGGATATTGTTTCCCTGCTTGTGCCTTGATTTGGATAAGAAACTACTTCCAGCCGTAGATCTGATAGATCCCTCTGGCTGATTGTGTTCTCTTGACCCGTTCTTCCCTGTGCTCCTCTAAGCACACTCTTTGCATATGCTTTATATTTTGCTGATGCCAGGCTTGTAGTACTCAGTAGCGGGAACGGATAGGGTGGTTTCTGTAAGGGGGTAATGTCAATACCCCAGTTTTGGAAGACCCCTTGTTCAGCTAGAATCGTATCTGCAATTCTGGTTGTGGACCATATTGTCTTTGTAGCCTCTCGGTTAGTTAAAGTGGTGGGAGGTATAAATTCTACAGACAGTAGGTCCTTTGATGTTATACTAGCCAAGTTTGGGATGGACTGCATTAGTCTTAGAATGTTTCCTCGATTAAGAGTATCTTGGTGACCCTTTGAAGTAAATAGTGGATGAAAGACCAAGGCCTCTATTTCTTGTTGCCTGGTACTTGGTACTTGTGATGACAGTACATTTGTAGTGTCAATTATTCTTAGTGAGGATGTAAATATGTTTGCTTTTGCTGGTTGAATCTCCAGTTAATTACTTGTTCCTTCTGCCATGTGGTCCATTTTAGTCGGTTTTAGTATTGTAGATGTATTGCTTATTTGTTTTGACTCTTTGCCCCCCGTCTGGGCCCTTTTTTCCAATGATTTGTGTCTAGGGCTCAACTTAGTTGGTATACAGAGCTTTTTAATCTCCCTGGCCGGTGAGGCCTTGTCCAACAACTCTGTCATTCCTTGCTTTTTTTTCCTTGGCTCAATAATGGGGCTCCTGTTGGTAAGTATTTGTTTCCTCTCTGTCAGATTTGAGGCCCTTGAGTCGTGTCCTGCTCCACAAGCCTTTTGAGGTGTTATAGGTTCACTCCTCAGATCTGATCTGTTTATTGTCTGACTATTGGCACTTCTTGCAGATGGTCTAGATGGCATGCTAAAGGTAGACTCTTGTGTTTTTACTTCTATTTGGTCTATATTCTCCCATTGCAGAGAAAGAGAGAGCAAAATATACAGAAATGGAGATAAAGCTATATCAAGTGAGAGAGAGCAGGAGAGAAAGAGCATGCATAGCAGCAGGCTGGCAGGCAAGCAGTGTGTAGGATAGTTGTGTTGTGCCCTGTCCTTCACATCCCACTATGTAGGGTAGAGGAGTGGAGTCTCCCTTCAGGAGAACAGGAACCTTCTCAAAGGGCCCCTTCCTGAAGTCTAAACCATACTCTTGCAGACCAAGAACTGGATTTCATGGTAGGCCAGTTAAGAAAACACTAGCAGGCAGTTTTCTGTGGCCATTCTCACCCCAGTCGCCCCTTTTCAAGAAGCACAACCTTGCAGAGGGTGGAACGAAATCCGAAAAACTCTGACCGGATGACTTCTAGCGAAGCATAAGTGACAGCTGCGTTGATGTTCACCACTAAGAGGGTGAGTTAGGGCACGTGTTAATCGTCTCCACTGGCCAATGGTAGGTCTTGTTTAGGTCTCGCGACCTATCGATGCGCGCAAGCGCATCGAGCGGAGCGAGAATTCAAGTAGCCAAAATCCTCGTCAAACTAAGGGCTTTCTGCTGGCGTTTTGTTTACGTTCACGTGAATCACGTGATCAAACACGAACGCGCATCAGCCTCCCTCCCTCCTATCTGCCATACTTTCAGCTCCAGCACCTCCCCTCTCTCCTCCCCTCTCTCCCCGCACACAGCCTTCCTTGGATTTCTCCTCCCCCTCCCCAGCCAGCTTCCCCCAGGCCGTGTCCCCTCCCCTGCTACCCCATCCTCACTCATCCCTCGCACCCCCTCCTCCTTCAGGCCCCCACCATTTGCTTTTGCTTGTGTTATCAGACTCACGACCTCCGCGCCAGTTTGAGATCTCACGAGATACCGCCGGATGTCTCCAACTTTACAAAACTTCGGAGCACTAACTCGTGCTACACAAATTAAACATCGGCACATATTTTCCTCACTTTGTTACTTTAATTCTGTGATCTAAATCTTCACAGTTTAAGTTAAAATGACAAGATTGTCAACACGCTGTCGTGAAAGCCTAGAAATGTTTACGTTACTCAACTCAGCGCGAGCTTTTCTCTAATTGACGAGTCTCGGTGAGCCCGCCCAGCAGAGCCCCAGACAGACAGCGCCTGGTGCGGGTGACCTCTGGCTTCAGGGCACTTTGGAGAAATGAAGTGCTCTGCAGTCTGCACAGTGCATATGAAAACAACACTTCGAACGAAGGCGCTGGCGAAATATGTAAAAAGGCCGACGTAATTCACTTGCTAGCTGGCGTTTTGCATTACGCTTTTTACACAGAATTCTGTAAAATTACGCGGCGTGGTATCACTGGGGTTGATTCAATTACACCTCAGACAGCGGGAACGCCAAACAAGCATTGGCATTGCCAATAGGTCTCGCTTGTGGGACCTTATAAGTATTTAGTTTACTTATAAGGTCCCACAAGCGAGACCTATTGGCAATGCCAATGCTTGTTTTATCTTGGCTCGCAGTCAAGTCAACAAGCCTTGTGCTTCTGAGTGAGTGATTAGGCATGCCCGACGCCTATGGACCCTGATGGCCCTCTGGAGGAATGGACCTCAGGCCAGTTCACATGATAGCGCGCTTCCTTAGGGAAAGGCATTGGAGAAGAACATTTGTAAAGTACCTGGAGGAAGCCAGAGAGAAGAGGCTGGGGCTTTGTCTAGAAGAGAAGCTGACTGTGTGCTTGCAAGATGGCCGGACCACTCCAAGCAAAAAATACACAACCTCAAATATGGACCTATATTCCTTTTAACATTGAATAAATCTCTAAAATGTTTAGAAACAGATGCCAAAGAGAGAAACTTCACAGTGTTATCATAACATATATGTTTATTAATTTTTTTAGAAAGTTATTTCTTTAAAAAAACATTTATACATCTGTACATATCATCATTTTATCGTCAGTAAGAAATTCATCACTTTTACATACATATTTTTTCACACAAATCTGTGAGATTATAAAGCTGAGAGTGTGCCCTCTAATGACAAAAATTCTTACCACTCATACATGCATACTTATATGTCAGTCATACCATTCCTATTTGTGAAAAAAAAAAACATAGGCACAAGGACTAAATTTAACATAACATAAAACAAACATAAATGGCAACTCTAAGGTGTACTTAGTGGGAAGCTCAGAGAGCCTAGATGATAAAGTTCTGCTGGTATAGGTGGAGTTAACCAGTTTATATCCACAACAGGTAGATGTTAGGCCGACGTACGTTTCGGTGAATGTCACCTTCCTCAGGGCCAAGGACAACGTGTGCAAATGACATAAATATTTATGATATTAAAAAGGAGAGTTGGAGGGCATAATACAATTTTCTATGGTTTGGGTGCTGCAAGTGTGAATTGCACTGAAGGGCAGATGTTGGTCATTCCTCTATGGTATAAACTCAATTTAAAGGTTGGACATCTCTTTGAAATTATTAGGTGCGGATCTTATCGGGTGTGAGAATCAGGAGACTGCTGCGTATCAATGATGTCTTCTGTATAAGCAAAGGGTATAAACAGTCTGAATATCTGTTTCAAAATGTGCTGGCGCCGCAACTAGGGGTTCCGGAAATTCGACCCACAACGAGGATTCGTGAGAGCGATGCAGGGAGTTAAAACTTGCCTGATTCTCACTGATCTGTTATCGCGACCGGGGGTTCTGGGGACGTGTCCCAACTGCAGACGTTATACGTCTCACGAATCCTCGTTGTGGGTCGAATTTCCGGAACCCCTAGTTGCGGCGCCAGCACATTTTGAAACAGATATTCAGACTGTTTATACCCTTTGCTTATACAGAAGACATCATTGATACGCAGCAGTCTCCTGATTCTCACACCCGATAAGATCCGCACCTAATAATTTCAAAGAGATGTCCAACCTTTAAATTGAGTTTATACCATAGAGGAATGACCAACATCTGCCCTTCAGTGCAATTCACACTTGCAGCACCCAAACCATAGAAAATTGTATTATGCCCTCCAACTCTCCTTTTTAATATCATAAATATTTATGTCATTTGCACACGTTGTCCTTGGCCCTGAGGAAGGTGACATTCACCGAAACGTACGTCGGCCTAACATCTACCTGTTGTGGATATAAACTGGTTAACTCCACCTATACCAGCAGAACTTTATCATCTAGGCTCTCTGAGCTTCCCACTAAGTACACCTTAGAGTTGCCATTTATTTTGTTTTATGTTATGTTAAATTTAGTCCTTGTGCCTATGTTGTTTTTTTCACAAATAGGAATGGTATGACTGACATATAAGTATGCATGTATGAGTGGTAAGAATTTTTGTCATTAGAGGGCACACTTTCAGCTTTATAATCTCACAGATTTGTGTGAAAAAATATGTATGTAAAAGTGATGAATTTCTTACTGACGATAAAATGATGATATGTACAGATGTATAAATGTTTTTTTAAAGAAATAACTTTCTAAAAAAATTAATAAACATATATGTTATGATAACACTGTGAAGTTTCTCTCTTTGGCATCCGTTTCTAAACATTTTAGAGATTTATTCAATGTTAAAAGGAATATAGGTCCATATTTGAGGTTGTGTATTTTTTGCTTGGTTTGTCTCTCCCCCCTCTGGACCTTAAATTAACTGGGAGTACTCTCTCTTACTATATAGATGGCCGGACCACTATCAGAAGAGGATTAGGAAAGCCAACTGAATAAGGCATTCGTTCCCCCAGTGTGCTGAGGAAAGACATGTCAACTTGTAACAGACTTTATTTTTACATTCAATCATCCACACTCTGTTCTTTGCTTGCCCGTCCCTACCACCACCTCACTTCCGTCTCTGCATGCCCCTTCCCCGTTCCTTGCTGGCCGAACCCCCCTCCCCAGGTCCAAAGTCAGCAGCTCTGGACATGACGCCACAGCCTCTCCATGCTCAGTGTTCCAGCTACCTACACTTTGACATGCTGGTAACTGCAATGGGCATTTGTTCAAGAATATGTACTGCATATTAAGTATAGGGAAAACCACAATTGTAACTTGTTTGCTTGTGCATAGCTTTAATTTAAAACAAGTGCTATGATGCGGTCGGGCCACGTCATATCGTTTTTTTTTTTTTTTTTTTTACTTTAATCTATGAAGCACAGCATCTCGCACCACTGCGAAACATTTTAAAGAAACATTGACAAATCCAATAGAACACGCATAGGTGAAACCTATTGGCTTTGCTAATGCTTGTTTTTAACGCTGTAAGAATAAATGCCATATCAGGGAACTCCAATATATATAGCGTGTCCTCCAGAACCGCTTACTTTTACAAAACTCCGCGAGCTCCTTTTTGTTCTGCTTCATGCATAATGTATGACTACTGGCCAGACTGGGGTTTGGCATACAACTGGCACACGGGCATGTGCCCCAGATCACACTAGGCTGTCTAGAGGTCATAACCTGGTGTCAGAGCCATTAGACTGGCATGTGGTTTGAGATAGATTGCACTGTTAGACTATTAGCTCCACAGTTCAAATTTGAAAAAAGTTCTCAAAACATTTGCAATAAAATATCTTTAAAGCAAAGTAATCGTATGCACAAAAGGTCAGCGCGGGTTTTGTACTTACAAGGTCTGATGAGAGATTCGGCTATGCTCCCCTTCCACACCAATTTGCAATTGCTAACGTAGGCGCTATGCAGTAACGTAATAAACATAGGGACTGGGAGCATAAGATAATCATGTTTGTGAAAGGTCTGTTCACACCTTGAAGCATCCTGGCGCTGAACGACAGATGTTTACTGTTATGTGTTATCTAACACAATTATACTTATTTTATCGACCTCGTAAGGATGAAAGGCGGAGGAAACCTCATTAGTCACGCCGGGGTTAAATGCATTAAACTCTACTAAAAGGCCAGGAGGACAAGACCCTCGGGGTCAGAGATGCCCAGGGATACACCCAGTGCGGCTCAGCGTCTGATAACAGCACAGGTGTGCGTGAGAAACAGACCACGGGTTGGGGTGCCACCCCCGCCCCCTCGCCGCTATCTCTTATCCGTGCTCCCGGGGTGCAGGAGTTTCCAGATTCCTGAGCCCTATCCCCACTCTCCGGGGAACTCCCATGCCAGCCTCACCCCAAGGCTGCCGGGGGTTCTGGACTGAAAACTAGAGAGAAATCCCCAAACGAGAGTTCCCACGCTGGCCCCTGCCCATACCTGTCCGGGTGACTCCCCGGTGGTCGTTTCTCATGGACGGGGCGCGGCGGGAGGGTGGCCGAGCAGGTTATACAGGGCCGGCAGCATACTCGCTGTCACCTCACAGGTGAACATTACCCCACAGGGCCTGGGAACAGCCGCGCCTCCACCCAGAATTTTATCAAAAGCCCGCGTAATCTTCATTTCACCTGCTCGCTCCTGAAACAATCGACGTGGGGGAGTTTAGGGGCCTGCGTCACCACTTATGTGTTTGAAGAAACGGTGACTTTTTTACACCCTTCATGTACTGTGCAGAGTCGAGAAATCCTGCTACACCGCATATGTTCTTTTTTATTTGTATTTTATGCGTTTTTATATAGCGCGGACTTTACCCGAAGGTATCATAGCGTTTCACAATAGGAACAGTAATGATACATGAGGAGAAAATTCCAAGTGAGTCACAAAAGCAAACGTTACGTTACATGTGGCAATAGTGACAATTGTATTATCAATCACATGCGTTTTATTGTTAGTCTGTTTATTTTTTTAAAACGCCAGCTCCTTTTAAACACGCAGTTGTTGTTTTACGTTGTTCTTTCGTGTGGTTTCTTTAGCACGTTGGTCCGCATTGCTGTGGGAATGTCTGCCATCATTCAAGATCAAACTCACAAAAGTGAGGGGAGGAATGCTTGCAATAAGTCTAACCCCTGGCGGTCGCTTGGGGTAGCTTTCTACCCCATTGTTTTTTTACCCAGAATGCCACCTCAGAATAGACCCAGCCATATGCAAATCAGTCTCTGCCCTGCTCATATAGAAACACTGCAAGCCTGCTGGGCACTTAATGCAAGCATTCCTCTCGTCACCTTTTGTGTGTTTATTCCAGTGGTCGAAGTGCGGGTGTGTGTGTGTGTGTGTGTGGGGGGGGGGGGGGTAGTTGGGGATTGTGGGTGGATAATCAGAGGGTGGGAATAGCCTGATGATTGGGTCAGTGGGAGGAGCCAGAGGTGGGACCAGAATGTGCAAAACATCCCAATTTTTAGTATTTGTTTGGCATTTTACTGACCAGTTACGGCTTCTAAGGTTATTTAATTCAACCAATGGATATGCATGTTTATTTAAAGTTTAATATGAATTATTGATATTAAAATACATTCACAAAGTGAGATCGGTTTTCAATCACAGAATGTCCCAAATACACTTAAAAGTGAAATCACAAGCCATTTGTTTCCGAGCCATGGAGTTTCTGTCATCAGCACTTCTCCTCCCTTTTCCCACAAGGACAGTTCAAACATGATTGGCAAAATATCCCAGTTTGCAAGTGTTTTCCACATAATTACGGCTCTGCCATATTTGCCACAAAATGCATAATCTGCTGTATAATCTGATTTTAACAAAATAATTGTAGCTCAAACGGATCTAAAGTTAGTTAAAAATGTGACTTGTGTTGCTGTGAAGTGGAGGGCCCTTTGCAAAGGTCGACTGGTCGGTCACCTTTCTCACTTCTGCATTTGTATGTTACGCTGGAAATCAGAAAATGTACAGCATTACTGTGCAGCCTTTTCTTTGCTGCATAATTTAGTCAACACACCAACATCATTTTGTCCTCCATTGCTCCATAAATTCAGTGGTTCCAAAGCAGGCAGAACGTGTTAAAAGTGCTTGTGCATGAAGCAGAGAGACCATGATGTTTGCAAACTTAGGGTTCCATTAGGATGGCGGACGGATGCATGACGCTGTGCTGGAGGTGGCGGAAAATGCACCTCACCGTCCGCCAGCAGCGGGCCTACCGTCCGCCATATTAGGAAGGGGAACTGGGCACATTTACCGTCCGCTGCGGAAAAACGTGAACCGCCGCGGGAACAAACCAAACACCACGTCGGACGGAGCCAATCCAGCCTCACCGCCGTGCGGAATGACGTCCCGACCGTCCGCAATATTACGTAGTCGCAAACAAACCAGAACACCGCAGCGGAAACACCACCATCTCATAGACGGCGGAAGCACCACAACGGAGAGGGAAAGCAGTGCCTCGAGACTCACCGCACGGACCCCACCGCCATGGACCCAGCCCTACACGCCTTCCCAGCCCTGTTCGTACTTCACTTCTAGCAAGTCCTTGCCTTGTGCATTTCACCCTTCTGCTTGTTTGGCCCGTTTCCCCCCTGTGCCCCCTTCCTTCGTTGTCCCCTTGCCTCTGTTTCCCGCCGCTGCGTCCCTGTGGCCCCGCCCCCTCATCTCCCATTGGCCGCCCCGCTGCCACCTCCCAGCTGTCCTCCCTCCCTCTGATCCTCATATGGAGGCCGCGCAGCGGTAGAGAGAGCGACCTTTGACCCTGTCAACAGGCAGGTAGCTCCCCTCACCGCCACGCAGCCTCCTGTGTGACCTGTGACTCCCTGCTGCCGCCGCCCGTGATCAGCCCGCCTCGCCTGCGTCTCCACTGGTATTGTCTTTGTCTCCTTCCTCTGTGCCCATTTGCATTTTTCCTTTTGTACCCCTTTCCTCTGTGTTCATCCTTGCCTTGTGCATTTCACCTTTCTGCTCGTTTGGCCCGTTTCCCCCCTGTGCCCCCTTCCTTCGTTGTCCCCTTGCCTCTGTTTCCCGCCGCTGCGTCCCTGCGGCCCCGCCCCCTCGTCTCCCATTGGCCGCCCTGCTGCCCCCTCCCAGCTGCTCCTCCCTCCCTCTGACCCTCATATGGAGGCCGCACAGCGGCCGCGCCGCTGTCACGCCGAAGGCGCGCCAAAGGCAAGCCCGTCTGCGCCACCCACAGAGGAACGCTCATCTAAAGACCCCCGGGCCCATGGACACAATTCAGCGAAACCATCGCCGACTTCATCAGCCCGCACGCCCTAGCCTCACCAGAGTACATCCTCCTAGGGGACCTGAACTTCCACCTGGAGAAAAACAACGACAACAACACCACCACCCTGCTCGCCAACCTCGGACTCAAGCAACTGGTGGACATGCCCACCCACCTTGCTGGCCACACGCTCGACCCCATCTTCTCTGCCAGCAACCACGTCTCCTTCAGCCACTCCACCGGACTACACTGGACCGACCACAGCTGCATCCACTTCACCTTCAAGAAGACCACATCCCACCACCACACGCTACAGAACCCCTCGCAGATGCTGGAGCAAAGTCACCACAGACCAGCTGACCACATTGCTGAGCCAGAACCCACCTGACGACACCCTTGATACCAACGACGCAGCACACAATCTCGTACAGTGGATCAGCAACTGCGCCGACGACCTCGCCCCACTGAAGAAACCCCCAGGCAAGACTAGCAACAGAAAAACCTCATGGTTCACAGACGCCCTCAAAATCGCAAAGAAATCATGCGGAACCCTCGAAAAAGCTTGGCGCCACAAACGGACATCAGAAAACATGACAGCCCTCAAGAGCGCCACCCGCGAATACCACCAGATGATCCACACCACCAAAAGGACATCGTTCAAAGAGCGGCTGGACAACAACACCCACAACAGCAAGGAACTCTTCAGCATCGTCAAAGAGCTCTCCAACCCCAGCGCCAGCAACAACGACATCACACCGTCGCAAGACCTCTGCAACTCCCTCGCCACATTCTTCCACCGCAAGATCGCAGATATACACGACAGCTTCGGACCCAGACTCCGCCTCCAGCCACCAAACCAACGACCCCCACCACCAGCCTCAGTGCATGGACCCCCATCAGCACTGAAGACACCACCCACGTCATGAACACCATCCACTCCGGCTCCCCATGCGACTCATGCCCGCGTCATATCTTCAACAAAGCCGACACTATCATCGCACCCCACCTCCGGAACGTCATCAACAGCTCCTTCACGTCAACCACCTTCCCTGGAAGCTGGAAACACGCAGAAATCAACGCCCTTCTGAAGAAACTAACAGCGGATGCCAAAGACCTCAAGAACTTCCGCCCCATCTCTCTTCTCCACTTCCCGGCTAAAGTCATCGAGAAGACCGTCAATAAACAGCTGACTGCATTCCTCGAAGCAAACAACTCGCTCGACCCATCCCAGTCCGGATTTCGAGCCAACCACAGCACCGAGACCTCATCGCAGCCACCGATGACATCAGGACCCTGATGGACAACAGAGAGACAGCCGCTCTCATCCTCCTGGACCTCTCGGCAGCCTTTGATACCGTCTGCCCTGGGCTGGATCACATCGTTCCTCTCCGACAGAACCTAGAGAGTCCGCCTCCCTCTCTTCCGCTCCGAGGCCACCAAGATCATCTGTGGCGTACCCCAGGGCTCCTCACTCAGCCCAACCCTCTTCAATATCTACATGAGCCCCCTCGCCACCATCACACGCAAACACAACATCACCATCATCTCCTACGCCGACGACACCCAACTGATACTCTCCCTCACCAAAGACCCTTTCACCGCCAAAACCAACTTCCAGGACGGAATGAAAGATGTCGCAGAATGGATGAAGCACAGCCGTCTGAAGCTCAACTCGGACAAAACAGAGGTCCTCATCCTCGGACAATCCCAATCCGCCTGGGACGACTCCTGGTGGCCCACGACGCTGGGCACCGCACCGACACCCACGGACCACGCACGCAACCTGGGATTCATCCTGGACTCTTCCCTCACGATGACCAAGCAAGTCAACGCAGTCTCGTCCTCATGTTTCAACACCCTGCGCATGCTCTGAAAGATCTTCCGGTGGATCCCTACCGAAACCAGAAAGACGGCCACCCAGGCCCTCGTCACCAGCCGACTGGACTACGGGAACGCCCTATACGGAGGAACCACAGCCAAACTTCAGAAATGCCGGAGGAAGATCGTTCTCCTACCTGGCAGCCAAGACATGGAACTCCCTCCCCGCACACTTAGGACTGACCCAGGACCATCTCACTTTCAGGAAACACCTCAAGACCTGGTTATTCGAGCAATAGCGGCAACCCCCCTCCCTTCAGCGCCTTGAGACCCTCACGGGTGAGTAGCGTGCTCTACAAATGTATTGATTGATTGATTGAGCAAGTCATGCACCGTAGTGGACGCCGCCCCAGGTACGCAAGCATGCAATACACACATACCACGCCACAGCATACATGAACACTGTTACCTGTTCACACCAGCAGCGTCAGATTAGCAACGAGGGCACTAGGGCACTGCCCGAGGGGCCGGTGTCCAGTCCCAGGTGAGGGCTGCTTCTGTGGGCAGCCGTGGTGGACCGATTTGTGTGGTCCCTGCATTTGTAAACGACCGCCAGCGGCCCAGTGGGTGCCTGAGAGGCCTTCCTGTAAGTAAATGTGCGTTCATTGCCACCCTCCCATCAATGGCAGAGGTGTCACTCCCTTACTCTTGCTGGGCCGGACCAGTAATATATGAATATTGAGCGGTGCAGGGGGCATGATCAAAACTCGCCTCACTTGTTGTCAGGTGCGTCACCAGTGTGAACCAATCCGTGGTAGACAGGGCATGTTGTAAACAAAAGAAATCCACAATGCAAGTACACAACAAGCACGGACACTGACAAAGTACACAACATGAGTAAATGACTTTATTAAACATCACAAAGATAGCACTTTGATGTAACCAGGAGCCAGCCCAGTGGACAGTACACATTGCAGAGCATGTCCATGAGAAGCTGCACAACCAAGGGGCAAGAAGCAGCACAGTTCCAGGCAGGACAATGAGAGAGTGTAGAGCATGTCCATGAGAAGCTGCACAACCAAGGGGCAAGAAGCAGCACAGTTCCAGGCAGGGCAATGAGAGAGTGCAGAGCATGTCCATGAGAAGCTGCACAACCAAGGGGCAAGAAGCAGCACAGTTCCAGGCAGGGCAATGAGAGAGTGCAGAGCATGTCCATGAGAAGCTGCACAACCAAGGGGCAAGAAGCAGCACAGTTCCAGGCAGGGCAATGAGAGAGTGTAGAGCATGTCCATGAGAAGCTGCACAACCAAGGGGCAAGAAGCAGCACAGTTCCAGGCAGGGCAATGAGAGAGTGCAGAGCATGTCCATGAGAAGCTGCACAACCAAGGGGCAAGAAGCAGCACAGTTCCAGGCAGGGCAATGAGAGAGTGCAGAGCATGTCCATGAGAAGCAGCACAACCAAGGGGCAAGAAGCAGCACATTTCCAACCAGGACAATGAAAGAGTGCAGAGCATGTCCATGAGAAGCTGCACAACCAAGGGGCAAGAAGCAGCACAGTTACCACAGAGCCAGTGGCGAGAACAGAGCAGGTACATCTGAGGCAGCACATGAGAGGGGCAAAGTGCATCATAACTCAAACAGGGCCAGTGGCCAGAACAGAGCAGGTCCATCTGAGGCAGCACATGAGAGGGGCAAAGTGCATCAACAGTCCATGGTACAGAACATATCAGGTCCATCTGAGGCAGCACATGAGAGGGGCAAAGTGCATCAACAGTCCATGGTACAGAACATATCAGGTCCATCTGAGGGAGCACATGAGAGGGGCAAAGTGCATCAGCAGTCCATGGTACAGAACAGAGCAGGTCCATCTGAGGCAGCACATGAGAGGGCACAATGCAGCAGCAGAACAGCAATAGGGCAGTGTTCACAATAGAGCAGGTACATCTGAGGCAGCACACGAGAGGGGTAAAGTGCATCATAACTCAAACAGTGCCAGTGGCCAGAACAGAGCAGGTACATCTGAGGCAGCACAAGTCAGTGGCACATTGCATCATAACTCTAACAGGGCCAGTTGCCAGAACAGAGCAGGTACATCTGAGGCAGCACATGAGAGGGACAAAGTGCATCAACAGTCCATGGTACAGAACAGAGCCGGTCCATCTGAGGCAGCACATGAGAGGGGCAACGTGCATCATAACTCAAACAGGGCCAGTGGCCAGAACAGAGCAGGTACATCTGAGGCAGCACATGAGAGGGGCAAAGTGCATCATAAATCAAACAGGGCCAGTGTCCAGAATAGAGCAGGTACATCTGAGGCAGCACATGAGAGGGGCACATTGCATCATAATTCTAACAGGGCCAGTGGCCAGAAAAGAGCAGGTACATCTGAGGCAGCACATGAGAGGGGCAAAGTGCATCAACAGTCCATGGTACAGAACAGAGCAGCTCCATCTGAGGCAGCACATGAGAGGGCACAATGCAGCAGCAGAACAGCAACAGGGCAGTGTTCACAACAGAGCAGGTATATCTGATGCAGCACAAGGACGTGTGTCATATGGACAGTCCCATGGACAAGAAGATTGCAAGGGTGGTTACAATGAACAGTCCAGACATCAAGTACAATGAGATTTGAGTGATGGGAACTGCACCTCACAGCACAGAATCAGGTGGACTGTGGGACCTCGTAGCTTCGGACACAGTGGCAGGACCTGATGCAGGAATGTGAGAAACAGCCACAGCTCCAGTGACTGACACATGAGTGATAGACCCAGACACACTGGCAGGACCTGTTACAGGAGTGTGAGAAACAGCCACAGCTCTAGTGACTGACACATGAGCGATAGACCCTGACACACTGGCAGGACCTGATGCAGGAGTGTGAGAAACAGCCACAGCTCTAGTGACTGACACATGAGCGAAAGACCCTGACACACTGGCAGGACCTGATACAGGAGTGTGTGAAACAGCCACAGCTCTAGTGACTGGCACATGAGCGATAGACCCAGACACACTGGCAGGACCTGATACAGGAGTGTGTGAAACAGCCACAGCTCTAGTGACTGACACATGAGCGAAAGACCCTGACACACTGGCAGGACCTGATACAGGAGTGTGTGAAACAGCCACAGCTCTAGTGACTGGCACATGAGCGATAGACCCAGACACACTGGCAGGACCTGATACAGGAGTGTGAGAAACAGCCACAGCTCCAGTGACTGACACATGAGTGATAGACCCAGACACACTGGCAGGACCTGTTACAGGAGTGTGAGAAACAGCCACAGCTCTAGTGACTGACACATGAGCGATAGACCCTGACACACTGGCAGGACCTGATGCAGGAGTGTGAGAAACAGCCACAGCTCTAGTGACTGACACATGAGCGAAAGACCCTGACACACTGGCAGGACCTGATACAGGAGTGTGTGAAACAGCCACAGCTCTAGTGACTGACACATGAGCGATAGACCCAGACACACTGGCAGGACCTGATACAGGAGTGTGAGAAACAGCCACAGCTCCAGTGACTGACACATGAGTGATAGACCCAGACACACTGGCAGGACCTGTTACAGGAGTGTGAGAAACAGCCACAGCTCTAGTGACTGACACATGAGCGATAGACCCTGACACACTAACAGGACCTGATGCAGGAGTGTGAGAAACAGCCACAGCTCTAGTGACTGACACATGAGCGAAAGACCCTGACACACTGGCAGGACCTGATACAGGAGTGTGTGAAACAGCCACAGCTCTAGTGACTGACACATGTGCGATAGACCCTGACACACTGGCAGGACCTGTCCCTGGACACTGACCAACAAATACCATGCCAGCATCTGAGACATGAGATTGGAGGACACACACAGTGGCAGTACCTGAAACAGTAGAGGGCACAACTGACACAGTGCTACTACATGAGGCATGACAGGGAACAACAGACACAGTGCCACTATCTGACACATGAGAGTGAACTGCAGCTGACCCACTAGGACCACTGAAATGATGAGCCACAGGGCTGTATGGGCCAGGAGGCAGGGTGGCTCTGGGAACTGGGGACAGCTGTACTTGTGCGCCATTGGGGCGGTCAGGTGTCACCAGTGTGTGTTTCCGTTTCTTTGGGATTTGGAAGGGCACCCTGGACATGACTGGACTGGTAAGTGGTTCGGGCTCATCTGAAACATCACCCATCAAAGGTGGATCATGTGCATGTGGGGGTCTGCTCTCTGGGGACGTGCTGGAACCTGCTTGACGCTTGCTCTGGCCCTGCCTTCTGCAACAACAGTATACTCCTTCCTCTGCTTCACCGGGGTGTGGATGGGAGTAGAGGTATGGGGAGCCTCCACCTCTGACACATGCGCTTTACGTTCCTTCACCAACACTAGCTTCAGGGGACGCATGGGTGATGGATGTCTGTCCTTGGTGGATGTCCTGTCCATGGGAGACGCCTTGGCCCTGGGAGGTGCCTGCTCCCTGGGAGGTGCCTTGGCCGTGGGAGACGCCTTGGCCTTAGGAGGTGTCCTGTCTTTGGAATGTGCCTTATCCGTGGGCGGTGCTCTGTTCCTGGGAGGTGCCCTGTCCTTGCGAGGTGCCCTGCCCTTGGGAGGTGCCTTGTTCTTTGAAGGTGCCCTGTCCTTGGGAGGTGCCCTGTCCTTGGGAGGTACCCTGTCCATTGAAGGTGCCCTGATCTTGGAAGGTGCCCTGTCCTTGGGAGGTGCCCTGTCCTTGGGAGGTGCACTGTCCTTGGGAGGTGCCATGTCCTTGGGAGGTGCCATGTCCTTTGTAGGTACAAAAGGGATAGGTGATGGACGGAGCATCTGAACCAATCAAACACTCACACCCAGTCTAAAGATCTGGGTTTAATCCATCACCGTTCTTTAGCCCACTCTGCCACCCCAGTTCAGACATGGCCATATGCAAATCAGTCTGACCCTGTGCCTCATGGGAACAGTCCAGCCCGAACTGGTAAGCCATGCCTTCCCTGGACCAGAAACAAGCTTCCGAGGACCGGTTTATGGCATTACAGCCGTCTTCAGCCCGGCTTGCTTGAATCCAGTGGCAAAGTGAGCAAGGGACTCACGTCTGAGCATACCCTGCCACACTTATGGCGGCCAAAGCGGTACAAAAGGGATAGGTGATGGACGGAGCATCTGAACCAATCAAACAATCACACCCAGTCAAAAGATCTGGGTTTAATCCATCACCGTTCTTTAGCCCACTCTGCCACCCCAGTTCAGACATGGCCATATGCAAATCAGTCTGACCCTGTGCCTCATGGGAACAGTCCAGCCCGAACTGCCAAGCCATGCCTTCCCTGGACCGGAAACAAGCTTCCGAGGACCAGTTTCTGGCATTACAGCCGTCTTCAGCCCGGCTTGCTTGAATCCAGTGGCAAAGTGAGCAAGGGACTCACATCTGAGCATACCCTGCCACACTTATGGCGGCCAAAGCGGTACAAAAGGGATAGGTGATGGACGGAGCTCCTGAACCAATCAAACACTCACACCCAGTCAAAAGATCTGGGTTTAATCCATCACCGTTCTTTAGCCCACTCTGCCACCCCAGTTCAGACATGGCCATATGCAAATCAGTCTGACCCTGTGCCTCATGGGAACAGTCCAGCCCGAACTGCCAAGCCATGCCTTCCCTGGACCGGAAACAAGCTTCCGAGGACCGGTTTCTGGCATTACAGCCGTCTTCAGCCCGGCTTGCTTGAATCCAGTGGCAAAGTGAGCAAGGGACTCACGTCTGAGCATACCCTGCCACACCTATGGCGGCCAAAGCGGTACAAAAGGGATAGGTGATGGACGGAGCATCTGAACCAATCAAACACTCACACCCAGTCAAAAGATATGGGTTTAATCCATCACCGTTCTTTAGCCCACTCTGCCACCCCAGTTCAGACATGGCCATATGCAAATCAGTCTGAACCTGTGCCTCATGGGAACAGTCCAGCCCGAACTGCCAAGCCATGCTTTCCCTGGACCGGAAACAAGCTTCCGAGGACCGGTTTCTGGCATTACAGCCGTCTTCAGCCCGGCTTGCTTGAATCCAGTGGCAAAGTGAGCAAAGGACTTACGTCTGAGCATACCCTGCCACACTTATGGCGGCCAAAGCGGTACAAAAGGGATAGGTGATGGACGGAGCATCTGAACCAATCAAACACTCACACCCAGTCTAAAGATCTGTCTAACTATCGGCCAATATCACTTCTGCCCTACTTATCTAAGATTTTGGAGGCTCATGTCACCAACAGCCTTTCAAATTCTGTGGAAGACTCCGGTTACTTACAACCTAACCAGGCAGGCTTTCGGCCTGGCCATTCCACCGAGGCAGTTATACTGGCCGTTCAGAATACTCTAAGGTCTAATGCCGACAAGGACTTGCACCAGGCCTTGGTGCTTCTGGATCTGTCTGCTGCATTCAACACGGTTGACCATACCATTCTGGTCAACCGTGTCAAACAGGCCGGTCTTAGAGACTTGGCCTTGGCCTGGCTCAAGTCTTTTATATCAGAACGCACCCAGTCTGTTCGGCTGGGATCTTTCACAGCCCCAAAAAATAGTTCCCTTTGTGGGGTTCCTCAAGGATCTTCCTTGTCCCCTTTATTATTTAATTTATATATGCGGCCTCTTCTGTTCTCCCTAAGAGAGCACAAGGTTACTGTATATAACTATGCAGACGACCTGCAGTTGGTTTTTGTACTAAACTCACTAAATGCGGCCGAGGATTTTCAGGCAACCATGTCTCTTATTCAAAGGTGGATGTCTCTAAATCATCTCAAATTAAACCTGGGGAAAACCGAACTGATCCTGCCTGGGAAGAGCGAGATCAGTTGGAGCCCACGTTTCTGGCCGCCTGACATGGGTTCTCCTCCAAAAAAATCCCAAACAGTAAAAAGCCTGGGAGTGACTCTCAATGAGGACCTTACCTTGAAATCTCAAATTGGAACGGTGGTTTCCTCTGGCTTTTTCCAACTGAGGAAGATCAGGAAGATAGCACACCTCCTCACTGACCTGGCTTTAATTCAGGTAGTCAGTGCTTTAGTTCTCTCTCATATTGATTTCTCAAATGGCCTCTATCTGGGTTCACCTATTGGTCAACTCAGAAGATTGCAATACCTGCAGAATCAAGCTGCCAGACTAATCTGCAAGGTACCTAAATGGGAATCAATTCGATCAGGACTAGAGAACTTGCACTGGTTGCCCGTGGCACAGAGAGCCACATTCAAGGTAGGCTGCATTGTTTTCAAGGCCTTGGAGGGTAAGGGCCCAATGTTTATTAGACAACTGATAGGGAGATATAGTCCCTCACGAAGTTTGAGATCAGCTCACAAAGACCTACTTGAGGTCCCCCGTTTCAAAAAGAAACGACAGAGAGGTAGCAGTTTTCATTTCTTAGCCGCTTCCTTGTGGAACTCCCTTCCTTTGACTCTGCGACATAGCAGGGATCTTCTCGCCTTTAGAAAGGCATTCAAAACTTTCCTTTTCACACAGGCCTATTTGAAATAGCGATTTTTTTTTATGCCTTGTTATGTTTTGATTCTCTCCTCAGCGCCAAGAAGCTTTTTGGGCGTACGCGCGCTTAATAAGTATTAAATAACATAACATAACATAACATAACATAACCCAGTCAAAAGATCTGGGTTTAATCCATCACCGTTCTTTAGCCCACTCTGCCACCCCAGTTCAGACATGGCCATATGCAAATCAGTCTGACCCTGTGCCTCATGGGAACAGTCCAGCCCGAACTGCCAAGCCATGCCTTCCCTGGACCGGAAACAGGCTTCCTTTGTAGGGGCCTGGTCCTTGGGAGGTGCCTGCTCCTTGGGAGGAGCCCTGTCCCTGGGTGGTGTTCTGTCCTTTGCGGATGCCCTGTCCTTGGTCTGTGCCTTGTCTATGAGATGTGCCTTGCCCTTGTGAGTACCTTTTGAGGGGGATGCCTGTGTGTCCCGTGAATGTGTGCCCCCCATCACCCCTTGAGGGTCCTGTGTGTCATCTCCAGGGTAGCTGATGTCGTGTTCTGTGAAAGATTTCCCTTTCCCAGGGGATGGTGTATGTGGCCTCCGTTGCCTGCCTTGCTGCCTGTGCATGCTTCTAGTGCAATACCATGAAAATGATGCATGTTCAGAAGTGTCACTCTCCCCTGAGAAAGTAAGTGGTGTGGATGGGGGAACTGAAGTAGAACCTTGTCCATGTGACTGTTGAATGGCTGCAGACACTGTTGGATAAGGACTGTACTGTCCTGTGGAGACCAGCAACATCACCATGCATCCCCTCCATGAATGCTACCACCTGCCCTAACTTCCTATCGTGGCCCAGGAATGCATTTATCATGTTTGTTTGCCCTACACACAGCTGTCGCAGCAGATCAACCGCCTCAGCACTAACGGCAGTTTGTGTCACAGGGGCAGGGGCAGCGGTGCCTGCATCAAAGGCCACTCTGCTCCCCCTACTCTTGCGAGCACGAGCAGTACTTTTTGCAGTGGGTGGCAGTGTGGGCCCAGTGTGCTGTGTACCGATTGAAGGTGTAGATTGTCCACTCCCTGTGTCTACCAACAGTGCTGACTCACCACCGCTGTCTGAAGATGAGGACGATGGTGTCTCCACATGTGAGTCATCAGGGATAGTTCTGTCCGCTCTCCGGGGCTGCTCTCTTCCATCTCAGTCTGTGTTTGTGTGGTCTCTGATCCGGATGCATTGCCACCACTTCCCTCCGTCTTTTGTCTGTCAGTGCCTTTGTCCAAAGCTGAACAAGAGAGATCAGAGGTTAACCTAAGTGCCACACTCACTAACTGCAAATTACAAAATCCAAACTTCCTTGACTGCTGGACAACATGTCGCACCCATCCTGCACATGAACCACCCCTCCCAGACATCCTCATGTCAAAGAATTAGTGGGCCCTGTGACACATGTACATGAAACAAACAGGGCAAGTGCATGCAGACCACCACTCATGTGATGCCATGGGACCACAGACATGAATGCCATGTCCTGGGCCCCTGCACTACAATGCAACTGGTATGTCCAGCTGGCTGACATGGATGCTGGCACTCACTCCACTAAGGCCACCAACATGCAATAGCAGCACACTATATACACCATGGATGTCACTACTGTGTCTGACCACCAATACATGCATGCACTCCCAAGTCACAAACTGTTGGACCCGGCCTCATGGCGTAGTCCTACCCCTCCCGCATGGCGGGCCCAGGACGACATCGGCCCTCCACCCAGCATCGGGCAGCCCTTTTGCCCGACACTGCACGCCCCAACATTGCTGGTCCGGTCACCATCCCGGACCCCCACTACCGGCCTGGCTCCATCGTGGGCCCCTCACGACCTAAGCACGAGGCCGCGCCCGACTCCATCTTGGGCCCACCACGTCACGACCACGTGGCCTCGGCCCCGGCCCAGGCCCCAGCGAAGCCCAGACATCGAGGCACCAAGATCCCCCCAGGTGGTCGAGTGGCCACTCGACAGATCCCGGAGAAAAGGGAGTTTCGATGGCCCTCCAGCCGTCCCCGGACGCCTAGTATCGATCGCCCTCCGGCCTCCCTGGGCGCTGGCTCCACCCCCCTGCTGGGTGTCTGGACACCATCATCCCGGCCCCTCTGACCCCCAGGCAAGAGGGTCCGGACATCAAAGGACTCCAGTCCTATATCTGGGCCAGCCCCGGAGTAGGACGTCAGTTGTATCCTGGACTGGAAGCCCTGCTGACGCTGTCACGGCCGACACCAGAAGAACTCATTGCCTGTAACCCTGAAGAGACCCTGAGAGCCTGCTGGCACTGCTGCGGCCCACCTTTGCTGTACCATCTTAAGAGCCTGCTGGCGCTGCCGCGGCTGAACCACCTGAGAGCCTGCTGGCGCTGCCGCGGCTGAACTATCTTGAGAGCCTGCTGGCGCTGCCGCGGCTGAACCATCTTGAGAGCCTGCTGGCGCTGCCGCGGCTGAACCATCTTGAGAGCCTGCTGGCGCTGCCACGGCGGAACCATCTTGAGAGCCTGCTGGCGCTGCCGCGGCCTCCTCTCCGTTAAGACCACCTGTCGAGTCCTGCTGGAGCTGCCGCGGCTCGACCTCTCGGAACCCCCGGCTCGAGGATCGAGAGCTGTGCGCAGGGTATCCCTTCCTGTATCCATACCGAGACTGTCCCGCTACCCTGTTCCTTTTATGAGACTCTATAGATCCCTCGATCTGCCTGTATATACCGCTGAGACCCAGCAACCTTTATTCTTGATAAAGCCTAACAACTTAACCTCTTGTGTGGTGTCCGTTTGTAGTGTTGTGGTTACCCTGCTGTACGATCCTAGGAGAGGACCCTCACCCAGGAGGCCTCTCGATAACGCTCGGCTACTTCTCGACGGAGGGGTAGACCTGGGGGTGGTCAGTCAGACATCTTCTGCCTCCCCCGGGATCACCTTTCTAACATTGGTGGCAAGCGATGGGATCCGAGCCGACGCAGATCGTACAGAGGGTGATTCACTCACTACCGAGAAAAACACACTACGACCATGACTACGCAAGAGACAAGACCGACTACGGAATTCCAGAAAGAAAAAATGGAAGATTACAGTCACAAAGAATTAAAACAATTCTGCAAAGACCTGGGCATCGCTACCACTGGGCTAAGCACCAAGGAAGACTTTAAATCAGCCCTACAAGCATGGGTGGACGCCGATGATACACCACCCCGGAATGAAGACAACCCGGGCCCGAGCGGACGTCCGGAGACAGACACGACCCCAGCGGGGGAGAGACCCGCCAATCCAGACACGAGCCCCCACGAAGACGCCCAAGAGCGAGAGAGGAACCGGCTCCACGAGTTGGAGCTCGCCCGACTCCGGTTGGATGGAGAACTACAGCTGGCGGAAAGGAAAATCGCACTCGAGCAACTACGGCTAGAAGGAGACCTGGAAGAGAAGTGAAGACAAAGAGACCTCGAAGAAAAGAGACTCATGCTCGAGCATGAGCGCGGCCTAAAAGAACTAGAACTCAAGGCCAAAACGAATGATGCCAACGCCTCCGGGGGCAAGACCTCGCCCCCGCCCTTGGACACAAAGGTGCACATACCCAAGGATGTCGTCAAGGAATACTACAAGAACGACGACATCCAACAGTGGTTCAAAGCCTACGAGGTCGCCATGACCGCACATCGAGTACCCCTCAAGGACTGGGGCGCTGGCCTGTGGGGGAAGTTCGTCAATGAGGGGAGAGACGCCCTGCTAGAGCTTCCCGACGCCGAGATGACCTCGTACGAGCACATGAAAACCGCTCTCCTCACTCGCTACGGACTCACCCCCGAAATGTACCGGCAGCGATTCCGAGACTGTAAAAAAATCCCCGGTACCACTTGGGTGGAGTACGTGAACTTTTACAGCAGAGCCTTCGAGGGGTGGATCAAAGGCAGCCAGGTCACCACCTACCAGCAGTTGGTCGACCTCATTATATGGGAACATCTTTCCAACAACTGCTTCATCGAACTCCGGCAGCACCTCCTCGACAGCAAACTGACTGAGCCCCGAAAACTCGCTGTCGAGGCGGATAGATGGGTGAGCACCCGAGTCCCCCGGAGTCCGATGGGAGACTACGGCCGGGGATCCCCGGGGAACCACCGACCACGAGGCGGTGGAGGAGGCCAGAGCAGGGGACGAGACACCCCCACGGGGTCCTCCCCTACCTCCACTTCACCAGCCCTGGGCCGAAGGGGGGTTCCCCTAGCCCGACCCGGGCCCCGCCCGAATGTGAGGTGCCACAGATGCCAGCGACAGGGGCACTACGCGAATGACCCTCTCTGCCCGATGAACCAGCGACCCGGCACCACCGGTCCTCCCAACCGCCAGATCGCGGCCGCCGCCCTGGGGTAAGAAAGAGGCGAGGAAGACGACAACGACCCCGAACAGGCCGAGTGGGAGCCCGCCGCCATGATCTTGGCATGCCTGGGTGATCGAGACACGGCCCCCCGAGACCCGATCCCAGGCAACACCCAGAAATATCGCCAATGGGTCACCATCAGCAGCCGCCGGGCCGAAGCCCTCCGAGACACTGGAGCCAGCGTAACAGCGGTCCGACGCCACTTGGTGACCCCAGAGCAAATTCTCCCCAATATCATGTGCCCCGTGCGGACGGCGGACAACTCCGAGAGTTTGTACCAGATGGCCCGCATCCCCTTCGAATGGGGAGGGGTGTCGGGTATGCTGAAGGTGACCGTCCGGGACGATGCCCCCGTGGACTGCCTCCTCGGGAACGACCTGGAAAGTTCCCCCTGGGCCAGCGTCGAGAGAAGAGAGCATCTGGGGATGCTAGGCCTTCCAGAGTGGGTCTGTGCGACCACCCGCTCCATGTCCGCCCGAGCCTTCGCCCCACCGGAGGATGCACCGACCGAGGAACCAGAGTGGCCCGCACCGCCACCGCCCGCCGTCCCCGAGGATGCCGACCCTGAACCTAGCCCCCAGGGGCCCAACCATGAAGACCTCACCGAGCTCGGCCACCTTCCAGAACTAGCTCAATGGCGCCAAGAAGGTGGCCCCACCCGCGAACAATTCCGGCAAGAACAGAAAACCTGTCCCTCCCTCGAGGGAATCCGACAACAAGCCGCCACTCAAGCCGCTGGAGGCCCCTCGGGGTCCCACTGGGTCTATTGGGACCACGACCTTCTCTACTGCGAGCAGAAAGTTGCCGAACTAGGGGCCAGCTGAGTACTGGTCGTTCCCCTCCGTTTCAGAGACTTCCTTTTGAACTTGGCACACGACGTGCCCCTCGCCGGGCACCTGGGGCGGGATAAAACTTACAGCCGCCTGGAGACCCATTTCTACTGGCCGAAGATGCGCAACGATGTGCACAACCACTGCCGCTCCTGTCCGACGTGTCAAGCCAGCGGGAAGAGCGGGGGAAAGGTCAAGGCCCCACTTCAGCCCTTTCCTGTGGTCACCACCCCCTTCGAGAGAGTGGGAATCGACATTGTGGGACCCTTGGACCCGCGCACCTCTCAGGGGCACCGCTTCATCCTCGTTCTGGTGGACCATGCCACCCGCTATCCTGAGGCCATCCCCCTCCGAACCATCACGGCCCCAGTAGTAGGCCGAGCCCTGATGGGGATCTTCTCCAGAGTCGGCTTCCCCCGAGAAGTCGTGAGTGATCGGGGTACAAACTTTATCTCCAAGCATATGCGATCCCTGTGGCAACAGTGCGGGGTCACATATAAGTTCACCACCCCGTATCACCCCCAAGGAAATGGACTTGTAGAACGGTTTAACCGAACACTGAAGGGGATGATCAAGGGCTTAGACGAGCCACTACGACGCAGATGGGACGTCCTGCTGCCCTGCCTCCTGTTTGCGTATCGAGAGGTACCCCAGAAGTCCCTGGGGTTCAGCCCCTTCGAACTATTGTATGGGCACCCGGTCCGAGGCCCCCTCAGCCTGGTCAAAGAAGGCTGGGAGACGGCTGTCCGAGGTGCCCCACCAGATGTCTACCAGTACCTCCTGACACTCCGCAACCAGACTCGGAAGTTCCGGGAACTTGCCGAGGCCAACCTCGAGGCCAGTCAGGAGGAGATGAAACGCTGGTATGACCAGAACGCCTCATCCATCGAATTCGAGCCGGGCCAGCAAGTCTGGGTCATGTCCCCGGTTGAACCTTGCGCCCTCCAGGACAAATGGACGGGGCCCTTCAAAGTGGTGGAGCGCAAGAGCCCCGTCACTTACCTGGTGGACCTGGAATCCCCCCGGAACCCCCTCCGGGTTCTGCACGCTAACCGGCTCAAGCCGCACTTCGCCCGCACTGAACTAGGTCTGCTGCTAGCGACCGATGACGGAGCTGAAGACGACTCCGAACCCGTACCAGATCTCATGAGCATCACCGAGAAAGACGGCTCCATCGAAGGGGTCACGCTCTCCTCTACCCTGACCCCAGAACAGCATCAAGACTGCCGCGAGCTGCTGGGGCAATTTGCAGACCTATTTTCCCTCACCCCTGGAGTCACCCGGTGGTGTGTCCACGATGTGGACACCGGAGACAACCCGCCTGTAAGATACCGAGATTTCCGAGTGCCCGACCGAGTTCGGGCCTGCATTCAATCCGAAGTGGCCAAGATGCTAGCTCTGGGGGTAGTCGAACCCTCCGACAGTCCCTGGGCCAGTCCTGTTGTCGTGGTCCCTAAAGCCACCGTCCCTGGCACACCCCCGGAGCTCCGGTTCTGTGTTGACTACCGGGGGCTGAATGCAGTCACCCGGACCGACGCCCATCCCATCCCCCGGGCGGATGAACTGATCGATCGCCTGGGGGCCGCCAAATATCTCAGCATCTTCGACCTCACGGCTGGGTATTGGCAGATCGGCCTCACCCCTGGAGCACAAGAGCGATCGGCCTTCTCGACCCCTGATGGCCACTACCACTTCAAAGTGATGCCCTTCGGCATTAAAAACGCCCCGGCCACCTTCCAGAGACTCGTGAACCGGGTACTGGCCGGACTAGAAGAATTCAGTGCCGCCTATCTGGACGACATTGCGGTGTACAGCCGCCACTGGGGTGAGCACCTGACCCACATCCGGGAGGCCCTGTCGGCCCTCCGACGGGCCGGACTAACAATAAAGGCCAGCAAGTGCCAGATCGGCCAAGGGTCCGTGACGTATCTGGGACACCAGGTGGGGAGCGGCCTGGTGGCTCCCCTCCAGCCAAAGATTGACGCCATCCGGGCCTGGGAGCCCCCGATCACCCAAACAGCCGTCCGAGCCTTCCTGGGGCTCACAGGATACTATCGGCGCTTAATAAAAGACTATGGAAGCATTGTGGGGCCCCTCACAGAACTGACCTCCAAGAGGCTACCCCAGAAGGTGCGCTGGACCCCAGAGTGCCAAGCCGCCTTCGAGGCTCTAAAAACTGCCATGTGCACCGCCCCTGTGCTCCAGGCCCCTGACTACAGCCGAGAGTTTGTGGTCCAAACCGACGCCTCGGAGCACGGCATTGGGGCGGTCCTCTCACAAGTGAACCCTGAGGGAATCGACCTTCCCGTTGCCTTCATCAGCCGGCGGCTGCTGGCCAGAGAACAGCGCTGGAGCACCATCGAGAGGGAAGCCTTCGCCGTCGTGTGGGCACTAAAGAAGCTCCGGCCCTAACTCTTCGGCACCCACTTCCGGGTCCAGACCGACCACCGACCCCTGCGGTGGTTGATGCAGATGCGGGGAGAAAACCCGAAACTGTTGCGATGGTCCATCTCCCTGCAAGGGATGGACTTCACCGTGGAGCATCGCCCCGGCAACGACCACGCCAATGCTGACGGCCTGTCCCGATTCTTCCGCCTCGGCGAGGAGAATCCCCAAGAAGATATGTGACTCTCCCCTGCCTTCAGCTGGGGGGGACGCGTGTTGGACCCGGCCTCATGGCGTGGTCCTACCCCTCCCGCATGGCGGGCCCAGGACGACATCGGCCCTCCACCCAGCATCGGGCAGCCCTTTTGCCCGACACTGCACGCCCCAACATTGCTGGTCCGGTCACCATCCCAGACCCCCACTACCGGCCTGGCTCCATCGTGGGCCCCTCACGACCTAAGCACGAGGCCGCGCCCGACTCCATCTTGGGCCCACCACGTCACGACCACGTGGCCCCGGCCCAGGCCCCAGCGAAGCCCAGACATCGAGGCACCAAGATCCCCCCAGGTGGTCGAGTGGCCACTCGACAGATCCCGGAGAAAAGGGAGTTTCGATGGCCCTCCAGCCGTCCCCGGACGCCTAGTATCGATCGCCCTCCGGCCTCCCTGGGCGCTGGCTCCACCCCCCTGCTGGGTGTCTGGACACCATCATCCCGGCCCCTCTGACCCCCAGGCAAGAGGGTCCGGACATCAAAGGACTCCAGTCCTATATCTGGGCCAGCCCCGGAGTAGGACGTCAGTTGTATCCTGGTCTGGAAGCCCTGCTGACGCTGTCACGGCCGACACCAGAAGAACTCATTGCCTGTAACCCTGAAGAGACCCTGAGAGCCTGCTGGCGCTGCCGCGGCCCACCTTTGCTGTACCATCTTAAGAGCCTGCTGGCGCTGCCGCGGCTGAACCACCTGAGAGCCTGCTGGCGCTGCCGCGGCTGAACTATCTTGAGAGCCTGCTGGCGCTGCCGCGGCTGAACCATCTTGAGAGCCTGCTGGCGCTGCCGCGGCTGAACCATCTTGAGAGCCTGCTGGCGCTGCCGCGGCGGAACCATCTTGAGAGCCTGCTGGCGCTGCCGCGGCCTCCTCTCCGTTAAGACCACCTGTCGAGTCCTGCTGGCGCTGCCGCGGCTCGACCTCTCGGAACCCCCGGCTCGAGGATCGAGAGCTGTGCGCAGGGTATCCCTTCCTGTATCCATACCGAGACTGTCCCGCTACCCTGTCCCTTTTACGAGACTCTATAGATCCCTCGATCTGCCTGTATATACCGCTGAGACCCAGCAACCTTTATTCTTGATAAAGCCTAAGAACTTAACCTCTTGTGTGGTGTCCGTTTGTAGTGTTGTGGTTACCCTGCTGTACGATCCTAGGAGAGGACCCTCACCCAGGAGGCCTCTCGATAACGCTCGGCTACTTCTCGACGGAGGGGTGGACCTGGGGGTGGTCAGTCAGACATCTTCTGCCTCCCCCGGGATCACCTTTCTAACACAAACCCATTCAGTGTGCTCACCGCTAGTTTGCTGCTGCTCCCCTCTCAACCGTGCGGACAGGTCAGGATGTGTCACAGCTATGATACATAGCATTACAGGGGTCAAGGTACGTCGTGCAAGCCGGCCTGATCAGTCAATCAACCCCAGTGTCATCTCCGCCACACTCTTGCTGAGCCTGGAGATGTCGTCCCACCGCTTGTGGCAGTGTGTGTGTCGCCTGTTGCACACCCCCACTGCCCGTACATCACGTGCTATGGCCCTCCACACAGCTTTGCGATGGTGCAGCTTGACCTACACATAATGGGAGACAAGAGGGGCAAGTCAGTGAACAGTTGGCTGTTCACACAGATAGAAGGTACAGGTATCTGTCAGCAGCCATGCACAGTACAACATATGTGACTGACAGGACAATATGGCATTACTCCATCATGGAAAGCAGGTGAGGCACACACACACAAGATAGCTGTGATCGGTCGTGACCCAGCACAGCCACAAGACTACACATGTCATGTTTGTGACCCCTCAAAGATAACACTGCGCAGCATAGAGGTCAATCAGTCAGTGACAGAACCAGGAACACATCACAGCGTGCCTGGCCTGCTGGGGCATTCCCACACTGCCTCCCAAAGAACACCACCCAGATTACAGACACCAGGAGTCATGGGCCACCTCATGCACACCAACATGTCCCCCACTGCACTTGCCACCTGTCCTGGGGCACCGTAGAGCTGTTCATAGTGGCTGAGCACACCGTCCACAAGGACAGCCAGCTCCTCTGCACTGAAGGGACGGGACCGGATCTGTCCAACTCCCGGCATGGCAAGGTCCAGGACACTGGCACAACAGCAGCAGTTGGTGGAGTGGGCCGCAGCAGCAGGTAGAGGTGATGGGTGCAGGCAGCAGTGGCTGGAAGCAGTGGATGAGTGGTGCTCAGACTCACACATTTATAGGGCCCTGAGCTGATATCAGTGGCACACGTCTGCAGCAATTGGTGTTCCCGGGCTGCCTCATTCAAAATGAGCCAATGACTGGCCCCGCTGTGGCGATGCACGGCTTCCGCATTTCTTAAATTCGCTTACGTGTCCCGCGGTACCTGTTTCAATTGGCTGCATGTGCAAGGACCATCACGGTCACACACCGCCAACCGCATGTGCCCGCTACCGCGATGGTGCATCATTTGAAAATCATTACTCGCTGGCATCGCAATAGTGGAGCACGCATTCCTCGGGGGTGGGGCGGGCTAACAGATACATTTGAATGTGCAAGTGGCAATGGCAGTTGGTATCCCCCCATTCAATCACATAGCGGCACCCACCGCCCGGACCCGGCGGTGGGTGCCGCTATGTGTCTTGATGTTACCGTGGCACAGATGACCACGGACCCAGCGGTGGGTAACCGCCCATGGCCATCCATGCCACGGTAATATCAAGATACATAGTGGCACCCACTCTGGGTCGGAATCCACATGTGGTGGGTGCCAATGATGAAACATATATTGGTCTGGTTCCACCACAGGCACGTGAACACATTTATTGTAATAGGAAGCATTACCACTTCATCAACGTCCAAGTGATGTGCCAGGCCAATCAGATCATCTCGCATGTGTGTGCCAGATTTCCAGGCTCTGCACATGACTCCCACATCCTGCGGAGCAGCATTGTGCCCCGACTGATGGCGAATATGCATCCGGAACGTGGCTGGCTTGTTGGTGAGTTGTAAGTGTCAAACACTGTGTTGTATGTGTGCCCTGCTGACCCCCACTACAGTGGTAATGTTGGATGTGCCTGTCCACCTCTCCCATAGGTGACTCTGCGTATCCGAACCGCCCATGGTTGTTGAGCCCAGTACGGAATCCCACTACTCCAGGAGAACAGCGATATAATGTGGCACATGGCAAGACACGTCGGGTGGTGGAGCGCACATTTGGGCTGCTGAAGTCAAGGTTCCGCTGCCTGGACAAGACCGGAGGGGACAAGCCTTACTCACCCGCAAAGGTCTGCAAAATCGTGGTTGCCTGCTGCATGCTCTACAACCTGGCCCTGCGCAAGGGGATCCCCCTGATCCTGGACCCTGCAGACCAACAAGTGGCTCCGCATGCTATCCCGCCCGTGTCCAGGGATGATGATAGTGGAGAGGAGGAAGGTGTGGACCAGAGACGTCAGCTCATTGAGCGCTACTTCACTTGAAGGTGGGTGTCAACGTACGGTGTTGACATGGTATGCGGGAGGGGTGGTTGGTGATGATGTCTGGATGTGTGTTGTGACTGCTGCCTGTGGTTGGCTTCGTGCTGGTTGCAAATGTGTGTGGGACATGGTAGTCATGCACGGCTCACAAATGGATATGTTGTGACTGGTGCAAATTGTGGAGTGGATAGATAGCACAGCCGTGAAATGCGGTGTGGTGTGAAGGCTGTGATGCAGTCTCCTGACATGTATATGTTGTTCTCTTGTTCTCCCTAGGTCGCTTTATTTTCACCATGAGCACAGACAGGCATTGCTCCTTGGACATGGTAAGGTTGACATCATTGTACACCCTGTGATTACAACATGGAGTACACACAGACATGAGTGTTTCAAGGGTGTTTATTTACAATGGTGGCAGTGTTGGTTGAGTGCATATTTACAAGATGGGGGGGTGGGGACCAGCAAGTTGCAAGTCATGGAGGATGAGAACATCGTGTAGAACCCACATTGTTGTGGGAACCCAGTACAACAGATATATGCGATGGCCTGGAGGTGTGTGGGAGGATAGTCAGCAGAGTGAATCAGAGCCTCAGGGTATGGTGAAGTCAGCGCTGGCTCCTCATCTGGCGGCTGGCTGGTGCTTTGCCACTGGTTTCACCTGGCTGTTTCCTCGGGCGTCCCCTCTGTATTTTGGCCGGAGGGGGGACTGCTGTGGGGCAGCTTGCTCTGGGGACACATCCCTCTCTGTGGCCTCAGGGGATGTTTGTGGAATGACATCCTGCAGTCCCCTGGGGGGAGGGGGAGGTGGTATATGGCCTACAGGCTGCTCCCTCCGAGACGCTGCTTGCTGCCCCATGATGTCCTCCAGTTGTGCCAGCCTGTTGTCGATGGACCTCAACAGCTGCCGGTGCTCCAGTGTGTCTTGGCGTGCCTGTGCCTGTGCCTGTGCACGCTCATATACGTCTACAACCCTGTTGATGGCATCCAGGGCCTCGGCACCACAATTGGGTGGGTGTTGCTGGCCACATGCCCTTGCACCTGCCCTCCTGTCTGGAACCTGCTGCCTCACCTGGTTCCTAGCCCGGATACTCTCCCTGCTCTCCTGGGATGTGGAGGGTGTTTCATTGTCCAATGGGTCGGGGAGGGTGGCACAGGGAAGACTTGTTGCAGTGGTGGTGGTGGTGGTAGTGGCAGTACAGGTCCCGACGGCAGGGGCCACTGTTGGTGTTGTGGTCAAGGTAGTGGTGACAGCAATGTCCTGGGACCGTGAAGGCACTGGCGACACTGGTGTACTGGCTTCATCCACAGCATCCGAGGCGTCAAGGTCATCTGCACCAGAGAGTCTATGGTCTGAGGGGGGTGCCTGGTGTTGCCAATTGCTGACATTTCCTGCCAGTTCAGGATCACCTGTTGTACAAAGGATAGAGACTCATTGATGTGTACTGCACAGGTTGGTTGTTGTGACAATTGGGATGTCATGTCATGCAGCACAAGATTGACGAACTCATCATATTGTTGTGGTACACAGTACTGGCATCATGGCGGGATAGGGTGGCATACGCCACTTGGCTAGGTGTCATACTGTGCTGGCCCCTCACCCAGGTACAGCCCTCCCTGTGAAGATGGCTACCTACCTGTTACTTTGGTGAGAGGGGTTGCATTGCTAGCACATGGTGGAGGGACTCCATCTTTCTGGGCTGTGGGTGAAGGGGGCCTGTTGGGAGTTGTAGTGCTGGCCCCTCAACCCGGTACAGCCCTCCCTGTGAAGATGGCTACCTATCTGTTACTTTGGTGAGAGGGGTTGCATTGCTAGCACATGGTGGAGGGACTCCATCTTGCTGGGCTGTGGGTGAAGGGGGCCTGTTGGGAGTTGCAGTGCTGGCCCCTCACCCAGGTACAGCCCTCCCTGTGAAGATGGCTACCTACCTGTTACTTTGGTGAGAGGGGTTGCATTGCTAGCACATGGCGGAGGGACTCCATCTTGCTGGGCTGTGGGTGAAGGGGGCCTGTTGGGAGTTGTAGTGCTGGCTGCTTAGCCACATGTGACCCAGGAAATGATGGTTGCTCGGTGTGTGGGTTGTCATGGTGGATGCATTTTGGCCCTGGCATTCACACATTTGGATGTATGTGTGCTCAACATGCATGGTGTGGGGCCTAGGCGGAGTATCTTAGCAGTTGTGCAAGGCAGTACTTAGGATTGTGATTGTGGTCATTAGATCGTACTTACCAGCCTCCATTCCCTCAGCTATTCCTTCCAGGCTCTCCGGGTGCAGTATTCCAAGCACCTTCTCCTCCCATTCAGTGTATGGTATTGGCTGGATGGGACTGCCGGCGCCAGTACACTCGGCCGCTCGCGGTTCTTGGCTCTGATTGACTTCACCTTTGCCTTGAGGTCATGCCACCGCCTCTGGATGTCTCTTTTGTTGCGTGGCATGGTCCCTGATGCGTTCACTCTGGTGACTATCCTTTCCCACATTCTGGTTTTGTTGGCCAGTGTGGTCTGTTGTACAAGGGTTCCAAACAGGTTGGGTTCTACACGTATTATCTCATCCACCATGACTTTCAGCTCACTCTCTGTGAATTTAGGCTGTTTCTTGTGGGCCATGGTGTGTGCTGTGCAGGGTGTTGGGGGTGCAAGTGTGTGGTTTGTTGGGATAGTGTTGTGGTGGATGGTGAGGTGTCTGTGTTGATGTGCAGGTTGTTGTGTGGCTATTGGTGTATGCGGTGCTGTGCTCTGCTGTGTGCCTCTTCCTCTCAGTTCTGCTGTGATGCAAAGGATTGTGGGGATGGGAGGGGCTCCTTTTATTTTCTTCTTTGTGGCTGTGTCCGAATGGTATCTTGCAGTCAGGTATGTTGTGGGTGTGGACCCTTGCCTGTCAGGTGTTCCACCATGGGGGGGTGTTTTTGATGTGGGTTATTGGGGGAGGGGTGTGTTCATGGTAGGTTTGGGTCCTGATTCTCTGTATTGCATGGTACCTTGCAGCCGCCATTTTTTTTGCGGTCAGACCGCCGCGGGGGATTAGCTTTGGCCCTTCCGCTGTTACTTACATTTGTCGATGTTATTTTCTGTGACGGTGGTGGAGGGGGAATCTTTACGTTGCCCTGGCGGTGTTATCCCAATCGTGCGGCCGGTCACTCCGCTGCACTGTTGGCGGTTGGGCCTGTTACCGCGGCCACTCCGTCCGCGGCGGTCTTTTTTTCAATGGTTCTGTCCGCGGTCGGCGGTCTTTGGTGACATCCGTCCGCCGCGGTCGGGTTTTGCTGGAGGGGAATCCTAATTGTACCGCCGGTTTCCCCTACCATCTGACCTTAGATTCTGCCCGTCTGAACCCCTCTTCCGTAGTAAATTAAAAATGTGGCTGTTCTCTAGGTCTTGAACTTAGGCCTGAACTTAGTCTTGATCCTTTTCCGTATTTCTGAGCTTTCTGTCTTAGCGCCCTTCGGGGGTAGCCGTGCGCTGTATAAGCTACTTAAATAAATAAATAAATGGTGCGGTCGCACTGTCAATTCCCGCGGGACTGGCGGTCAGGACGCTTTCCGTCCGCCATCCTAATCGGCCCCTTAGTTTGGTGCATGAGCAAAACCTGCAGTGCTGATCCCTGGTGAGTTGCACTACTACTGCTGAAACAAGGCCAATGAAGGTACCACTGGATGAGGCGAATTGGCCTCAAGGGTCCAGTGACCTCAGTTTCAGCATCACTGGTGCTCTAGAGTGTGCTGCTTCGTAGGCCTGCCCACAAGACCAGGTATGAACTTCAGTATGGATTGTGGTGGACAGGCCTTTAGGGTTAACCCACATCTGCCACCTCTAGGTTCCACCTCCTGGTGCTAAGACACCAGGGATTCTAAGGTCTAGCGGGGCCTTCTAAGGTCTAGCATGGGAATGTGCTCCCTCATGATAGTGGTCTGGTCATGAAGGCAGAGCCGGATTCCTCAGTTCTGAATTTGGCGGCTCTGGTCATAGTGCCACATCCTCTCCCCCACTGAACACCATAGTGCGTCACTGAGAGAAATGCCTTCAATCCAATTGTGCCCACTATAAACACCTGGATGCGACTCAATTTAAATTAATTATGCTCTAGACAAAAATAATATGCTGCCTGAAAAAACAGAAATTAACAGCATCCTGGAAAAAGCAAAACTCATTGCCATAGTCGAAGAATCAAAGAAAATCCTCGATCAAGGAGGAGCAGTAGCCATCATCCTCCTTGATCTAAGGTCTGCATTCGATACCGTGAACTTTGACATACTTCTAAACAGACTTAGCAGTGCCGGTGTTTCAGGTGGGGTAATTATCTGTCTCCGATTCTACTTAGAAGGTAAAACATTCCATGTCTTCGCAGGAGATACAACTTCTGGGTGCCTATCGCTCAGCTGTGGAGTGCCCGAGGGCTCATAGTTGAGCTCCACTCTATTTAACGTGTACATGAGACCACCTGCTGAGATGTTCTTGCCATATGGGATTAAAATTGTCACATATGCCGAGGATACACAGTTGGGAGTAGCCCTCAACCACCCTCAGAACTCTCCATCTAACCTGGAATCCTGTCTAGAGAAGGTGGCAATATGGGTGGAACACCCCTGTCCTAAACTCAATGGAGAAAAAACTGAATTAATGCTCCTGGGCAATGCGCTTAATACTGATCTTAATCATGTCTGGTCAACCTGTCTTGGACCTGCCCTGATTCCCAAGACTAAGATTAAAAGTCTAGGCATTTGGCTGGACAAGTCTCTCAAATTCGACCACCAAGCAGTGACATTGGCAGGAGCCTGTTATGGTACTCATTAGACAACTTCGGAAAGTTCTACCTCTCCTTCCCATGGGGGTAAGGAGAATGATGGTCCAAGCCTTGGTCCTTTACTGCTTGGACTGCTTGGACTGCTTGGACTTTACTGCTGCAACTCCCTGTAACTGGGAGCACCTAAATCAACAATAGGGAATCTCCAAGTTGTTCAGAACCGTGCTGCTCGGTTGCTGCTAAGCATTCCTAAAACCCAGTCGGCTAAGACGGGTCTGAAGACCCTGCACTGGCTGCCAATTTTGGAAAGAATAAAAATTGAAATCTCTGTGTATAGCCCATAAGACCCTATGGGGAAAGGGCCCTTTAATCAATGGCTCTCTCATCACTTTCTATCGCCCCAGGAATTGTCTTCGCTCTGATCATTTAAATTTAGCTGTAATTCCCAAAATCAGAAGGGTAAGGAGTTGAGGTAGTTCCTTTTCTTACTATATAGCAAGACTCTAGAACACCCTTTCCCCACATCTTCGCTCAGAGACTCACCATCTTCCCTTTCATAAGTTTTTTAAAACCTTGCTCTTTCATATTGCCACTCTATAAACTATCAAGTCTCCCCCCTATCTATGCAGCTAGCGCTGGGATTCCTTAGGGTAGCTATGCACTCAATATATGCTGTTAAATTAATTGCATTGCGGGGGGTGCTGCTTTAAGCAGCACCTGCCGCAAAGTTAAAAATGCATGCTGTGCATTTGCATGCACAAAGCGGCAGGCACCGCGCGGTGCCTGCCGCATTGTGCGGGCAACTGCAGGGGGGTACCATAGGTACCCCCCATGTGCACCCCCCACCCCCCTTCACCCAGGGGGCCCACAACGGGCCCCCAAAGCAAAGACCGTATGCCTTTCCACGGCAGCAATGCCGCCGTGGAAAGGCATCGGACCGCCAGCATCTTAATATGGTTGGTGGTGTCTCGCAGACACCGCCACCATATGTAAGCACTTTTGGCGGAAAAGCGGCGGACGGTCTTGCCGTCCGCTGCGGACCCCCCAACCATCCTAATGTGGCGGGGGGTCATTTCAGGGAGAATGGCGGACGGATTGCCCCCGCCAGCTCTGCGGAGGCAATCCGTCCGCCATCATAATCGACCCCTAAGTTCGTTAACTTTGCTCCATATTTCTGATTATAAAACAGTATATTCCAGCTTCTTCCATTTGTTGTATATTTTTAAGAGTACATTTGTTTGCTTAACCTTCTTTAGGTATTGTTTTCAATGTCTTATTTTCTTATGGCCATATTTTCAATTAAATTGTATATCAAAGATGGGGAATCATCTTAAGGGCCAAATGTAGGTAGCCCAATACCGGTCGGTAACGGCCGAAAATACCGATTTTCGGCCGTTACCGGCCGGTATTGAGCATTTGGGATGTAGGAGACAGAAAATCGTCAGAATCTGTAAATTTACCGAATCGGTAAAGTTACCGAATCGGCAAACATTCCGAATTGGATAATTTACCAAATCGGTAAATTTACCGAATCGCAACGGTTTGCGAATCGGTAAATTTACCGAATCGCAACGGTTTGCGAATCGGTAAATTTACCGAATCGGTAAATTTACCGATTCTGTAAATTTACCGAATCGGTAAAATACCGAATCGGTAAATAAGAAGTGGTAAAATTGAATATTGAAATGTAGGTAAGCTCTTAAATACCGAATTTGCTTGAAATTCGGTATTTAAGAGTCGGTATTTACCATGGATTGAAACCAGGTGGTAACCAGGTGCAGCCTATAAAAAAGGACCCAAAATGCAATACTTTTTTCACAATGGCGGCATTGTATGTCATTGCGAGACGGCTACGGCTACAGGAGGAAGGAGAGAGGGAATGGCAGAGACAGGAGCAGGTCTGCAGACAGAGGATCACCTTGTTCATGCTCACAGAGGCAGAGATACTCCAGAGGTACAGGTTGGCGCCAGACACCATCTTGGACCTCATCAAGGACCTCCAACCACTGTTGGAGCACACTACCCCAAGGGCACACGCTATTCCACCCCACGTGCAGGTGCTGTGCAGCCTACACCTGCTTGCGTCTGGGAGCTACCAGAGTGTGATTGCTGCGGTAGGTGGGGTGACCCAGAGCAGCCTGTCACGCTGTTTCCACAAATTCCTTGACGCCATGTTACAGAGGATGGACCATTATATATCTTTTCCTGCAACCCATGCTGAATTGGTCCAAACAAAATATGACTTTTACCAGATGGCGCGTTTTCCCAATATCATTGGCTGCATTGATGGCACGCACATTCCCATTTGCCCCCTGCTGCCACAGAATATATATACAGGAATAGGAAGTCCACCCACACCATCAATGTGCAGGTGATCTGCAATGCCAAGTGCGCCATCACTGACCTTGTGGCAAAATTTCCTGGGAGTACCCACGACTCCTTTATATTTCAAAACAGCGGTATCTATGCACGGCTGACAGCAGGGGAATTTGGTGAAGGATACCTCCTAGGTAAGACACGGTGTGCGACCCCTTTAACACCTATTGCAGT
Source organism: Lissotriton helveticus (assembly GCF_964261635.1). Taxonomy (NCBI): domain Eukaryota; kingdom Metazoa; phylum Chordata; class Amphibia; order Caudata; family Salamandridae; genus Lissotriton; species Lissotriton helveticus. The sequence continues at coordinate 493,233,374 of NC_136071.1, forward strand.
AAGAAGTACATGTATGCATGTGAGTAATGTATTCCCATTTCCTTTTAGGAGACAGTGCATATGCCCTCCGCTCCTTCATACTCACCCCCTACCTCAACCCCTCAACACCCAGCCAAAGGAGATATAACAGGGCCCACAAGAGCACAAGAAATGTTGTGGAGCGTACCTTTGGTATATGGAAAAGCAGGTTCAGGTGCTTGCACAAGAGTGGAGGTGCCCGGCAGTATATCCCCATCACCTGCTGTAAGATCATTGCTGCCTGTGCTATGTTGCACAACCTTGCTGTGAAGAAGGGCACTGAGGTGGAGTTGTCAGACTTTGAGGATCATGACGACGAGATTGCTGTGCCTGAAACACAACCTGCTGGAGTGTCAACACCAAGTGATGGCAGATACAGACGTGAGGATATCACACGCAACTATTTCTGAGTAAGTAATGAGACAAACACATATGTAGAATGCAAGAAAACTACTTTAATTTTGTAATGATCTCGGTATTTTAAACAACAAAAGTGCACCAGAAAGCATTTCACTACAGTGCTCACAGTGAATCAACAGACACAGACGGGTGTTGTAATCACCCACCGTAGTTTAATATTGTCACTACGCAGGTATCTAAGGCACAAATGTGCAACTCAAACTTTTAACTTTCAAATTTGTATGTCCAGGGTCACTAGCCCATACTATTAACTGTTCATTTGCGTCCACGCTTAGCACTGCCAGATGTATGTGGCTCACTGTGTTTGCTGGGCGTTTGGCCTGTAGCCTCACCTTGTCGCCTGCTGCTTCTCCTTGTCTCTACAACAAGGGGGCTTACCATGCTGCTCCTACTTGTGCTCCCTTCACTCTCTGGCACATCAATAGCAGCAGTTTGTGCTGTTTGCGCATTTAATAGCGCCGCAAGAGCACCGGTCATTCCGGCTATGCCCCTTGTCAGATGATTGCTGTTTTGCGTCAAGACCTCCTGACTGTTAATGCTTCACCTGCATAGCAGGGATGTGGCTGTGGCCAGGCGGTGAATAGCTTTGTTAGTTTGCTGTGCACGCTGCTTCTCCCTGCGCCTTGATGCTATTTCTGTGTCCAGTTTGGTGCACAGTAGCTGCACCGATTGTGTCATTTCATGTATCCCTGTAGCCATGTTCTTGTTTACTTCCACCAGTTCCCTGATGCCCTTTCCAATTTCTTGCATATTGATATTGAGGTTGCGCATTTGTCGTTGACAGGACATGATGCCCTTTCCCTGCATCCTCTGAATCTTGACCATGGTTCCCTCCAGGCCTTGGAAGACACTGGACCCCTCCCCACGTGCACCTACACTCCTTCCATGGACTGTGCGGCGTCTTGTGCTACTAGGGACAGGCTCTGCGCTGGACTGCAGTGTGGCAGAGATATCATCTCCAGGCAAGGTGTGTGGGTCTTCAACCACCATTTCACCGGCAGCTGTCTCCATTGCTATCAGTGGGGGAACGACATGCCTCCTGCTTGGTTGTGCTGCAGGTGTTTCAACATCCAGTGATGCTGGCATATCATGTGAAGACATTAACAGAGGGTACTGTGAACGTGGTGGGGATGCCTGCAATTCCTGAGTGATTTCAGGGTCTTGGGAAGGTGGCTGGCCACTCGGTACACCTGTGTCCTGTGATGCACTGGGACCTGGCTCCTGACTTTCATCCCTCTCGGGTGCCGTGTCTTCTGTCTCCTGTGACTGCTTTCTGGATGTGTGACCTGTGGACATATGAGCGTATATTAGCTAGATGCAAATGTCTCACAGCCACTACAATTACATTTTTTGAAATTGCACAATTTCAATGTTGCCTGCCCTTCATTATGTCTGCAATCATTTGCCTAACTTGGTTACTGTGCTGTATGACATAGTCTTTCATTAACTGACTACATGTACCATGATGCATTGCTACTGTTTGGTGCTGGCACACTGGGACTGGGGTAACTTAGCTTCAAGGGGTGAGGGAAGGCTGAGGTTGTGAGGGGGATTGCTGTGCATGCATCTTACCTTTTCTACTTACAGCTTAGGCAGAGCTGTCCACTTCTCCCAGTCCGCAGACGCTTTCAGGCTCTAAGGTTGTGGCCACCATCTCCTCCAGGTCAGTGAGGGGGGTGCTGTGTTCTTTCCTCCACCAGTTTGCGATGCCTGCTTGTGGTGGTCTGCTAATTTTTTTTGTGAGGCTCCTCAGGTCATAGAACCTCTTTTTTAACTCCTCTGTGACTCTGGGGTCACTCCCACAGCATTGACTTTGTCGAGTATATCTAGCCAAATCTTCCTTTTGGCAAATTCAGCCACAGAAAGGGACTGCCTTCCAAAAAGTTTGTGGTGCACCTTTACCACCTCCTCCACAAGGACCTGTAGCTCCATGTTGCTGAATTTCAGCTTTCTCTTTCTCTCTGTCTGCTCTGTGTCTTTGCTGCTTGCCATGTTTCAGGTTTTAAACTGCACAAACTCTTTCTGCTGCTGCTCCCAGTCTCTCTGCTACAACTGCCTCTCCTGAACCTTCTAATTAGTTACAGCTGCCTGTGTAGCCACTTCCTGGTAGGGAGGGGGAGGGTGGTAGCACCTGATTGGCTGTTTTCTTAAGTTTCACTTTTGCTTGCTTTCCGATTCGGAATTTACCGAATCGGTATTTACCGATTCGGTATTTACCGAATCGGTATTTCCCATTCATTCCTATAGGCCTTTTGGCCCATAGGAATGAATGGGAAATACCGAATCGGTAAATACCGATTCGGTAAATACCGATTCTGTAAATTCCGAAAGTCCGATACCAAATTTTACTGATTCAGTAAATAATACCGAATGTTTCCCTACATCTCATTTATCGTATCTTAAATACCGAATCGGTAAAATTCGGTATTTAAGAATCGGTAAATGACATTTACCTACATCTGGCCCTATGTGTTATCCACTAATGAAGTGAATCTTTAACTATTCTTATTGCTGTCTCTATTTCACTTCAAGCTTTCCATCTATCACCAGTTAGAGAATCAGTTATTTTGGAGAAGCCGTTTATTTTCTATCTAGCTAATATTACTTTATCAATAACCTCTTGACTTTTTAGGTTGAGCCTGGGTAGCGCATGAGCTGCTCTGTGAGGCATGCTGTATTCAAGTATGGACTTGAAGCTCCGCCCATATTTTGAATTGGCTTGTGTTATTGTCCTTCCTAAAAGCTGACTTTTGATTTGTTAATAGGCTTATACGTCACTCCTTAGTACAGCCTTGTCTTCAAGTGTAACCTCCCATGAGGACTGGTCCTTTTACTTCTGTTGTTATATGGTATGTCTTATTTAGTCTGTAAGCACTATTTTCTTGAATGAGGTTCTCCTACTGCAAGCAAGACATGCTTTCCTGCAACAACAGCTGCTCTCTCGCTCCTTGGCTACAGCTCCACCCCTTCACCTCTCACTGCCCCAATCACCTCTCTGAGGTCTGTTTATTTTTTCTTTTAATTTTTCTTATCACACTTGACCACGGTGTTTAAAAAAATAAATAATTAGTAGATAGATTAAGTGATTTGATGTTGAGCCAATGCCAAGGCTCGAGCACTGGTCCACAGCTCCTGAGTCAGTAGTTCTGACCGATGAGCCATATCCTCTCCCTCTGGGGGCAGCACAATATTATATATATCTGCTTGATTTACACTTTAATGGCGGCCACACCCCTTTCCTTAAACGAGCCAAGTATATGGAAAGGGGCGGGACTGCCATTAAAGTGGAAGCACGGCATGGGGAGCTTTTACAAAAAAAGTATTTGTCTGCTATTTTACTTTGTCACAGCTCTACAGGGCCAAAATGCTGAACACCTGCAGATGACTAGAACTCAATATGAACTAATTTCCTCCAAACCTTTGCCAAGCAATTCTGATTTTTATCACATTTAATCATTTCACTCTCATTTGAAGATATTACATCATCCTCATTCATCGGGGTGGCACTTCTTGCTCTAAAAATACCAGATGAAAAAATCCACAACCCTATACTCTGCTAATTGTAACAATAAAAGAATAATCTTACATTCTAGCTATTGAAAGCTATATCACCCTGGCCAAAGCTAAATTCTTTTTTGTTAAACAAGGGAGAGTTGTCTATAGAATCCATATAGAGCCCCGGGAATAACAGATATTCATGTACTAGTGGTACTGTTTTTTCCAAAGAAAGTTTCTGAGAGGCGAATGGATCGGTCAAAAAAGTAGCTAGAATATACTGAAGCTACAAGTAGAAGGGGGTTAAATGTGATAAACTGATGTATTTTTCTTAATAGAGTCTTACGGCTATCGTGTCTGAGTTATTCTGTCTGTATTAGATGAATTTGTGTTTACATTTGTTTCCAATGCTATGTATTGTGAATTGTTATGATTTTTAACTGCATCATTGTTTTTTAACTGTATATTTTTTCAGGAAATTGGTTCTGGAATTTTAAATTGTATGTGAAGGAGTAGTTTCTTCTATTTTTATGAGCAATAAAGATTGTAAACGTTACACTTTAGTGTGGGAACTTATATTTTTAATCTAATTCTCTGGTGTGTATGAGAGACTAGAGACGGTAAAAAGCGGTAGAAAATACAGCGTGTCCCCAGGGACTTTCCTTTGACTTAAATTACAAAGCTCAATTCTGTAATAACCAGCTGCATTGTACCAAAAACAAACAGAATTGGCTCTTGCAAATGACAAAATGTGTGTTCAGTCCAGTAACTAAGGCTAAATCAGTGCAGACGAATGTCATGAATGTGAAGTATTTCCTCAATAGAATGAGCCTGATAAGACATAATTACTGTCCCTACACCTTGTATACCGCTGACTAGCACTAACAACATGGATACTTAATTCTCAATCTCATACAAGTTATCACAGGCGCTGGAAGTAGGATTGTGGGGTGCTGCAGCAGCACACCCAAAATAACTATGTTGGAGTGCAGAAGGTGAAAGAGCATTAAAGATGCCTTTAGATTTGTTTATTATAGTGTTACGTTTGCTGTGAGTTTAAAGTCAGAAGTCAAATGTCAGGCTATGACACCTGACACATTGCTGTTTATTCTTTTAACAAGGAGAGTAGTGTTTATCTTTCTTATTCTAACTGCAAAGATAGAGGATTTTGTAAAATGACCAATCTAACAATCTTACTGGGGTACAGGAAGAGTGGAGGGAAAGGCTATAAAATTTAATTTTTTCCTCACACACAACAACATTTAAATTCCTATAAATAACCTGTGAAAATATTACTAAATATATCAGTTATTAGCAGAGCACACAAGAAGCACATTTTTCTCATAATTCAGAGGTGTAATGGAAACAAAGATCTTAATAGGATCAAAACAAATCAAGAATCAAAAATCAATGAAAAAGATGCTGGAATCCACAGTAAGCTCACACACCAAAATCGAACACCTCCGAGATGCTATTATTAGCTCTCAAAGAAAGGGAAACATGAGGGCAATGCCATTACCATACAGACAGAACCGACCTGAGAGATACCTTAAATACCTATCGGATGGAGAAACGCTATCCTTACTAAGGGACTATGAAACCACTGACCTTGAAAGAGGGGAAGATATTAAAACAGTTCAGATTGATGTGAACAGAACAGCAAAGCGAAGTGAAAGGAGAACTAATCTTAACAACTTACAGCAAGTCCAACTTATCGACGATATACAGAACACTGAAACAAGGAAAGCAGGGAAACCTTTGAAATGCCTACTTCTCAACTGCCGGTCCGCAACAAAACATGCATCAGATATAGCTGACCTCATCATGAACAAGGCAATTGATGTAACAATCCTGACAGAAATGTGGCTATCGGAATCCTCATCACCTTGTATGGACCTACTTGTACCCCCGCAGTATAATATAGTGAGGCTTGATAGACCAAAAAAGATAGGGGGTGGGATTGCCTACATTTATAGATCAGAGTTAGAGGTCATCCAAGAACTAACTGAACCACTCGAATACTGTGAACCCCTAAATCTCAAGATTAGATCAGCAGAGAATCAAAGATGCAACCTGCACGCGATCTACCACCCTCCAGGCAATAATACATCTTTCATAGATCAATTAATGGAAATCATCACTACCAACTCCAATACTGAAACTAACAACATTGTTCTAGGAGACTTTAATTTACACTGGAATGATAATGATGACAAACAGGTCAATGCTCTTAAAGACCTTCTGGCGGAGCTAAACCTTAACCAAGCATGCACTCAACCAACACACGTGAAGGGAGCCACGTTAGACTGGATAATCTCAAAGACGAACAATACCTCAATTACAGCAATTGAGCCATGCGACTGGTCAGATCACCATGCCATAACCTTCCTGATAAATAGTATGAAAAATACCAAAACCAGACAACCTCCAGACACAAGAAATGGACGCGAGATACCAAAGATCCGAATATGGAATTACTAATAGAACGTTGTGAGAAGAACCTAAACCCACCAAACAATATGCTGAAAGTGGAGGATCTTACGAATCATTACACTACAACAGTGTCGAACATAGTCAATACCACAATGCCACTAAAACTGAAAAGAACAACAGAAAAGATCAAAAATCCATGGTTCAGTGGAACACTGAATGAAGCAAGGCGGAAACTGAGACAGGCGGAAAGAAAATGGAGACAACACCCAACAACGCCCGAACTGAATACCCTCAGAAGAATCCGGAGCGAATACAATAAAAAGATCCTAAATTCTAAAAAGGAATTTATTAGATCCGAACTAGATAATGCCAAAAATAGACCGCGGAAACTATTCGAGATTTTAAAACAGCAATCTAAGAAAGTGGCCAAAACTGCCCAAGAAAACGACAAAAACTCAACTAAGTTGTGAAGAGTTTTCATCCTTCTTCACAAACAAGGATAATACTCTGGAAAGAGAGCTCAGAAAAGAAGCTGACAATATTGATAATATAGACAACCTTACACCGCAAACAGCTAATATCACCTCGGATAACACCCATATCACAAAAAACATGGCGCAATGGGATAACTTCAAGATACTTGACCAAAATACTGTCGCCAAAACATTATCAGACATCAAACCCAACATCCACTCCCATCAAAGTGCATCAAAGAAATAAATCATATTGTGATTCCCATATGGACGAAAATAATAAACGCCTCCTTATCCCAAGGGACCCTTCCAGATTGGCTAAAAACTGGTCAAGTCGTTCCCATCATCAAAAAACCCTCAGCGGACCCAACAGATCCAAATAACTTTCGCCCAGTGACCAACATCCCGATTCTTGCCAAACTAATTGAGAAATGTGTTCAAAACCAATTAGGCCAACACATCACTAACTTCTCGCTACTAGACGATTGTCAGTCAGGATTCAGAACAGGACATAGCACAGAGACAGCGATCCTTCATATTGTCGATGATGCACTACAAGCACTAGACCTTAATCAGACTTGTCTTCTTATCCTCCTAGACCTATCATCAGCATTTGATACGGTAAATCATGAGAAATTATTGAACAGGCTCCATGACAGGTTGGGTTTGTCAGGAAATGTGCTAAAATGGTTTGAATCATTCCTTCAGAATAGAACGCAAAGATTTTTGGTCAATCAATCACTCTCAACATCAAGCCCTAACTCAACTGGAGTCCCTCAAGGCTCTACGTTATCTCCATCACTATTTAACCTTTACATTGAACCTCTCACAGAAATCCTTCGAAATTCAAAAACATCCTATCACATTTATGCGGATGATACGCAGATTTACATCAAGATAACATCCATGGAGGACGTCAAGAGAATGAACGAAGCCTTAAAAATATCTTTACAATGGCTAGCAGACAATCATTTGAAACTAAATGCACAAAAAACAGAACTCCTACTAATCACACCACCAAAGAAACACACAGAAGGGAAAGAATGGTGCAATATGATCACAGCGTTAAACTGCACCCCTACACTAGTTAGCTCAGCGAAATCATTAGGAATCACACTTGATGAGAACCTAAACATGAAAGCCCACATCAAAGCTATGGCAAAAAGCGCACGTTATCACCTGAACTACATTAGAAAAACGAAACCATTCATATCCAAGCCGGATCTCAAACTGGCAGTACAATCACTAGTCATGTCAAGGATTGAATATGGATGTACAACGCTGGCAGGGCTCCCAAAAATATCAACAGCACCTCTAAAGGCATGTCTCAACGCAGCTGCAAGACTGATAACCGGATCGAGAAAATTTGACCACATATCACCGCACCTGAAAGCATTAAACTAGCTACCTTACGAAGCCAGAATCCAGCTAAAAATGGCATGCATAACCCACAAAGCGATACACCACAACACACCTAAGTACCTGGCTCAGAAAATTAAAATATCTGGAGGAAACAGACCGGCCAGGAGTGCAAAGGAGCTGGTGCTGAGACCAGCCATCTTCAAGAAGAAGAAAACGTACAATAGAGCCTTCTCAGGAGCAGCACCAAGGATCTGGAATTTACTTCCGCCGAGCATAAGAAAAATTCCAGACACTACATCCTTTAAGAGGGAAACGAAGAGCTTCCTAATAAATAAGTTCCTTCCATAGGCTGGGCCTAGGTCAACAGGACACTCGAAAAAGGATTAAAAACAAAAAGCTACACAAATAATAGACACTTGGGATTTATTGATTCTATTTCACTTATTTTAGCCAGACTTAAATATATATCACATCTTGTATATATTTTCTGTATAACTACTAATGTAAAATTCTCAGACTGTGTCATACCCTGTATATATTTTACTGTATAACATTTAATGTATAATGTCTATCTATTGCTACTTTATGTACCTACCTCTTAACATTGAGAAAATCCACAAATTCTTGTCTATAACTACCTCATGTAATGTAAAGCGCTCTGACACCTAAGGGTCTTGTTCGCGCTATAGAAAACTCTTAAAATAAATAAATAAATAAATAAATAAAAGAAACTTTACAGAGAGATGCACAAATGACAAATACTTGCTGAAATCTGGTTTCCACATATTATCTTTTGTGTTCTCTATAGTTTTATCAGAAGAACTGAATGTCAGTGAGAATTTTGTGGTCCCAATACAGAGACATGCACCTCCACCTTGAAAGCCACCACGTGTATCTGCTATTTGACTTGTAATAATGTGCCCTCTCTCCATGTCAAGTGTGTCTGTTGTAATAAAGTCACATGTCATGTGTGCCCCTGCGTCTCAGGAAGGAGTATACATTATATATTTTTGGTGCTGTGTACATCCTCCACACTTTGCACGTCAAGAATCTATACGTTTTCACTCCATTCTGTTTTTTCGAGAAAACCTTCCAACTCCTGTGTTGGGCCACCCCCGCCTGCTCCTCCACCAGCCCTAATCTGCGAGCCCCACAGCCGGATTAAACTCTCCCTCCCCCTGCAATGCAGAAACCTTAGCTTTTCCCACCCAGTTAATCAAAACCTGAAACAACCAACTAACCTAAGTGCAAATGCTGGACTTGTCTCCATTAGGGACCAACCATACCTCAAGGAGTGGGACCTGGCACATGGTAGGTCCAACTGATAAGGGCTAGTATTCCACCAAACTGCTCGGTCATAGGCCTGGCGATCGTATGTTGGGATACCGGTCCTGGGGCCGGACCTGCATCACAAGCATTCGCTCAGTCTGTATAGTGTATGCCAGTTCCCCTTCACCCCACCCATTAGTGTAATGCATGTTTACATTCATGTGTAAGTTATGACCACCCCACACCTTTGTTCAAACAACCCTCATAGTACTCCCTGGGGGCAAGGCGGGTTGGGTGGAGATACCTGAAACCAACATTGTAATTGTCACTTTGTACCAGTGTAGCTCTAACAGTACCGATAAGTACTTCCAGGGCTTCTAAGTCTCACAGAAGAAAGATGCTGTCGTCAAAGTACCCGGGGAAGGTCCTAGAGGAGTCAGTTTTGCTGTCCATGGGTTGGGTTGTTGTGTCATCCCATGCATAGTCTTTAGATGTTTGCTGAAAGGCCACTGCTACTGCAATAGCAGCTTGCCCATTTTGCTGCACCTGAGAGGGTGACGGCGATACCGCCAGGCCTGGTCCTATTTGTCATGTTCTCTTGCAACGATGATCCACTCGCCCTCTCCCCCTTCTTCAGTGCCACCTGCTGTTCAGCCCAGTCCCATGCAGCTTTTGGCCCCGTGAAAAACAGGTTATGTTGGATTATCATTAATTCGAATTTAGGAAGAGTAGTATGTACTTCAGGCCCGTATCTCTCAGCTTCCTCTTGACCTCTGTAAAACTTGCTCTACGGTGTTGTACGGCTAAGGTGTAGACAGGAAATTTCATATGGTTTCCATTTTCAGGGGTAAAGTGACCCTCATTCCTGGCTCGTAGCAAAATAGTGGGTGTAAAAGCTTTTTTTTTTAAAAGTGAGCTGGCAGGGGGAATAGAAGCAACACAGAGGAGTGTGGGGGGCGGTGAAGCAACAAAGGGGATGATGGGGTGAACGACGAAGCAACAGGGGGAAGGATGGGGACCTCTGAAGTATTATGGAAGGGGCTGCATACGCAATGGGATCATTTGGGGGCAAATGTAATGGTGAGGGCAGGAGCAAAGGCAACACAGAGAGCATGGATGGGGGAAACAATGTCGAGAAGCACAAAGGTGAGCACAAGAGGGCAGGGAGAAGCAGTTGGGCAATGGAGAGCAACACAGAGTGCAGAGGGAGAGACATAGACACAGGAGATGGCTTGAATACACCTACACTCTAATGAAATGCGTCATACAAAAGAAAAAGGTAGTGCTTGAAAAGCAAACTGCAGTTCCAGGGAATCAGATATTGTAAAGAGCCAATGAGCTACGGTGTAATTTCTTGTGTGTATGAATAGCAGGACCTTTCTAGTTCCTGATGGACTCCGTAGGAGAATTACGAAATTGTTTGGTTGTGTCTGGGTGTGGCTAATGATGTACATGACGCAGTACGTGCAGTTATCGGTGGCCCTCTGAAGAATAAAGACGTGCACTATAGAGCTCCATGTGTGGCGTGGTCCGCTGCATGTTACCGGGCTGGGGAAAGCCCTACAAATGGGAGGGATAAACACAAGATTGACCAGTTTGGACGAACAAGAAGCAGGCAAATGAGAGTGACAACAAAAGCCAACCAATGGAAAGCGGTGGGAGGGCTCCAAGCCCATCTATGTTTCTGATAAGCCACAAAATGCCTCTCATTAGATAGCACACTTTCTAATAGACTAGACCTAAAAAGCGTAACTAAGCAAATTGTTTTAAGGTGCATTTATTCACCGCTTTGCATAGTGTTCCAAAGTAATTAAAAATGGACAAATATCACTCTCTGTAAACATACATCTAAACAAGCAATCTTGTTAGCTCCCTGCCTGCGCCTATTTTATCTCTAAACACTGATTTGGAAGTTGGGGTTGTCATATCCTTGCATATACCTTCTCATGAGTGTTGTACGTAATACTTGAATCACAAAATTTGGAAATGACTTCAGGGAATTAATCCCACAATGCATCTGTGTGATGGAAAATCCAATAGCAAACATACAACTTCCCCTCATGTCTATAGACACTGTGGACAATGCGTGGGTTGTTTTTTTTAAAATTATTTTGTCTAGATCGAAGTTACTAGAAAGCACCCCGGGAAGATGTGGGATTAACCTCAGGCCCAGTACGGTGATCAGTCAATCATGGAGACTCAGGACACTTTAAAATGACATTTGATATAATGTAACTGTACCAAACGGCCATTTTTAAACAGGACACACGCAGACGTCTGTCGGCAATATTAACGAAACCATAAAACAGGATGAAAAAAAAACACACAGCTGTGCGACCAGGCGTAAACAAAGGTAGACTGTGGTAGTAATTAAAGTCTGTCAGGCCCTGACAATGCGCGTTCATCCTCTACTGAGAGCACACAATGGCGCCGCTAGCTCAGGACGCTTCTCGGCCCTGCCCACCAGACTTCAGTGGACCTCGTTAGTTGGTTGCTCGGCAGTTGCTAAAGGCCCTGCGCTATAGTGTGTACGTAAGTAGAAGGGGGTGGTGTTCTCTTCCTCCCTACGGGCGCATTTTGTTTGCTCTCCCCCTCCTGCTTTATTTATCTAGGAGACCTCCCCCCTCCCTCCCTGTCCTCTCATCTCCCCAGGCCCCAGTTGGAGGGCTTTGGGGAAAGTGAGAGAATCCGCGAGTCTTGCTTCCCAGGGTGCCATGAAGGCGATATAATTCACAACCCCTACCCGCACCACCAACCTTCAAGGGTGAGGTGCCGGCCAAATCAGTGATCGCCCTTGGCACACCGCTATTTATTTTTATTTGAAGTTTTATATTGGGGACGAACAAACTCTCTGGGAGCCAGTGAAGTAAAGCAACTGACGTGGCCCTCTTTTTTGTCTCTAAAATATTTGGGGTGACCTCTATGTTAGCAGGTGGATTTATCAATGTAAAAAAACACAAAAATTCAAAACATTTTTTAAGTGTTATATAAATGCAAACAAGACTCTTTGAGAGGAGCTCAGGGTGTGGACGAGGGTGGGGGTGTCAGAATGCCTCGAAAGGGTAAGCTAATAAGATGTATTGTAATTGAAATTGCATTTATATAGCGCTTACTACACCTGACGAGGCGTCGCAGCAACAATATGTGAGACTTTCCATAGGAAAGACATTTTTTTTATTTTATAGCGTTTGCACTGTTTGACCAATCTGTACACAGCTATAAAAAAAAAGTTAATCCCTGCGATTCTTTCATTAACAAGGGAACCCTGCCGAAAATGTACACTATTAACTTCATACTTTGTACCCTCAGGGGCGCGGGGAACTCATATAACAACTTTTGTTTTTGATGTATGTATATAAAATCACAAAAAGAAAAAAAAGAAAAAGATCTGCATGAATGATCAAAAGTGAAAAAAAAAATTAAAGCTGATTCATCAAGTTGGACCAAGATAAAAGAGGAATCCAACAGTGTGATTTTCCATGTTAGTACCCCCAAAGAAAAATGTGCTCTCGGATACAGAAAAAAACAGCTAAATGAAATTACACCAAATTTGAACAAAAAGTTAGAACTTTGCTCAGAAAGCATGGTTTTTATTTGGTGTTAATCCGTTCAGCCATTTTTGAGAAATTAGTATTGAAAAAGCGCTCAAAGCGGGGATGGGAGGCAACGCTGGTAAAACATTAAATACATCTGTATCATTGGTGTCCAGAAATGCTTTGACTGGCCATTCAAATTGGATGGGTGGCAGTGGCGGCTAGCATCTTCGGGAGCGGGGGGCAAGGGGTGGGCACATGCGCGAGCAAAATAAAAATAAAAAATTAACACTTAACTTACCTGAACTCAACGTCCTCCCCCAGTCCTCTTCTCTCCCCCGGAACTGGCAGCAGCAACTCTCTTGACTTATCGGTGCGCTGGGAGTAGCACCCAGCCGGCCAAAAAGACATGCACACTTTCAACAGTGCAATACAAGCCCACACTCCTCCCTACTGAGTGACATGCTGCTGTCACTCAGCAGCTGCCCGCCCTCGTCCTGACGCTCTGTTCGAAACGGGGAAGAAAAATACAATAATAATAATTACCATTTTATTTTTCTGGGGTTTGGTGGGATTTTAAGTGGGGCAATACTCCTCCTCTGCAATGAAGGAGCTGCCCCTGACGGGCAGATTCTGATTGTCTGGGCACAACCTGGACAACATGTTGTGGAACCCATTACACGTCTTGAGGACTCCACATAGATCAGTAGATCACTTTCTGGACCTGGGCTCTGCACTATCAATCGCCAGTAAAGGAACCACACCCGTAGGCTCTGTTTCCAGCCCATAAGGAGACAGCTGAAGACAGGGGAGACAGGGAATGGCATGTGCCAAGATGGTAGCTGTAACCTGAGCCCAGGCCCTCATGGATTGCCAGTAAATGTTGGGAGAAGGGAGAGCTGGGGCAGGCAAGTGACTTGGCCGGCACAGGTAAGAGCGGTGGGGCGTTGGAGCAAGGCGGGTGGGGGGTGGAAGTCGACAGATGACAGGACAGGTAAAATAAAAAAAAATAAAAAGACAACCACTTCCCTTGCGCTCGCCGCATCGCCAAGTCGGCGATGCGACGAGCACAAGGTAAGTGGTTTTATGTATTTTTAAAATTAATTCTACCTATCCCGTTGTCTGTCGACTTCCCCCCACCCCGTCCCCACCCTTCACCACCACTCTTACCTGTGCCGACTGCACCTACTTTTATTTTCTTTTTAGTTAAATATCCAACTCTGATATGGACCTAAGAAAGAAATAAAAAGTACCTGATTGACTTTGTATGCCCTCATGTGCCTTCAAAATGACATGGGGGATACGTTAACGGTTTTATTTTAAACTTCAGTGATGCTGCAGAGCATTGCAGAAGCTTTGCAGCATGGCTCAAAACCTTTTTCAAAGCCAAAAGGTTGTGAAGATGTGACCTATTTGCTTTGTCAATGCTTGTTATATACAGTGCAGAAAGGAGACCTTTACAAAATTGTGTTTGTAATTGTAAATTGTATTTATATAGCGCTCGCTAACAACCCCAGATCAGGCATTGAAGTGCATAAAACAGGAAGCAAGGTTATGGCACAGGCAGGTGCCTGTACAGCACAACCTTGTTTCAAATTGCCTCCCAATCCCGTCTTCCTCGTCACAGTCCGTACTAAATGACAGAAGCCTACCCTCCGCCCGAGGTAGGAATCACCTTTGCCTCATACCTCAATTGAAACCACTGTGGGTTTCAAGTTTGTTTTGCTTCTACCTCCTGGTAGTCTGCTTTTTGTGTTGATGTACTATTGGTCACGCATCCGTTCTAAATCCAATTTCTGGAACCCAACTAAGGGGACTATTAGGATGGCGGACGGAAATGTGTTCCGTCCGCCATGGTTGCGGCAAAATCACTTTCGACCGCACCGCGAAGAATCCGCGGTTGCGATTAGGATGTTTATGTCAAGAAATTCCGACCGCGGCGGACGGATCATAACAAACACCGTCCGCGGCGGACGGAGCACACCAAAGACTGCCGTAAGCGGACGGTTCCAAAGAAACACCCTCTGCCGCGGACGAACATGACCGCGGGAACAGGCCCAACCGCCGCCATACCTGCGGAGGGTCCGGCTGCGCGATTAGGATAACGCCGCCATACCAACGGAACTCACCACCGCCCTCGACCGCTGCGGAAACAATGCATCGCCAAACAGACCATGACTGCGGAAGGACCACACAAATACCATCCCTGCCGTCAAACCGATTACAAAATGGCAGACGGAAGTAAATAGAAAACACACTAAACAGGACAACCAACCACCTGAAACACCCACCCCCAGCAACTACACGCCCCAATGACACCCCCCCAAGCACCAAAAACACCACACCCAGAGAACACCTGATTGCCAACAACCATTGGGACACCACCACCACACAGAGTATAAAATGAATCCCTGCCACTACCACAGTCCTTTGCATCACAGCATAGCTGCAAGCAAGAGCCACAAAACCACGAACAGCAGACACACACAAACACACATACAACCTGCACACAGACACAACCACCACACAAACACCCACAACACCATCCCTACACACCACACACCTGCACACCCCACCCCACCAGACACACACCTTGCACATCACACACCATGGCACCCAAGAAACACCCCAAGTTCACAGACAGTGAGTTGAAGGTCGTGGTGGATGAAATTATCCGTGTCGAACCACATCTTTTCGGCACCCTAGTCCAGCAGACCACCTTGGCAACCAAAAACAACATGTGGGACAGGATAGTGACCAGAGTGAATGCGTCAGGGACCGTGCCACGCACCAAACACGAGATCCAGCGGCGGTGGCACGACCTCAAGGCAAGGGTGAAAGGCATCAGGGCGAAAAACCACCTGCGGGCACACCACACTGGCGGCGGCACTCCCCCGGAGCCCATACCACATGCAGAATGGGAGGAGAAGGTGCTGGGCATACTGCACCCTGAGAGCCTGGAAGGAATCGAGGGGGGACTAGAGGCTGGTAAGTACAAACCAATGACCACTATCACACTGCAATGGTCTGCCTTGCACAACTGCCAACACACACCTCCCTGTCCCCAATCCATGCACGTGTGCCACATAGTCACCCAAATGTGAAGTCCTGGGCTCCAATGCACCCACCATGACCAAACACAAATGTTGCCTCCTACGTTCCCAGCCTTGCATGTTGTCAAAGCAGCCAGCACCACAACTCCCAACAGGCCCCCATGTCTACAGGGAGGGTGGTGGTGGGTGGGGTGTGTGAGAGACCAGCACTACAACTCCCAACAGTCCCCCATGTCTACAGGGAGGGTGGTGGTGGGTGGGGTGTGTGAGAGACGAGCACTACAACTCCCAACAGTCCCCCATGTCTACAGGGAGGGTGGTGGTGGGTGGGGGTGTGAGAGAGGTGGGTGGGGTGTGTGAGAGACCAGCACTACAACTCCCAACAGTCCCCCATGTCTACAGGGAGGGTGGTGGTGGGTGGGGAGTTTGAGAGAGGTGGGTGGGGTGTGTGAGAGACCAGCACTACAACTCCCAACAGCCCCCCATGTCTACAGGGAGGGTGGTGGTGGGTGGGGTGTGTGAGAGACCAGCACTACAACTCCCAACAGTCCCCCATGTCTACAGGGAGGGTGGTGGTGGGTGGGGTGTGTGAGAGACCAGCACTGCAACTCCAAACAGTCCCCCATGTCTACAGGGAGGGTGGTGGTGGGTGGGGGGGGTGAGAGAGGGGTGTGGGGTGTGTGAGAGACCAGCACTACAACTCCCAACAGTCCCCCATGTCTACAGGGAGGGTGGTGGGGGGTGGGGGGTGTGAGAGAGGTGGGTGGGGTGTGTGAGAGACCAGCACTACAACTCCCAACAGTCCCCCATGTCTACAGGGAGGGTGGTGTTGGGTAGGGTGTGTGAGAGACCAGCACTACAACTCCCAACAGTCCCCCATGTCTACAGGGAGGGTGGTGGTGGGTGGGGGGTGTGAGAGAGGTGTGTGGGGTGTGTGAGAGACCAGCACTACAACTCCCAATAGTCCCCCATGTCTACAGGGAGGGTGGTGGTGGGTGGGGGGTGTGAGAGAGGTGGGTGGGGTGTGTGAGAGACCAGCACTACAACTCCCAATAGTCCCCCATGTCTACAGGGAGGGTGGTGGTGGGTAGGGTGTGTGAGAGACCAGCACTACAACTCCCAACAGGCCCCCATGTCTACAGGGAGGGTGGTGGTGGGTGGGGGTGTGAGAGAGGTGGGTGGGGTGTGTGAGAGACCAGCACTACAACTCCCAACAGTCCCCCATGTCTACAGGGAGGGTGGTGGTGGGTGGGGTGTATGAGAGACCAGCACTACAACTCCCAACAGTCCCCCATGTCTACAGGGAGGGTGGTGGTGGGTGGGGGGTGTGAGAGAGGTGGGTGGGGTGTGTGAGAGACCAGCACTACAACTCCCAACAGTCCCCCATGTCTACAGGGAGGGTGGTGGTGGGTGGGGGGGTGAGAGAAGTGGGTGGGGTGTGTGAGAGACCAGCACTACAACTCCCAACAGTCCCCCATGTCTACAGGGAGGGTGGTGGTGGGTGGGGGGTGTGAGAGAGGTGGGTGGGGTGTGTGAGAGACCAGCACTACAACTCTCAACAGTCCCCCATGTCTACAGGGAGGGTGGTGGTGGGTGGGTGTGTGAGAGATCAGCACTACAACTCCCAACAGTCCCCCAGGTCTACAGGGAGGGTGGTGGTGGGTGGGGGGTGTGAGAGAGGTGGGTGGGGTATGTGAGAGACCAGCACTACAACTCCCAACAGTCCCCCATGTCTACAGAGAGGGTGGTGGTGAGTGGGGGGTTAGAGAGAGGTGGGTGGGGTATGTGAGAGACCAGCACTACAACTCCCAACAGGCCCCCATGTCTACAGGGAGGGTGGTGGTGGGTGGGGGGTGTCCTGATTCCATAGTGAGTTGTAATGTTAAAACAAAAAACATGTCATGTCCACAGCATTAATTTTGAAACTCTTGGCCCTCAGGTGATCGCAACTTAACCGGCGAAAGCAGCAGCCGCCTGCACCAGTTGCCCCCTCACACCCAGGACTCTCCGGGGATGATCCAATTGACAGCTCGGGTGCAGAGGACGAAGCTGGCCCAAGCATACTCCCAGGGCCATCAGGCTCCCAGGACATCCCGGCCTCCACCACCTTGGCCTGTGTCACTACACCAACACCTGTCATAGTGAGCTGTACAGCTACCACCACCACCACCACCACCACTCCTGCCTGTGCCACCCTGCCTGACCCATCGCCCGATGATGGCCCATCGACATCCCAGGCTAGCAGGGAGAGTGGGCGGGGGAGGACACAGGTGAGGCTACAGCTCACAACCAGGAGTGTAGTTGCTCGTCGAGGTCGGGAAGGAGACCCACCCCATCCTGGGGCCGAGACCCTGTAAGCCATCGCCAGAGTCAATGCCTCCTATGAGCGGTCGCAGGCCCACCAAGACTCGCAAGAAAACAGCCAGCTTTTGCGGTCCATTGACACACGGATTGGCCAAATTGTGGACCTCATGGGCCAGCAAACTGCTCTGTGGAGGGATTGGTTATCCCATGCCACACCACCACCCCCTCACCCAACTGCTCAGCAGGGCAGGTCACCAACACCATCGCCACCATCACCTGAGGCCATGGACAGGGAGGTGGACCCTGACCAACCTGCCCCCACAGCTGTCTCCGCTCCGGTTCCAAGACGGAGGGGCCGTCCGAGGCTGGATGCAGCTGAGAGCAGTGGAAGTGCACCATCTACCCGCTCGAAGAGGGGCCGCCAGTGACTTCACCCTTCCTTGAGCCTGCCATTCACCCTGTCAACTATCCTGCCCCACAATGCCAAGCATTGGCACACGTCTATTGGACTAGGTGGACATCACACAATATGGTGTCCCCACGGTGTTTTCATCTGCCATGACCTTCAACTCTCACTTCCCCCAACACCTACTTGTAAATATGCACCAACATCAATCCACAACCTGTAAATAAACACCACATTAACACTCTATGCTGTGTGACCTCCATGTTTTAATCACATGTTTGTCTAATAAATTGTCATTACCAGGTGCAGGGATCAATGTTCTGGAGAATCATGTCACTGTGGGGGTGACCTAGGGAAAATGACAGAACAACAAGCACAGGTCAGGAAAGTGATTCACACCCATCACAACACAATGTACTGCAACATCCCACAAACCACACTCATCACCAATTCAGTGGATCACAGGACACACATCAGGGAGCATTGCATGTACAACATCTCACACACACATCTGCTAACAGAACATACCAGAACAGGCAACATAGACACAGCACACCCACACATCACCAGCAAACATCCATCACGCATTGTCTAGCTGCACAAGAGGTAGCTACTTACATTCAAGCAAAATATCGATCAATGAGCTGACGCCTCTGGTCCACACCTTCTTCCTCCCCACTATCCTCATCAGTGGACATGGGTGGGATGGGAGGCGAAGCAACCTGTTGGTCTTCAGGGTCCACGATCAGTTCAATGTTATTTCGCAAGGCCAGGTTGTGGAGCATGCAGCAGGCAATCACGATTTTGCAGACTTTGCCTGGTGAGTATGGCAGGGCCCCTCCGGTTTTATCAAGGCAGCGAAACCTAGACTTCAGCAGTCCAAAAGTACGTTCTATCACTCGACGTGTCCTCCCATGGGCATCATTATAACGCATTTCACCAGGGGTAGTAGGATTCCGTATGGGGCTCAGCAGCCACGGCCGGTTTGGGTACGCAGAGTCGCCTAGGTGGGGGGATGACAGACACAAATATCATTACCACGATTGGTGGCAACACCATGCCACACATACAACACAATTGTCCTCACAGCACACTGACAACACAATTGTCCTCACAGCACACTCACAACACAATTGTCCTCACAGCACACTCACCTACAAGCCACGCATGTTCTTGTCGCAGATTAGCCATCAGTTGGGGGACAATGCTGCTCCGCAGGATGTGTGAGTCATGGGCGGAGCCGGGAAATCTGGCACACACATGTGAGATGATGTTGTCAGCCAGGCACACCACTTGCACGTTGATGGAATGGTAGTGCTTTCGATTCCTATATACAGGTTCACCTGCCTGGGGTGGAATGAGACCAATATGTGTGCCATCAATGGAACCCACTACGTGTGGTATCTGTGCCAGGGCATAGAAGTCCCCTTTGACTGCTGCCAACTCTGCCAGCTGTGGGAAATGGATGTAATCATCCCTGTAATGCATCATGGCTTTCAGAACATCCCGCAGTACCATGCTGAACATGGATTGGGACATCCCCCCGGCATGACCAATTGTGTACTGGAAAGTGCCAGTTGCAAAGAAGTGAAGGGCCGTCATCACCTTTGCTGTGAGTGTAATAGCTCCTGGATATGTCCTGCGTGGCTGCAGATGAGGTGACAATTGGGCTACAAGCTCCAGCAATCTACGTCGATCAAGCCGGAATTTGCGGATCACCTCCTCGTTAACCATGTCCTCCAGCACAGTGTATGGTCGATGCACATTTGGAGCCCTCCTGTGTGGGAGTAGATGATAGCAGATGTCAATTGACCAACACCGCATAGCTGTGCCACACTATCACATCTTGACCAACACAATGCAAACAATACATGTTGCTGACAGGGTTTATATGTGTGACGTGACCATTATCTAAGGCAATACAGCTAACTACACACACAATGTTCACTCACAAACAACATCCTGTGTGCACACATGTCCAATGTAACGTGCACACATGTTGAAATATCTGGCAACAACACAAGCCTGAGGGCCCAAATGTGGACAAGCGTCCACACAGACACACATGTATGTGCACACACAACACAAACATGGAACACACCCTCCTTGTCTGCATGCACCCATGACCCCACCTGCAATACTGGGCATCCTCATATGACATGCATGGGCACACAACAACAGATACGTATACACAGAATGCATGTACACCCCCATCATTGTTACTTGCACACACAAACCACACACTCACAACAGCTTCTAAATGTGGGTACACACCTTTGATGTACTGTGTAGATGTGTACCAATGGAAACGTGTGTCCGCAAAACAAAGACGTCAACACGTCGACATGCACATCTGACACAACTTGGGTGCACATCACTAGCCTTTGTTAACCACTGGCAAGGTCAACAGTATGAGCACACATGCAACAAATGGACATTAATGTCACACGTGGACACGGGCCATTAACTTGACATCATTATTCTTGCAGCATTCTGGACATGTCCTGACACACATGTACAACTATGAACATTACATGTGTGCGGAGACATGCAGTGTGTGTACATACGCCATCTGGGGACGCCTTCCACCAACACAGAAGATGATCGTTGACACAGCAATAAAGCATGACATATGCTGTATGGTCAAGGACCATCCCAGGCACACCCCGAAAAACGCATGTGCGCACTACCGCGACGGTGCATCATTTGAAAATAATCAGTCACTGGCGTCACTATGGCGGTGCACGCATTCCACGGGGACGGTGCAGGTGAACACATACATTTGAAAATGCAATTCGAAATGACAGTTGATACCCCCCTTACAGTCACATTGCAGCACCCACCGCAGGCCGCCGGTCCTGGCCGGTCACCCACCGCCGGTCCTGGCCGGTCACCCACTGCCGTTCCTGGCCTGTCACCCACCGCCGTTCCTGGCCTGTCACCCACCGCCGTTCCTGGCCGATCTTCCACCGCCGGGTGCTGGTGGTGGGTGATTGGCCTGTGCATTGAGGTCACCATGGCATGGATGGGCCTGGCCGGTCACCCACCGCCGGTCCTGGCCCGTCACCCACCGCCATTCCTGTCCGGTCACCTACTGCCGGGTGCTGGCCGGTCACAAACCGCCGGTGCTGGTCGGTGACCCACCGCCGGGTGCTGGCAGTGGGTGACCGGCCACGACCGGTGGTGGTTGACCGGCCAGGACTGGCAGTGGGTGACCTGCCACGACTGGCGGTGTGTGACCTGCCAGGACTGGCAGTGTGTGACCGACCAGGACTGGCAGTGGATGACCGGCCAGGACTGGCGGTGGGTGACCGGCCAGGACTGGCAGTGGGTGACCGGCCACGACTGGCGGTGTGTGACCTGCCAGGACTGGCAGTGTGTGACCGGCCAGGACTGGCAGTGGGTGACCGGCCAGGACTGGCGGTGGGTGACCAGCCAGGACTGGTGGTGGGTGACGCTATGTGACTGTAAGGGGGGTTTCAACTGCCATTTCAAATTGCATATTCAAATGTATGTGTTAGCCTGCACCGCCCCCGCGGAATGCGTGCACCGCCATAGCGACGCCAGTGACTGATTATTTTCAAATGATGCACCGTCGCGGTAGCGCGCACATACGGTGGTAGGTGTGTGACCGTGACGGTCCGTGCACATGTAGCCAATGGAAACAGGTTTACGCGGGGCGCGTAAGCGCATTCAAAAATAGCGGAAGCCGTGCACCGCCACACCAGGGCGAGTCATTGGCTCATTTTGAAAGATGCATCCAGGGAAAACCAATTGCTGCACACGTGTGCAACAGATATGAGCTCAGGGCCCTATATATGTGTGAATTTCTTCTGCACACATTCACTGCTTCCAGCCACTGCTGCCTGCGACCGTCACCTCGACCTGCTGCTCCTGAGCTATCCAACAACTGCTGCCTGCGACCGTCACCTCAACTTGCTGCTCCTGAGCTATCCAACAACTGCTGCCTGCGACCGTCACCTCGACCTGCTGCTCCTGAGCTTTCCAACAACTGTTGCCGGCGACAATCACCTCGACCTGCTGCTCCTGAGCTATCCAACAACTGCTGCTGTTGTGACAGTCCTGGACCTTGCCATGCAGAGAGTGCGAGAGATCCGGTCTCGTCCCTTCACCGTAGCGGAGCTGGATGTCCTTGTGGACGGTGTGCTCAGCCACTATGAACGGCTCTACGGTGCACCCGGACAGGTGGTAAGTGCAGTGGGTAACATGTTGGTGGGCATGAGGTGGTCACTGACTCCTGGCTTCTGCAAGCTTGGCGGTGTGCTGTGGGACCTTCACATGTGTTGTACTGAGCATGGCTGCATGAAGATACGTGTTTCTACGATATTTGTGAATTTCAAACTGTCCACTGACGTTCCTCTCTTGTCTCCCATCATGGTAGGTCAAGCTGCACCTTTGCAAGGCCGTGTGGAGGACCATAGCACGTGATGTACGGGCAGTGGGGGTGTGCAATAGACGACACACACACTGCCACAAGCGCTGGAACGGCATATCCAGGCTCAGCAAGAATGTTGCGGAGATGACACTGGGGATTATTCCAAGATCAAGCCGCCTGGCCTGACGCACCATGACCCCTCTGATGCACCGTATAATTGCTGTGACGCATCCTGACCTCTCTGCCCGGCTGAGAGGGGATCAACACAAACTAGCGGTAAGCAGACTGTATGTGTCTGTAACTTGTGAGTGCATGCATGTATTGGTGCTCAGACACAGTTGTGACATCCGTGGTGCGTATGTTTTGCAGCTATTGCATGTTGGTGCCATTAGCGGAGTGAGCGTTAGCACCTATGTCCGCCAGGTGGACATGCGAGTTGATTTGTAGTTGAGGGTTCCAGGACATGCCGTTGAGGTCTGTGGCATGACATGTGTGGTGGTCTGCATGCACTTGCCCTGTTTCTATGATGTACATGTTTCACAGGCACTCCCGGTTCTTTGATATGAGGATGTCTGGTAGGGGTGGTTCGTGTGCAGGATGGGAGCTACATGTCAATCGACTGTAAGGAAAGGTGTGAATTTGTAACCTTCAGTACGTGAGTCTGGCACTTAGGTTAACATCTCTTCCCTCTCTTCCAGCTTTGGCCGAGGGCACTGACACACAGACGACGGAGATGAGTGGTGGCAATGCATCCGGATCCGAGATGACACACACGGTGACGGACACTGAAGGGGGCATCCCCGGAGAGGGGGACAGAACCGTCCCTGAGGACTCACATGTTGAGACACCATCGTCCTCATCCTCAGACAGTGTGGGTGAGTCAGCACTGTTGTCACAGACAGGGAGTGGGCAACCAACACCTTCAGTCGGTACACAGCACACAGGGCCCACACTGCCACCAACTGCAACAAGTACTGCTCGTGCTCGCCAGAGTAGGGGGAGCAGAGTTGCCTTCGGCGCAGGCACCCCTGCCCCTGTGCCACAAAGTGCACTTTGTGCTGAGGCTGTTGATCTGCTGTGACAGCTGTGTGTAGGGCAGACCAACATGATCAATGCATTCCAAGACCACGATACGAAGTTGGGGCAGGTGGTAGCATTCATGGAGGGGATGCATGGGGATGTTGCTGGTCTCCACTAAACAGTTCAGTCATTAGCAAACACTGTGTCTTCAGCCATTCTTCAGTCGCATGGCCAGGGTGCTGCTTCTGTTCTCCCATCCACACCACTAGATGTCTCAGGGGAGAGTGAAATTTCAGACCAGGTGTCATTTTCGGGGTATTGCACTAGAAGCATCCACAGGCAGCAAGGCAGGGCAGGGAGGGCACAAACACCATCCCCTAGGACAGGGAAATCTTTCACACATCACAACATGAGCTACACTGGAGTTGACACACAGGATCCTCAAGGGGTGTTGGGGGAAAGTGATTCACATGTAACAGACGCATCCCCCTCAAAAGGTTCTCCCAAGGCAAGGGCACCTCCCAAGTCCAGGGACACTCCCAAGGACAAGGACACTACAAAGGAAAGGGCACCTCCCAAGGCCAGGGACACTCCCAAGGACAAGGACTCTACACAGGAAAGGGCACCTCCCAAGAGCAGGGACACTCCCAAGGACAAGGACTCTACACAGGAAAGGGCACCTCCCAAGAGCAGGGACACTCCCAAGGACAAGGAAGTTTCAAAGGAAAGGGCATCTCCCAAGAGCAGGGACACTCCCAAGGACAAGGACGCTTCAAAGGAAAGGGCACCTCCCAGGAGCAGGGACACTCCCAAGGACAAGGACGCTTCAAAGGAAAGGGCACCTCCCAGGAGCAGGGACACTCCCAGGGACAAGGCCGCTTCAAAGGAAAGGGCAACTCCCAAGAGCAGGGACACTTCCAAGGGCAAGGACACTACAAAGGAAAGGGCAACTCCCAAGAGCAGGGACACTCCCAAGGACAAGGACACTTCAAAGGACAGGTACACTACAATGGACAAGTCTGCTCCCAGGGACAGGGCACCGCCCAGGGATCAGGGACATTCCAGAGACAGGACACCTCCTACGTCCAAGGCACATCCCAGGGCCAAGGGTTCTCCCATGGACACGAGCTCCATCAAGGACAGGCATACATCACCCCTGGCTGACCTGAGGCTGATGTTGTTGAAGGAACGTAAAACACATGTGTCAGCGGTGGAGTCCCCACATACCTCAACTCCCATCCATACCCCGCAGAAGCAGAATAAGGAGTACACTGTAGTTGCATCCCCCATTACACATGATGCAGAGGGCAGAAGGCAGGGCCACAGCAAACATCAATCAGGGTCCAGCACGTCCCCAGAGAGCAGACCACCACAAGCACATGATCCTTCTTTGATGTCTGATGAGGCCACAACACTTACCAGTCCAGTCATGTCCAGGGTGCCCCTACATTTCACAAAAAAACGGAGACACACACCAGTGAGACCTGACCACCCCAATGTCGCTCCAGTACAGCTGTCCCCAGCTCCCAGAGCCACCCTGCCTCCTGGCCCATACAGCCCTGTGGCTCATCATTTCAGTGGTCCTAGTGGGTCAGCTGCCGTTCACCCTCATGTGTCAGAAAGTGGCACTGTGTCTGTTGTGCACTGTCATGCATCATGTAGTAGCACTGTGTCAGTTGTGCCCTCTCTTGTTTCAGGTACTGGCACTGTGTGTGTCAGCCACTCTCATATGTCAGATGCTGGCATGGTATTTGTTGGTCAGTGTACAGGGGCATGTCCTGGCAGTGTGTCTGGGTCTATGGCTCATGTGTCAGTCACTAGAGCTGTGGCTGTGTCTCACACTCCTGTTTCTGGTGCTGGCAGTGTGTCTGGGTCTATGGCTCATGTGTCAGTCACTAGAGCTGTGGCTGTGTCTCACACTCCTGTGTCTGGTCCTGCCAGTGTGTCAGAGGTGACTAGTTCAAGCAGTCCACCAGATTATGTGCTGTGAGGTGTAGCTCCCATCACTCACATGTAATTTGACTTTGTGTCTTAATTGTCCATTGTAACCACACTAGCATTGTTACAGTCCTTGGGCCGGGGCGGTTGACCCACGTACTGGTGTTGCCTCTGATGTACCCGTGCCTTGCCATGGACTGTTGATGCACTTTGCCCCTCTCATGTGCTGCTTCAGATGTACATGTTCTGTGCCATGAACTGTTGATGCACTTGGCCACTCTCACGTGTTGCCTCTGATGTACCTGCTCTGTTGTAAAGACTGCCCTGTTGCTGTTCTGATACTGCATTGTGCCCTCATGTGCTGGCTCTGATGTACCTGCTCTGTTGTAAACACTGCCCTGTTGCTGTTCTGATACTGCATTGTGCCCTCTCATGTGCTGCCTCTGATGTACCTGTTATGTGCCATGGACTGTTGATGCACATTGCCCCTCTCACGTGCTGCCTCTGATGTACCTGTTCTGTGCCGTGGACTGTTGATGCACATTGCCCCTCTCACGTGCTGCCTCTGATGTACCTGTGCCTTGCCATGGACTGTTGATGCACATTGCCCCACTCATGTGCTGCTTCAGATGTACCTGTTCTGTGCCATGGACTGTTGATGCACTTGGCCCCTCTTACGTGCTGCCTCTGATGTACCTGTGCCTTGCCATGGACTGTTGATGCACTTTGCCCCTCTCATGTGCTGCTTCAGATGTACCTGTTCTGTGCCATGGACTATTGATGCACATTGCCCCTCTCACGTCCTGCCTCTGATGTACCTATTCTGTGCCATGGACTGTTGATGCACTTTGCCCCTCTCACGTGCTGCCTCTGATGTACCTGTTCTGTGCCATGGACTGTTGATGCACTTTGCCCCTCTCACGTGCTGCCTCTGATGTACCTGTTCTGTGCCATGGACTGTTGATGCACTTTGCCCCTCTCACGTGCTGCCTCTGATGTACCTGTTTGCCATGGACTGTTGATGCACTTGGCCCCTCTCATGTGCTGCCTCTGATGTACCTGCTATGTTCACTGCCATGAACTGTTGATGCACTTGGCCCCTCTCACGTGTTGCCTCTGATGTACCTGCTCTGTTGTAAAGACTGCCCTGTTGCTGTTCTGATACTGCATTGTGCCCTCATGTGCTGGCTCTGATGTACCTGCACTGTTGTAAACACTGCCCTGTTGCTGTTCTGATACTGCATTGTGCCCTCATGTGCTGGCTCTGATGTACCTGCTCTGTTGTAAACACTGCCCTGTTGCTGTTCCGATACTGCATTGTGCCCTCTCATGTGCTGCCTCTGATGTACCTGTTCTGTGCCATGGACTGTTGATGCACTTGGCCCCTCTCACGTGTTGCCTCTGATGTACCTGCTCTGTTGTAAAGACTGCCCTGTTGCTGTTCTGATACTGCATTGTGCCCTCATGTGCTGGCTCTGATGTACTTGTTCTGTTGTAAACACTGCCCTGTTGCTGTTCTGATACTGCATTGTGCCCTCTCATGTGCTGCCTCTGATGTACCTGTTATGTGCCATGGACTGTTGATGCACATTGCCCCTCTCACGTGCTGCCTCTGATGTACCTGTTCTGTGCCATGGACTGTTGATGCACATTGCCCCTCTCACGTGCTGCCTCTGATGTACCTGAGCCTTGCCATGGACTGTTGATGCACATTGCCCCTCTCATGTGCTGCTTCAGATGTACCTGTTCTGTGCCATGGACTGTTGATGCACTTGGCCCCTCTCACGTGCTGCCTCTGATGTACCTGTGCCTTGCCATGGACTGTTGATGCACTTTGCCCCTCTCATGTGCTGCTTCAGATGTACCTGGTCTGTGCCATGGACTGTTGATGCACTTGGCCCCTCTCACGTATTGCCTCTGATGTACCTGCTCTGTTGTAAAGACTGCCCCGTTGCTGTTCTGATACTGCATTGTGCCCTCATGTGCTGGCTCTGATGTACCTGCTCTGTTGTAAAGACTGCCCTGTTGCTGTTCTGATACTGCATTGTGCCCTCATGTGCTGGCTCTGATGTACCTGCTCTGTTGTAAACACTGCCCTGTTGCTGTTCTGATACTGCATTGTGCCCTCTCATGTGCTGCCTCTGATGTACCTGTTATGTGCCATGGACTGTTGATGCACATTGCCCCTCTCACGTGCTGCCTCTGATGTACCTGTTCTGTGCCATGGACTGTTGATGCACATTTCCCCTCTCACGTGCTGCCTCTGATGTACCTGTGCCTTGCCATGGACTGTTGATGCACATTGCCCCTCTCATGGGCTGCTTCAGATGTACCTGTTCTGTGCCATGGACTGTTGATGCACTTGGCCCCTCTCACGTGCTGCCTCTGATGTACCTGTGCCTTGCCATGGACTGTTGATGCACTTTGCCCCTCTCATGTGCTGCTTCAGATGTACCTGTTCTGTGCCATGGACTGTTGATGCACATTGCCCCTCTCACGTGCTGCCTCTGATGTATCTGTTCTGTGCCATGGACTGTTGATGCACTTTGCCCCTCTCACGTGCTGCCTCTGATGTACCTGTTCTGTGCCATGAACTGTTGATGCACTTGGCCCCTCTCACGTGTTGCCTCTGATGTACCTGCTCTGTTGTAAAGACTGCCCTGTTGCTATTCTGATACTGCATTGTGCCCTCATGTGCTGGCTCTGATGTACCTGCTCTGTTGTAAACACTGCCCTGTTGCTGTTCTGATACTGCTTTGTGCCCTCATGTGCTGCATCAGATGTACCTGCCCTGTTGTACCCAGTGCCCATGCTCTTGGGTAGTGTACGATTCTACCCCTATTCTGTTTAATAAAGCAAGTCAATCATGTCTCGTGGTTTGTCATTGTTATTCCTGGTTGTGTACTTGAATTGTTGCTATAATGGTGCGATCGTACATGCAGTTTATCAAACATGACACTCCCACTCCCTACGTCACAGCCCTGGGAGGTATTCCCCTTCCGACAGCAATTGGTGTATTGGCGTACCTGCGTCGTCGTCGTCGTCGCCGATGGGCCATGACTTGCAGGTGGTGGAGCACGAAGAGTATCGGAAATGCGTGTAGCGCTGGATCCATGACGGCGATCTGCTTGTGGTGGGTATCTCTGCAATGTGTTGTATCTCCGCTGTGGTGAATCTGCCGTGTTCAGGCAGGTTGTTTTTCCGCAGCGATTTGATGTGTGTTTTCCGCCATTGTGATTTAGAGGACGGTCGGAGACGTCATTCCGTACGGCGGTGTCTCTGGATTGGTTACGTCCGCCGCGGGGTCGGGTGTACTTCCACGGCGGTGCGTGCTCTTCCGCCGCGTACGTACTTTTGACAGTGTTTCCCATCCTAATATGGCGGACGGAGTGCCCGCGGCAAGCGGACGGAAAAAGGCATTTTCCGCCTACTCCAGGCCGGCGGTCGTCCTTCCGTCCGCCATCGTAATCGACCCCTTAGCTTGGCTATTCCTGTCTCGCTCCTTGAGGGGAGACTCTACTGTATTAATCGATGCACTGGCTACTGAGGACGCAGGTGTGTCCCTGTTTAGATGAAGCCAGTGCGAGTTAGAATTCTTAGTGTGCAAGTGTTGTTTTGGGAAGTTGTTCTGTGTTGAATCAGAATTCTGCTAAAGGTGCAAAAGGTTCTGAAGAGAAGTCAAGACGCAGGTAAGATCAGACTTCTTTATTCCTTGCTCCACCGGCCGTAACTGTTAGTCCATCGAACCCCGCACCCCCCACCATTCTCCGAAAGATCCACGCAGGGAACTCCATTAACATTCTATCCCAATACACCCACCTTCCTACAAACAGAATGTCTAAACAAGTACAATCAACTAAGTGAACAAAGAGAAACAAATGGAACTAAACAGTTGACATATTCATGTAGAACAATGGCAAAAAGAGTGCAATGAAATAGATCATGACATTTCATAATTGCAAAACTTCGTGCTGTGTACCCTTGTCCTAACAGATGCCCTCAAAGGAAGTACCCTCCCCCTTGTCAGATGCTCTCAAAACAGCTCTACTCCTAGACGGAACAGATCTTGAAAGGAATCTATAACAGAATATCGACGGGCATAATATTGACCTACAGAACATCGACGCTGGAATATCAAAGGCAAGTATATCGACACCCTATCTAGAACATGGTAAGTACAAAATTATCAAAACCAATATATCGATGTTAAAAATATCGTAATTTAAAATATCGTTTGTTTTTCCGTAAAAAAAAAAGTAAAATAAAGTAAATAATACTTAAAAATAAAAGAAACATATTTAATAATGTTTAACATTAATAAATAATACATATTGAATAATATAACTTTAATTAAAAATAAACATAACATATAATATATACTTACCTAATAATACATTTTAATAATTATTTTAATTACTTTTAAATTATTAAAGTATACTATAAATTGCAAAAATATCTACACACATAAAATAATAAAATAAATAAAAATTAACAAATATATTTACTAAATTAAAAACATTAAATATAATTTCAATATTTTTAAACTTAATTAAATACAACAGTATCTAAAATGATACAAAAAATATTAAATACATAAATAAATAAAACTACTATTTAAAGTCCAAAAAAAACTACAGTAATGAAAACATTAGATAGCGTTGAATGTAAAATTACTATTCCCACTCCAGAAAAGTAAACAGTAGGGAAAGCGTTAAATAGCGTAAGGGTAAAAATTAGTATCCCCACTCCAGAGAGTGAAACAGTAGGGATAACGTTGGATAGCGTAGTGGTAAAAATTACTATTTCCACTCCAGAGAGTGCAACAGTAGGGAAAGCGTTGGATAGCGCAGGGGTAAAAATTACAATTCCAACTCCAGAGAGTGAAACAGTAGGGAAAACGTTGGATAGCGTAGGGGTAAAAATTACTATTCCCACTCCAGACAGTGCAACAGTAGGGAAAGCGTTGCATAGCGTAGGGGTAAAAATTACTATTCCCACTCCAGAGAGTGCAACAGTAGGGAAAGCGTTGGATAGCGGGTGGGTAAAAATTACTATTCCAACTTCATAGAGTGAAACAGTAGGGAAAACGTTGGATAGCGTAGAGGTAAAAATTACTATTCCCACTCCAGAGAGTGCAACAGTAGGGAAAGCGTTGGATAGCGTAGGGGTAAAAATTACTATTTCCACTCCAGAGAGTGCAACAGTAGGGAAAGCGTTGGATAGCGTAGTGGTAAAAATCACTATTCCCACTCCAGAGAGTGCAACAGTAGGGAAAGCGTTGGATAGCGTAGGGGTAAAAATTACTATTCCAACTCCAGAGAGTGAAACAGTAGGAAAAACGTTGGATAGCGTGGGGTAAAAATTACTATTCCCACTCCAGAGGGTGCAACAGTAGGAAAAGCGTTGGATAGCGTAGGCGTAAAAATTGCTATTCCCACTTCAGAGAGTGCAACAGTAGGGAAAGCGTTGGATAGCGTAGGGGTAAAAATTACTATTCCCACTCCAGAGAGTGCAACAGTAGGGAAAGCGTTGGATAGCGGGTGGGTAAAAATTACTATTTCAACTCCATAGAGTGAAACAGTAGGGAAAACGTTGGATAGCGTAGAGGTAAAAATTACTATTCCCACTCCAGAGAGTGAAACAGTAGGGAAAACGTTGGATAGCGTAGGGGTAAAAATTACTATTCCCACTCCAGAGAGTGCAACAGTAGGGAAAGCGTTGGATAGCGTAGGCGTAAAAATTACTATTCCCACTCCAGAGAGTGCAACAGTAGGGAAAGCGTTGGATAGAGTAGGGGTAAAAATTACTATTCCCACTCCAGAGGGTGCAACAGTAGGGAAAGCGTTGGATAGCGTATGGGTAAAAATTTACTATTCCAACTCCAGAGTGTGTAACAGTAAGGAAAGCGTTGGATAGCGTAGAATTGAAATATAACATACTTATAAATAATTTTTATATTTAAAATAATGTATAATTAAATTTTCAAATAAATCTACATCATTTGCAAACAATTATTAATTATTAAAAGCAATTACCTTTGAATAATTAATTAACAATAAATTAACAACAAATACCAATAAATATTAATTAATAAATATTACTCACCGAATAATAAATATTAAACAATAAAATATTTTTCATTACAAAAAATATTATTTAAAATTAATTCACAATTAAAAATGATTAAACAATAAAATTCGTTTTTATACCAAATAATACGTTTTATAAAACATTGATTACCAATTAATTACAAATATTTTCCAATTAATAAGAAATAATTACCAATTAAAAATATTAATTGCCAATTAACAAAAATATTTACCAATTAAATAATTAATTACCAATAACAAAAATGATTTCCCATTTACAAACATGAATTACCAATTAATAAAATTCAATAACAATTAAAAACATTAATTACAATTAAAAAAATAAATTATCAATTTTTATAATTAATTGCCAATTAATAATTAATTATAAATAAAAAAATTATCCATAAAAAAATTAATTACAATTAAATTACTTCCCACCCAATTCCCCTATAAACCCACAACCCGCTACAGAAATAAATACAAAAATTAATTAAAATGAATTTATAATTCCTAAAAATTATTAATTAATTAAGTATATTTATATTACTTCCCACCCTATTCCCCTATAAACCCACAATCCGCTCCGGTACTAAAACATTACATTGACTTAAAAATAACATTATTAATGAACATTATTAATATATAAAAATAATACACATATAATTAAAAAAAAAACTTAACAATAACATTACACATACATAATTAAATACATAAAAATAATACAAATATCGATATTAGTAACATCGAAATTAGTTACATCGATATATATGCTATCGATATTACTAACTTCCATATTACTTACATCAATATAAATACATTCGATATTACTTACCTAAGGGTCGATATTCTGTCCAACGATATTCTTGACATCGAAATGCTGTACCTTCGATATTTCCAACTCGATATTTGTGTAGGTCGACAATTAGGAATCAATATTTAGACTGTGTACCCTTGAAAGATGTGCCATAACTCTGCCAGATACTCAAGCCGCAGTACAGCGATTGGACTGGGTACAGTCACCCTTGAGCAGAAAGGAACCAACATGCACAACCCATCTTCCTCCCTACATACTCAGCTTTGGATCTGGGTACAACACAAATAAAATACTTGTTCCATGTCTTACCATTTTCTAAAACCTGTGGAAAAGTAAATTTTGCCATGTTCTGTGTCCCTACGCCTCATCCATCATATGTTATGTGTGCATGACCAATATGCATATGTTATTCCCCATGTCTGATTAATGACGCAATTACAGTTGTGTCCACCTCTAGTATGCCAGTTTCCAGTCCTCGTGAATACTACGAATATCAGGCCTATGTAAAGCTACGTTGCCACGTTTCCCAGTGTGCACGTTATTTCATTATAAAGTCCCCGTTTCCAGGCCTCAACAGGGCCCGGACATCAGATTCAGCTCCTGTCTCCTGAAGCCTCGCTGAGGAGCGATACAGCCCCCACCTGTATCCTCGACCTTTCACTTACTTCCTGCCTCGCAGTGCCCGGTGCAGCTTGGCTCTGCCTCTGAGTCTGCCAAATGTATGTTATAGTTCCAGTTATCAGTTCAGTCCTCCTTCTCTGCATTCCTAAGCCACTGAACTGCATCAATAGTTTCCGTCATTGTCTAGCCTTCTCGTCTCCATGTTAGAGAAATACTGTATTTAATGGTCATTTAATATTCTTCATCACGCACTACATGTAGAATAATGCATGGTCCAGTCTTAGAATCAAGTTAGCCTTTCCCCTCATGACTTCTAGTTTATATCAACATGTTCCCTAAACATCAGATACTAGATAGGGTTTAGGTACATGTCGCTCCGACCCTCCAGACTTTAGTCTCCGCTCCTAGCACAGAGTTCGTAGCCCCCAGCTTCTCCTAGTAACACGTCATTGCCAGTTTTCGAGCATCACCAGGTTAGAGGTCCCGGCTCTTTAGGTAGCCCCCTCCAATGTTTCCGCCCCATTCATGACATATTCTGTTACGTCTGCACCACATGTCTATGTATACGCCCAGTTACACCTACTTTTACTGTTATCTTTCGCGACTGCTACGCGTCACGCCTTCTGCTCCACCCACTGCTACGCCTACTGCAATGTAATACTATGTGTTTGCGTTATGTATATAAGTTCATGTATTGTTATTAAAAGTTAGCGCGCTCATCCCAGCCCCAGCAGCTGCTGGGCCTCTGTTCCTATGCAGGTTGTCCTGATCCTGTCCTTATGCTGTATTAAACCTGCAGAAACTCCTACTACCTCGAATCTTGACTCTTATTTATTGAGCTATCTGTTATGATATATGCCTAGTCAAAAATAGGGTATTATTTATTTATTTACCACATAATGGCGCCCGAATAGGGACTTGCCCTTTCCCCACGCGTCGGTGAAGCCACGCCGACCCCCTGACCCTCTGCAGCCGTGACGGAACCATACCGGCCACGTGCAGATATTTCTGCTTCAAGTATCCCTCAGGCCCACGGAGGAGACGGAGGAGGCGGTTCAGCATCCAAACGAGACGGTGGAGGAACGCGGCGAGTCCCGACCAGAGCCCAAGCCAAGAGTCCAAGGTCCGAGGTATCCGGAGGCCCACCCGTAACTGAAGTCCGAAGTTCGTCGTCCGTCCAGTCCAGTCCGAGGCCTTCCGTTCCGTGCTGCCCGGTGAGTACCATTACTGGGGTAGTATCTAGACAGGGTCAGTCTAAATTGACTCCTGGTCCGTGGGTTGGTGGTACCCAGACTCACAAACGAAGTGTTCACCTAGGTGGATACGGGTCTTGATGCGTCCCTTTATGGGACCGGTATGTTCCGTACTGTTACAGCAGTGCATCCAGTAACTCTAGTCTGTTCCGTTCTCGAGAAAATTCTTGTATTTCTGCTCTCAGTATTCCAGGTAATATTCTGTCCGAACTGTTATTTACAATGTTCTTCATGTATTTTAATGTTGTGGTATGAGTGTGACGTGATTTCGTGTTTATTGTGTATTGTATTTTGTCCAGATTACAGTTCAGTCATGCCTATATTTTCCAAGTTACGTCAGTTAAAAACTAGAAAGGGTCTGCTGGAAGCAGCAGTTCCTGTTCCGCCGAGGGACAGTCCAGGTCATTTTATGTATCAGAAACATGGCATAAGCGCCATATTGTATCTAGATTTATGGGTAGAGTATACCAAACAGTTAGAAGAAAAGTATAGATGGCCCGTATCGGGTACATGGGATGCCGAATGTATCATGCGAGTAGAGGAAGCATTATGGAAAAAGAAAGCCAGACAGTCACAGAAAGATGCCATCGAGTTATGGCGTAAAGAAGCGCATAGAAGAACCGAAAAGGAAGTCAGAAAGTCAGAGTTAAGTAGAGAATCCCAAGAACGAGCCCAAGAAAGAGAATTAATCGAGATAGGTGAACAAGTCAAAGCCGAACAGTCAGACAGACAGAGGCATGCCCTCATTAAGGGTATGTATCCTCTTCTTGCTGAGGGCTTGCCGAAAGCAACCCCGGAGGCATCCAGTAATTTCCCGCCACCATTAGTTCCGACCAAGCTACGTCACAAACAGACCGCAGCTGATATTTTTATTTCGTCCTATTTGGACGACACAGTCCCAGAATATACAAATCCTGTTCGCGCTCCGCCAGTCCCTGTAAATCAGGCACTTCCCGCTCCTCCAGACACCGGAGTACCTGTTACGGTACCCCCGTTCCAGCCCGCCATACAAGTCCAGCCTACATTTCCATTTCCCACTCTGCCAGGACGTAGAGCCTCAGTAGAGGACTCCAGTTTAGGGGCCGCAGGAGGAGGTCCTCCTCAAACCCCGCCGCCACACAAGCGTTTAACGTTAGCCGAATTACATGTACAAGCATTACAGCGTACGCCTAGGTATCAGTCTGTTGCAGAAATAAGAAAATCCCTTGCCGAATGTTGCTATGATCCAGTCCCAGGCGAGGATAATATGGTTCTATATTCGTTCCGCGTAAGAAAGGTGGGCGAGTATCTAGTCACCTTACCGAATATGAAAGAAGATCTAGACAGAATATATCGTTTCATCCGTACCGGGGATGATCCAGAAAGTATTCACGAAGCCATGTCTCAAAGGAAAGCTGAGACCCAGCTCATGATATTAAAGTTTCTGATTAATTGTCTAATAAGAGAACAAGATTACCCGTCTAAAGATTCCGCCGAAATGAGAATCCTGACAAGGTGGAGTGATAATATAGCCGAGGGTAAGCACAAGACCGTCGGTGCTATGGAGAGTATGTATAAGAAAATCCGTAAAGAAATAATAAAGATACACGAACAGCGTAAAGCAGCACAAGTAAGCGAGAAAGAAAGTATCTCCGATCCTGAAGAGGAAGACGACGAGAATCCCGCCAGAATAGCGTATGTAGGAAAATCTAGATTTCCAGATCGCCATTTACGCCTAGAACCTAAGTCTATTTTCCATCATTCAGCACCAGAACAAGGTTCTCTAGAACAAGTATTTCAAGCTACCGATCACATTCTGAAATCACGAATCGGTTACAGTGAATTAAGTACCATGCATGAACAGGAAATAGCCCGATCAGCAGTCCGATGGATTACTGATTCTACCACTTTTCCAGACGAAATAGTGGCACAAATGTTTCTGAAACTGCCCCCAGCCGAACAACGACTGGTGGGTATGTATATGATTCAGCACCTCATTACTTTGTATGAGGGTCAGCATTCTGATCCAGGTCCGTTACATGATGTCCTGAACGAGTTACTCCAGTATAGATGGAGAGGTCTAGGTACCGATTTAATTAGTGTTATTCTAGAACAGCGTCACAAATATAGAACGTTTCTGAACCCGCATTTTGTTCATGTCCCACCCCCAGAAAGTAAACCATTCTACATAGACAGACAGAATCCGTTACGAGAAGTCCACCCAGTTAAAGGAACGGGTGGCGAAATGCAACGAGTGTTTGTATACACTCCAATCACAAAGATGGAACTCCTTGAAATGAAGAAATTAATTCCCTGTCATGACAAAGATCCAGCAGGGTTCCATAGAGAATTAAAAGACATGCTCCGTATGGGAGAATACACTTACCCAGATATCATTAAAATGTTAAAGGTCCTGCTACCCGCAGGGGTGTATGAAAAGCTAAAGGAAAAAGAATGGGAGGTGGGAGAGAAAAAGATCGATTGGACAGCTCTAGAAGCTGAAGACAAGGCACGAGTACCAGGTACCGGTCTTGGAGATAAATGTAAAGAGTTACCAGAATTATTAATTCAAGTCTTACCCAGATTATTGACAACTAGAAAAGAAGACTGGGATGCAATCTCAGCCTGTAAACAGAAACAAGATGAAGATATTAGTGATTTTTATTCTAGATTTGAAAAATGTTTTAGTATTAACAGTGGTCTCAAGACAAGTAGTGAGTCATACCCTCACCTTTTTGTTACTAAATTAGTCGAGAATTCAAGTCCACAAATTAAAAATCGAGTTTTGAAAGTCGAAAGCACCTGGCAAGCTAATACTCCGTCCCAGATGCTCCAGATGCTCCAGTACCACCAGAATAGAATCAGAGAAGAGCAAGAACACGAAAGAAAACGTATGAAAGACACGAAAATGAAAGTGCTAGTTGCACAATCTGTTCCTCAAGACAGTCAGAAGAGGGGTCCGAATCAAGCCAGTCATCCTGCAGCACCCGTTAAAGGGAACTGCAATTATTGTAAACAGCCAGGTCATTTTATAAACGAGTGTGCAGTTCTGAAACACAACATAGCTACTGGTAAGACTAAAGAAAGACCACGTCCGCCTAGACAAGAGCAAGTCTCACAGACTCCTCAGCCACAGAATGCACAACAGACAGTTACAGCACCGCAGCCTATTGCTGCAACCCAGCATGTCACACAGCAGATGTACCAGTATGCACAGTCTGAGTATCCAGAGTACCAGCCCTATTCATGAAACAGCCTAGAGAGGGAGGTAGGCTTGCCTCTCATCGAGATACCTGTAGATCAAGAAGGTCCCTATGTTCACAGTCAAGTATTAGGGAAAGACAGAAAGTTTTTGATCGATACAGGGGCAAGTAGGACCACAATTAGTCATGCCGAAGTTCCAGGGGCTCCGCTCTCAGGCTCAAGAAATGTTTCCCTTGGATTTTCAGGAAAGCCTATCGTTAACGAGATATCAAAGCCAGTTACTCTAGAAGTAGGTCCATTGTCCCGTACTACTGATCTGTTACTTACTAAGTCATGTCCAGAAAATCTATTAGGCATTAAAACACTGAAAGAATTAGGTGCAGTCATTTGCTGTTCCCCAGAGGGAATACGTCTGTTCCTACGTGACTTTAAGGGTCACTATGTATTACGAGATTTTGATTCCAGACTGTCTAATGTTCCGCAGCATCTATGGGCACAAGGTCCAACAGATGTAGGTTAGATGCAAATCACACCCTATCGTGTGACTCTCAAGCCAGGTGTAGTGTTACCACGAATCAGACAGTACAGATTGCCACCTGAGGCTGTAGCAGCCTTATCCAAAATTATTGACGAGCTCATCGTTCAAGGAGTAGTTGTAGAAACTGACTCCAATGTATGTAATTCTCCGATCATTCCAGTCATGAAACGTACTGATCCGAATGCACCCCCAGTATATCGATTAGTGATTGATTTACGAGAGCTTAACAAATGTATTATTCCTCAGTACCCAGTTGTCCCAGACATCTCTTCCCTATTGACAGCCATTGATTCCGAAGCCACGTTCTTCACTGTCATAGACCTCAAGAATGCATTTTTTAGTGTTCCTATTCATCCAGACAGCCAGTTTCTTTTTGGATTCTGTTTAAATGGAAGGAGCTATATGTTTACACGCGCTCCTCAAGGTTTCACAGAAAGCCCTAGTATTTACAGTCAAGCACTTAAGAGACAACTAGACAATATTCACATGCCAACTGACACTGCCCTGCTCCAGTATGTCGATGATCTACTGATCACAGCCCGTTCTGAACGTGATTGCGAGCGAGCGTCACTCACGGTTCTGTATTTCCTAGCCGAGATGGGGCACAAGGTGTCACCTTCGAAGCTTCAATTCTGTGTCCAGCAAGTGGTATACTTAGGACACTTGCTGTCCAAGAGGGGTAGGCAGTTGACACCAGACCGTATCCAGTTAATAGCGAGTCTTCCCCAGCCCAGAACCCAGAAGGAGGTACGTGCCTTTATCGGCCTTACTTCTTATTGTAGACAATGGATTCCCCAGTATGCATTTCTAGCCAAGCCACTGATACAGTTAACGACACAGGAGGCAGCCGTATCGACTGCTCTCCCTTGGACATCTGAACATACATTTAGTTTCAACGAGTTAAAGAAAGCCCTATGCCAAGCTCCAGTTCTAGCTACACCGAACTACAGTAAGCCTTTTACACTTTTCGTCACTGAACGTGAAGGTACAGCATTATCTGTTCTTACACAAGATCAAGCAGGACAATACAAGCCCTGTGCTTATTTTTCGAGCACATTAGATCCAGTCGCCCAGGCATTGCCTGCGTGCCTCAAGTCAGTTGCAGCCACAGCACTAGCTATCAGACAAAGTGATTCCATAGTTTTAGGACACTCCCTGACAGTACAAGTCCCACATTCAGTAGAAGTTCTTTTAAACCGAACACAAACTCAGCACTTGACAATTGCACGTTTAACAGGTTATGAATTGACACTGTTCCAGCCACACATAGATATTAGACGCTGCAACGTCCTGAATCCTGCTACACTGTTACCATCAGTTAGTTCAAATCCTGACCCACACGACTGTGTGGAAGTAGTCAACGTTACGACAAAGCCAAGACAAGACCTGACAGATATTCCGTTACCAGATCCTGACCTGACACTTTATGTGGATGGTTCATGTATGAGAACTAGTACAGGAGAACTAGTCGCCGCGTATGCAGTGACTACTGACACCGAAGTTATTGAAACACACCGTATTGATACCCTGTCCGCTCAAGCAGCAGAGCTAGTTGCTCTGACACAAGCCTGCATACACGCCAAGAACCTGAAAGTTAATGTTTACACAGATTCACGTTACGCATTCGGAGTCGTACACGACTTCGGAGTGCTCTGGCAGGAGAGAGGTTTCATGACTTCTCATGGAACCAAGATTCAGCATGGTCTCCTTATTCAAGCTCTGTTAGATGCAATACATTTACCGACATCTATCGCTATCATGAAGTGCAAAGCACATACGAAAGTCACTGGCATTATTTCCCAGGGTAACGATCTAGCAGACCGCACAGCCAAGCTTACAGCACAGACTCCAGACATTCCAGTTAACCAGACACATACTCCAGATCCGACTACATGTATGACAGTTAAGGACCCTACACAAGATGTCATAGATATCCAGTTACATGCT
This sequence comes from Lissotriton helveticus, assembly GCF_964261635.1. NCBI lineage: Eukaryota > Metazoa > Chordata > Amphibia > Caudata > Salamandridae > Lissotriton > Lissotriton helveticus. The sequence goes on from NC_136071.1 coordinate 493,273,942, forward strand.
ACTCCTGAAGAAATCAAGAAATGGTCGGAACAAGGAGGGGTCCAGACAGATCAAGGATGGTTAACGAAGGGTAGAGCCACATGGTTTCTCCCCGACTCTATGGTTCAAGTCATTATTAATACCGCACATAGTCCAGCACATTTAGGAGAAAAAGCTATGTTAGACAGTATCCAGAACATTTGGTTCAACAAGCATTTACGAGCTGCAGCCAAGCAGAAAGTCCGTACCTGTATGATATGTTGTCAGTTTAATCCAGGTAAAAGTGTCCCGGTGGAACAAGGTGGTTTCCAGCCCCCTGACCAGCCTTTTGAAGTCCTCCAGATGGATTATATTCAGATGGAGCGATGTCGAGGTTTCAAGTATGTCCTTGTAGTTGTATGCGCTTTGTCCAGGTGGACAGAAGCCTATCCAGTCCCAGATTACACAGCCGCGACCACTGCCAAGCAGCTGGTTCGTGAATTTTTCCCTCGATATGGACTCCCTAGAGTCGTATATTCTGATAACGGTCAGCCATTCTCATCTGAGCTGATGAAGCACGTTTCCCTGTTGTTAGGGTACCAGTGGAAGTTTCATTGTGTACGCCATCCTGAAGCAGCCGGTCTAGTAGAGAGACATAATCAGACCCTGAAAATCCGCATTGCAAAAGTCTGTAAAGAAAAAGGTGTGGACTGGCTAGTAGCCCTGCCAGTCGCTTTATTTTATATGCGCATGGTCGCACATTCCAGATCAGGTCTGTCCCCGTATGAGGTCGTATTCGGCCGCCCCCCTAACATGTGGGGTACTCCTAGACCCCGAAGTATTACCGATGTTTCATGTAATATGCTGACAGATTACCTAGCTTCCTTGATGTCTGCCCTCAACTCATGTCGTTCACAGGTTGCCGCCGCATTTCCAGACAATACCGAGGTGGCACCGCATGAAATTGTTCCAGGTTCGATGGTACTCGTCCGGAATTTTGACAGATCAAGTCCGCTGGAGCCCCGATGGAAGGAGCCCCGTCAGGTCCTCCTCACCACCCGTACAGCCGTGAAGTTGGAAGGCCGAAAAGGATGGCTACACCTGTCTCATGTAAAACTTTTTAAAGGACTGAAACCCGTTTCTAAACACATTTCCAAGGATTCCCAGGATTTTAAAGACTGCCAAACTATTGCTCTTAAGGACTGTCCCGCAAAAGACATTGTTACAACCCCTTCCCTGTTAGAGAAAACTCCGCAGCAGGAATATAAGTTAAAGCTCCGGTCTAGTAAAATAAGTCAGTCAGTTTGATTGTATAAGTCCTCCCCTAGGTGAAACGGTTAGACTGTTTCTGACATGTATAAAATAGGCCCCCATAGTGAGAGAGTCAGTAAAAACTCAATTCAATGTATCGTTTTTCTAAGTTTCATATTATTCATCAGCATAATGATTTCCTGCACCAGCTATGCATTTTTCCTGTGTTTCCCAGTTCTTCATGTAAATAAGTCTGCTAATGCTACAGTAGAGCACACGTTTAGTGATCTGCCTCCTCACGAATATTCCTACCGCCTCGCTATGCGTAACAATTCATTTATCCGTATGTTACATTACTCACACCAGACCAGCAATGCCACTAATTGTTGGGTGTGTGGTCGACTCCCCCCTTTCCAGACGCCGAAGGGAGTTCTGCCACTCTTTCCTTATCCATTTTCACATAATGGTTCGTGTGGAGCATGGTCCACGTTAACGTCATCCTCAACAGATATGTCTTTTCTTAACAGCACATGTTTCCCAGACAAGCAAGGTCTCCCCCACAGAACAGGTTTAGATCTAGAAAATGAAGTGTATAATTTAGGTAACTATTCGTCGAATTTCATGGTCCTGAATGTCCAGTCTGATTCTACTCCAGACTCACCTGCCATTTCAGTACTACCAGTCAAAGGCGAATTATGTGTCCGAAATTATGGGTCCGTACATGTAGGACATAGTGATTGTACTACTGTTGTCCAGTATAGTGACAGTGGGAAATCTATTTTTAAAGCTTCACGTCATTCTTATTTTGTTTGTGGTCAAACTGCATATGTTCATCTGCCCCTCGATTGGGAGGGAACCTGTTACATTGCCTTCCTACTGCCACCTGTTTTTCTAGCCCCACCTGATTACCATAGGAATTCCTTCCTAGTACATACTAGACACAAGAGAAACCTCCCGATAGTCGATTATACTGAAACTGCCGCAGAACAATTCATTGATATAGATAAAGGTGTGTTCCCTTATTTAGGCACAGTTGTAAATAGTAAGTTAATTCGTAGATTAACAAGAACCCTTGAAGCTGTAGTAGATGAGACTGCCTCTGCTCTAGGTAACTTAACCGAAGAGCAATCCTTTATGAGAATTGTTGTGCTCCAGAATCGTCTCGTCCTTGACGTCATACTGGCCGATAGGGGCGGGGCCTGTAGAGCCATCGGATCTAGTTGCTGCATTTTCATTCCAAATAACGCGCCGTCTGTTTATTCAGCTATAACCAGACTCCATAAAATTGCCCATCTGTTACACCAAGATCCAGGCACCTGGACATGGTCCGGTTGGTTCTGGAATATAATTTCCGCATGGGGATGGAAAGTCCTGTCCTTTCTAAGTATTACAGTAGCGATCATATTTAGCTGCTGCCTCTGTATACAATGTGGCCCTGCGATTTGCGGCATTTGTGCTACCTCTTGTATTCCTAGTCCCAAGCCCCGTTCTAAATCCCGTTCCAAGATAATTCGAGACGAGCAAATGATACTGTATGAAATGATAGATGGTATCATGAATATTGATGTTTCCTGATGGAAACGTAGTGACAAGGAGGGAATGTGGAAAAGTAAATTTTGCCATGTTCTGTGTCCCTACGCCTCATCCATCATATGTTATGTGTGCATGACCAATATGCATATGTTATTCCCCATGTCTGATTAATGACGCAATTACAGTTGTGTCCACCTCTAGTATGCCAGTTTCCAGTCCTCGTGAATACTACGAATATCAGGCCTATGTAAAGCTACGTTGCCACGTTTCCCAGTGTGCACGTTATTTCATTATAAAGTCCCCGTTTCCAGGCCTCAACAGGGCCCGGACATCAGATTCAGCTCCTGTCTCCTGAAGCCTCGCTGAGGAGCGATACAGCCCCCACCTGTATCCTCGACCTTTCACTTACTTCCTGCCTCGCAGTGCCCGGTGCAGCTTGGCTCTGCCTCTGAGTCTGCCAAATGTATGTTATAGTTCCAGTTATCAGTTCAGTCCTCCTTCTCTGCATTCCTAAGCCACTGAACTGCATCAATAGTTTCCGTCATTGTCTAGCCTTCTCGTCTCCATGTTAGAGAAATACTGTATTTAATGGTCATTTAATATTCTTCATCACGCACTACATGTAGAATAATGCATGGTCCAGTCTTAGAATCAAGTTAGCCTTTCCCCTCATGACTTCTAGTTTATATCAACATGTTCCCTAAACATCAGATACTAGATAGGGTTTAGGTACATGTCGGTCCGACCCTCCAGACTTTAGTCTCCGCTCCTAGCACAGAGTTCGTAGCCCCCAGCTTCTCCTAGTAACACGTCATTGCCAGTTTTCGAGCATCACCAGGTTAGAGGTCCCGGCTCTTTAGGTAGCCCCCTCCAATGTTTCCGCCCCATTCATGACATATTCTGTTACGTCTGCACCACATGTCTATGTATACGCCCAGTTACACCTACTTTTACTGTTATCTTTCGCGACTGCTACGCGTCACGCCTTCTGCTCCACCCACTGCTACGCCTACTGCAATGTAATACTATGTGTTTGCGTTATGTATATAAGTTCATGTATTGTTATTAAAAGTTAGCGCGCTCATCCCAGCCCCAGCAGCTGCTGGGCCTCTGTTCCTATGCAGGTTGTCCTGATCCTGTCCTTATGCTGTATTAAACCTGCAGAAACTCCTACTACCTCGAATCTTGACTCTTATTTATTGAGCTATCTGTTATGATATATGCCTAGTCAAAAATAGGGTATTATTTATTTATTTACCACAAACCACAACATGATCCCTCACCTCCTTCACACGAACATGTGCAGAAAAACATGACCAACCCTTACGGACAAAACCTGGTCTCTTAATTATAACTCAGTCACCTACCTGGACAGTTGGGACACGATGATGTTCATTTATGGAACCATACCTCTCCTGCACAGCAGACCTCACATACGCTACCATGGCTATTTTTGTCGCATCCACGGTTTTCCTTTCCATCCAATCATTATTGAGTGCAAGCTGCAATTGATCTCTGATGCAACGATTAACCCTCTCCACAAGAACATTGCTGCGGGGATGATAAAGAGAAGTTAAAATGTGCTTTGCACCAGAATCAACAAGAAAACTATTCATTTCCCTAGATGTTAACTGAGTGCCATTGTCAGATATAAGCCTGGGAGAAGTACTACTCTACGCTCGCGTAGTTTGCGAAGTTTGCGCTACTTCGCACTACGCAAATTGCACGTAGCACAGTGCAAATACGCGCAGTGGGCATTTTTTGCTTGCTTGCGGTCCTCAACATCAAGTTGGCGACAGCGAGCGAGCAAAATGACATCCGGGCGAGACTTTTTCCTTGTTCACGATCAGGAACATCAAGTTGCCGATCGCGAGCGTGGAAAATAAACCTCCCGGGGAGATTCTCAATGCGTGGAGGTCAGGTTTCTCAATGCGAGTGGTCACGTATGATTACAACCGCTCGCGATGAGAAACTACCAGTCCGCCTTGAGAAAGCCGTCGCTAGAGTAGAAAACTACTCGAGCGGCAGAAAACTACCGCTTGCACTGTGCAAGATGCGGTTTGCACTGACTGCACAGTGCGGACAAATATCCGGCACTGTGCAATCAGTGGGAACAGCATTTTACACAGTGCACTACGTGCTTCGCAAGCAACGTGTAGCTAGCGTAGTGTAAAGTGCACTTCGCTTAGCTATGCGTAGCGCTACTACGCGAACTATGCCCAGGGTTAGTCAGATACCAATTCTTCAGGAAATCCCTCCCTAGAAAAAACGTCCTTAAAAAACTTAATGATGGTGTCCGAGTTTATGCTGTCCACAAATTTCACCTCGGGCCACTTAGACATATAGTCTATCATGACCAACGCATACTTAGGTGTACTGCCTCCAACACCAAAAGGATCAGCCACATAGAACGCCACCTTACTCCATGGCGTATTCTTAACCATAATAGGGTTTACTGGTGAAGGGCAAGTCAATTGCGACTTGTCACTGAGGACACACATACAGCAATTCCTCACACAGTGTTCAATTGCTCTATCAACGCCACACTACCAGAAATCCTTCCTTATCCTTCTTTTTAAAGCTCGGATCCCAGGATGACCTTCATGGGCCAGGACCAGCACTTTCTCTCGAAGACACGCTGGGACAACCAACTGCCCACTCCTATGCAGAATGCCCCCACAATGGATAATTCTTCCTCTACTCTCCTGAAAGGTACCAATGCTTCAAGAGTATCCATAGGAGTGGGCCAACCATTCACTACACATGTCATCACCTCTTGAAGGGTTTGATCATTCGATGCTGCACCTAACCATTCTTGCTCAGAGAGTGCTCCTTTTGTGGTATCACTGATTGAACTCACCATACACACAATCTCCAAGTCATCAATATATTCTTGAACTACATCATTGTCCTGTAAGGGCAACCTTGAAAGGCAATCAGCAACACATTTTTTGGCACCAGGCACATATTCCAACCTATATTGATAACCCTGCAGTCTATACTGCCACTTGGCGATGCATGTGGTCGCTCTTCCCCTGCCCTGGGTGGTGAACAGATCTAAAAGGGGTTTGTGTCAGTTTGTAAAACAAATTCCTTTCCCCACACACATTTTGTGAAATATTGAACACCCCACCACATGGCTAATTATTCTTTTTCAATTGTGGAGTAAGATGATTCTGCTCGATGAAGCGACCTAGATGCAAATGCAATAGTCTCTTCTGTTCCATCTGCCCTTCTCTGCATAAGCACCGCCCCCAGACCCATATTACTGGCATCAGTGGATAGGATGCATGAGTCATTGATATCAAACATTTTTAGAGGACCAGCACTTACAATTTTCATTTTTAATAACTTCAAAATCCCTCTCACAATTATAATCCCACGCAGTTTGGAGTAGTACTCTACCAGCCCAAGAAATGAACAGAGCTGATCCTTGTTTTGGGGTTTAGGTGCACACTGAATAGCATCTAGATTTTTTACTTTGGGTCTAATTCCTTTCCTGGACTCATCACGACCCAAGTAGTCAAAACCCTCTTGTGAAAACTTGCATTTCTCTTTTTTAAGAGTCATCCCACTACCTATGATGACGTCAAGAACTGTCCTCAGCCTACTATCATGTTCTGCCAAAGATTCTCTCAAAATTAGGATGTCATCTTGAAAGAACGTGACTCCTTTGATGTCATTGAGTAGATTATTCATCAACCGCTGGAACACAGCGAATGCTGAAGCTAATCCGAATGGCATTCGGATGTAACGAAATGCACGCTCAGGCGTGACAAATGACGTGAGATTCCTAGAGTCCCTGCTCATCTCAATTTTATGATACGCCGAAGATACATCAAGCGAGGTAAAATATTTGGCATTGCCCAAGGTAGACAACATTTCATTTATGCTGGGTAATGGTTGCCGATCCATCCAGATATTAGAATTGAGATCTCTGAGATCAATCAGAGTCTCATCGACTTGGCAGCCTTGTGTGCAAGTACAATGGGTGCCATCATTCAGAACCTTCGATGAGTTCTATTATTCTGGAACACAACTTATCTAGTTCAATTTCTTCCTGGTATGTTGTGCAGCTTGTAAGTTTATGTATGTTTACAAAGAGTATACAGCAGTCCTTTTACCCTCTTCCCCCCTCTCCAGTGTGTAAGCTACCTGTGGGGTACCTGTCCTTTATGAGTGAGATAATTGTGTGATCTTCTTCCCGCCACTGCCACCTGCCCTTTACATATTTATTGCATTAGGGAAAGCTGCGCTTCTACTGTCCATGTTGTACCTTTGTTGTGTTGTGAAGCTTGGCATAAAACGTTCCACTGCACAAAAGACAAAACAATTAGTATTGCCAATTCTCTTTTTAATGCATTATATGAAAGAAAGGGTAACCCTTCCAAAAGTATGATCAGAATTTACTTTTGGTTTTATAGTGAAACAAGCAGATTTTGAAACGAACTGGGGGCTCATTTATGAAAAAGCTGTGCAGTGCATCAAGTCACTTTGCTGCACTGCGCGACAGGGAAAGGGCAGGAGTGCACCGTATTTCAGGCAATAGTGCGCATTCATGCTTTTTCCCCCAGCACTAGTGCCATTTTGTCTGCCTTGCGCGAATACGTGCACACTTGTATCATGGTGCAAGGGTGCCTGTGTTGCATGCAGGATTGGTTTTGTGCTGTAAGGGGCACCTTCTTGAACAAAAGCAATCCTGAGAGGCATATTCCTCTAGTAATGTATGCTGCAGAATGCAGCACACATAGAAAGAGGAAGCAACAAGGAGGATTAACCCCTCCCACGCTGGTGACAGAACCGCTCCGTCACGCCCCTCGGGTGGGCTGTGCTGGTGACGGAACGGTTCCGTCATGGCCCGCTCGGCGCTGATTTCGCGCCTGCGTGGCCCGTTCTATTGAGCGGACGGGGCCGTGACGGAACCGTTCCGTCACAAGCACAGCTCACCCGAGGGGCGTGATGGAGCGGTTCCGTCACCAGCGTCGGAGCGCCGCGCGGCCCCCCCCCCCTGCCCCTTAGCACTGCGGCGGAATTGCCGCTGCAGCGAAAGGGTTAAAGATATTTCTTCTCGTTACACCTCTGCTGTGAAGGCACATCTTTATGGTGCGTTCCCATTCCTACCAGTTGTGGAAAATCTGGGAATGCATCAAAAACGATGGGAGTTGCGTGGGAACACCCATGCAACGCCCATGGAACGCCTCCCATGCTCAGAGTAAGGCAACACAGTGATTTGTGCTGTATTGCTTTACTCCAGATTTATGGAGCCACTCAGGGTCATGCACTTTGGCCTTGCGCGGTTAGAAAATCTAACTTAAGGTTTGCGTCATGCATGTACCACGTTGTGTGGTGCAAACGGGACGCAAACTGCTCATAAATATGCGCATCATTGACTTTGTAACATTTTAAAACATACATGACAAATGGTTTCAGGGCACATATAACACTTTTGCCAGATTTGATATTTTAGCCAACCTTACATTGTATTCTGGGGCATTGCAGCCATGCAGAAAGATTCAAGGCAAAAACCCAATTTCCACAATGCAATATGCGGTTGGCTAAGAAGAAGGAAACTGATGATATGTCGTAGTGCACATGGCAGACTGGTGAATGCAAAACAAAATTTAATTCCTGACTTTCTGCTTTTTTCCTGAGGTTTAAGCAGCCCAGTGTGTGAGAGGGCAAATATATCATGCCAAGTGCAAACAGGAATATCTTACTGCTAATGGGGTAACATTAAGACTCATTGGGGGAAAAAGGCATCCTAAAAAGACAATGTTTTTTAGAAAAACAATGTGGCGGTATTTCTCTTACTGAGCGTCTGTCTGTGACCCTGCATTGAAATGGTGCAGCACGTGCTGCAGGTGCTCCCCAGCAAGGGCCGCCATTGGTTTAAGCTATAACTCTATCCCTCCCTTCCCCCCCCCCCAAGGCTCTTGCGTCCTTGTGTTGCCTGCAGCCCAGTTGGATCACACGCATTTGGTAGGGTGGTTTTACCACTTGTTCATTTACTAGCATGTAGCTCCAATAAATATTTCTGGACTGAGAACCTTGGTTGCCTTTTGTTTGCCATGCCACAGTGTTCACATGAGAACTTTAAGTGTACATTTTTTACCTGAGTGAGAAAGGGTCCTCTGTAGTGGCTTGCTTCGGTTCACACTGCTTCCCTGGTATCGCTCCCTTGGTAGCCTCACATTGGGCATGGCTCAGTATTTATCCATATTTATTCGAGGTTTTGTGAGTAAATGAAGTTGAAGCTAGTTTATTTCCACATTAATGTTACCAATAAATATGCATTCATGCTTGAACGCCTGATAGGTGTCCAGTAATAGGAACAAGGGGAACATCGTTTACGACGCAGTTTTTACACCGCAGTGCCTTTACCCCGCAGCTATTACAACGCAAGTCGTTACTACGACTTGCGCTGGATGGCGCTGTGGGGTAAGGAATCTTGCAATTTTATATTCCAACACTTTCCCTACTGTTACGGGGACTGGTGTTGGAATATAAAATTATAAGATTCCGAAATCCACGCCCTACAACGCAAGTCGTTGTAACGACTTGCGTTGTAAAACTTGCGTGGTAAAGGCATACGTTGTTACAACATGCGTTGTAACAACGTACATCCTAGGAACAACCCGCGGAATAAGATAAATCAATGCACTTATATGAAAACATTAACATTTTAGTATCAAGGGTGGGCATATCTTCTACTGATTTAGCCTCTTTACTAAAATTCCATTTTTTTAACACCCTACCTATTTTGTGCGAAGACCCACCTTCCTAACATAAGATTTGGAGTCATTTATTGATAGATCCCGATCCGCCATAAAGGCAGAGAAGGAGTCAAGCAGTGTTTGTAGCCCCCTAGAAGTCCTAGGTATAAGAACCGTGTCATCTGCGTATAATAAAACTGGCAGACCACGTCGACCTACCTGCGGGTAATCGACCCCTACATAAAGTAGGGGGAGGCGAAGGGTGCAAGACTAGGTCACCCTCCTTAGACGTGTTATCAAAAAAATAATAAACCCAAAGTATTGGTTTCTTAGACCTAGCTTATAACTGTGACTTCTGCCAGTATGGTCAGAAAACAGCCAGAAAGAAAGAAAAATGTATTTCTTGAGTCCCCTCACTCACCAGGGTTTCCCCATGGTGACATGCTTCATCAATGGGGCCATCCCAACTCTCTACGAACTGGGGCGTGCTGCGACTTGTGGAGTTACGTAGGAGCACTTTTTTGTGGAAGACTATGTTTGGTGCAATCTGTGGTGGAGTGGGTGTATAGTGATTAAAAATACAGTGCTAGTGGGCCTAAACTATTTTATTCCAGCTCCTAGGTAGGTATGGTTAAAAGCGGGGTTGACACTTTGTACCTATCTGCAATGAGAAGGGAATCAGTGTGTGGTCAACATGTTTCAAACTTCCCCATGCTCTTCCTCAGGACCACACAGGGACCAGCCCTGTGTTTGCCACTCCTGTATGAACTTTAATAGCAAAGTAGTAATAAAGACATTAGAGTGAACGCTGCTACTAATAAAGGCATGCGTTTAAATACATATGATTGCTAGTTCTCGTTGTATATCTGAAATGCAAAAGAATAAAGAAAAAACATTAGAAATAACACCCCCCTCCTTTGAGTGGGGGTACACATTGTTCTTCCATACTGCACTCATATATGGGTGGTACGCTCCATATCGGTGTGTGCAGACTTCCAAGGCGCGAGGGGTTGTGCCTAGAAAAATCTTAAAAACAAGCAAATGGGATGCGTGGCATGAATTCACACATAGAAACAACACAGGACTTGATATGACAGTATTAACACTGTGGTAAATAAATAATTAAATACCTGATCTATTTTTCGGAATAATTAATTAACAGATAGCTCAATAAATAAGAGTCAGGATTCGAGGTATCTTGAGTTTGCAGGTTTTAATACAGCATAAAGGACAGCAACAGGACAACCTGCACGGGAATAGGATGGCAGGGCCCGGCAGCTGCCGGGGCAGGATCTGGGATGAGCGCGCTAACTTTAATAACAGTGCATAACATATATATACTAAAACAATTGCATTAGAGTTCATACAGTAGGCGTAGCAGTGGGCGTAGTTAGTAACAGTCGCGAAAGATAAGGCATAAAGTAGGTGTAACAAGAGGCGTGTACATAGACATGTGATGTAAACGTAACAGGATATGTCATAAAAGGGGCGGAAACATGGAGGGGGCTACCTAAGGAGCCGGGACCTCTGACCTAGTGGTGCGAGCAAGCTGGCAATGACGTGTCACTAGGAGGAACTGGGGGCTATGACTTCTATGCTAGAAGAAGAGACTATAGTCTGGAAAGTCAGAGCGACATGTACCTAAACACTATCTAGTATCTGATGTTTAGAGAACATGTTGATAGAATCCAAAAGTTATCAGGGTAAAGGCTAACAGACTCTAAGACTGGTGCATGCATTATTCTACATGTAGTGCGTGTTGAGGAATATTAAATGACCATTAATACAGTATTTCTCTTACATGGAGACGTAAAGGCTAGACCATGACGGAAACTATTGATGCGATTCAGTAGCTTAGGAATGCAGAGAAGAAGAGCTGGACTGATAACTAGAATCATAACATACTCTTGGCAGACAGAGAGGCAGAGCCAGGCCGAGCCGGGCACTGTGAGGCAGGAAGTAAGTGAAGGGTCAGGGATACAGGTGGGGGCTGTATCGCTCCTCAGCGAGGGTTCAGGAGACAGGAGCTGAATCTGAGTCCGGGCCCTTTTTGAGGCCTAGAAACGGGGACTTTCAATGAATTAACGTGTACACTGTGAAACGTGGCAACGTAACTTTACATAGGCCTAATACTCGTAGTCTTTCACGAGAACTGGAAACTGGCATACTAGAGATGGACACAACTGTAATTGCGTCTTTAATCGATCATAAGGGAATACATATGCATATTAATCATGCACACATAACATAAGATGGGGAACACGTAGGGACACAGAACATGGCAAAATTTACTTTTCCACATTCCCTCCTTGTCACTACGTTTCCATCAGGAAACATCAATATTCATGATACCATCTATCATTTCATACAGTATCATTTGCTCGTCTCGAATTGTCTTGGAACGGGATTTAGGACTAGGACTTGGAATACAGGATGTAGCACAAATGCCGCAAATCGCAGGGCCACATTGTAAACAGAGGCAGCAACTGAATATGATCGCTACTGCAATACCTAGAAATGACACTACTTTCCATCCCCAGGCAGATAGGATACTCCAGAACCAACCGGACCATGTCCAGGTGCCTGGATCTTGGTGTAACTGATGGGCAATTTTATGAAGTCTGGTTATAGCTGAATAAACAGACGGCGCGTTATTAGGAATGAAAATGCAGCAACTAGATCCGATGACTCTACATGCTCCTCCTCTATCGGCCAGTATGACGTCAAGAACGAGACGATTTTGGAGCACGACAAATCTCATAGCAGATTGCTCTTCGGTTAAGTTACCTAGGGCAGAGGCAGTCTCATTCACTACTGCTTCAAGGGTTCTGGTTAATCTACGTATTAGCTTACTATTCTGGATAGGGCCTATAAAGAAGAAGAATCCTTTATTGAAATCTGTATATTGTTCTAGAGCAGTTTCAGTTTGATCGACAATTGGGGACTCGATCTCCCTTCTATGTCTAATGTGTACTAGATGTGTGTTTCTATGATAATCGGATGGGGCTAGGAAAACTGGTGGCAGTAGGAAGGCAATGTAACATGTTCCATCCCAATCGAGGGGCAGACGAACATATGCGGTCTGACCACAAATAAAATAAGAATGACGTGAAGCTTTGAAATTAAATTTCCCACTGTCACTATACTCGACAATAGTAGTACAATCACTATGTCCTACATGTGCGGAACCATTCTTTCGGACACATAATTCGCCTTTGACTGGTAATACTGAAATAGCAGGTAAGTCTGGAGTAGGATCAGACTGAACATTCAGAACCATAAAATTCGAAGAATAATTACCCAAATTATAAACTTCATTTTCTAGATCTAACCCTGTTCTATGGGCGAGACCTTGCTTGTCTGGAAAACATGTACTGTTCAGAAGGGACATATCGGTTGAGGATGACGTTAACGTGGACCATGCTCCACACGAACCATTATGTGAAAACGGATAAGGAAAGAGTGGCAGAACTCCCTTCGGTGTCTGAAAAGGGGGGAGTCGACCACACACCCAACGATTAGTAGCATTGCTGGTCTGGTGTGAATAGTGTAACATTCTTATAAACGTATTATTTCTCATAGCAAGACGATAGGACAACTCGTGAGGAGGCAGATCACTAAATGTGTGCTCTACTGTAGCATTAGCACAATGTTTTGCACAAACAAACAGAAATGATTAGTGTATCTTAAATCATTACTTGTTAGCGTGCGTAATAGCACATCATGATCTCGTGGGGGGGGGGGGGTGTCTCCCTTTGAAACAATCCTGTCATGGAAGGATAAAAAAAGGAAATAAAACGGGGCGGCCATAGTTATTTGCAGCTTGTGGAGTGGTGCTAGGTCAAGGTTCTCATAGCGTTAAAAAGGTGCATAGTAATGGCCTCCTTTGCCACGGGACCTGAAAGGGATCAGAGCACTTACTTCAAGACTGGAGATGCCGCGCCAGGACACCTACTTCTCTTCCCCGCCGGACCGCATCTTAGCGTGTCTTCGGCGAGGGGAGTATAAAACGGCTTCCGGGTTTGCATAGCTGCGTAATTTGCTGAAAAGGCTAGACCAGGCATGTGCTTGCAAATGGCCGCCATAGAATGGAAAGTGTGGCGGCCATTTTGGGAGGGATCGCGAGAGTGCTCCGCGACCCTCTTGTTGAAATAATTGGTCAATGCATTTCCTATGTAAAAGTAATAATCCGATAATGGAAAATTAGAAAAATAGAGAAAATTATTCGAATTCAGTATCAACAACCTGATGGTATGCTTGGTTAGAGGGCTAGACCGCGTGTATTATTGTAAATAGCCGCCATATTATGGACAGTGTAGCGGCCATTTTAGAAGGAGTCGCGAGTGGCCTCTGTGATCTCCTTGGTATTTTTCTGCCTATTCAGAATAAAAGCTGCAAATAACTATGGCCGCCCCGTTTTCTTTCCTTTTTTATCCTTCCATGACAGGATTGTTTACAAAGGGAGACAACGCCCCCCGAGATCATGATGTGCTATTACGCATGCTGACAAGTAAGTGTAGTGGCAGTGTAGCAGCCATTTTGGAAGGAGTCGCGAGTGGGCTCCGTGACCTCCTTGGTTTAAAAATGGGTCGATGGGTTAATCAATAAAGAGTATTACTCAAATACCATATCAAAAACCTCATCTTTGTTATTAGGAAATCGTTGGTCTTGGTAACTTCTAAAATTACTATCTTAATTTATGGAGAAAAAAAAATTTAGGTACCTAGAGAGGCGAAAAACATTTTTATTCTGAATAGGCAGAAAAATACGTATTTTTCTGCCTATTCAGAATAAAAGCTGCAAATAACTATGGCCGCCCCGTTATCTTTCCTTTTTAGGTATCGGACCGAAGGCTGCGCTTGCGCAGTCTCCGGTCGGAGATTTAGGGCCAGATGTAGGTAGGTGAATACCGGTCGGTAACGGCCCAAATTCGGTAAAATCGGCCGTTACCGACGGGTCTTTTGAAAATGAGAAGTAGGAGCCAATAATTTACCGAATCGGAAAATATGAGTCTGTAAAATACTGATTCTGTATTTACCGAGAACATATTTTCCGAATCGGTATTTAACGAATTCTAATTTACCGACTTCTTATTTACCGAATCGGTAAATAAGAATTCGGAAAATATGTCTATCGAGATGTAGGAAAGGAAAAAAATACCGAATTCAATGAAAATCGGTATTTAAGAGTCGGTATTTACCATGGACTGGAAGCAGGTAGTAACCAGGTGCAGGCTATAAAAAAAGCCCCAAAATGCAACAGTGTTGCAAGAATGGCGGCATTCTATGTGATTGCGAGGAGGCTAAGGCTACAGGTTGCAGGTCTTAGGGTATGGATGAGGGAGGAGCAGGTGTACAGGCAGAGGATCACCCTGTTCCAATTGACTGAGCCTGAGATACTTCAGAGGTACAGGCTAAACCCCAGAACCATCTTGGACTTAATTGGGGACCTCCACCCATACCTGGATCACCCAACTCCCAGGGCCCACGCCATCCCACCCCATGTGCAGGTGCTGTGTAGCTTATACCTGCTTGCCTCTGGGAGATACCAGAGTGTGATAGCTGCAGTAGGTGGTGTATCCCAGAGCTGCCTGTCCTGTTTTTTCAGGAAGTTTCTGGATGCCATGACGCAGAGAATGGAACATTACATCCAGTTCCCTGACACACCTGCGGAACTTGCCAAAACAAAAACAGATTTCTATAGACTGGCACACTTCCCACATGTGATAGGCTGCATAGATGGCACCCACATTCCACTATGCCCACCTGCAGCCACAGAACACATCTACAGAAATCATAAGTCTACGCACTCCATCAATGTGCAGGTGATATGCAATGCTGGCAACATCATCACAGACATAGTGGCCAAATTTCCTGGGAACACGCACGACTCCTACATTTTCCAGAACAGCGGAATATACACACGGCTTCTTGCACGAGATTTTGGAGATGGATATCTGCTAGGTAAATAAGTGTAACACACCCTGTAATGAATGGCAGATGAATGTGTGATGTGATTGTAACTCATGTACCTCTCATTCCCTCCCAGGCGATAGTGCATATGCCCTGCGTTCCTTTGTGCTCACACCGTACCTCAACCCAACTAAGAGAGCAGAAAGGCGATACAATATGGCATTAACAAACAGGGAGAAGGAGGGTCTGAGGGACGGTTTAACGACCCAACAATGCTACTATCCCTAAGAACAGTCACTTCAACAACAAATAGCAAGGGGTCAGCTCAAATGCAACCTAAGTTAAATTACTACGTGGTGATCAGAGGAAAATGAAGTGGAACTAATAATGTGTTATGGAAATCACACATAGGGTCTCTCTACTATGTGAAAAGATTCCCATCAGTCACCACTCGGATCCGCCCTTCACCATCTGGGATCCTTCACCATTGAAGGTAGATTGTGAGACCCACTGTGGATTGGCAGATGTTTAAAGCCTAATCCTACATGTGGTGCACAGTGTGAGGAGATCAAGTGATGTATTTTGGGGTGACTGAAAGCAGTGCTAAAAGTGAAGTGCAAAGTGAAGTTGTGAAAAACAATAAAATTAGGTAGAGAAGAGAAAAGAATTTTAATAAGATTCTCTTCGGTCCCAAAATAAAAAGAGTGCGTAGTGGTCTAAACAAATAACCACTATTCAAGATGAAAGGTCGACATGTTTCTGCAGACTAATTAGATCCATGTGGTATCTAGGTGCTTCCTCAGGACCATTACCGCTACTGCTTATAGAAAATTTGTGAAAAAGATAAAATATCACCTGAGATATAGTGATAACATCCTTCTCCTGACTTCATAGTTCAAACAGGATGTAGATCCATTACCAACGATACACACACATAGGGAAGAAACAAAGTGCATAAAAAATTAAATGTAGAACACTGTATTGAAACAAATCTTTCTAACACAGAGTGATCTAATTGGTGACAGATGTGTAGTATCTTTAATACAAATGTCATTCACATCCGTCAACAGCACAAATATTGTAGCTGCTCACTTACCAATTTGGCAGGAGAGAAAAGTCCCACCTCACCTGGCTGCAGCGCAGGTAAAACGGGGCACCGTTCTAAGTAGCGAAAGCAGATAAAAAGAAAGTTAGGACACAGAAAGGTGTCACTTCATTCAAACCACAGCTATCAAGTCCAGAAACAATTTCAAGAAGTGCCCTATTTGATATTTATAAAGTGCTGCCACTTCACTTCGAATCCTATCGTGACTGTTTGACACCATCACTCCAAAAGCAATAGAAATCAGATCGTTATATGGATCTTATGTGGGGGCACTAACGTGCATTGATTCACATGCATCTGCTTTGTGAAACCCTTCGTAATGCCCAACATGAACTATTTTTACACAACGACCCCAAAGATTGCATTTTTAGGTCAGTTGGTAGCGTATACATATCTCATGGCCACACATCAGCCTTCTGCCTTCAACTCTACACTGAGGGCTTCAAAGACGCATTGCACAACACAGAAGCCGACAGACAGACCAGTGGCTATTAGTTAAGAAAGCCGGTATTTTTTCACGCATATCTGGCAGACTATTGGGTCACACGTCGAAAACAAGGGCTCATGAGCCCAAATGATTCACAAATCGTGCTCGCGCTTACCTGTCCGTCGGTACCCCGGGCGTCCCTCTGGGCTGTCGTGGGAGGTACCGACGCGGCGCACAATGGCTCATTATCTTTCCGTTTCGTCGACGCCCAAAGGCGTCCGAATGACGTCAGTCCCCACGCGACGCGGGAAGGATCTTGGGAGAAGTAGTTCAATGAAAAAACTACACATTTATATCACTATTCAGCCATTTGTCAGACGCGCTCAGTGTGTCAGATGTTTAAGGAATTACGAGCAATTCACCATATCCCATACATTTAAAAGTCAGTTATTAGAATTCGATTATTGCATCCTGCCGCCCTTCAATATACTGGTTCAGCTCAACTGTCTTTTCAAGGAAACAAAATACCAGACAGCAGATTGCAATATACATATGTGACTTAATTAAATGTAGGAATTAATTATACAGTAAATATGCTGTAGTAAAATCTCCCGAGCAGGAAATGTTGAATATTATATTTAGTTACTCAATTGCACAGGAGATAGGCAGGGCGGACAGCACACTACCATATCAAGGTCTCTCTAAAATGTATGTCTAGTAATGCACTGTCCTGTCAATCCAAAGCACATATCTATTCATATCTATTCATTTATAGATCTTGTCATGGTTCAAAAATAGAAGGGGGGGGAAATACCCTGTAGAATAGAAAATATTCCAAATCAATATGTTATTATACTTTCATTCATCTGAACCTGAGTAGCTCTTATAACAGTTGTGGCGACAGGCATTTCCATTGTCATTATTCATTAGAGTGACATCCATGGGATGCCCTCATTGAGACCCACTTTATCAGATTTGAGTTTATAGACCCATCTGTGTTCTTTTTTAAATAAGAAGCTGCTGATGTCAGTTACATGGGGTGGAATCAAAGGTTGTTCGATAACCGTCCATTTTAGGTCTGTGGGTAGATGACCAACCTCAATGAAATGTGTAGTGAGTCTCGTTGCCTGTTTGCAACATCTGATCGATTTCTTATGCTCTGAGATCCTTGTTTTAACTTTGCGCGTAGTCATCCCTACATACTGTTTGTTGCAGGGGCATGTGATGAGATAGATTAAATTTTGGCTGTTACAATTTGTGAAGCGTCGTTGCTCCCAGGGACAGCAGGTGCCAATATCAATCTGTGTAGATTTGGCTGTCAATGGACAAGCCACACAATTGCCACAGGGATGGTGGCCAGTGACTGCCGGCATATCCCACAGAGTCCCTACAGTACGGGAAATTGTATTTTTCGGTCTAGTGTGGACCAACTGGTCCTTCACATTTCGTCTTCGCTTGAAGGCGAACAACGGGGGTGGTAGATTGACAGTGTCATTCCCGGTGTTAAGGATCGCCCAGTGCTTCTTCACAATTTTTTGAATTTGATTAGACTTTGTACTAAAAGTGTTGACACATGTTATCCTTTTTTTGTGCCGGCTTGGGAGGCAGTAGTTCTAATAAGCCCTCCCTGTTGTTATTAGAGGCTTGTTTTTTTGAGGACCCGATCAATTTTTTGGGATACTTTTTCTCAATCAGATGTTTTTCTAGAGTCTGAGAATGTTCCTCAAACGCAGATTTGGTTGAGCAATTCCGTTGGATACGGAGGAATTGCTCATAAGGCAAGTTATCACGGAGTGCCTTAGGGTAAAAGCTTTCATAACTCAATAATGAGTTCCTTGCTGTCGGTTTTCGATATATCTCTGTATGCAAACCGGTGGGAGTGGAGGTAACCAACAAATCTAGAAATGCTAGCTGATGTCTGCTAAACTCCATGGTAAATTTCAAGAACGGGTTCCTCTCATTTAGCCACCTATGGAACTTGTTCAAATCATTGACTGAGCCACGCCATATCACCAAGATGTCGTCAATGTATCGTTTCCATAGACGCACACATTCTAGGAAGGGATTAATCTCATT
This sequence comes from Lissotriton helveticus, assembly GCF_964261635.1. Lineage (NCBI taxonomy): Eukaryota > Metazoa > Chordata > Amphibia > Caudata > Salamandridae > Lissotriton > Lissotriton helveticus. Next base: position 493,292,917 of record NC_136071.1, read on the forward strand.
GAGCACCTGGTGTTGTTCAAACCTGTGTACATACAGATTAGTGAGACTAGGGGCAAAAACGCTGCCTATGCTGGTCCCTCTAATCTGCAAGTACACAGATTCTTCTAACATGAAAAAGTTCTCTGTCATGGCCAGAGTTGCCAGAGTCCTAATCAATCTCACAGGTGTAATGGAATTGAGATCTCTGGCTTCAAGAAGACTCTCTATCACTTCCAAAGTTTCAGTTTGGGGTATGGAAGTATACAGACTCTCCACATCAAAGGAGACTAAGAGGTCTTGTTCTGTATCAAAGTCAACATCTGGTAAAATTCTAAGCACTGCTTTAGTATCTTTTAGATAAGTAGGCATCTCTCGTACCAACGGTTGAAGAAAGCAATCCACAAAGGTGGATAAAGGTTCGAGCAGCGAGCCTATGCCCGATATTATGGGGCGCCCAGGAGGTGGTCTCTGGGGTTTATGTACCTTAGGCAGTACATAGAAGTATGGCATCACTGGATTGCTTGCACATAGATATTGTGCCTCTTTGGCCGTGAGCCATCCTTCGACAATAGTGCCAATAATAGTAGTCAGTCTGGATGTAGGGTCTGTTGTTAATTTGTGATAGAATTTCTTATCACTCAGTTGTCGTGAGCATTCTTCCCGGTAGGTGCTAGAGTCCAACAGGACTACAGCACCCCCCTTGTCTGCGGGTTTAACTGTGACAGATGAATTGGTTGCCAACCCATTGAGAGCCTCTTGTTCCTTTCTGCTCAGATTGATAAAGGGTTTATGGTGTTGTTGGAGCAGCATCTGTAAATTATGATCCACTGCCTCTTCGAAAGCCATAACTTTCGCAGGTAGACCTATTGTGGTGGGGTTGAATCTAGAAGGTTTTCTTAAACCAGTGTTTTCATCAGGATTCTCATCAGTTGCATCATGTCCCTCTTTATTAGCGAACAGATAGTGTAACCGGATTTTTCTGAAGAACTTATTCATCTCAATGTTAGTAAGGAAGGGGTCAGCAGTGTTAGTAGTGACAAACCCGAGTCCTCTATTCAATACTTGTTCTTCAATTTCCGTCAGTGTATGGGAGCTGAGATTAATTACGAGGGAGGCCCCGCTGATGTCCCTGGTATTTCTTGGGGGATCTTTTTCCCATTCCTCAGGTCCATCGTCTGAGGGAGTAGATTCCATTGAACCTGTCCCTGCTGTTGAGATCTGCGTTGGCCTCTCGTTCTCCCTTGGCCATAGCCTAAAAAAGGCTGCTGATTATATTCTGGGTAAAAATGTTGAGGACCAAAAGGTCCTCCTGGCGGTGGAAAGGTGGGAGTGCCCCACGGAGTGGGTTGCCACCAAGGTGGAGGAGGTGGTGGGCCGTAGCCCTGATTGTGGCCACCCCAATTCCTCCTGTTATACCCTCTGCCTCTCTTATTGTTAGGTGTATTGCCGGAGTTTGATGTATCAGAGTCGCTCGACTCTGTTTCTGAGCCAGAGGTGCCGTAAGTCGAACCCCCTTTCCGACCCTTCTTGTTAAAAGGCGCGGGTGTATAGCTATTGCTAGTGTATGGATATACTTTTTCCATGGAGAATTTTGCAAGATCTTTTTTGCATTTCTCAAGTTTAGTCAACAAGATAGAATCTCTAAACTCTTTGGTAGCTTTATTACCCTCATCCTGATTTTTAGAAAATACCTTTGTTGTAAGGGTCGTTTTGATCTGGCCCTCAAGTAACTGGATCTCTACTAAGATCTTATCGGCTGCTTTTTTGGCTGTTTTGATGATATAACATTATAACACATTATTAGGTCCACTTCATTTTCCTCTGATCACCACGTAGTAATTTAACTTAGGTTGCATTTGAGCTGACCCCTTGCTATTCGTTGTTGAAGATACAATGTGGCACACAGGTCAACTCGCAACGTAGTTGAGCGAACATTTGGACTCCTCAAGAGCAGGTTCCGCTGCCTCCACAAGAGCGGAGGTGCTCGACAGTACACCCCCATCCTGTGTTGCAAGATAATAGTGACCTGTGCCATTTTGCACAATCTTGCCACCAAGAAAGGTACAGAGGTGTAGGTGACACATCACGAGGACATTGATGATGACCAAGAACATGCAGACCCCCAGGCAACAGGACCAGCAGCAATAGATGGTAGATTGAGACGGACAGAAATTACACGTCGATATTTCTAGGTAATGTATGACACATAGACAGGTATAGTGTTTGACAAGTGTAGTTTAATATTCACTCACTCATCATTGTCACATGGGAATAGGCATCATACATCAAAGTCTGTCCATGGCTGCTCCTGCTCAGTTGCCGTCACTGTGTGCAGTTGTATTGATCTGCAGCATAGGTCAGTGCCTATGTCCACGCACTACATTGCGTGATTGATGTGCCTGGCTGTCTGATTCTCTGCTGGGGCCTGACTCGGCATGGCTGCGCCTGCCGCTCCTGCCGCTCCTGCGCACCTCCGGTACAGGTGTGCTGGAGCCACTCCTGCTGGTTGACCCCTCTGTCTCCTCCACACCCGTGTCACCAGCATTGGCTGTGTTTGTGTTGAGCATCTGCTCCATCGCAGAGGTCACTCTTCCCATGCCCCGTGTCAAATCTGTGCAGCAGTGCACAATTGCATCCTGCATGGATATAGATCTTTGGCACAGTAGTGACGTACTTGAAGCAAACCTGTTCATTGCCTTTGTTTGCTGGCGCATATACTGCCGATCCCTGCCACGCTGTTGATGATCCCTGTCCATCTTATCCGACAGTACACCCATGTATGTTGAGATGTCCGTTATCCCCTTTGATATTGCCTCCAAACTTGATGCAATGTGGCCAATACCCTTGTCCATGTTGGTCATTTTAATGTTCATACAGCGAACCTGCCTATGCACGGCTAAGATTGCTTTGGCCTGCAAGCGCTGTACTTTGACCATTGTTCCTTCCAGGCCACAGAAGACGCTCTCCCCTTCCTGCCCCTCGCCACCCTCACGTGCCCTCCTGCCAAGGACACTGGTGCGCGCAGCGCCTGCTGCAATCTGTGGTCTAGACCTGTCAGCCACAGGTGCATTTGTTTGAGGTACAACGTCATCATCCTCCGAATCAGAGGTTTGCAGGATCCTCTGAGGGGGCTCCTCATGCCTACTTTCCCTTCCCTGCATGTTTCGAGTTGTACCAGTCAGGAAGCATTCAACACTAACAGGAATTCTAGACGTGAAAAAAGGCCTCCTGTTTGGTTGGCTGATTATATATCTGAAAGTTTTCCATTATAAAGCAAGATATACGCTGGTAAACTTCAGCGTCACTCTCATTTTATTTGATGCCATTAGATATGGCATTCAGGCGTCATTCCCTCTTCTTGTATTTGGCTCTCCCATAGCGCATGGACCAAGTATATGTCTCCTTACACTGCTCTTGGTTTGCAGAGCAATTTATTTCTTTGTTTTTAAGCACTCCATAGAAGTACTTCCACATTTGTTCAGAAAGGCCCGTCAACACAGAACAAGCATTGGCAAAACCAATAGATTTTGGCAAGGCCAGAGCTATTAGCCTTGTCAATGCGAATGGCTTTTAGCCATGTTGTCTAGCAGCCCATCTGCTGGTCAGCATGAATCCCTGTTATATAGCATTCCTGTAGCCCCGAATGGTGCTTGTGCAACTTTAGCAATGAGTTATGGAGTATCCAGGTTTGGTGCTTGCAAGCTTGATCTCATCTACTGGATTCAGGTTATGTACTAAACAGCAGCTGCTGCCAGGCACGTCCAAGGGTAATGGATGCATATTTTATCTTCCCAGTAGGAGGGCGCTGTAGCCTTGGAGTAACGAACAGTCAGAGAATGGCTGTAGATGATGAGGACTCTGCTCCCCAGCCTCCACCTGCGCCGCCACCAGAGGAGCCAGTGCGTGATGTGGTAAGCAAGCGCTGGAAGTTCCTGGCTTGCTACCTCTGTTTCTATGGCTTCATGACGCAGCTGCGACCATGAGAGAGCTTCACCAAAGAGGAGGTAAGAAAAGTTTGGAATTAGCCCACATTGTAGAACATTGAACCACTACAGCATTGCAGTTCACATAGACAATGCAATCCATTATTTGTGTTGAGTCCAGAGGAAAGCGGAAACACAGATAAATGGATTTCTTTTAGAGAGATTACTATATAGTGACTGTCTGTTATAACATACCTCACTTACAACCTGTGAGGTTTTACACTGCCCTGAGCTCTGTTGCAAGCGTCCCTCTGCCCTAAAATTTACTGAACAACAGTTGATTTGCACATCGTTTGCCATCTCAGTCTCATTGTTTACATATTCAAATTTGTAGAAGGCTATTTTGTTGCATTAGTGAGCGTTTGCAGTAGGAGCTGTGCATTTCCATGTGAGGAACGTCTGAATTGTTGTCTAGCTTCTCCTGCAAGCCAGTGAGATGTTATCATGCAGTTGCGTTCCAACAATCCATTTTGCTTCCAAATAATGTGGGAAATTGAGAATAATGCAAATGATTCACTAATAGCACAGGGTTTCTTATTTTATAAGATTGTATACACAATTGTATAAATTGCCAGTATATAATATTCTTCAAGCAGTGGAAAAAAATAACTATTCCCCTACTGGTATTGCAACAGTGTATTGAATGTTGTAGTTGATTTACGATGAACCAGCCAATAGACCAACTTGTATGACCCTAGGCAGTGAGTCCCTTTTCCTGCAGCCAGCGTTAGAAATAAAGAAAAAAAATGCCATTGAAGTGTTTGTGTATCTCGCTGCTAAACACCGAGCCAGTTTTCCATCACGTTAAAGAGCAGAGGTCCGTTTACAATATGGGGATGTCCATTTCAAGCTGGGATGCACAATCTGCTTGAAACATTCTTTGTGTCTTGTTTGTGAAAGTGGGGGGGGGGGGGGGAAACATGTAGACTCTCTCACACTCTCTCACACTCTCACACTCACTCTCACTCTCTCACACTCTCTCTCTCACACTCTCTCTCTCACTCTCTCTCTCTCACTCTCTCTCACACTCTCTCTCACTCTCTCACACTCTCTCTCTCTCACTCTCTAGCTCTCACACTCTCGCTCTCTCGCTCTCTCACACACTCTCTCTCACACTCTCTCTCACACTCTCTCTCTCACACTCTCTCTCTCTCACACTCTCTCTCTCTCACACTCTCTCTCTCACACGCTCTCTCTCTCACACTCTCTCTCTCTCTCTCTCTCTCACTCTCACACTCTCTCTCACACACTCTCACACACTCTCTCTCACACACACTCTACTGCTCAACATTACTCACTCATAATTAGTCACACTATACTACTCACTCTTTACTACTGAAACTAAAAATACACTTTGTATATGTAAGGGTGTGGCTGTGCATGTAAATGTGTGTGGCTCTAGAACTCTTTACTACTCACTCTCTCACTATTTAATACTCACTCTCACTTTCTACTACTCGCTCTCTAATACTCTCTTTACTAATAACTCTCTCCTACTCACTATCAACTACTCACTCTACTACTCTACTACTTACTCTGTGTGTGGGTGCTAATGCAGTAGGTCTCGCATATGCAAGCGATTAAGCTATTGGCAGTATAAATGACAATGCCATTTATTTATCCTTCCATGACAGGATTGTTTCAAAGGGAGACCCCCCCCCCCCGAGATCATGATGTGCTATTACGCACGCTGACAAGTAATGATTTAAGATACACTAATCATTTCTGTTTGTTTGTGCAAAACATTGTGTGTGTTAATACTGTCATATCAAGTCCTGTGTTGTTTCTATGTGTGAATTCACGCCACGCATCCCACTTGCTTTTTTTTTTTCAGATTCTTCTAGGCACAACCCCTCGCGCCTTGGAAGTCTGCACACACCGATATGGAGCATACCACCCATATCTGAGTGCAGTATGGAAGAACAATGTGTACCCCCACTCAAAGGAGGGGGGTGTTATTTCTAATGTTTTTTCTTTATTCTTTTGCATTTCAGATATACAACGAGAACTAGCAATCGTATGTATTTAAACGCATGCCTTTATTAGTAGCAGCGTTCACTCTAATCTCTTCATTACTACTTTCCTATTAAGGTTCATACAGGAGTGGCAAACACAGGGCTGGTCCCTGTGTGGTCCTGAGGAAGAGCTAGGGGAAACTCGAAACATGTTGACCACACACTGATTCCCTTCTCATTATAGATAAGTACACAGTGTCAACCCCGCTTTTAACCATACCTACCTAGGAGCTGGAATAAAATAGTTTAGACCCACTAGCACGATATTTTTAATCACTATACACCCACTTCACCAAGGATTGCACCACACATAGTCTTCCACAAAAAGTGCTCCTACGTAACTCCACAAGTCGCAGCACGCCCCAGTTCGTAGAGAGCTGGGATGGCCCCAATGATGAAGCATGTCACCGTGGGGAAACCCTGGTGAGTGAGGGGACTCAAGAAAGAAATGTTTCTTTCTTTCTGGCTCTTTTCTGACCATATTGGCCAGGAGCCACAGTTATAAGCTAGGTCTAAGAACCCGATACTTTGGGTTTATTATCTTTTTGGTAATCGAACCCTGTCATCAAAAGGGCTTTATCCAGATCATTAATATACAAATTGAACAAAAAGGGGGCTAGGATACACCCTTGGCGTACTCCTCTCCTCATTACAAAATTATGGAAGACTCTTAAAACCTGTGAGAATCTAACATGGGCCTTTGTTGCCTGGTGAAGATCTTCTAAAAAGTAAAAAATATTGCCATTTACCCCAATAGCTAGCATGGTCTGTCAGGTAGCAGGTCACCGCGCCTGCATAAGACTACATTATCCAGCATCTCCAGGCTTTGAACTAAATTACCCAGAATCCCTGGTAGAACAGGATATCACGGGGCAGAGCCAGGTATTCGGTGCTCGTAATTCTGGTTGTGGAGGTAGCGGCTGCTCCTCTGCTGGGTCCTGTCCTGTTCTTCGGAGGTCTTGTCTTTGTCACCCTTCCTTCGGGAGAAAAGAAACGCTCAGTGCCGGTATTGTTTCTACTCGCGCTGGCTAGCGCGGTTGCATTGAGAAATACTGTTCATTGTGTTCTGTTTTGCCCCGCGGAAGCGAGGTACTGTTCCTGTGTTCAGGTCCCGAGACGTGTGGGGCTTGCGCTGTGAAATTAACAGCGGTTTTTGACGTACTTTTCGTTTCCTGTGTGTTCGTCAGTGGCGGAGTGCAGGGGGGGATTGGTGGACTCCGCACTACCGTCACGAACAGTGACTACGTGGTACTTCTGATTGATTGTGGATGTACAAGTGCCAAATCGGATGACTGTAGTGAGTTAACTACGTCATACCGTGTTTGGTTTTGGCTTTCAAGTGTCTTACTCTTAAAAAGAGAATTCCTCGCCAAAATATTACAGGGGAGGATTATTGGAACTTTCATTGAGGTGCCAGTTCTTACTTACAGCACTATTGCTTACTGTTCCTTTGGTGCTTGCTCTTACTGGTTATGGATATTACTTTAGAGCCTGCTGTTAGAAGGCAAAGGGAGGATAGATAGAGAACTTGAAAGGATCAGCAGTTGGTGTATGTACGCATTCATTACAGGTGAATTTACAGCTTGTGCTTTAGTGAGACATTAATGAGTGTAGGGATGAAGGACATTAATGAGTGTAGGGATTAAGAACTGTATTAACCCTTGTATATTTTGTTTTCCAGTTTCTTTTTCCCTGCTGACCCTTCCTTTCTCCTCTTTATTCTTTCGGGTTTTTTCCCCTTTTGGGGTTTTTCCCTCACCGTATCATCTGAACACCCTGTGTATTTACTTCAGGGTGTTTGGAGGGTCCGGAGGTGGAGCATTGTTGCTGCATGCGGATCCTGCGGAGTGCAAACCTGACATGGTCTGCCAAAGTTTAGCCCTGTTCACGCGATCAAACGTGGAAGACAGATCCATGATTGCTAAATAGATAGTGCCTGTGAGAAATCCGACGACCCAGCGGACGGGAAGTGGAGAGAAGCAAGTCGGGACACACTACTAACTCAGGAAGAACCCAGCGGTCTAGTGGCAGTAGGGAGGAACACAGAGGCGTACCGGACATCATCAGGGAGAGACGAACAAAAGGAGGTGGGTCCAAACAGGGAGGAAGTCGATAGTGAGAGGAGTGGAGTGAAGACGGAAGCAGTGGCGACGGAGAAGGGAGGAGAACGATACGAGTCGGTGGAGGAGCCCGATATGCAAGATTCCTGATGTAACGTACACTGCGAACAAACCCAGCGGCCCAGAGAAGGGAGAGGACGCCCCGGGTCCACTCCCAACGCCACGTCCCAGACCCCTGGTCATGGCACAAGGCAAGTACTGTTAAGGTGATAGTTCTGGTGGGGTGGAACGGGTGATTAGGGCACGGGTGTTTCGTTTTGTCCCTTCGCTCCAGACAACCCCTCACTTTACTCCCTGTTCCTTCCCCTGCACGGCGCCTAGTGGTGGTGGCACGTTGTTAAACAAAAAGAGGTCCTTGAGACTAATCCTGGTTTACTGTTTTTCCTCTTCCTTTTCTTTATTTGAATGGCCTGGGTCGGAGGAAGATGAGGCGTCAACAACCAGACTGGTACCGGACCTCAAGAAGCCAGGGAGGACGGTCAGGAGAGACACTCCTCATTCGTTTTTTTGTTTGTGCTTTTGATTTAAAAGACCTTCTTTTGAGTGTTATTTCGGGTCTTAGGTCACTGACATACAAGAAGGCCCGAAAACGTTTGTCACACAAGAAAATAAAAACCCTAAAAAACATATATTGTGCGCGTCCGGTGTTCCCTTCTGCCCAGCGGGTCACTGTCCTGCTTACAGTGCCAGAAAGAGCAACCGTATATTTGTTGAGAATCATGGATAGGTTAAGGCACTGGGCCACGGTGGACCGCCCTGGGCGTAACCTATACTGAACGTCAGAAAGAATGGTATGTTCCTCTGCCCAGCTTGTCAGCCTGGCTAAAAGTACTCGACCCACCACCTTAGCCATTGAATCCAACAGGGAGATCAGTCTGTAGCAGTGAGTGCTATCTCGATTACCTTTTTTTAAAAATGGGCATTATAGTTGAGGTAGCCCAAGACCAGGACAGCCGTTTTTTACTGCTGCATTAATTACTGCAACAAGAACCGGGCCCAAAAAGTTGGATCTGATTGAAAGAGGTCCAAGGGAATACCATCAGGTCCTGGGGCTTTGTTACTTTACAGCCCAACAATACCATCCTTGACCTCCTCTATATTAAAGACCAGATCATGGATGTCTGCCTCACGGCCAGGAGGGCAGTTTAGCTTGAGGGGACTCTCGAACATGGGTTCAAAGTGGAGCTCCCACTCCACTTCAATGTTATGAGTGCCTACTGCACTTCCTTCCTCATGATTTAAAGAAGGGCTATTAATTATGCTCCAGAATCTCGAGCTATTCCTCAGCATACTAGTCTCAATTACCTCCCTCCAGGCTTCCTCCTATAAAGTGGACTTATGTCTAACCAATTCCGCTTTGTACTCTCTTCGACAAGATCTAACCAAAATCGGGTCTCCTGGACTCCTATTTAAGGCTTCCCGCAATTTCCTTGCTGCCCGACAGCAGAAGGAATAAAACCATCTAGGAGTCCGGATAACAGTTCATCGAGCCGGGGCACTTAAAAAATCACTTATTTTAATGGACATGGTTTTAAAAGCACTGATAACCTCCACCTGAGCCGTAAACGGGGTAATACACAAGGCTAACTCGTTGGCACACGAAACTGATATTGACTCATAAAATACATCTGGGGAAACCTGGGTCCATTTTAGCCATCTTCCACATCTATTGGTCTCACCACCCCACTCTCAGCTATCACTATTGTATGTTCACATTCTCTTCAAATACATCAAGACATCAACCATGGAACACACCACATTTTCATAATCCCAAAAACTCTGATAGGCACACTCCTCAGTCAGTTGCGCAAGAACTAGTCTACAGAAAACCTTTACACATACAAATAAACACTTGATACACCCCCACAGCACTTCAACAGGCTAAATTCTGTCTACTTCCAAAACCTCACCCCCTGTCTTCAGCCTCATTTCAAGCACCTGTCATGCACAATCCCTGCCTTCTTGCACATCTTAGAACAACTATCTTGGCATCCTCTTAAATTTGTAAGTATGGCTACTATAATACTTTGCAGTCTTTCCAGAAACTCCTCTAACTCATCATACCAACATTAAGATTGATCTCTGCTAAGTACAGAGCCTGCTCAAACACTTAATATTGGTCTTCAAAACCATACAGGGGTGAACCTTAGTCTACCTTGCAGAGGCTCTTTCCTGATCTGTGCTCTCACGCAATGCAATATCAGGCAGCCAATATCTTCTTATAGGGCTAAAACCAATCTGTGCCTCATCCAGATTCTGTTATTTATACCCAGTCACTGCAGTGCTCTTCCCCAACTATTAGTGGCATTCCTAAACTTCAGTACTTTAATTCTAATCAAACAACATATTTCTTGAAACTGGAAGGCTACTGCGATTAAGCTTATATTGCATTTCCTGTTATACCCAAATTGACTTATATGACTCCAATCCACCCACCTTCATCTTCTGGACCAAGGGCATATTTATTAAAAGCTTGCACCGGTGAAGCCGCACTCATTTTGACGCAACAGCAGCACAAGAAGTACTCAATATTTAAATGATGATGCATTTCCCCAAAGCATCAATTTTTTACCTCCTGCGCCGGAAAAAAGCTGTGCCTAAACCAGCTGCGCCACTCACAAATCAAAATATACAAGGCGGGCGATTTGCCACAAAATCTAATGTAAATCTAGCTTTGTGAGATTGATGATTTTGTCAATGTGTGACAAATCATCAGCAAGCGGCGCGCAAAGCATGAAATTCGTTAAAATTTCGGTCCACCCACAACCCAGGCATAGTAAATGACGCAGTGGCTGTGGTATAACAAGAAAAACCACACAAAACAATTTGGCAAGCTAAACTACACCATGGAGGTGGGCATTCGGCAGCTGGGAGTTGGGAGGAGACCACCTCCACGTAGGCTGCGAAGGAAAAGGGAGCACGTGTTCCGGCAGCGCATAACCCTCATTGACCTCAGGGAGGATGAGGTCATAACATTTTACAGCCTCAGGAGGGAGTTTGTCATTTAGTTGCTCCAAAAGGTTGGGCCAAGTCTCCAGCCACCAACAGCCAGGCCCAAAAACATCCCTCCACAGGTTAAACTAATGACAATGGTCCACATGCTGGTTTATTTTATTTATTTATTTTAGGAGTTTTCTATAGCGCTGGCCATACCCGAGGGTATCGGAGCACTTTACAGCAGGCTGGGGAGGGGTCAAATACAGAATAAAAGAACAAAATACACGTAATCATAAGTGTTCAGAGAATACATTTGAGTTGAGTGCCTGAGGTGCGACGTTGAGGTAGAGGGATCAAGGGATCCGAAGTCGCCATTGAGGTAGAATGGTCAGGGTGTATTCTCGATGTCTCGACAAAGTTTTATCCTGAGATTTTCTCCCAGTGGAGATGCCCCCAGGCGATAGGATGGGGAGAGGGGATGAGGTAGGTTGTAGGTGTGCAATGTACGGTGACTGCCAGGTGGAAGCGTGTGAGTCACTCAATTGAGTTCGGGAAGGCACGGTTGAGGTAAAGGACTTTTAGGCGGCTTTTGGATTTTGGAAAGGAGGGGGTAGTTCTGATGTGCACAGGGATGGCGTTCCAGATTTTAGGAGCGTTGTCTGCAAAAGAGCGGGCTGCGGTTTTTTGTTTGCATGTTTTCAGGGGGATAAGTAAGAGGGAGTTGGAACTCCTGAGACTTCTAGACTGGCCGGCTTTCTTGAGTTTAGAAGCTAGGTATTCTGGTTTCCCTGTGTGCAAGGCTTTGTGTGTCAGGCAGGCAGTTCTTAAGCTGGCCTGCATTTCCACTGGGAGCCATTTTAGATCTCTGAGTGCGGGAGATATGTGGTCGAATTTTTTGACTCCGGAGACCATTCTGGCAGCTGCATTGAGGGTAGTTTTTAGGGGTGCTAGGTGGGAGAGAGCTGTACCGGAGAGGATTGCGTTCCCATAGTCCAGTCTAGACAACACCAGAGATAGGGTGGCTTGTTTGAGGTCCATAGGTGGAAGGTGGGGTTTGATTTTATTGAGGAGCTTCAGATTGAGGAAGGCGCTCTTAGCGGAGTTCTTGATGTGATTAGTCATGGATAATTTGTGGTCAAGGGTGATTCCAAGTGATTTTACCGAGTTTGTCAGGGTGAGATTCCCGTTGAGTGCATCGATAGCTTTCAGCCATTCAGTGATTTGTGGGTTTTCTTCTTTGTTTGAGATGAGGAGGATCTCGGTTTTTCCTTGATTGAGTTTAAGGTGGTTCAATGATAACCACTCTTGGACTTCTTTGAAAGTATTGTTGAGTCTTAGAATGTCATTAAGGGAGGAGGATTCTAGGTAGATCTGGGTGTCGTCTGCATATAGATGGAAAGGGATGTTGGCTTTTTTCAGAATGGTGGTGAGGGGTACCATATAAATGTTGAACAGTTGAGGGGAGAGAACGGATCCTTGAGGGACACATCTGTTCACGGGGAGAAGGTCCGATGTAAAGGATTTGATTTAGACTCTTTGGGAGCGATTCTGGAAGAAGGAGGAGAACCATTGAAGAACCATTTCGTCTGCACCTACCAGCTCTTTCAGAGCCTTGATGAGAAGACTATGGTCTACCGTGTCAAAGGCTGCTGACAAGTCAAGGAGGATGAGTAGGCGGCAATGGTCTGAATCAAGAGAGTTGCGGATGTCATCCACGATGTTGAGGATTGCGGTTTCGGTGCTACAGCCTTTTCTAAATACTGATTGGTGTGGTCTAGTAAATTAATATTGTCAATATGTTTGTTCAGTTGCCAGAGTGGCAGGAATGCCACAGTCATCGTTTTCTGCCTTCCGACTCTCTGTCCTAGATGCCATCATCAGGCTCACACCCCAGTACCTCCTCTTCCCCAAGATCCAACTACAACAGCTGGATACCAAGCAAGGCATCTATGCCAATGCGGGATTTCCCCATGTGTTAGGTGTCATTGATTGCACACATGCGCAATTGGTTCACCCTGCCGAAACATCCCACCTGTACAAGAACTAGAAGCACACATGTTTGATCAGTGTCCAGGCTATCATGAACCATCTGGGGATGTTCACCAATGTGCCGGCCAAATACCCTGGAAGTGCACATGATGCTTACATCTTCTGGCACAGTATCATCAATGAGGGCTCTCCGAAGGGCGATATGGGAATGACCTACTTTTTGGTAAGGAAATCTGAAGTATACAACATACAAATTAAAATTTAGAAATGTATGACATAATACCCATCTCTGTGTCTGTCGATGGAGCTAGGGGCATATGTATGAGAGGTGTGCCTTGTACATGCACTATGCATTGTGGTACATACATGATGCAAACCCTAAGTCAAATATTTGAAGACACGCAAAGCTACTTTGCATGGCTATGAATGGCATAAAAAATCTGGAGTAATGCAACACAGCACAACATGCTGTGTTGCATTACTGTGTGCAAGGGAGGTGTTTCGTGGGCTTTGTGTGGATGTTTCCATGCAACTCCCATCGTTTATGATGCATGTCATGTATACAAAACCACATAAACCTGGGAATGCGTCAAATAAATATGCCTCCACAAGTGATGTGTAACAAGCATAAATAACTAAAGTCATTCAAGTGACTTCCACTTCCTATGTGTGCTGCATTCTGTGACACACATAGATAGAAGAATATGCCTGTAAAGATTTTTTATGTGCAGGAAGGTGCCCTTTCCTGGACTTAAACAATCTGCATGTAACACAGGCACCCTTGCCTGTGCTTTGCTAGGCAGCCCATTGTGTGCAAGTGTAATGTGAAATGACAGGACTCTGCCATTTGACCTAAATACTGTGCACTCTTGTGCTTTCCCAATAACACAACATAGCAAGGTGATTTGCTGCACGGCACTGTGCCATTTTTGTAAAATATGTGCCCCTCAGTGTCATGTATACAGAGTGGGAACAGCATACTGCAACGTGTTGACAATGAATTTCCATTTGGTTATTCCCTCACTAATCCCACAAAGGCAGTAGTAACCAGCTGCGTCCCGTGGAGTTAAGAGCGGTGGTGCAATGGGGCCGGGTGGGCCAGGTTCGATAGACGCCAACATGGGAAAATGTATTATTTATTTAATTTTCCCTCTTGGTCATCTGTTGAATCCCCCCCCAACCCAGTCTCGCCGCTCTACCACTCTTACCTGCATGGGCTGTGGCTGGTAACAACAGAACATCTGTTTGTAGTATTATGTCATCTCACACTATGTGAAGGGACGGAGCCACATCATCTGCACTGGTTAACAAATCAAGATGAAATTCATGTGGTCCAAAGGCACGTCAATATGATTACAAAGGGTACATAATAGATAAGTGTGAGATGAGTGTCTCCTCAATGGCATAGCTAGTCTTTGTATTAGTTAAAGTTGCACAAAATCAATTGCTTTCTGAAATTAATCAATTCTCTGCCAATTTACTGTTGCTCAGGCTTTTAGGATACTACACCAAGACGCTTATTGGCTTTAGCGCACTCTACAAGTCCTTATAACATAAAATAACAATGTTGTGTGACTCAATCCTGTGTTCATAAGTAAGTGTGTCATACATGGAAGAATACTTGTATGTTGACCAAAGTTTCTGGAGCAACACTGGAAGAAGTATTTGTAAAGTCCATTTGTGGCATGCAATGTAAGTGTAGGCCCCAGACACGTGTAAATGTCAATATTGAGTAACAATGTGATACCAACTGTACAAAACACACATATGTCTCCACCATACTGACAGTCTAGGTACAGACATACACATAGTTGTCAAGCCACATTGACATTTGTAACCAATGTTATAGATCCTCAGCTTTGTGGTGTAAGATGGCCACATTTCCTGCATACAAATCCATCAATGTTAAACTTACAAAGTCAAACACAATGCTGTCAAACATGTTATACAGCCGTAATTAACATACAATAAAATTAAACTCGACAAGGTATAACCGCGTACTCAGGATACCAAGCTCAACATTCACTTGCCACATCAATAATGACAGACTTAAGGCATAGAAGTTCAGAATTCCCTATAAGTTAGAATCATATACATACATGTGAAAACCTAAAGTATTGTGTCAAGGTATGTAGGAGAAAGCTACTTGTAACAACATCAGTGTGTCATACATAAAGATGGCCCTCATTGCAAGACCTATGTGTCAATCTAAGTGCACCATGACAGCGTGTCTGACGAAAAGCATTAGCTGAAGTCTGACAATAAATTGCATAACCATCCATGTTACACGATGGAAATGCACCACATGCATGCAGCAAATTCCCATGCTACAGTAAGTGAACAATTAAATAACTGTGTCAATGTCCCGGAGGTAAGCAACAACATCAGGGACATATATATGTGTGAGTGTCATACATGTTGGCTCTGCCACACCTAACTAGGGATGAACATATGGCAGAAAATGAGATCACTAGTTTGTCACTTTGCACATGTAGTGACATAGAGAGCTCAGGAACAATTAAAAATACCTATCACAATAATCTACTGCCTAAACACGAAAGTCAGAATGAATATGTCTCCAAAGTATCAGGGCATGGTTCAACATTTGCAGTGATGCAGAGAACTGGAAGAGACATGTGTTAACCAATAGTCAACTGTTTATATATAACACTTATTGTCAAATACTGTAAGAAATGTTTATGAGTTAGTCAGTACACACTTGGACAGGAATGTCTCTGTAACAATTAGCATATTCATTACCATTCATATATTATTCTACTTTCAGCAGAGCAAAGATATGGTCTGCAGCTATGGGTCATGACTCCATTTGTACATCCTCAGACAGAGACGGAAAAGCCATAGAACCAAGCACATATCAAGACCAGGAATGCGGTAGAGTGGAAATGTGGTGTACTGAAGTCCAGGTTCTGATGCCTGGACATGTCAGAGAGAAGATTGCTATACTTGCCTCCATGGTGTGCAAAGTTATACTCGTATGTACCAACCTCCACAACGTATGGGTAAGAACTAATATCCTGTGGGACTTAGAGCCTGAAGAGACTGAGCCAATGGAAAAGGAGGAGGATGGAGGAGAGGTCCTCCACACAATGGCTGGTCGGCGCGACGTGGCCACATTGTGGCAAATTTCTTTTTGTAAATTATCTGACCTTATGGACAAATTGTCTGAAATTGTCTGAAATGTTCAACTTTAGAAGAAATGTTTGAATCATTCTTGTGTTGCTATTTATGGCACAGTCAATGTAAACATCAAGGGCCAGATTCCCCAAGGTAAACTTAGACCAAAAGTCAAAGTTTAGACCTGACGTCTAATTTCAAAACCTAAAGTTTAACTTTACTACTAGTAAAGTAAGACTTTTGATCTAAGTTTAGACCAAAAGTCTAACTTTACTAGTACAGTTAGACTTTAGGTCTAACCTTAGACTTTTGGTCCAAACTTAGACCAAAAGTCTAACTTTACTAGTAGTAAAGTTAGAATTTAGGTCTAGACTTAGACTTTTGGTCCAAGTTTACCTTTGAGAATCAGGCCCCAAGTCATTCACATCGTAGGCATCAACATGTAACAATCATGTTGTCAGAACTGTTGAACAACATGGGGCCATGGCTCAAAATAACTAATCAACCAATGCATTAAAGAGATAGGCCAGGAAGGAAATGTATTCCCTTGGGAAGTGGAGGAGGCAAGATGGCCGCTGACAGGCTGTAGCACTCAGTCGCAGATCTCCCTCTTCCCTCTCCGGTATATGATGAAGAACTGACGAGGATGCTGTGGATCCCCACTGGCCTGGACTACCCCGTGGTTGTGAGGCAACAGGATTGCGGTACTACATGGTGATTATTTCACCCAACAGCTTCTTTTGTTTCATTAATTAAATACGGACTCACAAGAATTGCCGTATTGCTTTCTCGTTCAATAGCGGGACGTAGGATGGCTCCACGAGGTCCAAAGCAGGTGACGGACCAGAAGGATCCGAGGAAAACCCCACAGAAAATACCAAGGAGACATGTATGGACACACCAGCCCCGAGCACTGTGCAGCACTCTACGGGGATGGTTCGAAGGGCTCCGACAACGCTTTCAAAGAAGTCGAGCGAACAGAAAGAACCGAAAGAAGGGCTTAAGCCCAAAGACACTTCCCTGCGCCAGCCTACCTTAGCCGAGGCCTTTGCTGCTAAGACGCCGAAGATCGTTGTGAACGTGGAGAAGGGAGAAAGCGGAGCCGACCTCGAGGACGCTGAAAACCCGGTAACCAAGCAACGTCTGGTACAGTGTTGCAGGCTCCACCTGGGGAAGCATCGAGGAGCGGGAAGCTGAGCACAGAGCACACCGACTCAGAACGGACGGGCGGAATCGGAATACAGAAAAAACACCCTGGCAACTCTGGAGATCCCGCTCCATCTTTAACTGGCAATAATACGGAGGAGACTGCTCAAGCCTCTGCGGGAGCAGAACTGGCCGAATCAATCGGAACAGTGAGTATTTGGGGAAGTGATCCCATTTTGGCATTCCATCATACAGCAAACATCTTACAAAAGCAAAGGATTCAGGAGAGAGGGGGTGCGGGCTCACCTGAGGGGGACTGCTTTTTTTCACTAAATGAAGACTCTGAATCTCTGTTATCAAGTGAAGGGAGCTCACTTGAGGATACAGACTCTGTAAGCAGTTCATCCGCACAGAAGAGCACCAAGAAGAAAAGGAGGTCTAAAGTAAGAGCTAAGGCGCTGGAGAGCCCCTCCGAACCTGCCAAGAAACTGGTCTGGGATTATTCAGCCATGTCACAAATGTATCAGGACGGTGCTAATCTGCTCAAGCAAGCAGGTGAGCCCGCGTCAAATACTCCCCCTCAGCCTCAGCCTGCCTCACTGGAGTTACTGTTGAGCACATTAAAACAGATGCAGGTAGAAGCAAGGATGGAGAGCCGTAGGGCTAAACAGGCAACAAAAAAGATACAAAGCTCGCTGAGGAAAATGAACAAATTATATGAAGATGTGGCAGACAGAGTGGCACATGTGGAAGAAAGAACAGGAAGGCTCGAGGAAGATGTTAGCAGATAGCAAACTTTTAAGCAGACACAAGAAAAGATGGCTTAGGAAGTCCAGTGGACAGTGGCCAGCGGCGGAACAACATAAGACTGCTGGGTGTGGCAGAGGGGGTGGAAGGGCAGGATGTCAGGATGTTTGTTGTTAACCTATTTAAGGGCGTGTTCCCCGAGTCTACATCCTGGCAGTGGGAGAATGAGGTGCAGAGGGCGCACTGGTTTCCCTTGACCTTGAGGAAAGGATATGGGGCGGCCCAGGGGGATAGGCCCAGGGCAATCCTGGTCTACGTGGGTAAATATCTTCTTAGGCAAGAAATTATGGACAAGGCGAAGCCTGAGTCTAAGCGTTTATTCAACGATACCAAATTTTTTGCCAGACCTGACTTTTGTCACGCCACCGTAGAAAGGAGGTGGAGGCTAAGGCACTTGATAGCTCCCGTCCAGGGCCTCGGTTCTGAGGCGTACTTGTTATATCCCGCAAGGCCCAAGGTGGTTACAAAGGGGCAGGTCAAAATGCTTTTCTCAGAGGTAAAAGCGCAACATACATGGAGGAACTGAAAGGGCAGAAGGGGGATGAAGTGTTAGAGCTAAGGTGTAGGGAACTCATGAAGGGGCTATAAATATCTGCCCCTGACCATACTGGAACTTTTATTTATAATCCTGGCTCTTTTTCTCGCTTCTGGTAAGGCATTGTGGGGCATAAAATGTAAAATATAAAATGTGATTTGACTAAGCATGGGCGGATCTAGCGGATCTCGCGTACGCGAACTTGCGGATTTACGGATTCGCAATCCGCGAAGATCCGCGAACTCTAGCGGATTTGCGGATTTTCCCGTTTTTTGTGTTGGCGCGCGTTCGCGCCGATTTTGGGACAAGTTCGCAATTGCGAACTTACTTTTCGGCTCGCAACGGCCGCGACTATGTTGTTTCTACGTCTGGTTTATCATCACAGGTTCACAGCACCCTCTGTTTCACCACTGCCACCCTCTGGGACACCCATGCCACCCTCTGGTACATCCTCACTGCCACCCATTAGGTTTATTTATCACTGTAGATTATGGTGGTTGAAAAAAGCAAGCACACCTGCCCTTCTTCAACTGCCATCAATTAATTTGTGTTTCATTAATGTGTCAGTAATTTTTAAAGTTCCAGTCTGGCTGGCACCTGCTTCCTTCCTTATCTGTAATTTGCTTTTTGTTGCAGTGAAAACATTTTTTCACAGGACCTTTATGGTCTACTTGTAGCTATTCTATGAGCCTACTGTTTGGGTCATAGCAGGGTCATAGAATAGTTGCAAACTCTGGAGGGGCCCATCAGGAAGCACTACCTTGAATGTTACTAATGTTAAGTTTGAACTTTTGCACCTGCTCATTGCTTTCAGTTTAGCTAAAATCGTTTTTTTCTGCAATTTCGCGCGTTTTTTGGGGCGCGAATCCGTGCGAGATCGATTTCGGAAGCCGCGAATACGTGCGAATACAAAAGTGTTTTTTTTGCGACGTGTATGTTCGCGTGATCTTGCGCGTGTTCGCGAGGCGCTTCTAGCTATACGTTTGCCAAGTTACCCTATCGGTCGTACACGGGCGCGGCCATCTTGTTGGCGTGACGTAATTCTGTTTCCGGCCGCTATGTGTAATCTCGCAAAGTGTGCTGCTCGCTAGTACAATTTCGCGCGTACTCGCAAGGAAAATCTCGCGCGAACTTACCCACGCGGTCGTGAACGGGCGCGGCCATCTTGTTTCTCATTCATTGCTATGGTTCTGGGCATGCTTTCTCTATCCTCTCTCAATCTCTGCCATCCTTTGCTTGTTTGAAGTTTTTTTGATCTAATTTTACTTATTATCTATCCCTCTATTTTTCTAGCTCTATATTTTTGTGTTTTCTGCAGCTTTTAGTTACTTTTAAACTACTTTTTTAAACTCTTTTCTTTTCTTCTTCACTATTCTATTTCTTGTTTATCATTTAACTCTATTTCTGTCCAGACCATGGTAAAGGGAGCCGGGAAGCACCCTGAGAAGGGGAAGGGTCCCGCACCCCGTGCCCGGCTCCCGTGCGGGCGTTTAAGGGGGGAGCAAGTGGTCCCGAGGGAGATCTTCAGCGCGGAGGAAGTGGCGGCACTGATCTTCCACGTCCAGCGCCGCCTCCCCAAGACGATCCTGGGAGGCGGCAAGATCGCGACTGGCTTTGGCATCCGGGAGCGTCGCAAGCGGTGGAAAAAGGTGTGCCGGGCCATGTACAAGATCTCTGG
Source organism: Lissotriton helveticus (assembly GCF_964261635.1). NCBI lineage: Eukaryota > Metazoa > Chordata > Amphibia > Caudata > Salamandridae > Lissotriton > Lissotriton helveticus. The sequence goes on from NC_136071.1 coordinate 493,313,241, forward strand.
GGTCCGGCGCACATATAACCAGGCCACCCACCGCTGGACCGATGTCATGGACCGGGAGCGGGACTTGCTGGACGCGCTCGGCGTAGAGGTCCCCGGGCTTGGTGAGTAGTAGTAGTAGTACATTTACTACTCTGTTTTATCCTGCTCTGTTATTTGCAAATCTTTGTTCTTTACCAAGAGCAATAATGCTGCCGATTACATTGAGGTAAATTATATTTCAAAATCTTCTATGCATTTCAGGTGCACTGCTCTCCTTCTCAGTAGCCTTGCTTGCTACTATGCTTCTTTGTTTTGTATGTTGTGTTCAGAAGCATTTCATTGGCCTGAGAAATTATGTATGAGTGTAGTGTAAAGATAAGAACTGCGTAATGCTAGACACTAAGGGTCATATTTTCAATTACCGGCGCATCCCTGCAAAGTAGCAGGGATGCGGCAGTAATTGTGTGCCATGCCACCACCACCCATTGGCCCAAAACGTCACAGAAGCCTTACGCATCTGTGCCGTAAAGGCAGCGCATTGCTGGAGTTGCGTGCCAACGATGGCGCAGCTCCAGCAATGCTCTGGGGTACCCTATCTCCCCAATGCTGCATCAAGCCGTACGTCGGCTTCAAGCGCGCAGGGTTTGAGTCATGCATCATTGTTCTAAAAGTGACTGATTTACATCTTGTCGATTTCCCTCAGCCACTTTTAGGATTCGTTCCTGCGCAGGTACGCCCTCCCTTGCGCCGGAACGCCCCCTGATGGCGCAGGGCTTTACAACGTGATGCATCGCCCATATGCCCATATGTGTTTTTTTTTAATATATACGCCGCACCAACACCATGGCGAGTCTTTTGTTCTGCCGCTGCGTCACAAAAGGCACGCAACAATGGAGGAAAATGAGCCGCAAGGGACTTCTAAATCAGCCCCAACAGACTGAAGTCCAGTCCTTCCTTTAGACACATGGCTATAAGAAGAAATAGTGGCGGTGGTGGGTGGATTGATAGTTTGAGTATTCACTGATCTGCAAGCAGGATGGACTTTGTCTGTCACTTCGCGTGCTGCGGACTGCTGCCTGCAGTGCCAGGCCTAGGCAAACCTCTTTAGTAGTCTGTTTATTGAGTTACATAGGAACTTTCTAAGTCAACGTTCCGCAAATCAGGCAATACGAATAATGTAGTATGCCACATGAGATAGATCCCGTGGAATAGTTGTCTATCTATTTGCTATTTCTCCAAAATATTTAGTTATTGTTCTTTTGAAATGTTTGATTTGGTTGAAAAATCTCATCCATGTTTTCTGGTCTTTCTTTCTTTCATGTTGTACATCAGCTCCCCCCAAGGGCAAGAGGAGGACACAGGAGGAGGGTGCTGAGGATGCAGGCCAGGATCGGGCAGGCGAGGGCTCCTTTGCTGGCCCCAGTAAGTTTACATTTTAATAAAGAGTACCTATTTTTTCCTAGCGTTCCTCATTCGATTTTTTCTAAATCGTCTTTGATCTTCTTGTAGACTGGATATAAATTCTTATCCTGCCTCGAATATGACTCCCTGTGGTATTACTAGACTATTCTTATTAGTCTGTCTGTGTAGCTAACTAAGATTGGACATTTGGCAATTCCATTGGACTCCCATTCTATTCAGCAATAGCTCTATGCACTGTCTCCTTACTGACTAGATAGTGTGGCAGAGTCATTCAGCTCCCGAAGTCACCGATTATAGATCCCCAATGATCTCTAGATTATCGTACGCAGGACAAGAGAGTAGTACGGAGTCACAGCACAGTCAAGAAGTGTCAGAGGCACTCATGCTTGCAAAAATTCCAAAACCTTTAGCTCATCCACTCTAGTCTGGAGGAACAAAAACCACAGAGTCTATTTAAGTTTAAAAGCTTTATTAAAAGTAAACACATTTATTAAAATCTACTTTGTCATAAAACTATTTAACTGAAAACGGAAAAGTGGTTAGTGCTGACGATTAATTGGACACATTTCTTGTGGTCGAGCCGAGCTCTCACCTGGTTTGAACTTGATCCTGGTCGTGTTCTTAGGAGTCAAGCTTCTGTCTGTTAGGAGAAAAAGTGGTGCGTGTTAAAAATCAAAAGCAAGCATTCATCAGTTGTGCATAAAAGTGCAGCAAGACAACAGCCTTCCCTGGAAAATGGGACATTTTTACTATGGAGTAGACAGTCACAAATTATTACATTGTATTCTGTTTTTTTAACATTTCTCCTAGACCAAATATTATATAGTAGTGAGTGGTGTATTCTAACATTCTTAAATGTACTTTGTAGGTGTAACATCTGGTGACGGGGCCAGCGCGGAGGTGGCTGTGTTGGGCGAGGACTCGGAGGCCTCTGGGGAGGAGGCGGTGCAAGAGCCGGCGGACGGTCCTGTGGGGGATCAAACGGTGGTGGCGGAAACAGGTAAGCTATATATTCCTTACTTATTGAGATTGAAGACTGCATAGTGTGCTTTCTGCACGGGTGTATTACAATTACAAATCAACCAGGTAGTAGCCTCCTCGAAATGTACTTCGACTTAGCTGTGAAGTTTTTGGTGAGAAGAATCCCAATAAGTTCTTAGACGAACGTGATGGATGGGATGAACGAAAAGGGAAAGAAGGGTGTAAGTAAGTGGGACGCGAACTTGTATGATGGCTGGCAAAGAAGAACGATATGTGTTTGCTTGGCCCCCGAGGTGGCTGGGAAGGAAAGAATATGGTATGGTGCATGGCTGGGTCAATGATGAAGCAAGGATGGGTGGAAGGACAGCAGCCTGGGTGGGTGAAACAGAAACTGTATGTGTGCGTATACTTTGACTGAATGGATGCCTGGAGCATGGTATTCTCTGACTCTTAGATAGCACATGTGTATCTAGAGAGAGTAGATGGTCGCCAGGTGAAGTAAGTGTTACCTTGAAGAGCATGTACCACCGCACCCGCACGTCCGTTCCAGTGCAGGGAAGGCAAGGAAAAGAAATTGTAAATGTGTCCAATACTACCATGAATAGTAGCAGTACTTTGTACTGCGTTTGCAATCACAGCATATATCTGGTTATTACGGTGGACACTCCGTACCTCTCTTAATAACTTTAGTTTACTTGTAGTACGTCATTCATGTGTGGGTGTATCACTGTTCACTCAATATTAAGCAAAGCACCTAAAGTCATGTTAGAGCAAGGATGCAGAAGTGGGAGGTTACATAGATACTGTCCTCAATAGTTATGTACTGTGCTTTCAATTTGCTACTTGTACTCTGTGACCCAACTTTCGGCTCAATCACTTTGTGTTATTAATAAGGAGCATTGGTTACAGACTATGTCTTTCTTTCTTCATATAGTTGCTCCTTCCAAATCAACAACAAGGAGGGAGCAGGCTAGATTGGCCCAGCAACGGAGGCTGGAGGCCACTGTCGCCGAATATCGGCGGCTGGTGGCCCTGGAGGAGGAGGAGGACACGCAGTCGAGCGGGGCAACAACGACATCCTCGACTGTGACCACTGCATCCTCCTCCGTGACTAAGCCAGCGCGACCGAGCCGGGCTAAGAAAGACGACCGCCACCGCCAAGCAACCGAAATACCAGCTGCCCCCCACAGGAGCTGCAAGGAACGCCAACGCCGCCTACGAGTCCGCATGTCCAACCTGGAGCAGGAGGTCCTGAAGTATAAGAACTTGGTTAAGGGCCTCCGCTCCGAGCTTGCCACCCTCCGCAAGGAGTATGATGCCCATGCCGCATCATGCACCAGCACCAGCACCCTCCAGTAGTGGAGTGTCCTTTGCCCTTTTTTTATAGACTTTTGGGGGGTGGGATTTGGGAGTTGGGATCGTTTTGGGACGTTTCAAAGACAATCGTTGGGGTTAGGGTGGGTGAGGGAGATTATTTTGTTAGGGCTAAATAAATATATTTTTAAACTTTATCTGACCATACCTGTTTTTTACTGCTTTTCAGTCTGGTGGGTGGGGGGCGGGGGTGTAACAGTAACTTTGTTTTCCTGAACAGTCGTAGGACTTTAGTAGTACAACCGTCAATCTCTTGTCTACTCCGAAATAATACTCCATTATACTACCTCCCACCAAACGCTTATCTTACCTGTAATTTGTGTTAGAAATTAGGGCTAGGCCCAGGGCTGGCTCCAGGTGAAATGGGGATTAACGTTGTCAATCCTGGGCGGGTGACATTTCCTCATTGCGGTGGTACTAGTGGTGTGACACAGTGGCAGTTGCATGCCTATGGAAAAAAAGAAAACGAAACCTTGTTTGTCCTTACTGTAGCATTACAACGGTTACGGTACGATCGAGAAAATAGCAGGTGACAGTACACTAGAACAGTGCCATAATGTAGCCTAACAAATGGTAAAGTATTTGCTTGCAAGTATAACTAGTACTTGCGTTGAATTTATTTGACATTGGCTACTACTACTAGAAGATATAGTACTGAAGCTGAGTAAGTCTAGAAGATATCCTCGTATTCCTTCACCAGCCTGTTGCTATGACCTTATCCTCCCCAGCAAGTGTGTGGAATTATTGATGTCATTTTAGTCAGATATCAAGCAAAACAACACAGCCCGGGGGAAGAGGGTTAGGGTTTGTAAAATGGATGGGAATGGGGGTTTCTTTTTGGGTAGGTTTTGTTGAGAGAAGAAAAAAAAAGCAGAGCATGGACAAACAATAATTGAAGATACACACAATCTTTGGTTACAAAGTAAAGGTAAGCACATGCAGTCACACTCATAGAATAAAAGACAACAATGGATACTGTATCTGTATTGCGTATGTTGTTGGAGTTGTCCTGTTGAATTTGGTAAGTAAGTTGCATGCAGCAAACAATTCCTCTTATTGGCGGCACTCCTCCATTCCAGCTGACGCTTCGTCCATCAATGTGGTGACCACTGACAGAAGACACCCTGTCCACTGCCTGCCTGGCGGATGTTGACTGAGACCCGGCCTGTAATTATTGAACGGAAAACAGGAAGTGCTATTACAATACCACTGATAAATAAATAAAAGGTATGTACGCTGTGTGGTTCAAAAAGTGACACTTTGATTTCCCTAATAGACAGTACAATATTTTTGAAATTGCGTGCTCTGTCTGAGTCACCTTTTTAAGGATAAATAAGTATGGCCAAAATATTATAGCGGATCTTTCCCCTCAAGGTAGGTGTACTGTAAACTGTGTTTTAGAACAAAATTTGACCTTCCCAGCAATGCTCCCACCAAGACCCTTACTAAAGCCAGTCGCAAAAATGTAGAAGAACCCCAATCAGATCTCCAAAAACGATGCCTAGCAGAAAAATGGTTACAAAACGTACTTTGAAAGTAACAGTAGGCCCAAATACAGACCGTGGATTGTATTCAAACCCCAGGCAAGACCCGCCAACCCACCCGCAAAAAAACACCCGACAACACCCCCAAACAGCGAAAAAGCTAAATCTCATACTTACAATGTCTCTCGGCCTTCGGTCCAAACGCGGCGCTGTGCAGCTAGGTCATCATCATCATCAATCATCATAACTCCTGTTTTCCACCACGGATTTCCTGAAAAGCAAATGCAATCAAGATTAGACTGTCGCAGCAGTGCTTCGACAGAGACCCCGGCCGCAACCCACCCACGAACAGCAGGAAGCCCCCCAAAACGCTACATTGAGCAAGATGTCAGAAGAAATAGCAAAAAAAAGACTGTTCCTTATGGATTTTGTCCAAAACACTTCTATCCGGTATTAGACCTTCCCAGGAATGCCCCAGGCAAGACCCGCCAACCCACCCGCAAAAAAACACCCGACAACACCCCCAAACAGCGAAAAAGCTAAATCTCATACTTACAATGTCTCTCGGCCTTCGGTCCAAACGCGGCGCTGTGCAGCTAGGTCATCATCATCATCAATCATCATAACTCCTGTTTTCCACCACGGATTTCCTGAAAAGCAAATGCAATCAAGATTAGACTGTCGCAGCAGTGCTTCGACAAGACAGAGACCCCGGCCGCAACCCACCCACGAACAGCAGGAAGCCCCCCAAAACGCTACATTGAGCAAGATGTCAGAAGAAATAGCAAAAAAAAGGCTGTTCCTTATGGATTTTGTCCAAAACACTTCTATCCGGTATTAGACCTTCCCAGGAATGCCCCAGGCAAGACCCGCCAACCCACCCGCAAAAAAGCACCCGACAACACCCCCAAACAGCGAAAAAGCTAAATCTCATACTTACAATATCTCTCGGCCTTCAGTCCAAATGCGGCGCTGTTCAGCTAGGTCATCATCATCAATCATCATAACTCCTGTTTTCCACCACGGATTTCCTGAAAAGCAAATGCAATCAAGATTAGAATGTCGCATCAGTGCTTCGACAGACACCAAAAATTACCCACAAACACCCGGAACCCCGCCAAAGAGCACCTCAAAGGCAAGCAAGTCAGCAAAAACGGCAAGAAATTTCCACCTCATATTTGGTCCAAAACACTTTTGTCCATTATTAGAGCTTCACAGCAATGGGCCCAAATCCGTCAACTCACCCGCAAAGAAGTACAACACCCCCACAAGTGCTGAGTCTTTCTTCATTGGGCGTAATCCAGCACTCTGCTTGGAGGGAAATCGCAGTCTGGAGGAGGAGGATAGAGGAGCATGTTCTTCAGAACTTGTGAACCTGAGGAATGTAGACTGCGGCACCTTCAAATCAATAAGCAAACAAGTGAAGACAGTTCTGATGATGGTCTTGTTTTTGGGATTAGGTGATTAAAGTTTGAATTAAATTAACTGTGCAAAACAAAGAAAGAGAGACACAAAGCACACAGGAATAAAAGTGAATAAGGACGAAAAAGAAAGTTCTTGATTGATTGTCTCATTTTCAGGGCTCGGTGTCAGGGAATAAGAACAAGATTTCGTCATCATACTCTGCGAATTCAGGCTGGATGAGGTCAGTGCCACCGAACAGAGAACAAATCCCCTCATCTACGTTGCCGTCCTCCTCGTCTTCATGCGGCGTGCTTTCTCGTACTTTGTAATCTGGTGGTATGAGGTGCTGATTCATCTTGATCATTGTCAGCCGCTCCACATTTTTGGGCGAGAGGCGGCTCCGTTTGGGAGTTACAATGCCACCAGCAGCACTGAAAACACGTTCAGAAGACACACTTGCGAGTGGGCAAGACAAATAGTTTATAGCCAGGTTGAAGAGCTGTGGCCACAATTGTTTTTTGCCATGCCAATACTGCAATGGCTCATCATTAAGAAAGACCACTGTTGAGTCATTCAGATAGTCCTGCACCATCGACACAAGGTCAGCAACGGTTCCTCCACTTTGCTTACTTTTTGCTGTGGCTGTGACATTTTTTCGAGAACCATACCCAAGCAAACTTAGCCAATCCTCTACAACAGCCACTGTTTTTGTTGTGTGTGGTGCAGATGATCCAGTTGCCGGTGTCTTTAACGGCTGAGAGGTCACTTGTGCCCCAGCCACAGGTGCAGAAGTGGATTCTTGTGACTGGGGATGGCCTGCTGATGCTGATGCTGATGTACTGGCTTCTCCTTCAATAACCTGCCATTCTTTTTCAAACCTCTTGGCTGACCAGGCTAACCAATGTTTGTACTTTTGAACATCTGCATCAGCAAAAGGAAAGAATGCTTCGCCTGCCAGCGCCTTTTTGTAGCGTGGATCCAGAATAGTAGCACAAATGTAATGCTGATCTGACTTGATCTTTTGAAGACGTTCATCACCACGTAGGCGCTCTAATAATTTCTCAGACAAAATGAAATGGTCTTTTTTTTTTCATCTTTTTCAAACTCAGAAGACACCGCCATCAGTTGGTGCTCCAGCATGCACAACAATGGGATAGCTTTTCCCAAATTACAGTCCTCCTGGCTGACTGCACGCGTGAAGAACTCAAAAGGACGAAGCATGTCTGTCAGGCTTTTAACTATGTCCCATTGCGCCGCACTCATCCGCAGGTCCTCCTTCTGAGATGTACCCTCTGTGAAGAAATAGTGATCGAGTACCGTATACTGCTCATACAGACGCTCAAGCATGTAGAAGGTTGAGTTCCAACGTGTTGCCACCTCCTGGATGAGTGCTTTCCCTGGCATTCCACGTATAAATAGCAGCCTCCGCAGATGCTTCCGGGCCTTAAAAGAATGGCTGAAATGGTTGCACATTTTGCGGCAGGTGGCCATTACCTCGAACGCTGTACTGTCTTTATCACTCAAGAATTTTTGAACTACCAGGTTGATACAGTGCGCCAAACACGGCACTCTAACATGGTCACCCTTCTGCATGGCCTTAACTACATTGGCGCCATTATCCGTGGAAACATAACCAATCTTGAGTTTTAGGGGGGATAGCATTTTCAAGACCTTTTTGTTAAACTCTTCCAAAAGGTTTTCTGCTGTGTGACTTTTCTCCAAGCCAAACATGGCTAGTGTTGCATGCTTCCGAGCAGCTTTGAAAACTTTGTCCGGGTCAACACCTGCGTTTAGCTTTGCTAAAACACCTGAAAAAGAGACCCAGTGTCCAGTGATGCACATGTAATCAGCGCCTGCGCCACTGGTCCACATGTCTGTTGTCAGATGTATTGTGTGAACAGCACTCTTCTGCAAAGCTGCCCCAATCGCCTGCAGCACATCTTCATGTAGTGCTGGAACCGCAACTCTGGCAAAATAGAACCGGCTCGGAACCTTCCATTTAGGGCAGAGCGTTGCCACTAATTCAAGAAAACCTACCGCTTCTACAAAAGAAAAAGGTAGAAGGTCCACAGCTAGCATTTTAGCCAGCTTAGTGTTATACAGACGCGTCAGTGGGTGGTTGCGTTCATATGGCACGTCTGAAGTAAGCATTGTTCTAATGTTGCCCTGGACCAAGCATTTACGGGCTGATAATGACTTCGTTGACCCAATTTTGCTCGCTGGTTAACTTTTGTGCGTTGGTGTCTCACTCGCTCCAACACTCTTAGTGTGCCTCACATTGGGTGTGCTGCTGACAGGGGTACTGGGTGTAAGGGACGTGTTTGACACGTCTTCTTCCTGCTCGTCATCATCAGATGAAACATCAACGTTTCCTTGAATTTGGCCTTTCTTGATCGCATCTAGGTGCGCAAACCATTTGACAGTGTGCTGTCTCCTAAGATGACCTCTCTGGCCTCCGGTACCATAGTTGGTACCTGGCTTACCACGACTAACTGCTTGCTTACAAATGGTACAAATGGCAAACTTTGGATTTTTTGGACAAACAGTAAAGAAGTCCCAAACTGGGGACTTGAAGTGTCTGTGGGACATGGAGGAGGCGGCGATACTGGTGGTGGTGGTCATGAAGCTAATGCTAGATGAAGTGGAGGATGTGGATTGCCCAACTTTTGTACGTTTTGCACTTTCACCGCCACTAATTAAGGTCGAGGTTGACGGAGGTCTCTTCTTGCCAGAAAGAAATATGGAAGCGGGACGAGTTGGTGTACTACTTAACTCCAATGATTGTGGTGTTTCCACTGCCTCCTCATCGACAACATCATCATCACGCTCAGCAGCTCTTCGGGCTAGGGTCAAAATGTCTGTTTGCTGCATGCCCGCTGGGGCTGCAGTGACCTTTATGATGACTGGGTCGTCGTTGGCAGAGTCTTCATCAGCAGCAGTATCCGCCACTTCTTGTTGAGACTCATCACACTCCATAACTCTGAGACTTTGGACGAGCTTCCTTTTACGCTTAACTACCTTTGTTTGTTCCCAAGTTTGATCCGTATCATCAGAAGGAGGTGTGCTTGAAGAGGATGTAGACACCACCCTTGATCTCTTCCTTGCTAGGGGTGTGGAAGACAATGAAGGATCATCAGGAGGAGTGGCTTCCTCAAATGATACCTCGCCTTGATTGTCGATTTCCTGATGTGCCCCTACTTCGGGAGGAACAACTATTGTGGGCACTTGTTGTGACCCTCCATGCACCTCTGCTTGCGCATCTCCTTGCGCTGCCTCTCCTTCCACATGTACTTGGGCTTGTACTTGCACATGTGATTGTTGTTGCGGCTGTGGTTGTTCAACACTCGTCAGATGAGCTACAACAACCTGTGTTGATTGAGGGACATTGCTGCTGCTTTCTTGCGATGAGCCAACATCACTGGTCGATGGTGAGTGAAGAAGTATACTGGCTGCCTCTGCAGCACTCAAGGGCTTGGACTTAAGTTGGCGTGGTGGTGGTGGTGGCACTGAGCCCAATGGAGCGGGGGTGCTGCTGCCAGCTTGGTCCCCAGCAGATCCCGCTGCAGCTGCTGCAGGCATACTTTTTTTTTTACTCCCAAAAAAAGGGGCGGGCGGCACACCAGTGTCCTTGGTAACTTGCTTCTTCTGCTCCTTACTGGCACCTTTCTTGCTAGAGGAGCTACGGGTTACTTTTTTTGGGGCCATCTTCTTCAGAGCAGGTCAGCAGGCAGCAGTTGCACGAGTTGCAGAGGGTTCTGTGTCCAGACGTGACGTCGCGTGACGTTATGCTGCACACACCGCTGCAGGACTTCTTCCTGGCACTGGTGGTTCTATTGAGTCTTCTTGTGCACCTAAAAGCAATGGAAGACAGAGGAACATCAGTTCAGTTATACACCCCAAAAAATCGACAAAACACAGAAAAATGAGCACAATCCCATGCCATCCATGATGTTTACATTGAAGACACCCCACAGAAAGACTAGGGACATGCAAGTATGCAACACTCACTACCCCTGGGCATAAGGGATGAAAAGTAGGCAAAATAAGTGCAGGCCTCAGACACTGCCTCTCCTCAAAATGGCCCCCTTACACCCCAAGCACATGTTGCCTGTACCAGCCAGCACTCAAGATGGCCACCACCACCACCCACATGGCCAGTCCACATCAACAGTACACCCACAAAAAACAGAAAAACAGCCAGAAATCACCACAATCCAATGCCATCCATGATGTTTACATCAAAGAGAGTGAGACCACACCACAGGCACACTCAGTCCATGCACCACCACCACCCCTGGGCAAGCAAAAGGCCACACCAGCAGCCCCCCAAAAACGACAAAAAACAATAAAATAAGCACAATCCCAGCCCATCCATGGCCTCAATTATGTTTAAATTCAAGAAGACACCCCACAGAAAGACTAGGCCCATGCAACACTCACCACCCCTGGGCAAAGGGCCACACCAGCAGGCCCAAAAAACGACAACAAACAATAAAATCTGCACAATCCCATGCCATCCATGATGTTTACATTGAAGACACCCCACAGAAAGACTAGGGGCATGCAAGTATGCAACACTCACTACCCCTGGGCATAAGGGATGAAAAGTAGGCGAAATAAGTGCAGGCCTCAGACACTGCCTCTCCTCAAAATGGCCCCCTTACACCCCAAGCACATGTTGCCTGTACCAGCCAGCACTCAAGATGGCCACCACCACCACCCACATGGCCAGTCCACATCAACAGTACACCCACAAAAAACAGAAAAACAGCCAGAAATCACCACAATCCAATGCCATCCATGATGTTTACATCAAAGAGAGTGAGACCACACCACAGGCACACTCAGTCCATGCACCACCACCACCCCTGGGCAAGCAAAAGGCCACACCAGCAGCTCCCCAAAAACGACAAAAAACAATAAAATAAGCACAATCCCAGCCCATCCATGGCCTCAATTATGTTTAAATTCAAGAAGACACCCCACAGAAAGACTAGGCCCATGCAACACTCACCACCCCTGGGCAAAGGGCCACACCAGCAGGCCCAAAAAAACGACAAAAACAATAAAATCTGCACAATCCCAGCCCATCCATGGCCTCAATGGTGTTTAAATTCAAGAAGACACCCCTCAGAAACACTAGGCCCATGCAACACTCACTACCCCTGGGCATAAGGGATGAAAAGTAGGCAAAATAAGTGCAGGCCTCAGACACTGCCTCTCCTCAAAATGGCCCCCTTACACCCCAAGCACATGTTGCCTGTACCAGCCAGCACTCAAGATGGCCACCACCACCACCCACATGGCCAGTCCACATCAACAGTACACCCACAAAAAACAGAAAAACAGCCAGAAATCACCACAATCCAATGCCATCCATGATGTTTACATCAAAGAGAGTGAGACCACACCACAGGCACACTCAGTCCATGCACCACTGATCCAGCGGCCTATAGAAAATATATCATAAACAACACTACCCAACTTCATAACCTATAAACAAATTTCTACACTAACTTATGGACCCATTTATAAACATGACATATTTTGGGCCTACTGAATCAGGTGGTCAGATTAAATCTATATACACATTATTTACAAACTATATACAATTTTATACATCTGCGGAAGGAATATTGTCATTAGAATAAATCCTAACCATTTAAACGACCACCATTGGCGATGGGATCTAGCTAATAGTAACCTACACTTCTGAATAACCAAGACCAGCTTGTTTGTCAAAAGTAAGATTTTATTTACTAAATTATGGTATTTCAAAATGTAATTTTATTATTGTAATTTTATTAACATTAAAGTAAGCATATTTGAAAATCTTCATGAGAAAAACACATTTTAGTAAGAAATTCAAAGTTTAAGTAAGATTTAGCAGTTTAGCATTTCTAAAGTGTAAGGGCCAGATGTAGGTAGCCAAATACCGGTCGGTAACGGCCGAATTCGGCCGTTACCGACCGGTATTTGGCTACCGAGATGTAGGGGCAGGTAAACTGGGCAAATCGGTAATTTTACCGAATCTGTAAATATACCGGTCGGTAAATTTACCGACCGGTATTTTTACAGAATCGGTAAAAATGATATGTAGGTGGGACTCTTCTGAGTCCCACAAGGCCTAAGAAATCGGTATTTTACCATCAAATTCAATTTGATGGTGAAATACCGATTCAGGTGTGCATGCACATGTGTGCATGCACACCTGTGCCATATGACAGGCAGACCTGCCCTTAGGGCAGGTCTGCCTGCCATATGGCCCCCGAACCTTTTTTGGGGGTGCTAGAGGGTGTCAAAGTGACACCCCCTGCACCCTTGCCAAAAATCGGTATTTACCGATCGGTAAATACCGACCAGTAATGCCCCATTCATTCCTATGGGCTTCAAAGCCCATAGGAATGAATGGAGCATTACCGGTCGGTATTTACCGAATCGGTAAATACCGATTCTTAACGATTCGGTAAATGGAACATCTGGATGTTCCTACATACCCCCACTTCTTATTTACCGATTCTTAATTACCGAATCGGTAAAATTCGGTAATTAAGAATCGGTAAATAAGTTTTACCTACATCTGGCCCTAAGTCCCTAGCTAAGCTAAATAAATGGAAAATAAAGTAAAGTTCTTTGAGGATTCTTACGTGCTCCACGCAAAGTCCAGCAGCACTTCACCCTCATCGGAAAGTCAGAAAGCAGCAGCCAGCCCATCCCTAAGGGCATGACTTTTTATACCTTTCTATGCTAACTAAACTAAGCGAAGGAAAGTTTTCAAAGATTCTCGAAGTCCCATTGGCTGAGAGTGACAAGTGACATGTCACCCGTATTTCAAAAGTTCCATTAGGTCACGTTTCTTAAAGACCATTGTCCTTTTCCGAATGCAACCAGGAGCTTCCTTGGTTTGCAACAATTGTAAATCAATATTCTCACAGTGTTCATTTCGTTTCCGCGGATGCCAAGTTAGAGCTGACAAAATTGTCCTTTATCACATATTCGACCTTGGCCACGTCCGACAGAATGATGACAGCACATCAGTTTTTGCTTTGTGAATGCAGCTTTGACGAACACTTTTTCCAGAATGGGCTTCTCGTGACTTGTGCAGAAGTAAAATTCAGTTTTTAGCATACTCGAGCAAACTAGGCCCAAAAGCAGGCAATTTATGCTTTCTAGTATAAAACAAACACAAGAAAAGTATTAATGTAAGAAATAATGTTGGTTCTGTATCCACCCTAGGTTTACTAATTAATTAACCCTCCCGATTAGTCTAATGTTATCTAGCAAATGCAAACAAATAAAGCAGCGTTTATATCTACCAGTCTTCATTAATCCATGAGACTTATGTGCACCTAGAATAGTAGAAATGACATCACATAGACAAGGAAAAGCAAAATAAGCACATGCTTCTTTTAAGTTTGCTGCAGTTAGTAATGACAAAAACGAAAACGACAAATTATTTTTATTATTTTGCACGAACAAAAGATGCAACATTTATGCACGTTTATGAGCACATATGTTAGTCCCCCCATGTGTAAAGTTTAATCTAGGTTGTATTAATACAATACATCACAAATCATTAATATTATTATTCATGTTATGGAAATGTGACTTTGCGAGTTTAAACAAAATTTTGTTTTCTATCTCGCTCCATCAACTCCCTCATCTGGTGATTAACAAATCACCACACCAACACCCAAAATTTTGTAATTTAAATTTCCGAGAAATTGATTCAAATTCATTTGTATCAGTAATCCTAAAAATCTGTTTCTGCATAATCTTTGGAATTAGCATAACGCTCTCTATGTAACTCCTGTAATTCAATCTCCCTTTCTTCTTCTTTTCTAAGTTTATAGATTCTTTTCTTTTCTTTCAACTGCTTCTTTCTTTTATGCAACAAACAACCTATTTTTGTCAAAATAAAAATGAATACTATTATAATCAAAGGTGCCAAAATCTTGCCAAGAATTGAACTACCAATATCATGAAACCAATTTTTAATAGCTTGGAACCTTTTTGAAAGTTTCCCTGTAAAATCATCTTCTTCTAAAGGAATTATTTCTGAATGCATTTGTGTAATGTTTTTAATGTACATCTCAATATTCTTACTTTCATCAGGTATATATGTGCAACAATGTTGTACATGTAAAATGCCACAGACTCCTCCCTCTTTTGCTAGGAGTATGTCTAAAGCAAGACGATCTTGAATCACCATAGATCTGATTGCAACTACTTCAACATTTACTAATTGGAATCCATCAGCAGTGTCTGTTGACAATCTGTCAACAATTGTGGACAATTTTCTAATTCTCCCTGCATTTAGGGTTATACCAACAAAAGGTATCACTGCTTGAAAAATATCTCCCAAAACTTCTGTAAAAGTTTCTCTTTTGACTCTATTTACATAATTATGAATTTTGAACAATCCTTCTGAATCTCTATCAACATGAAACACTTTAGGGAAAACAATTCCCACATAACAAGTTCCATACCAGTGGTCTGGAAGGTTGTAGTAGGCTTTGTCACCACAAACAAAATAAATCCCAGGGAAGATTGGATCTTTTCCACCTTTGAATCCCCAACCTCCCAATATCTGATAAGTATCTTCACAGTTACTTGCACCTACAAAATAATTATCAAAAAGTGTATTATCTCTTCTAATGCAAAGCTTTCCACTAATTGGTTTATCTATGTGAATTGCAACATTTTCAAGCATTTTGCCATTTAATTTCTCATCCTCTTTTTGCCAGAATTTTGACTTAGTCTGCTTGACTAATTCATTTCTTTTGTAAATTGCTCTTCTCTCCTCAACCATATTCAAAAATGTCTTTCCCTCAGCACTCAATTTGCATGTTAGATTATTCTTGTAAGCATACTCGTAAGTGAGTTCGTTAGTAACGAGGAAAAATTCTCTCATTTGTTTTGCTTTCTTGTGCTTATTTAAAGCACCATCAATCTTTATATTCGCAAAAATCTCGTCAAAATCTGAATAGTAATATTCTAAGCGTCCAGTTTGATAAAATAAGCTAGTTAACACACTACATGTTACACCATATGTGAGAGGAAGCATATTGTATGTCACTCCCTCAGAAACAGAAGCAGGTAACTTGACGCAGACATAGCAGTCTTTAGCATCCATTACCTTGACATATTCACTCAAAAGCTTTGTGAATGTATTACTTGAAAAATCACTAATAGATTTATCTTGATGAAAGTTAGGTTGGTGATCAATAACTTTAGCAGATGCACTATGTTTAGTTTGACTAACCAAAGCTTTGCTTGTCATGTTAACTTTGTGTAATTCTCTATTCATCTCTAATGGGATGATCACAGCTAAAACTAACCAGAGCAGTATTAAAATGAGCAGACACACCAGAGTCATCTTACAGCATCTCTTAAAAACAGAACACTTTGAAGTGCTCTCCTTAACATAAGGCATTTTTGGTTAGTTTTAGTTTTGCCACAAAATTAAAAAGAAAATTAATTTTAAAATTTCTAAGACTTAAATTTAAACTATTTATACCCCCCTTTTAAAATAATTTTATTTTTAAAACCCTAAACAAGTTTTCTTCGACCTTATGTCATACATAAGATTTCTTCAACTAAACAGTTTTTCTTCGACCTTATGTCAGCTAACAAAATTTCTTCAGCCTTTTGCCAAATTAAAATTTCTGTACTTCAATCATTGTCACTAATTTCTTCTATTTCGTTTTCTTCTTCACTACTACCATAAATGTCAATAACAGGTGGAATTACTAAATAAGTCCACTCAGGAGACTTGTATTTCTGGTTTGGTCTCACTATTCTTTTTCCTTTTCTCGACACCACTTCAATTTTCCTTCCAACTCCTACTTCCTTTCCAGGACTCTTTTGACTACTGATTTCTTCAACTTGTTCTTTAGGTTTCTTGATCAACCTTACTCTCAATCTTCCACCAGGCCAGTAGTCTGCTTTTCTCACGTATTTCTTCTTTGGTTCAGAAGCATTTGATTCTGACTTCCAAGCCCTTTTCTTTCTGTTTTCACTTGCACCATCCACGTCACTTTCTTCAGTTTCGTAGTCTGAAATTTCAATTGACTCAGGAACTTCTCTATTCGGCAGTTTTACTCCTTCAGGAACACTTCTCTGATTTCCAATACTGGTACTTGGTAATTCGTCTTCTTCTTCTTCTTCAATTACTTCCAACTTCCCAGACTTTGGATCTCTATTCCTTACTTCAGAGCTTGTTTTCTGCTTTTCGATACTCTCCTGGTCTGAAACTTCTTTTTGTTTCGCTTCTGTCGCTTCTCTGTCTTTAATAGAAACAACTGAATCCTCAGTTATCTTTCCTTTTAACGGATTCTCTTCACCTTCAGAATCGATTTCAATAATTTCCAAGTCTTTTCTTGTTGAATTTTCATTCACAGGTACAGGTTCCAGATGTCGACCTTCTTGTCGATTTTCAGGATCTGGATTTATTTCACCTTCTGCTTCTGAATCAGAATCATCTGTAGTATCACTTTCAACATCAGAACTTTCAGGAGTTGGTACTGGAATAGTATGACTAGGATGAATCCAACGTTTCAATCCTTTGCATTTTACAGCATTAGTAGTGATCAAAATTATTTGCCTAGGTTTCTGCCATCTAGGAGCCAAACAATTTCTTCTCCGATGTACTTTTGTTCTGACCCAGTCACCAGGTCTCAGGTCATGTGTCAAAACTTTTTCATTTGATTGTGCTTCAGTTCCCACCTGATTAGACACAGAAGTCACTATATCAGATAACCTTTTACAGTAATCCAAAATAGCACTGTCATTTATGCTCAATAGTTTACCTACAGGTACAAAAGCTTGTCTCATAACTCTTCCCATTAAAATTTCATGAGGACTCAAACCTGTCTTTTTATCTGGTGTACTTCTTAATGACATCAAAACAAGTGGAAGAGCATCTGTCCACTTTACACCTGTTTCAAGACACATTTTTCCAATTCTGTTTTTAATTGTTCCATTAATTTGTTCAACTACCCCTGATGCCTCTGGTCTGTATGCACAGTGTATTTTCTGCTCAATGCTCAAAGCTTCACAAATTAATTTCATCAGTTTGTTATCGAAATGGCTTCCTCCATCACTCTCAATAGTGACTGGAAAACCGTACCTTGGGATAATTTCTCTGAGCAGTAGTTTTGCTACTGTAATTGAATCACAATGTCTTGTAGGAAATGCTTCTACCCATCTTGAAAATAAACAAACGATTACAAGAACGTATTTCAAGCAGTTGTGTAAGGGCATTTCAATGAAATCCATCTGTAACCTGGTAAAAGGACCACCCTCTCTACCAATTATTCCTGTCCCCACCAATGATTTTCTGTTTGGATTCATTTGTTGGCAAGACAAACACCTTTGACAAAAAGATTCTGCAATTGTTCTGAATTTAGTATTGAACCAAGTTTCTCTGAAAAGTCTAATCATAGAATCTCTTCCAAGATGTGCTGGACCATGATATAATCTGGCCATATCTGCAATTAAACAATTTGGTAAGACTATTCTGCCATCTTTGTAAACCCACACTCCATCTTCTTCACGTGGTCTACAATCTGATCTTAACCACAGATCTTTTTCCTCATCATCTGCTTCATTTTGTAATTCTCTAATCTCATTCCATGTTTCTACAACTGTTGTTAGCATTAATGAATTTGAATCAGTTTCTTTACTCCTTTCCCGATTGTATGAATAACCTTTTCTTGCGCAGTATTTTGCCGTTTCATCTGCAAATGCATTGCCTTTTGAGATATAATCGACTCCTTTAGTGTGCGCTGCACACTTGACAATTGCGATTTCTTTCGGCAATTGTATTGCTTCAATTAATCTCCTTATGAAAACTGCATTTTTAATCGGAGATCCTGCTGATGTCATATAGCCTCTCTGAGACCAGAGTTGTCCATAATCATGTACAACTCCATACCCATACTGACTATCAGTAATGATGGTAACTCTTATATCCTTTGATACTTCACAAGCACGAATTAAAGCAATCAATTCAGCCACTTGTGCTGATCGAACTCCTTCAAGACATGATGCTTCTTCAACTTCTTTAACTGTACAGACTGAATATGAGGCTTTCAAGACACCTCCTTCTGATCTCAAACAAGAGCCATCCACAAAGTAGACAAAATCTGATTCAGATAGAGGTCTATCTTTGATATCATGTCTTGGTTTCGTGCAGAATTCCATAACATCCAAACATTCATGTTCTGTTTCGATGTTATCAATGATCTCAGAATCAGGTAGTAATGTAGAAGGATTCAGATTCAAACATCTTGAAATCGAAACATTATCTGCTCCTAGTATAATTTTCTCGTACTTTGTCAATCTGCTGCTTGTCAGGTGCTGAGTTTTACCTCTTGTCAGCAATATTTCAACTGAATGAGGTACAAAAACTTTCACAGGGAATCCCATAATGATTCCTTCACTCTGTTCAAGACTAACACTTGTAGCTGCAACTGCTTTTAAGCAACCTGGTAATGCCTTTGCAATGGGATCAAGAACTGCAGAGAAGTATGCAATAGGTTTCTTTAAATTTCCATGTCTCTGAATTAACACAGACAATGCACATCCTTCTCTCTCGCTGCAATACAGTTCAAAATCTTTCTCATAATTCGGCATACCTAAAGCAGGAGCTTGGCATAGGCTCTTTTTCAAATTCTCAAAAGATTCCATCTCAATTTTATTGAGAATAATTGGATCTTTTACGTCGGACTTTGTCAGTCTTTGTAGTGGTTTTGCAATTACTGAAAATCCACTTATCCATTGTCGACAGTAACCAACCATTCCTAAGAACATTCTGACCTGTCTTTGTGTTCTTGGAGGTTGCATTGCTTGAATCATTTTAATTCTCTCAATTGTTACTTGCCTTTTTCCTTTTGCAATTCTGTGACCAAGATATTTCACTTCTTGTTTGCAAAATTGTAATTTTGCTGGAGACACTTTATGTCCCTCTTCTGCAAGGCGATTTAACAGTATTATTGTGTCTGTCACACAATTTTCTCTTGTCTTTGCAGCTATCAACAAGTCGTCGATATACTGCACCAACGTAGACCTACCTGGTAAGTCCAAGTTTTCCAAAGATCTTTTTAACAACTCGTTAAAGATTGAAGGACTTTCTGTATAGCCCTGTGGGATTCTTGACCATCCGAGGGTCTTACCTTGGAATCTGAAAGCAAAGATTTCATAACTGTCTGGATGTAAGGGAACAGTAAAGAATGCATTGCAAAGATCAATGACAGTATACCATTCAGCATCATGTGGAATCTGGTACAGAATTACTGCTGGATTTGGAACCACAGGACAACATGGAACAACGATTTGATTAACCTTTCTCAAATCTTGTACGATTCTAAATGTTCCATTTGACTTTTTAACTCCCATAATTGGAGAATTACAAGGACTACTCTCCATTTCTTTTAATACACCTTGTTTGATTAATTTTTCAATTATAGGTGTAATACCTTCGATTGTTTCTGCTTTCATTTTATACTGTGGAATGTTAGGAAATTCTATTCCCTGTTTCAATGTAATTTTTACTGGATCTACGTTTTTCATCAGACCCATCTCGTTTCCAGTAAAATCCCATATATCAGATTTCACTGTTTCCTTGAGCTCTTCAGGCAAATCTTTCTCTTCAAATGCAGGAAACAATTTTGTTTCTTCTGCTTCCATCATCATCATTGTCATTCTGTACAAACCATCTTCCTCCATTGTTTGTAACTCAACTCCGTCAGGAGAACAATATATTCTGCAATTCATTTTACACAGAATATCTCTGCCTAGTAAATTTACTGGACTACTATTACAAACCACAAATCTGTGTTTGTCTCTATAATTTCCAATTTCAACTGGAACTGGATCAGTTAAATCAGTTTTAATTTGTTGATTGCTTACTCCAACAACTTGGATGGTATCCCCAGAGAGAGGTAGGTTTTCAATTTCCACTGATCTAACAGTAGAACGGGTAGCACCAGTGTCCACTAGAAAAGTGATGTCTACATCGTTAACTTTCCCGTTTACGAATGGACCAGACTGGTCAACCTCAAGAGTGGCTCCAACAACACACTCTTCCTCCTCTCTCGGGCACCGTCAGCAATAGTCATCAGAATCACTGTCTTGGCTTTCTGTTAACAAAAATTGTTGTGAAGCATTTTGCATTTGCACTCTTTGTTGCTTTTGCTGTTTTTGCGGTCTTATTACTTGCTCATTTCCCTGAAATCCCACGTTTGGATTATATTTTTGAACTCCCCCACAATTCGGAAATGGTGGTTGTGGCAATTGATCCTGGCAGTTATTCACCTGTTGTTGTTGCTGTCGCTGAATGTTTAACTCGTTTAACCCCTGTTGCATCTGTAGCTGTTGCTGCAGGTCAACACCATTCTGCATCTGTGGATTTAATAAGGGATTCTTTAAGTTTCTAGGAGGTTTAGGACACTCGTCTCTCCAATGTCCAATTTCGCCACAATTAAAACAAGGTAATCTTTGTTTCAACTCCTCAATCTTTGGGCTAAATTTTCTTGGAAAAATATTACCTTTAAGCTTTCCTTGTATCTGGTTCGTATTTCCAGTTTGAATAAAATTTGTGTTCTTATTACCCATGCTGGCAATTTGTTGCTCAGCTACCTTTACCTGAGCCCACATGGCTTTCTCCTTGAGCTTCTTTTGTCTCACCTCTAATTCATCGCTACAATACTTAGCTTTTCTCAGAATATCATCCACAGAAAGTGATTGCCATCCTACAATGCTATTCCTAATCATATCTGCAATTTCAGGTTTTAGTCCATAAACGAATCTATAGATAAAATGACTCATGTCTTTTTCATCTACTTTTTCATAGCCACTGTATTGTTTAAAAATTAACAGTAACCTCTCATAAAAAGAATGAACTGATTCTTTTGTTTCCTGATTTGTCCTTTCTATTTTAACCCAATCAACTTCTTTGGGTGGAATTTTGTTTTTCATCCAAACGATCACTTTTTCGTAAAAATCCATTACAAGAGGATTTGGGGCACCTGTTTCTTTGATTCGTTCAGGTTCTGTCTTTGGCCAACTTATTGATATTTTACATTCTGTCCAAAGATCTGATGGTACGACAATGTCGAAAAATCCATCTAAATCAATCCACAGAACTTTTGACACTTTGATAAATCTATCCACTTGCCTATACCATTCCACTGGTTTCTCCCTCAATTTTGGAAAGTCATTTGTGAATAGCAGTATGTCCTGTCTCGACCAAGGGACATGTACATATCCTCCACCTGCAATCTCTCTCATTGGAAATTGTTTTGACAATTTTTCCAATCTTTCATCTTCCTTCTTTTTCGTCCATTTTACTCTCCACTTATTGAGTTCTCCCAGCTTTTTGATGTAAACAATCAAATCCTTTATATGTACTATTCTTCCCATTGAGTTCAAACTCTCAATGTCACTTTCTGAAAAGTCTAGTCTGTAATGTTTTGCAAAATTCTTTTGTTTACTCACATCGATTTCAAGTTCGGCTGCTAAATCTTCTAATTGATCATATTTATTTTTAGTTTTCCACTGAATACTTTTACAAATGAACAGTAGTTCATCATCTCGATAATAATTTAAACTATCTGGACCAATTGTTCCAATTATTAATTCTTCGATATTTGCTTTTAATTTAGCCACATCAAGTTTTGGAGTAGTTACCCTAACTTCAGGACTCCCTACATCTGAAATAGCACCCATAGGTGTTTTTGGAGATAAATCCTCATTAAAGGTTAAATCTGGCATTCTCGATCTCGAAGTGTTTATTTCGGATATGTCTGAGTAGAATTTTTCAGCAGCTTTTTGAATTTCTGCATTTAAAGGAATAGTTAACCCTGTTTTGTTTGATTCTCTTTGATCAAATACAGGCTGAACAGGACCAATCGTTACTGGAACTGTCACAGCTTCCATGCTTTTTGTCATTCGTTTAATTAATTCTTCTTTAGATTTATAATATTCAGCAGAATCAACAGCCTCAACATTTCTTGTTTCTCTTGCATAGTCTTTTGGAGCTTCTCTTGCTCTTGGAGTCATTGCAAAATGTCTACCTTCAATTCGAGCATTATCAAATTCTGGTCTTCTTGGAGTTTCAATAATTTCACAATTATTTGGATAAAGTTTTGGAGCTTCATTAATTGGAGGTGCACTCGGTGAAGTTTCAGTAGAAACCACCGGAGTAGACCATGATCTAGGAGGTCTCAAAGGTTGATTCTTTCTAGCTGTAGTGTATATTTCTTCCATAACTGCATCTTCAGATTCGCTTTCTATAGATTTCCCAGCAGGAGTACCCATGACCATTTCCTGAATTAAATATAATCCTTCACTCATGTTTCCTTGCCTCCACATTCGCAATCTGTCTTCATGAGTTTCTCTTCTCCAAGGTGGAGTTTTAGTAGGTCTTTTGATTCCACTAGCTTCTCTTTGTAACTGATACATCTCATCTTCCCACTCAACTAAAGCTTCAAATTGAGTTGGTCTCGGTTTTGGAATAAGAGCATTCATTTTCTCTCGTAAATTTCTCAAGACTTTTACGTTAAATGAACCATCATCAGGCCAAGTTAAAATACCGTCGTTCTTTGTATAGCGTTTCCAGCTATCAAACCATAAAACAGTATGATATCCATATTCACCTTCCATGTACGCTGCAGGTGTTTTATACTTATGAAGTAATTTACCACCTCGCGTTTCGATTTTCTTGTCAGGTGAGAATAAGTTTTTAAGTTTCTGAAATAATGTTGGCTTTTTCTCAACATGTTTAAAATGATAACTCATTTTTAAAAGTTAAATTTAATTCGCAAAATCGTTCGTAAAATATTTCCGGGATGTTCCGCAAAGCAACCAATCCGTGCGCGAAACACACCAACAAGCCAATGACAGTTGAGCTACGTCAGTTTCCTGCTCAACGAATAAAAATGGAGTTTTTCTGAAGGACCAATCAGCTTACAGGTCGTCAGAAACTCGAGAGCCAATCAGAGTATAGCTTGTGACGTAGGTCACCCAATCCCAGCGCGGCTCCGTGACGTACACAGCAGCTGCGGTTTCTCGCTTCTCACTCCTAGTGCTTACCCCTCCTTCACAAAATCTTTTCACACCGCCATTTTAAGGGCACTTTTCAGTGTAAATTAATTCTTAAACAATGACAATAAGGACTCATCTGTTCGTTTCACTATTTAGGATAGTTTACATACATTCAAGTATCCACACTTCGGAATAGTCGGCGCTATTCACACTAAGGATAATTTTCAATTGTCAGTAGAGTAACTCTTACCCCACCCTTCTAACACGTAAAATTATGAACTCGTTTTCCTCTGAACGCACCGCGAAGTGACAGTTCTAAGAGTTCCACTTGAACATAAATTACAAATCAATTTCGCATTTTCACACGGAAAATTCCCTAATTTCAAACACACATGAAATCCGTACAGGACTCTCACCTGTTTATAGAAATCATGCACCGTTAGCAAAGTAACGACGTTATCCGTACAGGACTCTAACCTGTTTATAGATATTAAACATGTACCCCTACAGGACTCTAACCTGTTTATAGATAATCATGCACCGACGTTACTCTGCCCTTCATTCAAGCTCGGATGTAACTAATACTTTTATCACAGTGAGTTTTATGGAAGGCGCTTTGTCCCTATTCTCATGCTGCTCTAATTTCTTAGAAAACCCTCACTATACAAGATTCACACCTAGCCCTAAAACTGTGCTGCACGGCGACAACACTATGGTACACGGCGATACCTCTTGTGATACTCGGCGATATCACTGCAAACAGAACAGATGACTTGCGTGACTAATTTCTCGCCACACAATCTATACCGGTATAGCTTACAGATAGCACGAAAAACAAACTCAACATGTGTTAAAACATCGATCCTATATCCATACCATAACACTTTAGTAACCCTTAGCAACCAACATATTACCTTGGTTACCCTTAGCAACCATCAATTTCTGCTACCAGAGAATTGATCCAGCGGCCTATAGAAAATATATCATAAACAACACTACCCAACTTCATAACCTATAAACAAATTTCTACACTAACTTATGGACCCATTTATAAACATGACATAATTTGGGCCTACTGAATCAGGTGGTCAGATTAAATCTATATACACATTATTTACAAACTATATACAATTTTATACATCTGCGGAAGGAATATTGTCATTAGAATAAATCCTAACCATTTAAACGACCACCATTGGCGATGGGATCTAGCTAATAGTAACCTACACTTCTGAATAACCAAGACCAGCTTGTTTGTCAAAAGTAAGATTTTATTTACTAAATTATGGTATTTAAAAATGTAATTTTATTATTGTAATTTTATTAACATTAAAGTAAGCATATTTGAAAATCTTCATGAGAAAAACACATTTTAGTAAGAAATTCAAAGTTTAAGTAAGATTTAGCAGTTTAGCATTTCTAAAGTCTAAGTCCCTAGCTAAGCTAAATAAATGGAAAATAAAGTAAAGTTCTTTGAGGATTCTTACGTGCTCCACGCAAAGTCCAGCAGCACTTCACCCTCATCGGAAAGTCAGAAAGCAGCAGCCAGCCCATCCCTAAGGGCATGACTTTTTATACCTTTCTATGCTAACTAAACTAAGCGAAGGAAAGTTTTCAAAGATTCTCGAAGTCCCATTGGCTGAGAGTGACAAGTGACATGTCACCCGTATTTCAAAAGTTCCATTAGGTCACGTTTCTTAAAGACCATTGTCCTTTTCCGAATGCAACCAGGAGCTTCCTTGGTTTGCAACAATTGTAAATCAATATTCTCACAGTGTTCATTTCGTTTCCGCGGATGCCAAGTTAGAGCTGACAAAATTGTCCTTTATCACATATTCGACCTTGGCCACGTCCGACAGAATGATGACAGCACATCAGTTTTTGCTTTGTGAATGCAGCTTTGACGAACACTTTTTCCAGAATGGGCTTCTCGTGACTTGTGCAGAAGTAAAATTCAGTTTTTAGCATACTCGAGCAAACTAGGCCCAAAAGCAGGCAATTTATGCTTTCTAGTATAAAACAAACACAAGAAAAGTATTAATGTAAGAAATAATGTTGGTTCTGTATCCACCCTAGGTTTACTAATTAATTAACCCTCCCGATTAGTCTAATGTTATCTAGCAAATGCAAACAAATAAAGCAGCGTTTATATCTACCAGTCTTCATTAATCCATGAGACTTATGTGCACCTAGAATAGTAGAAATGACATCACATAGACAAGGAAAAGCAAAATAAGCACATGCTTCTTTTAAGTTTGCTGCAGTTAGTAATGACAAAAACGAAAACGACAAATTATTTTTATTATTTTGCACGAACAAAAGATGCAACATTTATGCACGTTTATGAGCACACATGTTAGTCCCCCCATGTGTAAAGTTTAATCTAGGTTGTATTAATACAATACATCACAAATCATTAATATTATTATTCATGTTATGGAAATGTGACTTTGCGAGTTTAAACAAAATTTTGTTTTCTATCTCGCTCCATCACCACCACCACCCCTGGGCAAGCAAAAGGCCACACCAGCAGCCCCCCAAAAACGACAAAAAACAATAAAACAAGCACAATCCCAGCCCATCCATGGCCTCAATTATGTTTAAATTCAAGAAGACACCCCACAGAAAGACTAGGCCCATGCAACACTCACCACCCCTGGGCAAAGGGCCACACCAGCAGGCCCAAAAAAACGACAAAAAACAATAAAATCTGCACAATCCCAGCCCATCCATGGCCTCAATGGTGTTTAAATTCAAGAAGACACCCCTCAGAAACACTAGGCCCATGCAACACTCACTACCCCTGGGCATAAGGGATGAAAAGTAGGCCAAATAAGTGCAGGCCTCAGACACTGCCTCTCCTCAAAATGGCCCCCTTACACCACAAGCACATGTTGCCTGTACCAGCCAGCACTCAAGATGGCCACCACCACCACCCACATGGCCAGTCCACATCAACAGTACACCCACAAAAAACAGAAAAACAGCCAGAAATCACCACAATCCAATGCCATCCATGATGTTTACATCAAAGAGAGTGAGACCACACCACAGGCACACTCAGTCCATGCACCACCACCACCCCTGGGCAAGCAAAAGGCCACACCAGCAGCCCCCCAAAAACGACAAAAAACAATAAAACAAGCACAATCCCAGCCCATCCATGGCCTCAATTATGTTTAAATTCAAGAAGACACCCCACAGAAAGACTAGGCCCATGCAACACTCACCACCCCTGGGCAAAGGGCCACACCAGCAGGCCCAAAAAAACGACAAAAAACAATAAAATCTGCACAATCCCAGCCCATCCATGGCCTCAATGGTGTTTAAATTCAACAAAACAGTTGTATCATGCACCCATAACCAACCCTGGTCCTACTGGATACTGTGGCTACCCACAATATAATTTATTTAATTTTCTGAAAAAGTTCCAAAATTGTACTTGCAGCAACTGTAATGCCCCAAACAAACTTACTTGTGAAAGTTGATTTCTAATCCAAAAGTGATCCAAAGACAGTCAAAAAGGCCTCAAATCCAAATATCCAGCAGCACCCACAAAAAGTAATCCTTCCAGCTCCAGATCCAAATGAAAGTGACCAGGAGATGGACAAAGCACTGGGAGGAGCCTGCTGGACAGGAACAGGAAGTTGGAGACTGTGGGGCACTTCCTTCCTCCCCCCCCCCAAAATGGACTCCTTGCAAAAAAAAGGCCATGCAAATGTCAACCTGAGGAGTGATTCTGATAAAAATCATAATTTTCTGAAGGTTTATCCTGTTTGCTGGTGATTTTCTTGTGCGAAATTGCAAAATCTCTATTTCGCAAGTGCGAGATTGTTCCTTTCCACCGCAACTACGTGTTCGCAATTGCGAACTCTCGCGAGGTGTGCTGTGCAAGGTGGCAAGCCGCGAGTACGTATTCGCGGGCGACAAACTCCCGCGGGAACACGCAGCAAGATCTAAAATGGCGCGTCACTCGCAAAGAAAAACAACTCGGCAAACGCTAAAATGACGGAAAGTGAACGCCGTGCACCACGCCGCGCGCCGCAACCAAGCAAAAAATCCGCCGCGAGCGGATTCACGGATTTTCGACAAATTCGCGAGCGTTCGCGGATTGCGAATTTGCCGAAAATCCGAAAAATCCGCGATCGGAGCGGATTTTACGCCCATGCTTTGACACCTAAAGGATGAGGGTTCAATCAATGTCTGTGGGCTCAATGACCTCACTAAAAGACAGCGGGTGGCTGCATTGCTGAGGTCAATGCGATTAGATCTTGTCTGCTTACAGGAGACACCTATAGAAGGGACGAAGGGCTATTTGTTGGAACAGTTGGGTTTTTCTCTGCTCACACATACTAAACAAGGCTCCAAGACCAGGGGTGTGGCTGTATTAGCTGAAGGAAGGGATACTATAGTAAAAAGAGAGATTGAAGAACAGTGGGGCAGATGGGTCCTCCTCGAATGTATAGCAAAAGGGGAAACGTTTACTATAGCGACAGTTTATGGGTCAACAGAAGATGACCCAGATATTTTTGAGTTCTTGGACTCAGAATTAGCCTTATGGCCAGAGCCAATCATTTGTAGCGGAGACTTTAACATTAATGGGTTGGCTGGTTTAGGAATTGAGGAGGGGCAAGTATATATTGGTCATAAAAAAAGACATGCCGTGCAATGGTTGATCTGGCTCACCATAATTCACTAACTGACCTCTGGGCGCGCTTGAATCCTGTAGGCACCGGCAGTACATTTTATTCAGCACCACACGAAATATGCGTGAGACTGGATTACTTCTTAGTCTCTAACTGTTTAGTTGCAAGAACTCAGATCGAGAAACTCCCCCGGATCATCTCTGATCACAACCCCCTAATAATCACCCTTAAGCTCGGAAGGGTAGCTAAGTGGGAAAGTACCTGGACATTTGAAAGGGTGCTGTTAAAGGACGAGAATTATTTTGAACACATGTGTGAGAAGTTAGCCTGGCATATGATGTCCAATAGTTCTAGTGGGTATTTTGCACCAATCTAATTGACCCTTATTGATGGTGGTTGTAAAGGTGGAGGCTAAGGCAGTTGATAGCTCCCTTCCAGGGCCTCGGTTCTGAGGCGTACTTGTTATATCCCGCAATGCTCAAGGTGGTTACAAAGGGGCAGGTCAAAATGCTTTTCTCAGAGGTAAAAGCGCAACATACATGGAGGAACTGAAAAGGCAGAAGGGGGATGAAGTGTTAGAGCTAAGGTGTAGGGAACTCATGAAGGGGCTATAAATATCTGCCCCTGACCATACAGGAACATTTATTTATAATCCTGGCTCTTTTTCTTTCTTCTGATAAGGCATTGTGGGGCATAAAATGTAAAATATAAAATGTGATTTGACACCTAAAGGATGAGGGTTCAATCAATGTCTGTGGGCTCAATTACCTCACTAAAAGACAGCGGGTGGCTGCATTGCTGAGGTCAATGCGATTAGATCTTGTCTGCTTACAGGAGACACACATAGAAGGGACAAAGGGCTATTTGTTGGAACAGTTGGGTTTTTCTCTGCTCGCACATACTAAACAAGGCTCCAAGACCAGGGGTGTGGCTGTATTAGCTGAAGGAAGGGATACTATAGTTAAAAGAAAGATTGAAGACCAGTGGGGCAGATGGGTCCTCCTTGAATGTATAGCAAAAGGGGAAACGTTTACTAAAGCGACAGTTTATGGGTCAACGGAAGATGACCCGGATATTTTTGAGTTCTTGGACTCAGAAGTAGCCTTATGGCCAGAGCCAATCATTTGTAGCGGAGACTTTAACATTAATGGCTTGGCTGGTTTAGGAATTGAGGAGGGGCAAGTATATATTGGTCATAAAAAAAGACATGCCGTGCAATGGTTGATCTGGCTCACCATAATTCACTAACTGACCTCTGGGCGCGTCTGAATCCTGTAGGCACCGGCAGTACATTTTATTCAGCACCACACAAAATATGCGTGAGACTGGATTACTTCTTAGTCTCTAACTGTTTAGTTGCAAGAACTCAGATCGAGAAACTCCCCCGGATCATCTCTGATCACAACCCCCTAATAATCACCCTTAAGCTTGGAACGGTAGCTAAGTGGGAAAGTACCTGGACGTTTGAAAGGGTGCTGTTAAAGGACGAGAATTATTTTGAACACATGTGTGAGAATTTAGCCTGGCATATGATGTCCACTAGTTCTAGTGGGTATTTTGCACCAGTCTAATCGACCCTTATTGATGGTGGTTGTAAAGTCAACCTTATAGAAAGCTATCCTAGTCGTAGCATGGACCAGCAGTCATAAGGCTAAGACTTCAGAGAGCTTATTAAGAAAGTTGTTTTACCAATTATAATCCCTTGAGTACCAATTGAAAGGACACCACGCAAGGTATATATCAAATATATATGTATTTATTCTAAACACAACCCCTCTGCACTCTTTATGAGGTCAGAGGTAAAAATACAATACAAGTCACTGAGTTAATATACGATAAGTTGCACAGTATACGTTATGCCCTAGGGGCCTCACAAACCATATACTAAAATAGTGGTATAAGAACAACGAGAGAATTAGAAAGCAGGCCTGGGGCCTGTGGAATCACTGGGGCTACTCTAAACAACCAAAGGTTAGGAAGTAGAAGGCCCACTGGAGACATGTGCAGTTTCTAAACATTAGAAAAACAACAGTGGTCCCAAACAAAAGTAATAATGAAAGAATAAAATATAGACAGAGTCAATCTATATTTACAGGACAGACATGTCCAGCCGGACAGGGGTCTTCCAGAGATTTTACTCAGTATTTATGTATTGAAGTCACATAGAGAATACCTTCCAACAATCAACAAAAGTGGACGACAAGCCTGTGTCCAGTACTGACAGAGCGAGTACAAGTGGTGATATAGACAGCAGAGAAGGGCTTTGTAAGGCAAACCAACGTTACTCTATAAACAGTACAATTGTACAGAGTATAACATAAATGCACTAGACATTTCAGTAGTAATCACATTTCAGTTCAAGTGCATAAAAGGTCGACGGCGTTTCGGACCCCTATAAAATATCAGGGACCATCATCAGGACAAATACAATGAAAAGCCTTAGATTAATTAAGCCTCTAAATGCCTAAAAGGGGGGAGAGAAAGAAGATATTCAAAACATATACAAGGGATAAAATTCAGTAACTTGGTGACATGAGTGAGACCAGTGAGCAACGACGTACCGGTCAAACGAGACACGTGGACTATAGTGCTGGTGATGTGCACTAATAACTGTGACCCGGATGATGGAGACTTGATAAGGACAGTGAGAGTGTCTTCGAGATGCCGCAGTGACTGATAACAGGATCGCTGTATTGCGTGTAAAAGTGATTCCGAGCAAACGCGTGGGCGTGTGGAGATATCGGCGCAAGTGGTTTCATAAAAGCAATCAAGAGTGAAGGGAATAGTAACAATGGGTGAAGACGAGTTTCATATGCGACGGGCGTGTGGACGTGAGGAGACGTTGAGGGGCAAGCGGCGCGGACTATTTAAGGGTTTCAGGCTTACCGAGTCGCCTCATGAAGGAGATGATATAACCGCGAGCCCTGCAAAAGTAAAAGGGGGGTCAGAACCAGGGGGGCGCGGTGCTTAAAGATGAAGAGCCGCGAAGGCTCTGTCTAGGCATGCAGCCACTCACCAGAGTCGGGTTGCGGGAGCCGCGGATAAGGTATTTTCCGTCGGCTGGCCAGGATACCTGTCAAAAAGGGGGGGCGCATCAGTACTATGCAGAAATTACTTAACCACGGAGCCGATGGGAGGATGGAGGGATGCACTTACCGGATTAGTCGGCTTGAGTGATTTCCTGGCGTCCAACACGCAGGGTAGCCAGTGTCTAATATGCTTAGACCGGATTGGTCCAAGGATTAGGCATAGAAATAGAAGACGGACATACATAGGTGCCATCTTAGAGTAGTGAAAGGATAGGACAGGGCATAAAAATAGAAGACGGACCCACATGGGGGCCATCTTAGGGCAGTGGACGTGAAGGGGTGAGGGCATGCTTAAGGAACCCGGCGCGTTTAGGAGAAGACCAGTGTTGTGAAAAGAATTACAACAGACATACATTTTAACAGTTGAATGACACCAGCATCCAGTACAAAATGATTACTTCAGAAAGGCACATAATTGTTATTGTACAGGCACAGTCATGAATTGTGAACAACCCTGTCTAACCAAAGACCAGAGGTGTCAGATAAGGGCAGTCCATTCATCTTGGACGTTGAGCCCCGAGTTCAGACTATCAGTCTTTAAAATGCATTTCAGTTCCTCTCTGTTCAAGAGGCGTGTCAGATCTCCGCCCCTGGGTGAGATTATGATTTGTGTAATAACAGTCCAGTGAATGTCGTTCTCGGAGTGTCCTTTCTCCACAAAGTGTTCCACCAAAGGAGCGTTGGGTGTTTTACACCTGATGCGGCTTCGGTGCTGGGAAATCCTCAGTTTGACCTTCTGCTTGGTTTGGCCCACGTATATCAGGTTGCATGGGCAGACGATGGCATATACAACATTCTGACTGTTACAATTGGTAAAGGTTTTACGAGCATTTCTTGCATTGTTGAACACAAATTCTTTGCCATCAATTGAAAACTCACATACAACGCAAGCCCCGCAGCGGGCGTGCCCAAGAAGTGGAGGTAATTGCCAATGGTCATTCAGGGTTACATTTCTACTGGATGGTAACGCAGCCCTAACCAATTGGTCCTTGAGATTTTTGTTTTTCTTAAAGGCAAACAAAGGAGTGTCCCAATTCAATATGCCTGAGTTTAAAATGTGCCAGTTCTTTTTGACACATTGTCTCACCCTACTGGAGACCGGGGAATACGTTGTTACACAAACCAATTTCTCAGTGGTCTTTTTGGGTTTGGGTTCCAGGAGGGTTTCCCGAGGGCAGTACCAAGCTCTCTTCATAGAATTCTTGATGAGACGCTTGGGGTATCCTCTAAACCTCAGTTTACTCGATAGTATGTTAGCCTCACAGAAATAGTCTTCCTTTTTGTAACAGTTTCTTCTCAGTCTCAGGAACTGAGAATATGGCAGACTGTCCCTCAGAGCCCTGGGGTGACAGCTGTCATATCGTAGCAGTGTGTTTCTCTCCGTAGGTTTACGGAAGAGGGAGGTGTACAGGGTGCCCTCATGATGTTGAATATTCAAGTCAAGGAAAGAGATGCTGCTTTGGCTGTGAGCAATTGTGAAGGTGAGACCATTGCAGTTGTGGTTCAGCCAGTGTAGGAGCCCATCTAGTTCAGGGATAGTGCCCGCCCAGATCAAAAAAATGTCGTCTATGTATCTCTTCCAATTTTTTAGACCTTGATGAAAGGGATTCGTGGGACACAGGATGGTATTGGTCTCTAGCCAGTCCATGTAAAGAATCGCCAGCGTGGGAGCAAAGACAGCTCCCATAGATGTCCCACGTACTTGTTGGTAGTACTGTGAGTCATACATAAAGAAGTTTTGAGTGAGGCAGATTTCTAAGAGTTGGATGATAAATATAGTTGGAACTCTATGGGGGCTGGGTCGGGTGTTGAGAATGCTCTCCATCACTAGCAAGGAGTCCCTCTGTGGTATATTGGTGTACAAAGACTCGACGTCTAGTGTACATAGAGTCTCGATGTTAGGGTCAAAGGCATGATTTTCTATGATATTTATCATATGCATACTATCCCTAATATAACACTGGGTTGTTGATACAAAGTCTCTTAGGAAATAGTTGACATAGAGGCCCAGTGGTTCAAGAACTGAACCGCATCCCGAGACGATAGGTCTGCCGGGGGGATTATCCAATCTTTTGTGGATCTTCGGTAAGGTGTAAATCACCGGTATTCTGGGGTTGGAGGTGTTTAGAAAATTGAATTCATGTTGGCTGATAATGCCCTTTGACATCGCATCAGTTGTCAACTGTCTGATGAGAGTCTGTAGTTCCTAAACATAGCCGTGGGTTACCATTGACTTTCTATGGGAAACGTAGAAGTTACAAATATACAATTTAAGGACACTTCCGGATGGACTACGATGGAACCCTTTTAAACTAGGACACTTCTAGAGTCAAGACCCATGGGAGCACCGGAGTACTCGTGTTACCTCACCCAGGGAAGCCGGGTGCATAGGTGTCTTTTCGTGTCGGATTTCGTTGTCGTTTTCAATGGAGAGCTGGAAAGAAGTGCTGCAGGCGACCAGAGGGAAAGTGTCCGGGTGGATCCAAGGGTGGATCGGAGATCTGTAAAACCTGAAAGCAGAAGGGACAGAGTCTGGGTCACTTGCCAGTGACCAGGGTGGCGATAGAAAGATGCCACCAGATGTCGGGTGATTTCAGGTAAAGATGTGAAGTTTGTCTCTTCAGCCACGAAGACCAGGAGGCGTCAACGATGACCAAGGGCTGGATTCGAGCTGTACCATAAAGGATCTAGTTGACTGCGGTGTTGGTATCCGGACTAGACCCAACAAGCTTTGGCAAACGCAACCCACGCAGGATGTCAAGAATGGCTTCGGTGCAGACCCGCAAGGTTTGAGGAACTTCTCCTTTGTAGGGAAGTTGGAGGAAACCTATAGCAATCAGGAAAGCAAGTTAGATGTAAAAGAAAGTCTTCGGAAGGCTCAATAGCCAATGGACTAGGAACCGGGAAGACACGTCAAGCTGAAATGCAAGAACGGGCCCCACGGGACACTCGTGGAGTGTGGAGGCCTGAGCTTCAGTGCAAATTGTGCTCGGGTGTGGGGCTTTTTGTACCCCAATGCATAACTGCGAGACACCTCGAGAGTTGATGCAGTTAGCAAATTGCAGGATGTCCAGGAGTTCCGGTCCCACGTCTCTCGTGTCTGCCACGGGTCTCAGCTTTGCTGGGATTGAAGGTCGGGTTCAGAGATGTCTGGAAGTCTATGTCCTGTGTCACAGATTCTTTGGGATCCAGTGGGAGCCTCAAAAATGCAGACCGGCAAAGTTGCTGTTGGTGCCTGTTTGAACAGAGTTGTCACTCCTTGACCACAAGGGAGATGTCTTTCGTCTTCCAGTCGAAATGGAATGTCAAAGGTCCAGGATTTGTGTTTCAAAGTTTCGTCCAGGGTTATCTAAAGTCCTGGGGACACAGCTCCTATACTTATACTGAGTTTAGGGGCTGGACTACCCTTAAGGTCCCTCCTATGGGTGGACCTGGGAAGGGGGTGGGTACACCCCTTTCCCTTCGTCCAGTTTCATGCCAGAGCTGGGGCAGAGTGCCCCAGCAACCGGTTTGAAGTGGGAAATGCATGGAGCACCTTGTGTGCCCCAGGCAGTGTCTGGAAAGCATTCACTGAATGCAGCCCTCCCTGCCCTAATACACAAAAGCCTGTCTGGGGAGGTGCTGGCACCTCCCTGGACAGGAAACCTATTGTCCAGGCCTCCCCTTCCAGAGTTTCATCCAGCAACAGGAGGTCAGACTCGTGTCTGTGGCAGCAGCATCCATTTTGTGATGCTGAGGCTCTGTTTAACTTTAACCGGGTAAACCAGCAAACTATATGTCTTCTCCCTCTAGAAGGGTGGAATGCTACCCCCGCCGCCAGTACTGGCGGGGGGGGGGTAGAATTCCAAAGCGTTTGACACCTTACACGACATGTTTTGATAAAGCCAAATCAAAGTTAGCATTAACCGCGAGGATTATAATGCACTTAAGAGTATATGGTATGGTTATATCATAGAACAGCTATAAGGAGATGGTTCCGAAAGCTGCAGAGGGGCTCAGCTCATACTAGGGCACCGTCTCACATACAACCAAGCGCTCTGCCTCCAGGATTGTTAAGGCCTGCCATAGGAGTGACTTATAGGTGTATATGTGTCTACATGTATATATAGATATAGGTATACTATATCTAAGTAAGGGGTGATTACACCACCTTACCAAGGCTGTGTGACCAGACCTGCGGTGTCCGTTTGGAAGGCAAACCAGGGGTGGCACAATATATGGTGCAGCCCCTGGTAGGCCTAAGGTGCACCTATGCCCTGGGTACCTATGGTACACTATACAGGGGCTCACAAGGGTGACCCAGTAACTAATATGGTATGTACCTAAAGTACATGGTATCAATTTAGAGAGAGAACAGCTGGGCTGTGGGTCTGATTGGTAGGCCCACAGCCACACTAAAGTCGAAAAACCAGAGAATCACAGCAAAAAGTGGGGGTAACCATAGGAAGCAGACCCTACTCTCCTACAACATGAATGATTGGATCGTAGCCCTCTGGGAGATTAACAGAGGAAGCACTTCTTGCGGTATTGCATGGGACGCCTTTAAGGCAGGCATACGAGGGGAGACCCTGAGTTTCAGTATACATAAGCAAAAGCAGGAAGGGGTAAGATTGGAAAAATTTATCAAAACTTTGGGTGAGGCAGATGATGTAATGGTATCCAGGCAGGTTCGGCAGGAGCGTCAGGAATCCGAAGACAATTCCACAGCCTTCCCCTACGGCCTTCCGACTCTATCAAACACTAGAGTATCGAGAGGCTCGCCAGGGGAAAACAGGGAGACAAAACAAGGAAAGATTGGGAAGAAACAAAAGAAGACTTGACTGTAATCTTCTGCGTGATTGGACAACCCGCTGTGAGGAATTCAGGAGGACGTCGGGCTGAAAGAAATATATGTTATCTAACAACAGCTTCTACTATACATAAGCCTTTATGTATCTCTATATCAATATGACATACCACCAATGTTTTGTCTGATGTTCAGGACAGGTGTACAGGATGTGTAGAAATTCGTCTTGAGCTAAAACTAGAGTGATGGAACAAGATTGAGTGATAACTCTCTTCCAACAATGAACATATACTGTAAGTTCCTAAGCAAAACACTCTCACTTGTTTTGATGCGCAAGACTGTCCAACGTATGTGGTACTAAACAGTACACTTGACAAGCATTCAATGCCTTTACAACACATACAATTAAAGGGGACCCAAGGGCAATTTAATGACCAGCTCTGAATACATGCCCTACAAACATTTATCACAATAGAGTATCAGAGGGTCAGAATTCCTACAGGTGATTACTGGGGACAAGGTAGTGAGTTGTTACCACTAGCCAAACAACTGAAAGTTATAACAGCCAGGTCAGGTTAGTGTCTGGTCTCTGGCACCCATCAGTCACCACTCGGATCCGCCCTTCATCATTTGGGGCTCCGAGGACAAACAACGCACGTTTGTTATAACTTTCAGTTGTTTGGCTAGTGGTAACAACTCACTACCTTGTCCCCAGTAATCACCTGTAGGAATTCTGACCCTCTGATACTCTATTGTGATAAAAGCATTCAATGCCAACACCAGCACAGGGCAATGGAAATCTACAGAACAAAGCACATGTATGAGAACCAATAATCATCAAATGTCTTGACTAAACAAATAGGCAGCGCACAGCGCTGTTACCGTGATTCTTTGGCGAGTATGTGATATCTTGCACCTCAACTTGAATCCACGCAAGTATCCCCAAGTACAGAATATAGCTGGCCCAGATGATAGATGATGAAGGGCCAGCTGTAATGCAGTCAAGTACGGAATGGAAGGGACAAAAAAGTGGACTTGCCTAATGGCAGATGACAAGCCCAGCCTACAGGCGTACGCTGTGCAAAAATAACCTAAATACCTAAATAGAGGGAAATCCCCAGGCCACCCGGCCCGACGGCGGAGACCAAGCCCGGCCGTCGGGCGGAGTAGCAGCGAGGAGGCAAACGAAGGCAAGAAGCACTTGCTCGGCCAGACAGCAGAGACTAAGCCCGGCCGTCAGGTGAAGCAGCAAACAAATAGGAAAATGAGGGCAGGGATGCGTAGCCCGGCCAGACGGCGGAGACCAAGCCCGGCCGTCAGGCGAAGCAGCAAACAAATAGGTAAATGAGGGCAGGGATGCGTAGCCCGGCCGGACGGCAGAGACCAAGCCCGGCCGTCGGGCGGAGCAACAAACCGGAGTGGGAGCAGAGCAACAGTGCCCGGCCGGACGACGGAGACTAAGCCCGGCCGTCGGGCGGAGCATAGAAAGGGGAGACGAGTTAGCGAGCTCCAACAGAGTGGCAAGTGGGAGCCTAGTAAACACGTCCAGAACACGAAGGACAGAACACTTCCTTCTGAGTACACCAAGCGGAAGAGGACATAAACCGGAAGTCAGGCACAAGGAACAGGACGGAACTGGAACACGGAGCTAGACGCAAGAACGTAAAGCGTCGCTCCCAGGGCTCATTTCTGATTTATAGTGGCTTGGTCTTAAAGGGACAGTACATGTACTTCTCGGGGCATGATTCTCGGGGCATGACAGATGAGGAGTTGAATATAGCATTACAGCAGAGGAGGCCCTTGGAGCAAATTCTTCCCAAAATTATAGTTGGCAAAGCAGAGGCAATCAAGAGCATTGCTAGTAAAGCGGCAGCTAATTTTTTAATTAAGAAAGAACAGTGCCATGAACTCAGTGAGAGGATGGGGCACATTTTAGCAATTCACACCAGGCAGAAACGTGCGGCAGGGGAAATAAGGGATATTTTAGATGCCAGAGGAGATACAGTAACAGACTCTGGGGCGATTCGGGAGGTCTTTAGGTTATTCTATGCAGGACTATATAATGAGGACCAGCCCTAGTGAGTTAGCAGCCATCCAGGAGTACCTCAAGGACATATTAGCCCCTGGTTTCCTGAGGAGGAGAAGGCTGCACTCAAACTCCCTATAACCCTTGCCGAGATGCTCATGGCACTAAATAATCTCCCTTCAAGTAAGCGGCAGGTCCTGATCAGATTCCTGCTGAGTTTTATAAGGTTTTTCAAGGGGCTCTAAGTAGGGATATAGGGGAAACAATGTTGCAGGCACAAGGGGGAGATTCTATACCATGTTCCTGTGCAGGGGCAGACATAGTAGTAATCTTGAAAAAGGGCAAACCACCATCGGAACCAGGGTCTTATTGACCCATAACTCTTATGAACGCGGATGCAAAGATTTTCTCTAACGTCTTGGCTCTAAGACTATGCAGGGTGATAGAGGGTCTGGTTAGACCTACCCAGCACAGCTTCATACCAGGGAAGGGCACAACGCAACACATCAGGCAAGTTTTTACCCTCTTCGACGCAGCGGAGGTCTCAAGGGACCCTATGGCTGTCCTGTTACTAGATGCAAAAAAGGCATTCGATAGGGTCTCCTGGGACTACCTCTGGATGGTCATGAGGTGGAGCGGCATTGGGGAGGGATACGCAAAAGCTATACAGGCTCTTTATAAAGGTCCTACAGCCCGACTTAGAATCAATAAAGGGTACACTGCGCCGCTTCAGATTAAGCGGGGGACTTGTCAAGGGTGCCCGTGTTCACCACTCCTCTTTGCCTTATACATCGACCCGCTCTTACGCAGGTTGAAATTAAACAATAGGATTTCCCCTCTAAAAGCTCAAGGGCGAGAATTTAAAACGTTTGCATACGCAGACGATCTGGCGATTGTCACTTCAACCCCAGCCAGGTGAGGTGGAGGCAGACGCTCAAGCGTTTGGGCAGGTTTCAGGCTATGCCACTTAATAAGGGTAAAATTCAGATAATCAAAAATAGCAGGGCAGTCTGTAATGATGAGCGGGTGGTCAGCTCTGCCGTATATTTAAGGATTAGCATCTCGGCAGACCTTGATAAGTCAGTGGGCAGGAACATTGAGCCTTTGATTACTAAAGTGAAACAAGACCTCAATAGGATACATAACCTTGAGTTGGCACTAGTTGGGCGTACAAATGTGATAAAAATGATCATTTTGCCTAAATTTATTTCATTTATTTTTTAGGCTAAATGGTTTTTGACACTGGAACAAATAATAAATAGATTTATATGGGCAAATGGCAAAACGAGGAGGGCACCCGGTACATGACTCTTCCTAGGGCTAGAGGAGGTTGGGCGGTCCCGGATTTTAAAATGTATTATTGGGCGGCTGCACTTCAGTATATGCAGGGGCTACTAGGTGGAGAGGCAGGTGATCCTAAAGTAAAATCTAGCTCCACCAATGTATATGCAACACTTTTGGGAGTAGAAGCGGGGAATTACTTTCTTAACTGTGCGGACTCTAGCTACTACAAAAAGAACGAGGTTCAAGACGCTGCAGGCAGCTTACAAGATATGGACAGCCTTCTCGAAAAACTTTGGTCTTGGAAGGTTCAATATCTACACTTGCATGTTTAAGAATGTGTCCCTCCCAGGGGAAATATTTGCGTACTCAGTCATGACGGAGTGGGGAAGGCAGGGAATCTTGAAAATAGGAGATATGATGGGACCGGACGGGGTACTTCAGTTCGCAGAGTTGCAGGCTGTATATGGCATCGGTAGAAGGAGCTTTTTCAAATACTTAAAGGTCCGGAGTTTCTTTTCCAAAAAACAGGGAGGACCGTCAGGGTTCAGTATTAATAAAATACTTGACGTCATTGAAAGCGGGGAAGATTGTACTATCCGCAGATTTTATTTAGAGCTCTCCGCAACAAAGGCAGATGACCTGGGGAAACTTGGCATTAAATGGGCAGAGAAACTAGGGCTAGAGCAGGATTGCTTTCAGGACTCACTGGATTTGGAAGGGATAATACTTTGTTCAGCTGGGCTGCAGGCCCAGCACTATAAGACGATATATTCCCTATATTCCCTATATAATACACCGGCAAGGATAGCTCAGTGGGGACGCACCACAGGCATTACTTGCTCTCGTTGTGATTCTTTGGAGGCAGATATAATTCATATATTTGCTACTTGTCCGCAGATGTACACACTCCACAGAGCCATTGAATCATTTCTTGATAGATCTTTGGGGATAAAGATCACCCTCTCACCGGTATGGATTATACTCTGGATTAACGGAGAGCCTGACCAGGGGCCTCACGCTCAATTTTTATTCATGGCTATGTCTGTCCTTCAAATGTGTATAGCAAAGGCATGGTTAGACAGAGCACCCCCAACACTACACCAGTTGATAACTAGGCTTCTTGCTGTCTTTAGAAAAGGGAATTTATGCAAGAAAAGGCAAAAAGGGTAGATTACTTGGGAGGCGAATTTGGGAACCAATCCAGAGGTGGAAGGAAAACTTTAGGTTTAAAGCATTTTATTGCATGGTTATAAACAAGGAAAGAATACAGACAGTGTAAACTTGTCGTCGAAGAGGTGCTATTCAGAGTCTCCGTTCCATGAGTGCCATCAGAATTTCAGACATTACAATCAGAACATGTTGTGGAGCCATATGCTAGGTGTAAGGGCAATGACGACTAACACCAAAACCAACAACCCCCCCCTCAACTGCCCCTACCCTGCCCTCCCCCCGAACCTCCTCTACCTCCCCTCCCCCCCCTCCCTCCGTGTCTTCCCCCCCTCCCCCCCGTTTGTGCTGAGCAAATGTCTCGTGTCTTCCACACCTCCGCGTTGGTACCTCGCCCCACGTCACGGATACCTACA
This sequence comes from Lissotriton helveticus, assembly GCF_964261635.1. Taxonomy (NCBI): domain Eukaryota; kingdom Metazoa; phylum Chordata; class Amphibia; order Caudata; family Salamandridae; genus Lissotriton; species Lissotriton helveticus. Next base: position 493,354,348 of record NC_136071.1, read on the forward strand.
CAGTGACTAAACCTGCGGAGTAGTCAGGGATGTCAGTCTCATGAGCCTGAGGTATCGAGGGCAAGTAATTTCCTTAAATTCTGACTGTAGTAGGGTGAGAAAAGGCTGCCACAATTCCTCCAACTTGTCTACTTCGCCCGCCACCGTAAGGGACAGTTTCTCCATACCCAGAACGTGCCATAACCTGTGTAACCAGCCTATAATGTTGGGAGTGGTAGTGGTGCGCCAATAAATGAGTATGTTCTGTATCGCAGAACCCAATGCAATCGCTATCTGTCTACCCCTTCTGGACCTCAGAGGATACATCAACCCATTAGGCAACCCCAATAGGACATAGGCGGGGAAGCGAGGCAGTTCAATGTCAAAGCACCGGTCAATCTCATCCAGGACCTCCTCCCAGTAGGGACCTAGCAGCGGGCAGTCCCACAGGATATGTGTCAGTGTGCCAGTATGTCCGCACTCGCGCCAACAGGTGTCCGGGATGTTGTGGTTCATTTCATGCAGTCGTTGAGGAGTGTGTTACCAGTACGTGGTTATTTTAGTGAAAGTCTCGGTGAGCCCGGTGTGGTGAGCTGAGTGACGCGCGCGGTAGGAGATGTCGTCCCATTCCTTGTGGCTTAGTTCCCGCCCCAGTTCCCGTTCCCATCGGTTCCGACCGGGGTTATAGATGTGGAAGGGGGGGGGGCTGCAACAGTTTGTACAGGTCCGAGACGAGCTTGGCATCCGATGAGCGTGTCGCCAGCCACATCTCGTAGGGTGTAAGTTTCCGGTCGGCCAGGTCCCGTACCGCCCGCTGCAGCGCCCAGTGGCGAACCTGTAGATATCGCAAACGTTCAGTCTCAGGCAGATGGTACTCCCGCCTGAGGTCCTGGAACGACACGACCCCTTCAGAACCATACATGTGAAACAAAGCGCAGCATCTGGCAGCCTGCCAAAGCGAGAACGCGCCAGGTTCCATCCCGGGTTGAAAGTCAGGGTTCCCAATCAAGGGCGTAAGCAGCGACGGGAAGGTGGTAAATTCCCGTGTAGTATTCACGGCATCCCACACTCTGAGCGGAACTTGCGTGACCAAGGACGCGTAGAGATTGGGGGGGCGATGAGATCTGCGCATGAAGGGTATCTCTTGCAAGGTTCTGCCCGCCACTGCCTGGTCCTGAAACAACCAGTGCCTGTCAGATTCCCATTTGCTCCACTCCACAAAATACCTTAGTTGCGCCGCTTGGAAGTACTTGTGGAGATCCGGTATGCCAAGGCCTCCGGATTCCGGGGCTAGCGTAGACAGGGCTCTCTTAAGCCTGGGTTTGCGGCCCTGCCAGACAAAGCGGGCGATGTCAGCCTGTGCTTGTCTGATCCAGCCCTTCGGGGGCAGAAGCGGTAGGGCCCGAAACAAATACAGGACCTGCGGCAAAAGAGTCATCTTCACCGCGGCGATCCGCCCCTGTAATGACAATGTGCCCTTGTTCCAGCGAGACAATTCCTCCTTCATCTTTTTACCCAGTGCCGCGTAATTCGCTGTCACCATGGCGGCCAAGGAGGGTGCCAATAAGACACCCAAGTACGGGATCAGGTCTTTAGACCAACTCATGGGGAAGCGTCTCTGTAACTCAAGTCTCGTTGCAGTGGTCAGCGAGAGGTCCAGGGCGGATGATTTCCTCATGTTCATCTTGAAGCCCGCCACCGCGGCGAAAGCATCCATCTCGGCGATACAGGCCGGGAGAGCCTCCCCCGGGTCATCAAGCATGAGGATCACGTCGTCCGCGTACAGGCTGATGGTGTGAATGTAGCCTCCCATCCGGACTCCAGTCACCTTCGGGTTCCGACTAATCCTCTGGGCAAACGGCTCCATGTAAAGGGCGAAAAGAAGTGGGGACAGCGGGCACCCCTGTCTGGTCCCCCTTTCTATCGCGAAGTGTGCGGAGCTGCACCCATTCACCCTCACCACTGCTGATGGATGTTTGTAACAGTTAAATACGAGGGTGCGGAATTTCTCCCCCACCCCTAATTTGCAAAGCACTCTGTCAAGGTAAGACCAGCGCACCCGGTTGAACGCTTTCTCCGCATCGACCGATAACAACATGCGCTCCCCAGGGACGCGAGAGGCCTTCTCTAGGACGTGTACCACTCTCTTAGTGTTGTCCACCGTTTGCCGTCCGGGGACAAACCCAGCTTGATCCGGGTCCACAAGGCCCGGCAGATATTGCGCTAGACGAGTCGCCAGAATCCCTGTGTAGAGCTTGAGGTCCACGTTTAGCAACGAGATTGGCCGATAGGAGCCGCACTCAGACCTGTCTTTCCCAGGTTTGGGAATAACCGAGACCGTTGCACGAAGCAAGTCCGGAGGGATAGCTCCCGGGTCCGCGAAGGAGTTATAGAGACGCGTCAACAGTGGGACCAGTTCTTGACAGAACGTCTTGTAGAAGAGTGGGGTGTACCCATCGGGCCCTGGGGCCTTCCCATGTTTAAGACGGGAGATGGCTGCAATCACCTCTTCTGGCCGGATGCCCCGCTCCAGGTGTTCCGCCTGTTCCGGGGTGAGAGCAGGAAGCTCGACCCACTCAAGGTAATCAGTCTCAGCCAATGCCGAGGGTGGTTCGCCCGCGTATAAGTCAGCGTAGTATCGGCGGAATTCCTCCGCAATCTGAGGGTCCTCCGTTGCAGCCGCTCCGCTGGGAGTCGACAGTTCCGCAACCCGCTGACGCTGGTGTTTCACCCGGAGCTTGTTCGCGAGGAGGCGGCCGCACCTATCTCCACCAGTGTAGTACGCATGTTTCAGGCGCAGCGCAGCATATTCCGCCCTGTCCATGTCCAGCGCGGAGAGCATTTTCCGGGTCGCCTTAAGCTGCCTCCAGACTCTGGGGGCCCCTGTTCTTTGATGCATCTGTTCCAGCTCCCGCATTCTGGTGGTAAGCTCATCCCGCTTTTGTTGTCGTTCTCTATTCTCCGCAGACGAGGTGGCGATGAATTCTCCACGGAGCACTGCCTTCAAGGCGGCCCATTGCGTCGCGCGGGTGGTATCTCCATTATCGTTATGGGACTGGTAGTCAGCGATCGCATCCCGTATCTGCTTCACCACCACATGCTTATGCAACAGGCGCCAAACTCCCCGAGAGGGTGACACCGGCGGCAGTTGAAAGGAACCCGTCACCGGGGCATGATCCGATAACGTGAGAACCCCCATGTCGGAAGCCGTCGCTAGTGCGGCCATCGGCCCCGTAACTAGGATGTGATCTAGTCTCGCGTATGTTTTATGTGCGTGGGAGTAGTAGGAATAGGCCCGAGCGTTCGGATGTAGGCGTCTCCACAGGTCATGCATGTCGAGATCACCTAGGTGGGAGCGACATAGGTGTGAGAACTCCCCGGTGTGCGGGCGGCGCTGCGCTGATCTGTCCAAGAGTGAATCAAAGACCATGTTCAGGTCCCCCCCAATGATCATGTAGTCGCTATGTTCTCGAGGGCTGAGTGTAAGAACAGGTCTTGGTGGTCATTCGGGCTATAGATGGAACCCACAGTAAACAAGAAACCCCCCAGCTTGAATCTGTAAGCAAGGAGCCTCCCCTTCTGCTCCGCAACTTTGTGTAGGACCTCTCCCCTAAACGATCTAGATATTAAGATTGCGACCCCCGCTGTCTTAGTAGGCCCCGAGGAAAAGAGCTGTACTGGGAATTTCGGTGACCTCATTCTAAGGCAGTCTCGAGTTAGGAGGTGAGTCTCCTGTAAAAGACAGATGTCCGCCTGGGTGTTCTCAAGTAGGGATACTATCGCTCTACGCTTGACCGGGTTGTTCAGCCCCTTCACGTTGAGGGTGACTATCTTAAGTGCCATGAGTAGTCGTCCCAAGAAAAGCGTTCAAAAAGGCTATGGCGACAGGAATCGCCGTGCGCAACAATGGCGTAAAGCCTAACAAGTGCAGGAGCCCAGTAGCACAATATCCGCAGCTTAGTACATGCGGTGCGAGGTCATAGCAAAAATAGCAGCAAAACACCATAAGCCAGCACAATTTCCAAAGTCCCCCCCAAACATCCCTCAACCAACCCAACTCCCAGCAACTCCACCCCAAACTTCGAGCCCCCGGATCCTTCCTCCCCGACCCCAACCGCCCTCCCCCCGCGCCCCCCTCCTCCCCCCAACCCGCCCCCTCCCAACTTCCTTTGAACGAGGATCATAGTCCCAGTCCGGTCCTTATCGGACAAGTCTGTGGTAAGTTATTCGTGTGGGCGTCCAGCCACCTCCTGCACCCCCCCGCCGCCCCCTCCCCCCCGGAACACTCGCACCTGCTGTGAAGATGAAGCCATCAAGATCTCCCCCCGGAGTGTGCTCAGGCCGTCAGGGCCATATCACCAGACGACGTGTCTCTGGATACCACCATTATCGCGCTGTCCATTTCAGCTCTGACCGTGGGTGAGTCCGGTCTCGATGGCAAGTTAGCGGGCTGGCGCCGTCGGACAGTTTGCCAGCCATCTCTGGTGGTGCGTCGACGGGAAGTCGTGGGAGTGTCGGTGTCCGTTGCCGTGATCCCCAGCACCTTGCAAGTGTCCTGCAGGGACCGGAGTTGGTGCAAGGTCCCGTTCCAGCGGAAGATTAGCCGGAAAGGATGGCCCCAGGAATACTGTGTGCCGTGTTCTCTCAAGAAGTCTGTGGCGATCTTGAAGGATTTGCGCTTTTGAAGGGTGATCGTGGATAAGTCCTGAAACAGCGCCACCTGATGACTCCGGAAATGCAGCGGTTGCCGACGTCTAGCTTCGCGTATGATCCGTTCCTTCAAGGGGAAGTCCGGCAGGAAGGCCAAGATGTCCGGGGCTGGCGCCGAAGCCCGTCGCGGCGGGCCTACTCTGTGTGCCCTATCAATCCTCACCGGGAAGTCTCCCGATTCCCCCAAGATGTCGCGAAACAGATCTCCCAGGTAGGCAGTCACGTCCTCCCCTTCTTCTCCAGATGGAACGCCTCGGACTCTAATGTTGTTGCGCCTGGACCTATTCTCGAGATCCTCCGCGTGGGCCTGGAGGTCAATCTGTTGATCCCTGAGCCGCAGAACCTCCTGCTGCAGGTGTGTGATCTCCTCATCGCGGGTGCGGCCAGTCTCCTCTACAGCGGCCACACGTTCACCAAGGGAGTCGACCTCCCTACGCACCTCACGCACCTCTCCCGCCACTTCCTGTTTCAGCGCTTGAAAGTCCTCCCTGAGGGTGCTGAATAACGATTCCAGAAATGATCGGGTCACCGGGGGTTCCCCTCCTTCCGCCCCTCGAGAGCTGGAGGGGGGGCTCGGGGCGGGCTGGTTCCTATCCTGCCTTGGGGTTGCTCTGCTCAGCATATCGGGTAAGGTGCGCTCACCTTTCTTACCCCCTCGGTTGCCAGACATCGTGGGAGCGGGAGTGTCCTGTGACGTGGAGGGTATCGAAAAGGTCCCGAGCCCCGCGGGGCCGCGATGTGTGTGGCTGCACTCCTGATGCTGCGGGTCCCTCAGTCTTTCACGACGTCTCCCCAGGGTGGGCGCAGCCGCACACCGCCGACAGCCAGGCACTACCCCCGCCACACCGTGCGGAAGAGAGCGTCCAGGGCCAGCGGCAGCCGGGCGAAACCGTCGCGTCCACTCCCCAGTGGCACGTCACCCAGCCCGTCCCCAGCTCCTCTCGGTTAGATGCAGTAGTTCAGGCCGCTTAGAAGAGTTTGGGTAGCCCCCACCGGGTCGCTGTAGAAATGGCGTAGGCCAATCTCCTCCGAGGCCGGCGCTTCACACCGTTGCCCTCGCGCCGCCTAATGCACTGCCCAGGCGGACAGCTCGTCACCCAGAAAGGCCTTCCCGGGGGGTTTCAGCTGTACAGTCCAGCTTCGGTGATTTGTGTGGCGTAGGAGGGAGGGCCCCCATGCAGGCAGGGCCCTGAGCAGAGCGTCGGCGCCTCCCTGTAGGCCCACCGGGGCCCGCTTGGAAAGTGTGTCGGGTCGGGTTCCCGTACCTTGCTCGGGACACTCCGGGCGTCTGAGAGCGCTCTCTGGGCACTGCGCCGATCCTCCTGACCTCGTGGGGCGCAGTGGAGGGCCTCAGAAGCCGGCGCCCTGGGGTAGGCCTCTCGGTCTTCCGGATCCCCGGGGTCGCGTAGTCGGGTCTCCCAGGTTCCGCTGCGCGAGGCCCCGGTCAGTTCTCCGCGGGGCCGCCGCGAGATGCTTTCTCTCCGCCCTGGTAGCGGCTCGCTAGGGAGAGCCTCCCTTCCGTCTGTCTCCGCTGCCCCACTATGGCTCCTCGCAGCTCCACCGGCGTGTTCCGCGGGGCGACCCACAGGCGTTTTCCGGCGTGGCAGCAGGCCTCCCCTCCGGGAATCCACCAACCCGGCTCCGCTACGTCCTGAAGGGCACCGGGGATCCCCAGACCGCGCCGGCGCTCGTTCACCGGTGCTGGGCACCGCCTCCCACTGGATCCGGGGGAGATCAGCAGCAACTGGCGGCACTAAGTCTCCGGGATCTCGGGAGCTCACGAGGAAAGCGTCCTCTTAGCTCGCCATCTTGGCCACGCCCTGGAAGGAAAACTTTAAACATATACAGTAGGTTGTTAATGTCGATGGGGTGTTTTCTTTGTTCCTTTATGCTTTCGTTCTACACGTCTTCCTTCTTATTTTTTTAATCTTTATTTAAAGGAATCGAGACAGTTAATGTTGTGATTGTAAAACTTTAGAAATATGATCATGAAGGTATTTCAATGTATAGAAATCGGATTCTTGCTGTGCTGTAACACAAAATCTTAATAAAAATATCTTTTAAAAAAAAGGAAATGTATACCCTTGGCTTAGCTGTTTGCCATGCGAAGGGTGGCAATACAGTGGGGTAAATAGTAGATTGATCAAGGGATTTACAAATTGGAATGAACATCTGGACATTTATGGAAAAGTAATGCCAGTACACCCCAAGCAAAAGGATATGTGGGGTCCCTTTAAGAATTAACTCCAGCAGCACACTAAGGAGGCCATTTATACCATTTCAAACCTGGTACTACTGGAGTCTACAGAAAGCGACTAAAAGATTATTGATTCCTGTAGGTAGCTATCTGCTTGATGTGAATATGTCAAGAAATCTTGGATAACCTGGGAGGTACTATAGCCTTGCATAGTGGATAGGAAGCGACGTTATGGGAATGATGAAGGGAATGACTGTGTCAAATTCTATATGACAAAATAATGACTGATATAATGTGGATAATTTTAACTCTCTGATTGGGGGATGCAACGTTAAATGTTTAAAATGATTAAACATAAACATTTTTAAAAGAGTTCTAGACAGGGAGATCTGCACAAAGTATAGTAGGCACTAAACAATGCTATGCATATGCCTGTACAGCAGTAGCAGTATTTGAGAATATAGAATTTACAATCTAATACATACATGGGAAACCTTTAGGATTTTAATTTGTACAAGTAGCAGAGCTAAATGCAAAATGTCTAATGTTATACAAAATAGATCCCTCAGTTTCAACACTGGGCCAGGCTTGCCACATATCCACAACCAAATTGACCATTCCTATCCTCACGCACTTGAGCAGTGTAGTGCTGTACTGAAGGAAGATGAGTCCTCACTGCGAGTGGTACTGATAGGGTGCAGTGCTCAAGAAAAAAGTGCGTGATTAAAATGGCGGTCAGGGTAGATTTTTTTTTTTTATTGGTATCTCCCTGGACGTCAGGCTAAAAGAAATGTGATGACAGTGTAACAATATCACTGTACAGTAAGCATCTACGATCTAGGCCAACATGTTTCTGCCATTCAAGTAATATTTTACAGGCATTCTTCAGGGCCAGGCTGGAAAAATAGCTACTGCAACATCTACTATTTTCAACGTGAAAACAAAATCAGAAAAAACTGTATGACATGGTTAGAGTAAGTTTAATCAAGTGGCTGGATCACCCACCCTACCGTATCCTGGTGATAAACCATGCAGAGAGCAATCCTTTCCTGTGAACATTAAAAGGAAAGGTACAATCTTGTAACAATCAAAGACAACTCATTATCAACAGATGTGTAAAATCAAATCTCGTGGTATTCAAAGACTTCATAGGACCGCTAAGTTCTTACCGGCCAGATGGAAACTTATGCAAAGTCATAATCAGATAATCTGTATTTAAAGCATTAAAAAATAAACTCACCCAGCGTTATGTGGGAAGTAAGCCTCACCTCACCCGGCAACGGCTCGGATAGAGAGGCCCCGCTCTGTAGGACATACGGAGAAGGACAGGTTCAAGGATTGATAGCTGTCAGACCCTACATATGTAATAATATATTCAGAAATAATAATAAAACTTGGTTGTTCAATAATGACCCACCGGTCCAAACAATGCGGAGGCGCACACTCTGAGGGCCACACTCGACTAGGACATATCTATACAAAAATTATTTAGTGTATAATTATAGTGTGCTAGTTAACAGCAACATGGAAAAGATAGGTTTAAACAGTCTTTGTGGTTGACAGGTTGACCACCAAACATAGAGGGCAGAAGCAAGCTGAACTAGGAGCCCTCTCATTTGGCTATTGGTCATGCAGCTTGTGAAAATCTGCAAATAGCTGTTCAAAGCCTGTGTGAGGTACAAGTGCCCCAACAAACAAACGCATGGATGGACCAAGAGACAAAGAAAGACCGTGGATTGTAGTGTCCTTACCTGTCCGTCGGTACCTCCGGGAGTAACCTGAACCGAAGGGGAGGCGCCGACGGACAAGAAATGCAGCGTCTTTATACGAGCGCTGATTGGCAATGACCACAATTAATGATCCTCACCTGCGGTTTTTAGGGGCGCGGCCGCCGGGAGTGTGCGTCAGAAACGCGCGTGACGCGAGGAGAATGTATCTGACTCACGCATGCGCATTAAGCAAGGATCAGTTCCCTGGATACCGGGTCGCTACCTACGCCAGGGTTCGCGCAAGCGTGAGCATGCATGAAAGAAGGAAGCGAAGACCAAAATGTCTAAATGAATGTATCAGCTTGGCGCAAGCGCAGTCGCCAGGGATCAGTTCTTCGCTTGCCGGATCACTACCTACACCGTGCTTCGCGCATGCGCAAATGACACCAGGAGCGGCTAGGCAAAGACCATTATATCTAAGTCCTGTGTCGGCCAATTGTCTAAATATGCGAACGGACCTATTGTGAGGCAGTCACATACAGTCTATATAGACAGACAAGGCAAGAAGATTTTATTTAAATAAAACGAAACTCGGCTCTATGGCTGGATTAATCCATTGTGTATAAACGTTGCTCTGCTGGTATATGAGCTTGGTTTGTCTGATCTATGTGCTGATTTTGTTTGACCTACAGTAAGACAGCTAAAAATGTCTTATGAGGAGAGATATATAAACAAATGATTTAAAAGTTCAAATCATTAGACGACTGTTGATGAATGTCAACAAAAAAATGATTAATAAGAATTATTATTGGACATGGAAATGATTTTCCTGAGCTCACCTTGTATAATGTACTCCTTCACTAGTCCAGTACTAAGTGCATGTTGTACAAATGGAAGACAGTGATTGTCCATGTAAAAATAGACCGGGGATGTGAGAAGATGCATGTCAAATGGTGTAGTGCACCTCCTCAGGGCAAACCCACACTGCATGAGTAGGAAGAAGACTTTACCAACGATGTAACTAGAATAAGTTAGATTCAAAGTGACACCCAAGGTATATTGTCGTTCAAACCCAGGACATCCATCCTAAGTTTGTAAATCCAACGCTGCTCTCTGAAGAATAGAAAACGTGACACATCTGTCACGTGTGGTGGAATAAATGGTCGTTCTAGAACAACCCATTTCATTTCATCAGCTTTATGTTTGAGCTCCAAGAAATGATTAGTTAAGCGAGTGGATTGTTTATTGCACCTGATGGTGCTCTTGTGCTCGCTTATGCGGAGCTTAATCTTCCTAGTGGTATGTCCAATGTAGGTCAATTTGCAAGGGCATGTTATCATGTAAATCAATTTGTCTGAATTACAGTTGGTATGGTTATTCAAACGCCAGGGTCTTGTTGTCCCTATATCAATTGTCAAGGTTTTGCATGTTTGTGGACAGACCGCGCATCCTCCGCATGGATAGTGACCACGTACTGGGTCAGTATTCCAAAGGGTATTCGTGCCTTCTCTTGGATGATACCTAGGCCTGGTGTGTACAAGGTTGTCCCGAATGCTGGAGCCTCGTTTAAAGGCAAATAAGGGACGTGGGATAGCACCCGTTGCTGTGTTCAGTATTTTCCAGTGTCTAAGGATAATTTTCTTCACATCATTGGAACGAGTGTTGAAAGTATGCACCATGGTCATGCGGTCAGTGGATGTGTGTTTGATCTTAGGTTCCATAAGCGCCTCCCGATTATTATTAGCAGCTCTTTTGCAGGCACGTCGAACCAAATGGTTCGGGTAATGTCGTTCTCTTAACTGTGCCGTCAAGTCTTTGGCATGTTTTTGGAAAAGGGTCTTCGAGGAACAGTTCCTTCTGACTCTCAAAAATTGGCCTACTGGAAGGTTGTCCCGGAGGGCCTGAGGGTGGAAACTGTGATAGGACAGCAAAGAGTTGCGTGACATGGGTTTCTGGTAGAGTTCACTTTGTAGGCCTCCTGTTCCTACCTGGATTAAAAATGTCCAAAAATGGAAGTTTTTCATTGCTTGATTCCATGGTGAAATTCAGAAATTGATTTTGCGAATTAAGCCACGTATGGAACAATCCCACGTCAACGGTGGAACCTCTCCAGATGACTATCACGTCATCGATATATCGTCTCCACAGCAACACCTGGTGGAGAAAAGGGTTGCTCTGGTGGAGAACGTGATCTTGCTCAAATTGGTGCATGTTTAAGTTGGCTAGGCTGGGGGCAAACACACTACCCATCGAGGTTCCCGAGACCTGCAAAAAAAGTTCGTCCTCATATTGGAAAAATGTTTCCATCATCGCCAACCTGGCGCATTCCATGATAAAACCCACTGGTGTGATTGTGTTCAATTCTTTAGATTCAAGAAGAACCCTAATGCAATCCAGTGTTTCCTGCTGTGGAATACATGTGTATAAAGACTCGACATCAAAACTGACCTCAATAACATTATTAATGACAATCCAAGTATTCTCGACGATTTACCCACGACATCCACCACCACCGAGGATGACTGGGTCACCATGCTCAATCTAAAAAAGAACCATTCCCGCATCTCCCTACATGGGGTGATAATGAATGAATACTTACAGGGTAAGTGTACACCATCGGGCTTGATCGTAACCAACATACCCAGACTTTTTCTTACTGACAAAGAATTCTTACGCAACTGGTCACTAATAGCCTGGCGCTGCACACGTGATTGGCTGATTTTATTAATTAAGACGGCCAAAAAAGCAGCTGACGCGGTGATGATCGAAATACAAGTTCTTGAAGGCCAAATTAATGCCGCAATCAGACCCGTGATCTTCAAAAAGCACATGGATGAGACCAACAAAACCAATAAAGATTATAGAGATAACATCTTAATGAGTAAAATTGATAAATTCAAGAAGGATTTAGCTCGGTTCTCCATGGAACAAGCCTATCCTTACACTAGTGACTCGTATGTGGCCCCAGATTACAACTCCAAAAGCAAAAGATACGGTTCCAATTATTCCTCTTCCGGTTCAGACACAGATTCAAGCGATGCAAACAACACAAATACAGGGACGTCTGGTAGAGGTAGAGGGAGAAGCAACCAAAGGAGATCCAACAGAGGGCGAGGGATGAATACTTTTGTTCCTAATTCAGGTCAATGGTGGCCTCCAGCACCCTGGGGCTATCATCAACCACCTATGGGCCCACCCACAATGGGTTACCAAATGCCCAACTTCCCGCCCCATCCACAATTCTATCAAGACCAGTCTTTTTTATGGCAGGGCCGTGGCAGGACTCGAGGGAAAAGGAGGGGACAACAGGGAGTACATTGGGCTCCAGAAACCATTCCAGCACACACAGGGCAACAACAGACGAGCACATCGAGGACAGGGGCAGCGACCTAGTGGTCAACCTGAGCACTCGTACACTCACAGTAAATGAGAAATCTGTCCTGAATAAAGGGCTAGGTTTTGTTCCTACGAACATTTGTGACCCCTTCACACTAAGACGTGAACTGGAGTACTTCTATAGGAAGATACGTCTCCACTTTTTCTTCAATACCAATCAAGAGGCAGGGGAGACCACTGAACCATTGGACCGTAACACTGGCCTTAGACCAAAATCCACATCTCTGAGTCATCAAGTTCCAGCACGAGTTATTGCTTTTGAACAAGCTGTAACTCATGACATCAACAACCTAGGTCAATACAAGCGGAATCCCTATCAGAATGTCACGAGAGCTGAGAAAACTGCCCTAATGGATTTGGCTAAAGACGCATCCTTGACAGTTAAACCCGCTGACAAGGGTGGGGCAATCGTGCCTATGGATACAGATGTCTATTGAGCTGAGTGCCTGAGACAGCTCAATGATACAAGAGCCTACCGCCGCCTCACCGAAGATCCTACGACAAGAATAGCCAATGAGATCAAATGTCTTATTGAAGAAGCTTCGAGTGAAGGTTGGATCACGCCCTTAGAGGCGAGATATTTGACCACCTCGCATCCTGTGACACCTTACTTTTACTGCCTACCAAAAATACACAAAGAAAAAAGGCCACCCCCAGGACGTCCAATTATATCAGGAATAGGCTCACTCTTAGAGCCTTTATCCACCTTTGTGGATTCCTTTCTGAAACCAATCGTCACAGAGACTCCTACTTATTTGAAGGATACTAGTGACGTTTTGAGACTACTGGCAGAAGTGGAATTCGACATCGAGACTGACCTCTTGGTCAGTTTTGATGTCGAGTCTTTATACACATGTATTCCACAGCAGGAAACACTGGATTGCATTAGGGTTCTTCTTGAATCTAAAGAATTGAACACAATCACACCAGTGGGTTTTATCATGGAATGCGCCAGGTTGGCGATGATGGAAATTTTTTTCCAATATGAGGACGAACTTTTTTTGCAGGTCTGGGGGACCTCGATGGGTAGTGTGTTTGCCCCCAGCCTAGCCAACTTATACACGCACCAATTTGAGCAAGATCACGTTCTCCACCAGAGCAACCCTTTTCTCTACCAGGTGTTGCTGTGGAGACGATATATCGATGACGTGATAGTCATCTGGAGAGGTTCCACCGTTGACGTGGGATTGTTCCATACGTGGCTTAATTCGCAAAATCAATTTCTGAATTTCACCATGGAATCAAGCAATGAAAAACTCCCATTTTTGGACATTTTGATCCAGGTAGGAACAGGAGGCCTACAAAGTGAACTCTACCGGAAACCCATGTCACGCAACTCTTTGCTGTCCTATCACAGTTTCCACCCTCAGGCACTCCGGGACAACCTTCCAGTAGGCCAATTTTTGAGAGTCAGAAGGAACTGTTCCTCGAAGACCCTTTTCCAACAACATGCCAAAGACTTGACGGCACAGTTAAGAGAACGACATTACCCGAACCATTTGGTTCGACGTGCCTGCAAAAGAGCTGCTAATAATAATCGGGAGGCGCTTATGGAACCTAAGATCAAACACACATCCACTGACCGCATGACCATGCTGCATACTTTCAACACTCGTTCCAATGATGTGAAGAAAATTATCCTCAGACACTGGAAAATACTGAACACAGCAACGGGTGCTATCCCACGTCCCTTATTTGCCTTTAAACGAGGCTCCAGCATTCGGGACAACCTTGTACACACCAGGCCTAGGTATCATCCAAGAGAAGGCATGAATACCCTTTGGAATACTGACCCAGTACGTGGTCACTATCCATGCGGAGGATGCGCGGTCTGTCCACAAACATGCAAAACCTTGACAATTGATATAGGGACAACAAGACCCTGGCGTTTGAATAACCATACCAACTGTAATTCAGACAAATTGATTTACATGATAACATGCCCTTGCAAATTGACCTACATTGGACATACCACCAGGAAGATTAAGCTCCGCATAAGCGAGCACAAGAGCACCATCAGGTGCAATAAACAATCCACTCGCTTAACTAATCATTTCTTGGAGCTCAAACATAAAGCTGATGAAATGAAATGGGTTGTTCTAGAACGACCATTTATTCCACCACACGTGACAGATGTGTCACGTTTTCTATTCTTCAGAGAGCAGCGTTGGATTTACAAACTTAGGACGGATGTCCTGGGTTTGAACGACAATATACCTTGGGTGTCACTTTGAATCTAACTTATTCTAGTTACATCGTTGGTAAAGTCTTCTTCCTACTCATACAGTGTGGGTTTGCCCTGAGGAGGTGCACTACACCATTTGACATGCATCTTCTCACATCCCCGGTCTATTTTTACATGGACAATCACTGTCTTCCATTTGTTCAACATGCACTTAGTACTGGACTAGTGAAGGAGTACATTATATACAAGGTGAGCTCAGGAAAATCATTTCCATGTCCAATAATAATTCTTATTAATCATTTTTTTGTTGACATTCATCAACAGTCGTCTAATGATTTGAACTTTTAAATCATTTGATTATATATCTCTCCTCATAAGACATTTTTAGCTGTCTTACTGTAGGTCAAACAAAATCAGCACATAGATCAGACAAACCAAGCTCATATACCAGCAGAGCAACGTTTATACACAATGGATTAATCCAGCCATAGAGCCGAGTTTCGTTTTATTTAAATAAAATCTTCTTGCCTTGTCTGTCGAAATAGACTGTATGTGACTGCCTCACAATAGGTCCGTTCGCATATTTAGACAATTGGCCGACACAGGACTTAGATATAATGGTCTTTGCCTAGCCGCTCCTGGTGTCATTTGCGCATGCGCGAAGCACGGTGTAGGTAGTGATCCGACAAGCGAAGAACTGATCCCTGGCGACTGCGCTTGCGCCAAGCTGATACATTCATTTAGACATTTTGGTCTTCGCTTCCTTGTCTCATGCATGCTCACGCTTGCGCGAACCCTGGCGTAGGTAGCGACCCGGTATCCAGGGAACTGATCCTTGCTTAATGCGCATGCGCGAGTCAGATACATTCTCCTCGCGTCACGCGCGTTTCTGACGCACACGCCCGGCGGCCGCGCCCCTAAAAACCGCAGGTGAGGATCATTAATTGTGGTCATTGCCAAACAGCGCTCGTATAAAGACGCTGCATTTCCTGTCCGTCGGCGCCTCCCCTTCGGTTCAGGTTACTCCCGGAGGTACCGACGGACAGGTAAGGACACTACAATCCACGGTCTTTCTTTGTCTCTTGGTCCATCCATGCGTTTGTTTGTTGGGGCACTTGTACCTCACACAGGCTTTGAACAGCTATTTGCAGATTTTCACAAGCTGCATGACCAATAGCCAAATGAGAGGGCTCCTAGTACAGCTTGCTTCTGCCCTCTATGTTTGGTGGTCAACCTGTCAACCACAAAGACTGTTTAAACCTATCTTTTCCATGTTGCTGTTAACTAGCACACTATAATTATACACTAAATAATTTTTGTATAGATATGTCCTAGTCGAGTGTGGCCCTCAGAGTGTGCGCCTCCGCATTGTTTGGACCGGTGGGCCATTATTGAACAACCAAGTTTTATTATTATTTCTGAATATATTATTACATATGTAGGGTCTGACAGCTATCAATCCTTGAACCTGTCCTTCTCCGTATGTCCTACAGAGCGGGGCCTCTCTATCCGAGCCGTTGCCGGGTGAGGTGAGGCTTACTTCCCACACAACGCTGGGTGAGTTTATTTTTTAATGCTTTAAATACAGATTATCTGATTATGACTTTGCATAAGTTTCCATCTGGCCGGTAAGAACTTAGCGGTCCTATGAAGTCTTTGAATACCACGAGATTTGATTTTACACATCTGTTGATAATGAGTTGTCTTTGATTGTTACAAGATTGTACCTTTCCTTTTAATGTTCACAGGAAAGGATTGCTCTCTGCATGGTTTATCACCAGGATACGGTAGGGTGGCTGATCCAGCCACTTGATTAAACTTACTCTAGCCATGTCATACAGTTTTTTCTGATTTTGTTTTCACGTTGAAAATAGTAGATGTTGCAGTAGCTATTTTTCCAGCCTGGCCCTGAAGAATGCCTGTAAAATATTACTTGAATGGCAGAAACATGTTGTCCTAGATCGTAGATGCTTACTGTACAGTGATATTGTTACACTGTCATCACATTTCTTTTAACCTGACGTCCAGGGAGATACCAATAAAAAAAAATGTTCTACCCTGACTGCCATTTTAATCACGCACTTTTTTCTTGAGCACTGCACCCTATCAGTACCACTCGCAGTGAGGACTCATCTTCCTTCAGTACAGGATCAATTGGTACCAAGCAAGTACTTGTGAGCTTGGCCACATGAGAACCTGTTGATAAGGTCCTAGATGACGATGTTCCGCCAGATGGGTGGGCTGATAGGACTTCTTCATTACTGATGGTCCCTCACCGTTAGTCGTGACAGTGGTGTGTGTCATCTTCTCGTGGTCACTTCTCCTTCACCCTACTAGACCTTCAAGTTCTTTTGTTGTTGTTATAAATGGTTCAATTGGGGGTGTGTACTTGATAGGTCGGTAAAGATTGTCCCCTAGACCCTTCTATAATAGTTGTTTTCTCAGTGTAGTGCTGCACAGCTAGCAGACATGC
This sequence comes from Lissotriton helveticus, assembly GCF_964261635.1. NCBI lineage: Eukaryota > Metazoa > Chordata > Amphibia > Caudata > Salamandridae > Lissotriton > Lissotriton helveticus. The sequence goes on from NC_136071.1 coordinate 493,370,997, forward strand.
TGTGTTCTGCAGCCAAAGCGTGTGCTTCAGATGGTATTTGGTGAGTGTTGAAACACAAGCCACCCAATAAGTCAATACCTGAGTCAAACCCACCATTGTGCCTCACCAATGTGGTAGCATGCAGAGTGGCAGAACTTTGAAGGAACAAATGTTGTTGCAGATCACAGATCATGGGTGACAGTTGTCATGGACGAAGGCCAAGTATCATGTGAGCATGTAAAAGTGTCATTTGTAAAGAAGGCAAACATGCATCTATGGCGATCCTCAAAACACTATGCATGTGACTCAATTCCTGGCCAGATTATCATATAGACTACATCATGCCACAGTTGACAATTCACTCATTTTCCAAGCATTGCACAGCAATATGATGAGGCTCAAAGGCCTGTAACACAACACTATGAACATATGACCTTAAAATATTTGGCATTACCTAGAGAAGCAAGACAATGGGGATGTTCTAGCAACTATCACATCACCTAAAGAGTACAGGGATGACAGAAGCCCCAATAAATGTATGTGTACATCCACTATATCACTGAACATGGTGTAATGGAGTTTTGGGGATATGAACTTACCTCTGCATGGTAAGAGTAGTTAACCCCTGCCCTGAGTGAACAAGTGCATAGTTGAGGGGATCACAAATCTTGTATCATTCCAAAGGAGAAATGGCATTTGAGTTTATGCCAATACATAGGCCTTTGCAATGGATTGCAGCCTTTTTGGACCTGCAGGGCCACCCAAAGACTTACCCGCATAGTAGATGCACTGCTACTGCCTTTGCCACTGGTAAGACAGAGATAAAGTGGGGTTGGCAGCATGGTGTGTAGTGAACAGTAGTAGTGAAAATGAAATGTAACACTGGTTAACTGCAGCGAGGCCTACTGCCTCACTCACCTCTTCAAAAAGGACTGTTGTTGTGTGTTACCCTCGTCCCTGTGAGGTTCTGTAATTCTCGAGTCTGACCCCATTTTGTTCTGTGCCACCATTTTGTGTTGCCCTCACGTAGGCCTGTAAAGGTAACCTGGCGAACGAAGTGGCCTGGCCTTCTTAGTTCATGTATTCATTAACTAGGTTTCTTTTTGACTCTGAAATTAACTATAAGAAACTGACCTCTTCACCTGAAACTGACCTCGCAAAGCCAATTTCCCTGATCGATCTTTATCTGAGATTGCCAATCAATGTTCGGGACATCGTTAACTTTTTAGTTTCCTTGCACGTGCTTTATCTTGTTCAGCATCTATTACTGTTTCTTTTTTATGTTTCTTCATTACATGGGTTATGCTTTCAATTATAGGTTTGTTCGGCTTGTGGAGATTGAATTTGGGACATTCCTAATAATTAATTTTTGGGTTGGGAAACTGTAAATTGAGTTTTTGCTATGTGATACTTTGTTTGAAAATGTATCTTATTGTCTAGAATTTTGTGAAGTGGGTGTACATTTATAATGTGAATATTGGGTATAAAAGGAGACCTCTCGCCTTAGTAAAATGAGCAGTCTCCTGAGAATTTACACCGTGATGTATTTCTAGGATCACTGTTACTAGCTGCAGATAATAAACTTGGTCTCTGACGCCATCCAGAAGTATTTCGTGTCTTTGAATACCAAGACAGGTGAACTCGAAGATCTTAGGCGTGTCCCTGATGCCGCTGGGTTAGACCCCGGTTCTTCAACTGGCGCCCAACGTGGGGCGACTTCAGCTGTACTGGTCCAAGCCCGAAGCCCGGAGTAGCCCCGTGAGGAAAATCTGGAGGACGGCCGCCACTTCATTGACCCCTGCATGTCGACGTGGACCGAAGGTTTTTTCTGCGAGGCTTCCCTTTTCCGACGGCTGAGAAGGACTGCTGCCCTGACTGTCGCCCTGTCTTGGACCCTCTTGTGATGATTTGTAAGGCGAGACGTTGGACGGTCTTCTGGTGGCGTGACAGACATTTTGGTTAAGTGGGTCGCTCGCACGACTTTGTTTTGTTTCTTGGTTTTGATTCGGCCATTGCAATAGTCAAAGCCGAGGGGTTCGTATATTTACGAGTGTATCATTTTTGATAACCCCTTGAAGTTTGAAGCAAGACTAGCGAGCTCAAGATGCCTGGTTTTGGCAAAATTAGGAAATGGTTTTGTTGTAGTTGTAATAAGGATTCCCGATTGGAGGACTCGTGTCCGATACCTCCGGTTGGAACTCCAACTTATGAGCTCTATTCAAAGCATGCTGTGGGTCCCATTACCTATAATTAAGTATGGGTCCGTTATACAAGGAAAGATGGTGTTTTACGATGGCCCCAACATGGTAGTTTTAAATCAGATGTTTTAGATAATCTAGAAGTTGTGCTATTTAAGAAGAAAGCCCGGCCGGCGATGTTTGACTCTTTCCGCCTTTGGCGTAAGGAAGCCAAACAGCGAGAAATTAAGCAAGCTAAGAGAGATAGGAAGGAAAGGAATATGTCGGTAATGCAAGCTGCTAGGCAGTTTAAGGATGATGAAGAAGATCGTGTGATTGAAGTGTTAGATAGACAACATTGCATGGCCATTGACAAATGTTACTCGGCTTTGCCACCTTCCCTTTCAAATGTGACTGAAGACCCTGAAAAGGATCCTTTGATGTCACATTTACTGAGATTACCACCCCCTTATGTGCAGGGTGCTACTGCACCTCCGTTACATCCAGTTGTTGCACCCCTTGTTGTCGTTCAACCCCCTGTTGTTGTTCCGCCACCTGTTGCTTCACAGGTGGTTCTTCCTTCCATGGCGCAGGCCCCTCCAGGGCCGCCAGCTTTGTCACCAGCCTTGCCTCAAACTCCTTTGCCTTATACTCCTTTATCTTCGACTTCTCTTATTTCTGTCCCTACGTCTCTTTTGCCTCAAAACACTTTGTCTCCTGCCCTCATGTCAACTTCTTCTCCTTCTGCTCGGCAACGAATGACTGAGACTGTCACTAGTCTTTTGTCTCCTCTCTTTGGGTCACTAAATATGACCCATGTTTCTGAACGTAAGCAGAGATGTAGTCAGCTTCCTGGTCCCGAAGAGCGGGCAGTGTTAGATCTCCTTGCTCGTAGATGGGTTTCGAATGCCTCCAAGTACGGTCCACAAGTGGTTATGGATATCTTCCTACAGTGGGAGGCACCAAAACAAAGGTATGTTTTTGATGTCATGTGTACCTTCCTTCGTCAGGAGTGGGAAGATAATGAGTTGGGTTCAATTCCATTGGAATTGATTAATGTTCAGTCTGAATTTGCTAAAGGAACGATAGTGGGTTCCGATGTTGAGGAAGCGGTAGAGACACTACTCACTTTTAGGTCTAGACTTCCACCTCAGTCATTGTTCGAACCTGACCCTTCTGTTAGGAGAAAAGTGAAGCAGTATCCTATGAGAGAGGTTCCCCCTGTATGGAGAGAAGAAGTTTTGGCTGATGCCGCTCATGGTATTGCGGCTGCACCGGCTCATTTTCAGCGAGTGTGGGTGCATGTCCCTTGGAAGAGAGCTGAGGTCCTGGCTCTTAAGCAGACCTTGCCTGACCCCCGTAAAAGTCCTGCTGGTATTACAAGGAGTTGTCTCAGACAGTTGATGCATGTGTTATGAATTTAGCTGACATAGATATGTTGATGGGTAATGTAGTTCCTCAACTCTTGTGGGCGAAGATCCGTCATGAGGATCACGCGCCAGAGTTAGGAGATACATGGGTTAATATTACTGCTGCAGATGGTCGGCAGGTAGGAGGTGCCAAACCTGAACCCTTAGTTGCATAACTACCTGGTAGGATTATTAATTTAATGAAAACTATGATGCCTCCTTTGCGGGTGAATTGGGACAAGTTAGAAGCATGCAAACAAAAGAAAGATGAGAGTGTGTCTGATTTCTTCACTAGGTTTGAGGAAACATTCATTGATCATAGTGGTCAGGACATGAGTACAGAAGGTGGTCAGAGGTTGTTTGTAGATAAGTTTGTTTTTAATTTACTTCCTGAACTTTCTAATAAGTTAAAGGACTCTGAGAGTTCATGGGCTGTTTCTTCTTCAGCCCAGATATTGGCTACTGCACAATACTATGAGAATAGAGATAAAGATGAGAAGGATAAAGTAGAGAAGAAGACTAGAGAATTAAAAACGAAAGTTCTTCTGCAGCAGGCTTATCCGTCTCGCCCTAATCTGCGTCAGTTTCAGCAACCCCCACAGTTTCAGAAACTGTTGCAGAAGCCTGAGTCTTTTGCTTCGCGACTCCCGCTAGGCCCTAATCAGTGTGCTTATTGTAAAGAGGAAGGTCACTTCAAGAATAGTTGCCCGATCTTGCTACAGCGTGCGAATGGTATGTCTGGTTTGAGAGGTCGTGGTGGTTTCCAACAAGTACCTAGGGGTAGGGGACGTGGTACGTTTCCCCAGAATGAACATTCCTTTTCCCCTCAGAATTCTATAAATTATTTTGACCAACAGAATGTTCCGACCGTTCAGTCCGCTCAGTACTACACTGATGATTATTATGTTGGAAGTGAGAGTGCTGGTTTTAATGATAGTTAAGACAGCCATGGACAAAGGGAGGGAGTAGTGTATGTTCCAGTAGACCAGAGTGGACCTTATGTTGAAGTGATTACATCAGGTGTGGCAGAACCTTTTCTTTTGGATACTGGTGCAGCAAAGAGTTCTATCATGCACTCTAAACTCCCTGGCGCACCCTTGTCTGGCTTGACTAATGTTTCTGTAGGATTTTCTTGCGCCCCAGTTCGTAACCCAGTTTCTTGTCCTTTGCCCCTTTCTATTGGTCCTTGTGAATTGGAGGCTCCCCTTATTCTAACGACTGGCTGTGGCGAGAATTTGTTGGGTTTGGACTTATTGAAAAGATTGCATGCGACATTACATTGTTCTCCTTTGGGAGTACATCTTACAGTGGGTAAGAAAGTGATTTCCCCGATGTATCTGTCTAAGGATCACCTTCCACTGGAACTGTATTCTCTCCCTGATACACTTTGGGCTACAGGTCCAAATGATGTTGGGCTCTTGCAGATTCCACCTTACGTTGTTACCCTTAAGTCGAATGCTAAATTACCTCGCATTCCTCAGAACAAAATTTCCAGTGATGGCGAAAGAGCTCTTTTAGCGATTATCTATGATTTGGTTGAGAAAGGTGTGGTTGAAGAAACGAGAGGCAATGTGTGTAATAGTCCTGTTCTGCCTGTCCTTAAGCGTACTGACTCTTCTCAGCCATCTGTGTATCGGTTTGTGATTGACCTTCGAGAGATCAATAAGATTGTTGTGCCACAGTTTCCTGTTGTCCCAGACATTACTGCTTTATTGACTATGATTCCTGCCTGAGCTGCTTGGTTTTCTGTTATTGATCTGAAGAATGCTTTCTTCAGTATTCCGATTGCTGAGGAAAGTAGGGATATTTTTGGCTTCTCTTTAGGAGGCCGCAGTTTCCGGTTTAAACGCGCTCCTCAAGGTTATTGTGAGAGTCCCTCCATTTATCGTCAGGCTTTGAAAACTCAGCTTGATACTTTTGCATTGTCTTCTGGTGCTACTCTTATCCAGTATGTTGATGATCTGTTGGTTTGCTGCTGATAATGAAGGGATTTGTAAAGAGGTTACTCTTTCTTTGTTGCGACACCTGTCTGACCTTCATCATAAAGTGTCACCTTGGAAGTTGCAGTATTGCAGACAAGAAGTGACCTACTTAGGTCATCTCTTGTCGAAGGAGGGAAGACGATTGACCCAAGAACGTATTCAAGCGATTGCCCAAATGACTGTGCCATGCACACACAGAGAGGTGCGTGCCTTCTTAGGTATCACCTCGTATTGTAGACAGTGGATTCAGAATTTTTCTTTGTTAGCGAAACCTTTGTTGGCACTTACTCTTAAGAACACACCCCACCCTCTTCCTTGGTCTGACGAATGTCAGAAGAGTTTTTCTGAATTACGTGATGCATTGTGTTCTGCTCCGGTGTTGGGTACCCCCGACTATAGTAAACCTTTTACACTTTATGTACACGAGAGAGAAGGTTATGCGTTGTCAGTGTTGACGCAACAATTTGGAGACAAGCAGCGCCCATGTGCGTATTTTTCAGCCCCTTTAGATCCGGTCGCTAGGGCATTGCCTAGTTGTCTAAGAGCTACAGCGGCAGCGTCTGTTTCTATTCGACAGTCTGCTGGTTTGGTATTGGATAATACATTGATCGTGATGGTTCCACATGCAGTGGATACCCTATTGAACAGAACAAAGACTCAACATCTTACCAGTGCACGTTTGTCAGGTTATGAGTTGACACTTTTGGCTAGTCATGTGCACATCAAGCGGTGCAACACATTGAATCCAGCTACATTGTTGCCAATTGTTGAAGAGACAGATGCTCAGGAACAGCATGACTGTTTTCTCCGGACAGAGGAGGAAACGAAGGGTAGAGTTGATCTGAAAGATACTCCTCTTTCAAATCCTGATGGTACCCTATGGGTAGATGGTTCATGCTTTAAGCTTCGGAATGGAGAGACGACTGTAGCATATGCTGTCACAACTTTGCACACGATTGTTGAAACAGCACGTACTGCACAGAATTCAGCACAGGCAGCGGAGTTGATAGCATTGACTAGAGCGTGTGTGTTGTCAAAAGGAAAGAGAGTGAATGTTTTTACTGATAGCCAATATGCATTTGGCGTGGCTCAGCTTTAGTCGTTTGTGGAAAGAGAGAGGATTTCTTACTTCCCATGGTATGAAAATTCAGCATGGACAGTTAGTGAGTGAACTTCTTGAATCACTTACTTTGCCGACCCAAATTGCGATAGTAAAGTGCAGTGCGCATAAGAAGGTTACGGATGATGTGGGTCGAGGGAATGCGTTTGCAGATAAAGTAGCGAGAGAAACAGCGAAAGATGTGACGAGTCGGATGTATGTTGCAGGTCCTGCCAGATGGGTTGTGGAAGGAGGAATGTGTGAAGATACAACAGAAAGTGTGAAGATGATTCAGGCGGAAGCTACTGAGAAAGAATTGAGTATGTGGAGAGAGAGTACGGGAATGTTGGATTCAACAGGCTGTTGGGTTGAGTTGTCAGAGCACCGGCGATGGTTGTTGCCGGATGCATATGTGCTCCCGGTGGTTACTATGGCTCATGGGCTGGCTCACATTAGTTCAAAAGGGATATGTAAGTTGTTGGCTCCGGTATGGCAGAATGGTGGAATTCCTAAGTGTGCTGAGAATTTGGTTAAACACTGCATGATTTGCTTGATGCATAATCCTGGAAAGGGAACCCCAACTCCAGCGGGTCATTTTGCTCCTCCAACGTATCCGTTCGAGGTGCTGCAGATAGACTACATTCATATGGATAGAGGCAATAACTTGAAGTATGTCCTTGTGGTTGTTTGTGCCTTTTCCAGATGGATAGAGGCCTACCCCCTAAAGGATAATACTGCCTTGTCTACAGCCAAGGTTTTGCTCAAAGAATTTTTTCCCAGATATGGCTTGCCGAGGATGGTATGGAGTGATACTGGAAGTGAATTTGTGGGTCAGATTATGAAGAAAGTATGTGCGGGTCTGGGTATTAAACAGAAATTTCACGCTGCAAATCACCCCCAGTCAGCAGGCCTGGTTGAGTGCTATAATGGCACACTGAAGCTGAAGTTGGCCAAGGTGCAAGCGAGCTCTGGTCTTACATGGCCCGATACCTTACCATTGGCACTTTTGTCCACGAGGCCCAAGAAGTACAGTGATATCGAGTACCCTACGTTGGTTAACTATTTACATGATTTGACTGCTAAATTGCGTGTTCTTCACCAACAGGTCCATGACAGGTGAGGTCAAAGAACTTGGAACCAAGATGGACCGGTCCTTACCAAGTCCTGTTATCAACTCGGACTGCTATTAAGGTGTTCGGCAAGAAAAACTGGGTACATGGTACCCATTGCAAGAAGATACCTTTGCCCTTACCGTACGATAAGTGGGTCCGGGAAGGTGTTGCCGATTCCGAGAGTGAAAGGGTTCCAAGATTTGTACCTTTTAGCGATGCACATCTGGAATGGACTCAGTCAGAACGTGCGGATAATGAAGTTTTGCAAGAAGCTGTGCCGCCGTGTTTGAGACTTGATACTACGTATCCAGAGACACTCTTTCAGGATCAAACTGTGCCTGGTAAAGAACGATACAACTTAAGGTCTAAAAAGGACAAATACAATTTGAATTTTTTGTGAATTACACTCTTTCAGACAAGAGACTATTTTTGTTTTTCTTTTTTGAGCCACCATCCGGGTTCAGCTGCAGGGTCGCGGTATAAGACTTAAGGGGTGACCCGCGTATTGACGAAAGGTCTGCGGTTCTAGGGACGTCTAGGACGCCTGGACGCACACTTGAGTGAAGAAGGAAAATTGCCGCGAGCAGCACGTTAGAGGATGGAGTCTGTTGTAACTGAAAGAAATGTTGAGAGAATAGATCTTAAGACAAGATTTTGTACATTGATATGTAGCAAATGTTTTATAATATTGTTCTTTTTGATGTTTTTAAGTATCACATTAGCTTGTGTGGGTTGGATTGTCTATGTTACACAACAGACCTCTGCACCCACCTCCCAACCTATGCTTTCTTTCACTACTGTTTCTTTGCATCAGTTTTATACGTTGCCTGAACGTGAGCAAACAAGGAGATCGGAATTTGTCAACAACTCGTTCATACAGTTGTTGCATCAGCATCAGTTAGTAGTAAATACCACTAATTGTTGGGTTTGTGGTCTTATGCCTCATACGACAGATAAAGGTATGCCATATTTGGTTTTGCCTTTTTCTTTTAATGGGTCTGTGTGGGCTTTACAGACCATGTTTATCTATGCAAATGAGGTACGCCCCTTACGTTCCCTTAAAGATAACTCCAGCAATAATGCCTTAATAAGGGGAATAGTAGCTATGATCCGAGATATTGATGCATATAATACTATCCCTAAGGATGAGGTGTAGGCTTATGTTGGTTGGAACGTGACTGGATATAGTACCAGCTTGACAGAAAAGGAGAGACGAAAAAGGTCTCCCCCCTATTTGGATTGTACCCCACCGAGGCCATTTTTGTTTGCAAAGTATTGGTCGGAATCCGAAAGCTCAGCTAGGTAAGAGTGTGTGTGCTCAAACCAAGGTCTATTCATCCCGGACTTCTTCACCGTTTGTGCCAGCTAAAGGCACATATTTTCTTTGTCATGACAGAGCCTACACATGGTTGCCACCTGATTTTTCAGGAACATGTTATGTGGCGTTTTGCTTCCCCCTACATACACTACTGCTTCAGACTATCATAGAACGAGATATGGTAGAGGTGTCTTCAATCAGGAAGATACTGCAGCACATGAAGTAGGAGATTTCTTCAAGGGCTTCCTGCCCTTTTGGGGTCCTATGATCAATAGTAGGCATATTCAACAGCTTGTCCGCGTTGTTGAAGCTACTATTAATGAGACAGCCTGTGCTCTTAGTAATGTTACAGCTGAGCTTCAAGCTGACCGCCTTATTACTTTGCAGAATCGTATGGTATTAGACATCATACCTGCAGATCGAGGAGGAGTATGTAAATTGATTGGATCCAGTTGCTGTGTTTACATACCAGATAATACCCCTACAGTATACCAAGCCATCTCTAGGTTGCATAAGATCTCTGAGTCTATCCATGTAGACGAAGGAGACTGGTCATTGACGGGATGGTTTTGGGGACTGCTGTCTAAGTGGGGATGGAAGATTCTGACATTCCTTGGTATGGTTTTAGCCATCCTTTTCTCTTGTTGTCTCTGCATCCAGTGTGGTCCCGCCATTTGTAGTCTTTGTGCTACTATGTGTGTTCGGAGATCTGTCCCGAGAGAAGTAGAGAATAATAAAATGATGCTACAGTAACACTTTGATGACCTAATGAATATTAATATAGACCTAGATTCAGATTAACATGAGTCTTAGGTTATTGCCTACGTAATGGCAAAAGGAGGTCTGAGGTTCTGTAATTCTCGAGTCTGAGTCCATTTTGTTCTGTGCCACCATTTTGTGTTGCCCTCACGTAGGCCTGTAAATGTAACCTGGGGAACGAAGTGGCCTGGCCTTCTTAGTTCATGTATACATTAACTAGGTTTCTTATTGACTCTGAAATTAACTATAAGAAACTGACCTCTTCACCTGAAACTGACCTCGCAAAGCCAATTTCCCTGATCGATCTTTATCTGAGATTGCCAATCAATGTTCAGGACATCGTTAACTTTTTAGTTTCCTTGCACGTGCTTTATCTTGTTCAGCATCTATTACTGTTTCTTTTTTATGTTTCTTCATTACATGGGTTATGCTTTCAATTATAGGTTTGTCCGGCTTGTGGAGATTGAATTTGGGACATTCCTAATAATTAACTTTTGGGTTGGGAAACTGTAAATTGAGTTTTTGCTATGTGATACTTTGTTTGAAACTGTATCTTATTGGCTAGAATTTCGTGCAGTGGGTGTACATTTATAATGTGACTATTGGGTATAAAAGGAGACGTCTCGCCTTAGTAAAATGAGCAGTCTCCTGAGAATTTACACCGTGATGTATTTCTAGGATCACTGTTATTAGCTGCAGCTAATAAACTTGGTTTATACCAAGACAGGTGAACTCGAAGATCTTAGGCGTGTCCCTGACGCCGCTGTGTTAAACCCCGGTTCTTCACCTGCCCGACATCTTGCTGATCAACATATGTGTGCAAGATAAAACCATGTGCAGAACACAAGTGCCTGTGCAAGACATACACAACACAAGTTCAAAGGTAGAACAGTGTGCACATGGTGAATGTGTTTGTGCTGGTAGTGTATGTTCACTTTGACACACTCGAGCACAGTCCAAAGGAAATGAAGAAGCAAAAAGTGTGCAGCACCTGGGTGTGTGCGCTACATATCATGATGCTGGTTGTAGCCCAATACTTGTGGACCACAGTATTGCTCCCCTAAAGTGTTGTTACTGTAAATAGAGGTCATATAATGAGCATGGCCACACAGTGCAGCTTAGATAGTCAGCCTACTGCAGTACTATGTGTGAAAGCAAAATTGAAGGAATTTACTGTATCTAAAGGAATACAAATAATTTCTAGCTTTCATCCTATACTGGTGCTTTTTTGACTTTCTCTGGCCAACACAGGCACCCCTGCACATGGAATAAGGGTGCCTTTGTTGCATTAAGGAACATATTTGTGCATGAAGGTGCACCTTCCTGCTAAGCAAAATGTCCTGTGAGTCATATTCTGCCATCTATGTGTGCTGCACAATGCAGCACACATTGAAAGATGAAGTAACCAGGAGTATGAAACGTCGAACTCCTTGTAATGCCACTCCTTGGACGGTTGTACTTCCTGGCGCATTCCCAGGTTCACCTGGTTTGCTAAGTCTGAGAATCCATCTAAAATAACGGGATGTGAATTGGTAACCTCGTGCAACTCTCATGGAGCCTCTCTCTGCTGCAGAGTAAGGCATTGCAGTGTTGTTCAGTGCATTGTGTCACTCAATATGAATTACACTTCTCAGGGCTACACAAGGTGGTCTTGGGTGGGTCAACGAATATCATAATAATATTGCTTTGCCTATGTACCTTGTTGCATTGTCCAAGCACCACACATATTGGGTTCTACAAATGTCCTTGAGTGCAGAGGTGTCTTGGCCACCACATTACAAAGAGGACCATGCCTAACTTTATGGGTAAGACATGGCTGACTGACAAACACATGTGCAATATTGGATTTATACCAGATGCATTAAGAAGGTCCAGCAAATCTGCAAGCTGGGTGGCACATACACTGTAGTATAGGTGACCCAGCCTGTCTCTATGCTTCTTTAAGTGTGTGTTGCATCTGTGACACATCACATGGAAGGAGCCTTGATAGATTAAATGTATTAAGAGGTTGGGCAGAATAGGGAATACACCCCCTGGACACTGTCCTCTGTCACACAGACCTGCCAAGTGGTATGGCCCCAGTCCTGTACACATGGAAGTGTGCCCAAGGTGTGTTATCTAGCATTACCCAGTCCTCTACATTACACCCTACTCATTGTCCCATTTGCCTGGGCCAGAACCAGCATATCAGTCCTGCTGTTGGGCGCATTGCAACAGTTGGCCAGTCGCAAGCTGCACATTGACACCAATGCGTGGAAGTGACTGCAGAAGAGCTAATGCGCTGTGCGTTCATCACCCAGTGGCCATTTGAGTAGCAATACTTCATACAAACCAATGCAATCGCCAAAAATGGGCGGAATACGCCCGGGATATGGCACAATGGGTGTGGCAGGCTGCATACTAGGAAGTGTGAAGTTACTTTTACCATCTCATTGTTTTTTCTGGGTGTTGGGGGTGTTTCTGAGAGTGTCTGTGCCTTTGGTGAATTTTTGATCTTGTCAGTGTCCGATCTGTCCTTGTCTTGTGTGCTTGTAATACTTTTTGTCTTTTAATATTGTATTGCTGAAATATTTGTCTGTGTATTGTTGGGAGTTTGTATTTGTAGGGTTTACAATTTTAGAAGTAGTTATAGTCATAAGGTGTGTTATTTTGAGTTTTACTGTGCCCGAGAGGGATAGAAACATGTCAGGCAGGGGGACTAATTGTTCGAAGGGAGAGTTGGGTGGCTTACTCTGGTTAATAGTTCATTACCTGCCCAGGATGCTGGCCTCTGGGTGTAGGGTCTGCCAGGGGTACCTACCCAAGGACAAAAAGGGAAAGTGGGAGCATGTGTGCTGGCATCTCAATTATTAATTAATTAATCATTTGACCTGGATCAGACCATTGTCCAAATCCAATATCGGTGAGCTGACATGGTGGCACAGGAGGCAGATCTTTCCGACCACCTTGGACTGGAGATCAAACGACCAGTAGGTATCTATGTATGTTCCGTCTACATGTAGTAATGTATTTCTAGCAGTAATGTAAAACTTAAACTTGGAATGGACATTATTTGTTTAGTTGTATTTTCACATTGCAATGTACAATATGTACATTAAAATAACTTACTGTAAGGAAATTATGCAATAAAGCAAGCACAGTGGAAATGGCAGCATTGCCATAACTTGGCACAAGCAGATGTTCAATGGGCTGTGGGCAGCTGTTTTCAATGAAAATGAATGGAGTTATGAGTATTCCCTTATGTAACATGCGTGAATGACCAGGAGATGCTCCCAAATTGCCAGGACACCACTGTTGATGGCAAAACAGGATATATATATGTCCAAACTCCATTTATGTCAAATGTTCTATGTGTGCTGCATTGTGCCACACATGTAAACAGATCAATGGGACAGATGTAGGAACCCTAATACCGGTGGGTAACGGCCGAAATTCCCGAATTTCGGCCATTACCGACCGGTATTAGGCATTTGGGATGTAGGTGGCTACATTTCAGATTCGGTAATTTACCGAATCGGTGTTTAAGAATTCGGTAAATTACCGAATTCTTAAATACCCATTCGGTAAATTCCCGAATCCGAAATGTAGGAAGCACTCAAGTGAGTGCTTTTCACCTGTAAGGATTCGTTATTTACCACCAACTATAAGTTGGTGGTAAATAAGAAATACCTTTGAAAATGCAAATCTGTGCATTTTCAACTGTGCCATGTGGCAGACATACATGTATGTGTGCCACATCTGCACACAAGCACGATTCAGCGGTGCAACAGGGCGTCAAAGTGACACCCTGGCACCCTTGAATGTTTCCCCCATTTTACCGAATCGGTATTTACCGATTTGGTAATTGCTATTCATTCCTACGGGCCTCCAGGCCCATAAGAATGAATGGCAATTACCGAATCGGTAATTACCGATTCGGTAAATACCGAATCTTACAGATTCGGTAATTTGTTACCGAAAATGTATCTACATCCCATTGACCTATTCTTAAATACCGAATCGGGAAAATTCGGTATTTAAGAATAGGTAAATTGGGATTACCTACATCTGCCCCAATATGCCTTATAAAAATGTACATGTGTAGAACTATGGAATTTACAGGGAAATACCAAAACATCATACCTGCTGACAAGGCAAGCATTTTGCACAAAGTTGGAAAGTACCAAGATTTTCTGCTAGTCGGCACTCTGTGCACCAGTGCCAATGAACCTTTATATGATTTTTACACAATGTCACATACAGTGCATGCCTGTCCTTTCCCATCAAAGCACTACTTGGTCCTGCCAAGGGCCAATGGTGTCACCCATGTGTCCTTGTACAATCGAGTCTGACATGATGCTGGCCATCATTCCGAAGTACATTGCATGCCTGACGGATGTTTCAGGTATCTGATGATGGATACCTCTGACCATCATCACCCAGCCAGCTCAGGTCTTCAAGCTGTCTAGCTATGACACATATTAATGTCATATTTAGATGTGTCTCAAAGCTGTTGGGTATATCTGAAATACCGCGATTACATCGTTTTTAAGATACAAATGTAACCATAAGTAACTGCACTATTTACAAGGCAATGTTCAATTTCTTGTCTTCTAAGTGAACATCACCTATTGACCCGTGGTGAGGTGGACAGCTTCCAGGACCCTAACGCTACCAGTAAGTGTCAAACGTACCTATATGTAGCATTTTGACGTCTATGTGTGATCTATGCGAATTGTAACATTGTGATATGTTCTGGGAGGTAAAAATCACCTACTACCATTTTGCTTTCAGTGTGGCAACACAACAAAACCTGCCCACAGATGCAATTGTAATGTAGAAGGAGGAATGGCATTGTGAACGTAGGGTGTATAAGCAGGCCCACAGGATCTAAGCCTCTTTACATTTGTGTTTATGTGAACACATCTATAGTCATGCTGCTTTTGTCACAGTGACCATCATCTGGCACATAATTTGCCTGTGTTCAACACAAACACATTATGTCCTACAACAAATGGCACAAACCAAATTAATCATGATTCTACATATGCAGCATCACTGTCAAAAGTATGTTGCTAAGTGTTGGACCCGGCCTCGTGGCGTGGTCCTACCCCTCCCGCATGGCGGGCCCGGGACGACATGGCCTCCGTCGACCCGCCGTCGACCCCCCTGAACACGAACCATCGACGAGAGCAGCCCCCCTGGCAACCCACAGCTCTCCCCCCCTGGGACCCCAGCGGACCCTGCTCGCCAACACTGCCGGTCTGGCGACCATGCCAGGCCACCATTTCCGGTCCGACTCCATCTTGGGCCCATCACGTCACGAGCACGTGGCCGCAGCCATCCCTGGCTCCGGCCCCAGCGAAGCCCCAACATCGAGGCACCAAGATCCTCCCAGGTGGTAGAATGACCACTTGGCGGATCCCGGAGGAGGGGAGTTTCGATGGGCCTCCAGCCATCCCCGGACGCCTGGTGTCGATCGCCCTCCAGCCTCCCTGGGCCCTGGCTCCACCCCCCTGCTGGGTGTCTGGACCCCTTCATCCCGGCCCCTCGGACCCCCAGGCGCGAGGGTCCGGACATCAAAGGACTCCAGTCCTATATCTGGGCCAGCCCTGGATTAGGACTCCAGTTGTATCTTGGAGTCAAAGCCCTGCTGACCTTGTCGCGGCCTGACCGAGCTGAACCACCTTCGAGGCCCTGCTGACGCTGTCGCGGCCTGACCGAGCTGAACCATCTTCGAGGCCCTGCTGACGCTGCCGCGGCCTGACCGAGCTGAACCATCTTCGAGGCCCTGCTGACGCTGTCGCGGCCTGACCAAGCTGAACCATCTTCGAGGCCCTGCTGACGCTGTCGCGGCCTGACCGAGCTAAACGATCTTCGAGGCCCTGCTGACGCTGTCGCGGCCTGACCAAGCTGAACCACCTTCGAGGCCCTGCTGACGCTGTCGCGGCCTGACCAAGCAGAACCACCTTTGAGGCCCTGCTGACGCTGTCGCGGCCTGACCCCTTGAACTATCCACGCACTAGTTGGTGCCAAGACTGTCCCGCTACCCCATTATTCCCGAAACCACGACTTTATGGATCCCCCGATCCCTACCTGCTAACCTGCTAAGAACGTGCCTTCATTTCTTATATAAAGATACTTGTGAATACTCCGTCGTGTGGTGTCCGTCTGTAGTAGTGTGATTGCTCAGCTGGTACAATTGTAGGAGAGGAGCCTCGCCAAGGAGGCCTCCCTACGGCGCTCGGCCTATTCCATAGGGAGAGGTGAGTCTCGGGGCGGGCAGTCAGACATCTTCTGTCTCCCATGGGGTCGCCTTTCCAACACTAAGCTTATCTGGGTAGGTTTCTGTTGCATTTCAACAAAATTGTGTATGACATAGGTGCTAATGATGTGTCATATTAATACACTGACACTGCTACCAAGTATGAACAGGTAGGTATTATGAAATCAGAGTCACTCACAATGTGCATTAATATGCCACATATGTTCCATCAACACGCAGCATACTATGCTCATACATTCTGCATACTTTTGGCCTCTCCTGCAACACCATTCCAGTGTGAGTGACCATAAGCGTGGCAAAACATACATGCTGTGTTACACTTAATTTGTTTGTTTGTAGACACATACCTGTCGCAGTATGTCTAACCAAAAGCCAAATTGTAAAAACATGTGTGACAGTGTCAGCAGAGTAGCCCTCACAATCTAACTATTTTGAATATGAGAGATGGTGCATATGTTGTTGCGATGGAGCAATTTTTTTATTAATATTGGATTGGACCCATGACAGAAAACAAAATACGTGGCTACATGTGTGTAAGAAATGGGGTTACCCAAATCTCCAAGGGGGTAGCATGGAACCAAGCGGGCAGGCCAAACTTCGAGGACATGTGAAGCACTCACGCAGTACCTACAGACAACACACCAGGGACACCACAGTTTGAGTTGGAAAATTAAGAAGTTTAGTATCTCCAACCTGCAAAGCAACAATGCATAACAGTGGTATCATAACACGGCGCCAACTGGCACCAGAGCCAAGTGTATCAAGGGGGGATTATTTACATGGGAAGTAAGGGCTGAGTCTGTAAGTCCATCTGAAATATAAAAATACGACTAAATTAACATTGAGCCTGGGGCCAATATGGCGGGGCCAACTCAGGCTCTCATCCTTAGTGAAACGCTGTAATTGCAAAATACCATTAGCATGAGTACACACCGTGCACTATAACTCCAGCCCGACCTCTGTAAAGGAACCTTCAGGGCATCACAGTAAATCCCAACATACAGGAACACCTGCAATAAATCAGCATAGGGATATCAAACATCA
Organism: Lissotriton helveticus; assembly: GCF_964261635.1. Classification (NCBI taxonomy): domain Eukaryota; kingdom Metazoa; phylum Chordata; class Amphibia; order Caudata; family Salamandridae; genus Lissotriton; species Lissotriton helveticus. The sequence continues at coordinate 493,388,141 of NC_136071.1, forward strand.
GGCAGAAAGCATTAATGTGCATTGGCATCAGTAAAATCAACAACAGGGGGGTACCCTTAAACATTTCCTATCACCTGGTCACTGTGCAGGAATAAACATTTTACTAGGGCCACCTTAAATACCTCTTCAGGCGATTAACACTTCCCTAGAGGGGGCAGTCAGCCTCCTCAGCATAACGCCTGGGGATGCCCACCACTAACAGGGGCATTAACACTAGGCCATAAGCGCACCGGGCTTGAAACCATCGGCCTGAACATCAACCCAGCATTAGCATAAATCCTGGCCCTAACTCTTGGGGCTTTAATAATTCCTTGGGGGACCCAGGGGCACAGTATTGACCTCCAGCCTACACCAGTTCACTCTTCAGGCTGTTGTCCAGTTCAGGGTAAGTTTACCATCCAAGGTCTCTAATATCCCAAGTCATGGGGGGGGGGGGGGGGGGTGGACACCGACCCTGTGCCCCGTTGCCCACTCTACCCTCCACACAGTCTAACGTAGGCCCCACTCACCGGGGTTCTGGGGAGGTCTCCTTCTCAGTAGGGGCCAGGCACAGACAATGTGCTTCGAGGCCCCTGCCGCACAGCACTCTCGTCACGGGGCCCTCCTCAGACCTGCACCGGTCACTCGGGGCCCGCAAGGCCTCACTCAGGCCTATGCCACTCGACCGGGGCCCTCTGCAGTTTCGAGGCGGAAGGGGGCAGGCACCGGCAATGTGCCTCGAGGCCCCCCCTGTCCGCGGCGTCACCCGGGGCCCCTCCTCCTCACGGGGTCCCGGGGGGTTCAAAACGGCCTCTGGGCGGCCAAACTTGCCTCACCCGGGCCTCCTTTCCTCACAGGGGCCCGGGGTTTCAACACGGCCTCAGGAAGGCCTCAGGGGACACACGCGGTGTCTGGACACACGTGGGGGGAAGCCTGCCTGGCTTTCCTCCCACGTCACACGGCTCCAGCAGCACAATCGGGGCTCCCTCGTCCTCGCTGGAGCCCCGCAGGCACTCTGCTCCTCCAGCCGGCTTCGTTGGGGGAGGCGGGGCTGGCACCGACAATGTGCCCCGGCCCCGCCTTTCTCACCGGCCCCTCACTCAGGGGCACAGACCGGCGGGGTGGCCTCCCGCTCCAGTCGCTTCAACTCGGGGCTCCTCCTTGACCATGGGGGCCCCGCACCGGCACTTCACCTGGCTCCCCCTCCCTCACGGGGACCCAGGGCTTCGCGGCAGCCTCCGCGAGGCTGCAAGCACAAACGGGGCTCCCTCTTCACCATGGGAGCCCCGCAACACCACAGCTCCGCCGGAGCTTCTTCCGGCCTCTTCCGGCTCTTCTGTGGCGGCGGGGCTGGCACCGACAGTGTGCCCCGGCCCCGCCTCTTCCACCGGCCCCTCATGCGGGGCACAGACCGGCGGGGTGGGCTCTCGCTCCGGTCGCTCTCGCTTCGGGGCTTCCCCTTGACACGGGGGCCCCGCACCGGCGCTTCACCCGGGTCCCCCTCCTACCTCACGGGGACCCGTGACTGCAGTTGGGGCACCTCGGGACACCTCCCCGTCTCACTCCCTCCTATAGATGGGATGTGAGGCCCTACAACCCGCTCACTATCCTGGGACCTAGCTGGGCTTCTCACCTCTCCCGCCACGCTGGGTCGGAAGATCCCTGCTCCACTCCTTTCAGGATCACTCCCCAATGTCTTCCCAGACGCTCTGGCACTTACCCAGAGGTCTGCCTCCCGTGCAAGTTCCCTGGGTTCTGAGAACCTACACTGCAACAGATGGTGACGCAAACTTGGGAAACAACTCCTCAGCATGTGCTCCCGGATAACGGCATGGCACAGCCCTTCCCAATCCACCACTACTCTCCTCACCACCCAATCCTCCAATGCAGTCCAACACTCCTCCTCAAACTCTCCCCAGGACTGGTGGGACAGTTTTCCCCTGCCCCTGAACACTAACCCGTCCCCCTCATCCTGGGAATCAGGCACGGTCTCCTGGGCTTCAGGAATGGGACTCCTTGCACTGGACCTACACTCGCTGCTACCACTGGATCCCTCCCTCTCCGGTGTATCCAGGCTCTTAAAACCGCTCTCAGGGGACAACCTACCCACCTGAGCTACTCTCTCTCTGGAAAAGGCCCTCTCTGCCTCTGCCATCCTCTCCTGGGCTAGGACCATGTCTGTCTCTAGCCTCTGCTGTTGAATCGTCAGCTGTGCTAACTCCATGGCCTGCTCAAATCTGAGCTTCTCCAGCGCTAGCTGATGCTCCCTTTCTTCCCTCCTATCTACCCACTCTTCTGGGGACAGGGAAAGGGATGGGGCAGTGCCCCCGGGACAGGACCCAGTGCGGGACTCCCTATCTACAGTGTCCTCAACAGCTACTGGCGTCTCTGCCCTGCCAAACTCTTCCTCCTCTCCATCCAGGTAATTACCCTCCAGGGATATGGATTGGGAGCCCACCCACTGGCTTCTAACGAATCCACCCTGCAAATACTCGGGGGGTAATCAGACAGGTCCCCACCGATCTTTAAGGGCTCTCCCCTCTTGAGGGCCTCATAAAGAAACAACTTTCTTCTAATGTTTCCTACTGGGGGTATCCCTCTCTCCAGGAGGAAGTCTATCACCTCCTGTTTGGTGTACTCCATCAGTTCCACCTCCTCATAAACCAACCCCATCGTGGTGAGGATTCTCGGGACACACCCACAGTGGAACAAGGGGACACAATTCCACAAAACACTTTCAGGAGGAAGCAAAATAGCAAACAATCTTCAGACAACAATAATCCCCACAACAAGGCTGTGAATACTCTCAAAGCTCTACTTGTGGTGTAACCTGTGGCCGCTGTGGTACTGCGCAAACACAAGTCCTATCCCACCGCTTGCCACCAATGTAAGAAATGGGGTTACCCAAATCTCCAAGGGGGTAGCATGGAACCAAGCGGGCAGGCCAAACTTCGAGGACATGTGAAGCACTCACGCAGTACCTACAGACGACACACCAGGCACACCACAAAAGAGGCAGGGCACCAGTTTGAGTTGGAAAATTAAGAAGTTTAGTATCTCCAACCTGCAAAGCAACAATGCATAACAGTGGTATCATAACACGGCGCCAACTGGCACCAGAGCCAAGTGTATCAAGGGGGGATTATTTACATGGGAAGTAAGGGCTGAGTCTGTAAGTCCATCTGAAATATAAAAATGTGACTAAATTAACATTGAGCCTGGGGCCAATATGGCGGGGCCAACTCAGGCTCTCATCCTTAGTGAAACGCTGTAATTGCAAAATACCATTAGCATGAGTACACACTGTGCACTATAACTCCAGCCCGACCCCTGTAAAGGAAACTTCAGGGCATCACAGTAAATCCCAACATACAGGAACACCTGCAATAAATCAGCATAGGGATATCAAACATCAGGCAGAAAGCATTAATGTGCATTGGCATCAGTAACATCAACAACAGTGGGGTACCCTTAAACATTTCCAATCACCTGGTCACTGTGCAGGAATAAATATTTTACTAGGGCCACCTTAAATACCTCTTCAGGCGATTAACACTTCCCTAGAGGGGGCAGTCAGCCTCCTCAGCATAACGCCTGAGGATGCCCACCACTAACAGGGGCATTAACACTAGGCCATAAGCGCACTGGGCGCGAAACCATCGGCCTGAACATCAACCCAGCATTAGCATAAATCCTGGCCCTAACTCTTGGGGCTTTAATAATTCCTTGGGGGACCCAGGGACACAGTTTTGACCTCCAGCCTACACCAGTTCACTCTTCAGGCTGTTGTCCAGTTCAGGGTAAGTTTACCATCCAAGGTCTCTAATATCCCAAGTCATGGGGGGCGGGGGGGGGGGGGTGGACACCGACCCTGTGCCCCGTTGCCCACTCTACCCTTCACACAGTCTAACGTAGGCCCCACTCACCGGGGTTCTGGGGAGGTCTCCTTCTCAGTAGGGGCCAGGCACCGACAATGTGCCTCGAGGCCCCTGCCGCACAGCACTCTAGTCACGGGGCTCTCCTCAGACCTGCACCGGTCACTCGGGGCCCGCAAGGCCTCACTCAGGCCTATGCCGCTCAACCGGGGCCCTCTGCAGTTTCGAGGCGGAGGGGGGCAGGCACCGGCAATGTGCCTCGAGGCCCCCCCTGTCCGCGGCGTCACCCGGGGCCCCTCCTCCTCACGGGGGCCCGGGGGGTTCAAAACGGCCTCTGGGCGGCCAAACTCGCCTCACCCGGGCCTCCTTTCCTCACAGGGGCCCGGGGTTTTAACACGGCCTCAGGAAGGCCTCAGGGGACACACGCGGTGTCTGGGCACACGTGGGGGGAAGCCTGCCTGGATTTCCTCACACGGCTCCTGCAGCACAATCGGGGCTCCCTCGTCCACGAGGGAGCCCCGCAGGCACTCTGCTCCTCCCGCCGGCTTCGTCGGGGGAGGCGGGGCTGGCACCGACAATGTGCCCCGGCCCCGCCTTTCTCACCGGCCCCTCACTCAGGGGCACAGACCGGCGGGGTGGCCTCCCGCTCCGGTCGCTTCAACTCGGGGCTCCCCCTTGACCACGGGGGCCCCGCACCGGCACTTCACCTGGGTCCCCCTCCCTCACGGGGACCCAGGGCTTTGCGGAAGCCTCCGCGAGGCTGCAAGCACAAACGGGGCTCCCTCTTCACCATGGGAGCCCCGCAACACCACAGCTCCGCCGGAGCTTCTTCCGGCCTCTTCCGGCTCTTCTGTGGCGGCCGGGCTGGCACCGACAGTGTGCCCCGGCCCGCCTCTTCCACTGGCCCCTCACGCGGGGCACAGACCGGCGGGGTGGGCTCTCGCTCCGGTCGCTCTCGCTTCGGGGCTTCCCCTTGACACGGGGGCCCCGCACCGGTGCTTCACCCGGGTCCCCCTCCTACCTCACGGGGCCCCGGGGCTTCGACTCGGCTTCTTCCTGCCTCCTCGGCCGACCGGGCCGACAGCCAATCCCTGTGCGGCGTTGGCGGGCCGATGACGCGGCCAGGCCCCCGTCACGTGATGGGGGCAGGAAGGCTTCAGGGCCTAGCGCGGCCCTCTCTTCACATCGGCGGCCCTCACCTGGCACCGGGGGCTGCCGCGACGATGCCGAACATGGCGGGGGTCTCCTTGGCGCGCCGGGCCGCGGCGGTGACGACGGCAACAATAAGGGGTAGGCTCCCTTTATTTAATTATTTATTTGGCGGACAGCGCACCAAAACGAGGGTAGGCTCCTCAGTAACCGGCGCTATTCACAGCGTACCGCTCCTCCCTCGGCCCACACAGCTTTCAGGGCCAACAGCACTTCGGGGGCCACACCAGTCGCAGGGCACAGTACTTTACCATGCCACAGTCCCTCGGGGGCACAATCCTCCCCGGGCAGCTCCTCGCGACCCAGCACTTCCACAGGGGCCACAGTTTTACCCTGGGGGGGGGCAGACAGTCCCACAACAGCTCCTCAGGGGCACACTCCTCACCTCCTGGGCGCTTCTTCACGCAGTGCTGGCGTGATTCCCGGTCCCCACAGTGTCAGGGACCTGGGTAGGGACCCTCCCTTGTCAGGGGCCCAGGGGACAGTAGAGTAGGGGGTTTTAGGGGTGCACGGCCCAGCTCACAGGCCCATGTGGCGGTAGCTCCTCGCAGCAGGTCCCCTCTCTTTCTTGTCCCAGCGCTGACTGACTCTCTGGTGGCACATCCCCCTTTCTTATACCCTCCTCCCAGGCAGTGCCAGAACCTTCTAGAATGTTGGCAAAGCTGGCCTAAACTGGCTCAAGGGGAGGGGTTGAGCTCCCTGGGTGCCAGGCTTTCCCTACAAAAGCTAGGGGTAGCTGGGTAATATTATCTAGACCGCTGACCTATGGCAGTTCAGTGGCAAAACCCATGGCCATGGCATCCATTTTAAACAGAGGACATTTCAGTCAGGTGCATTTTACAATGGGGGTATTTACAAGTGCTCACACCATTACATAGCATTACAATTTAACAAGGTGTCTCACACCACTCATGGCCTATTCAGGTTTAATCCCATGGGGGAGACATCCTAGACAAGAGGGTCAAAAGCGAAAAAATTTTGGGGAAAAGGCCAAGTCCAACACAACTCCCCCCCCAGCCAAAAGCCACGGTAGACCGATCAATACCTTGATGGGCTTCCCTGCTTGGGGTGGAAAAAGGTGGACGCAGGCCTGCCACTACAGGAGCACCTGCAGTCTCTCCTCCACTCTGCAACCCAATGGTTCTCTCTCGCAACCCTCCCTTCACCTAAAAAACCACCCCACTGGTGTTCCCTAGTGGGATGTGGCCAGGTCTGGCCTCTAGGCCATCCAGAAGTCTCTGGTCCTTGCTTCTTCCTAGAGTGGGAGGCTCTAGCCTCAGGCTTGTAATACTCTTGGACCACTCTCCTCTTTCCAAATTGCCACTGGTCCACCCACCTGGGGTCTACACCCTCAAGCTGACCAGCACTCAGGGGCGAGGCTTTCCTCCCCCTACCTCTTCTCTTAGGGTTCCTCCATCTCCTTCTCCCGGGGACACCCTCACACAACCACTCTCTCCCCAACCTGGAGTCAAAACCCTCAGGCTGAACCGGTGACAGGGGCGAGTCCTCCCTCCCCCTGCACCCCCTCCCAGAGTTCCGCACCCTCCTAACTGGAGTAATACCCGAGAGTCAAATTTGGGGGGACTCTGAACACAGATGTCCCACCCGCCAGGTCCGGCAAACCCTCAACCTGGCCACCCAACCTGGGATCTGCGCCCTTTGGCTGAGCCGGTGACAGAGGAGAGACCTTCCTCCCTCTGCACCCCCTCCCAGAGTTCCGCACCCTCCCACCGGGAGAAGTACACCTGGGAGTCAAACTGGTAGGGACCTGGGTTACAGGTACCCCACCCTCCAGGACAGGCAACCCCTGAACCTGGAACCCCAGTCCAGGATCTAAACCCTGTGACTGGTCAGACCCCCAAACCACTGGAGCTCTGGTTACTGATACTCCGGGTTCTCCTGACACTAGGGGATCCCCTTCATGAGAAGGCACATCAGGACAGCCTAGGCTCCCAACCTGGGGTTCCCTTAAAGAACTCAACAGGCCCTGTGACTGCAGTTGGGGCACCTCGGGACACCTCCCCGTCTCACTCCCTCTTATAGATGGGATGTGAGGCCTTACAACCCGCTCACTATCCTGGGACCTAGCTGGGCTTCTCACCTCTCCCGCCACGCTGGGTCGGAAGATCCCTGCACCACTCCTTTCAGGATCACTCCCCAATGTCTTCCCAGACGCTCTGGCACTTACCCAGAGGTCTGCCTCCCGTGCAAGTTCCCTGGGGTCTGAGAACCTACACTGCAACAGATGGTGACGCAGACTTGGGAAACAACTCCTCAGCATGTGCTCCCGGATAACGGCATGGCACAGCCCTTCCCAATCCACCACTGCTCTCCTCACCACCCAAGGCTCCAATGCAGTCCAACACTCCTCCTCAAACTCTCCCCAGGACTGGAGGGACAGTTTTCCCCTGCCCCTGAACACTAACCCGCCCCCCTCTTCCTGGGAATCAGGCACGGTCTCCTGGGCTTCAGGAATGGGACTCCTTGCACTGGACCTACACTCGCTGCCACCACTGGATCCCACCCTCTCCGGTGTATCCAGGCTCTTAAAACCGCTCTCAGGGGACAACCTACCCACCTGAGCTACTCTCTCTCTGGCAAAGGCCCTCTCTGCCTCTGCCATCCTCTCCTGGGCTAGGACCATGTCTGTCTCTAGCCTCTGCTGTTGAATCGTCAGCTGTGCTAACTCCATGGCCTGCTCAAATCTGAGCTTCTCCAGCGCTAGCTGATGCTCCCTTTCTTCCCTTCTATCTACCCACTCTTCTGGGGACAGGGAAAGGGATGGGGCAGTGCCCCCGGGACAGGACCCAGTGCGGGACTCCCTATCTACGGTGTCCTCAACAGCTACTGGCGTCTCTGCCCTGCCAAACTCTTCCTCCTCTCCATCCAGGTAATTACCCTCCAGGGATATGGATTAGGAGCCCACCCACTGGCTTCTAACGAATCCACCCTGCAAATACTCGGGGGGTAAAAAGACAGGTCCCACAGATCTTTAAGGGCTCTCCCCTCTTGAGGGCCTCATAAAGAAACAACTTTCTTCTAATGTTTCCTAATGGGGGTATCCCTCTCTCCAGGAGGAAGTCTATCACCTCCTGTTCGGTGTACTCCATCAGTTCCACCTCCTCATAAACCAACCTCATCGTGTTGAGGATTCTCGGGACACACCCACAGTGGAACAAGGGGACACAATTCCACAAAACACTTTCAGGAGGAAGCAAAATAGCAAACAATCTTCAGCCAACAATAATCCCCACAACAAGGCTGTGAATACTCTCAAAGCTCTACTTGTGGTGTAACCCGTGGCCGCTGTGGTACTGCGCAAACACAAGTCCTATCCCACCACTTGCCACCAATGTAAGAAATGGGGTTACCCAAATCTCCAAGGGGGTAGCATGGAACCAAGCGGGCAGGCCAAACTTCGAGGACATGTGAAGCACACACGCAGTACCTACAGACGACACACCAGGCACACCACAAAAGAGGCAGGACACCAGTTTGAGTTGGAAAATTAAGAAGTTTAGTATCTCCAACCTGCAAAGCAACAATGCATAACAGTGGTATCATAACACGGCGCCAACTGGCACCAGAGCCAAGTGTATCAAGGGGGGATTATTTACATGGGAAGTAAGGGCTGAGTCTGTAAGTCCATCTGAAATATAAAAATGTGACTAAATTAACATTGAGCCTGGGGCCAATATGGCGGGGCCAACTCAGGATCTCATCCTTAGTGAAAGGCTGTAATTGCAAAATACCATTAGCATGAGTACACACTGTGCACTATAACTCCAGCCCGACCCCTGTAAAGGAAACTTCAGGGCATCACAGTAAATCCCAACATACAGGAACACCTGCAATAAATCAGCATAGGGATATCAAACATCAGGCAGAAAGCATTAATGTGCATTTGCATCAGTAACATCAACAACAGGGGGGTACCCTTAAACATTTCCTATCACCTGGTCACTGTGCAGGAATATACATTTTACTAGGGCCACCTTAAATACCTCTTCAGGCGATTAACACTTCCCTAGAGGGGGCAGTCAGCCTCCTCAGCACAACGCCTGGGGATGCCCACCACTAACAGGGGCATTAACACTAGGCCATAAGCGCACTGGGCGTGAAACCATCGGCCTGAACATCAACCCAGCATTAGCATAAATCCTGGCCCTAACTCTTGGGGCTTTAATAATTCCTTGGGGGACCCAGGGACACAGTATTGACCTCCAGCCTACACCAGTTCACTCTTCAGGCTGTTGTCCAGTTCAGGGTACGTTTACCATCCAAGGTCTCTAATATCCCACCACTTGCCACCAATGTAAGAAATGGGGTTACCCAAATCTCCAAGGGGGTAGCATGGAACCAAGCGGGCAGGCCAAACTTCGAGGACATGTGAAGCACACACGCAGTACCTACAGACGACACACCAGGCACACCACAAAAGAGGCAGGACACCAGTTTGAGTTGGAAAATTAAGAAGTTTAGTATCTCCGTACGCTGTAGCGCACGTTCATGTAGCTCAAGTAGCGTCATACGTCTGTGTTGAGGCGTGGAAAAGTAAATTTTGCCATGTTATATGTGCCTACGTGTTCCCCATCTTATGCTATATGTGCATGATCGATATGCATGTATCCCCCTATGATCGATAAAAGACGCAATCATAGTTGTGTCCAACTCTAGTATGCCAGTTTCCAGTTCTCGTGAAAACAACAAGTATTAGGCCTATGTTGCCACGTTTTATAGTGTGCACGTTAATTCATTGAATTGTCCCCGTTTCTAGGCCTCAAAAGGGCCCGGACACCAGATTCATCTCCTGTCTCCTGAACCCCCTCCGAGGAGCGATACAGCCCCCACCTGCATCCCTGACCCTTCACTTACTTCCTGCCTCACAGTGCCCGGCCCGGCCTGGCTCTGCCTGCCAGTCTGCCAAGAGTATGTTATGCTTCTAGTTATCAGTCCAGCCCTCCTTCTCTGCATTCCTAAGCTACTGAATCGCATCAACAGTTTCAGCCATGGTCTAGCCTTCCTGTCTCCATGTAAGAAATACTGTATTAATATCCATAGAATATTCCTCGCACATGCAATACATGTAGAATTATGCATGCACCAGTCTTAGTGTCAAGTGGCCTTTGCCCTGATAACTTTTGGATTCTATCAATATGTACTCTAAACATCAGATACCAGATATGATATAGGTACATGTCGTCCTGACACTGTAGACTGTAGTCTCCTCTTCTAGCGCAGAAGTCATAGCCCCCAGTTCTCCCTGGTAACACGTCATTGCCCGTTTGCGCGCACCACTAGGTTAAAGGTCCCAGCTGCTCAGGTAGCCCCCTCTATATTTCCGCCCCATTTATGACACTTCTGTTACGTTTACATCACATGTCTATGTATACGCCCTGTACACGCCTTCTTGTTACATCATTTTGTCCTTATCTTTCGCGACTGCTACGAGATACGCCTACTGCTACGCCTACTGTATTGAATGTAATGTATTTGTTTTAGTATATATACCATGTAATGTTGCTTTTCGGTGTGCAGCTGCCGTCCCGTCCCGTGCTTCCAGGCTGTTCTGTCCCTTCCCTTATGCCTGATTAAAGCCTGAAGACTCAAGATACCTCGAATCCTGTCTCTTATTTATTGAGCTATCTGTTTTATTCATTGTATTCAAAAATAGTACCGGTAATTAATTATTTATTTACCACATAATGGCGCCCGAATAGGAACTTGCCCTTTCCCCACGCGCCGGCGAAGCCACGCAGGCCCCCTGATCCTCTGCAGCCGTGACGGAACCATACCGTGCACGTGCAGATATTTCTGCTTCAAGTATCCCTCAGGCCCACGGAGGAGACGGAGGTTGCGGTCCAGCATCCAGACGAGGCGGTGAGGAACGCGGCGAGTCCCGACCAGAGCCCAAGCCGAGAATCCAAGGTCCGAGGTATCCGGAGGCCCACCTGTAACTGAAGTCCGAAGTTCGTAGTCCGTCGTCGTAGCCGTCCAGTCCAGTCCGAGGCCTTCCGTTCTTGCTGCCCGGTGAGTACCGTTGCTGGGGTGGTATCTAGACAGGGTCAATTAATTTGTCTCTGGTCCGTGGGTTTGGGTACACAGATCCAACACGAAGTGTTCACCTAGGTGGACACGGGTCTTGACGTGTCTCTTTATGAGACCGGTATGTTTCGTACTGTTTTAGCAGTGCATCTAGTAATTCTAGTAAGTTTCGTTCTCGAGAAATACATGTGTTCTGTTCTCAGTATACCAGGTAATATTCTGTCCGAACTGTCATTCTAAATGTTATTTAATATGTTTTCAATGTCGTGGTATGAATGATTTGTTTTTCCAATCATTATTGTGTTTATCGTGTATTGTATTGTGTTCGAATTCCAGCGTAGACAATGCCTCTATTCTCCAAGTTACGTCAGTTAAAGACCCGAAAAGGGTTACTAGAGGAAGCAGTTCCTGTCCCGCCTAGGGACAGTCCAGGTCATTTTATGTATCACAAGCATGGCTTAAGTGCCATATTATATCTAGACTTATGGGTGGATTATACCAAGGAGTTAGAAGAGAAATATAGATGGCCCGTAACAGGTACATGGGATGCCGAGTGTATCATGCGAGTAGAAGAAGCATTATGGAAAAAGAAAGCCAGACAGTCCCAGAAAGATGCCATCGAGTTATGGCGCAAAGAATCTCATAGAAGAACCGAAAAAGAAATCAGAAAAACAGAATTAAGTAGGGAATCCTCAGGAAGAGCCCAAGAAAGGGAATTAATCGAAGTAGGTGAACGAGTTAAAGCAGAACAGTCAGATAGACAGAGAAATGCCCTTATTAAGGGTATGTATCCTGTTCTTGCCGAGGGCTTGCCAAAAGCAACCCCGGAAGCACCATGTAATTTTCCGCCGCCATTAGTTCCGATCAAGCTACGTCATAAACCGACTGCAGCTGATATTTTTCTCTCGTCCTATTTGGACGATACAGTCCCGGAATATGCAAACCCTGTTCCGCCTGCTCCCGTAAATAATGTCATTCCTGTTCCTCCAGCCACCGGGGCACCCGTTACAGCATCTGTTACGGCACCCCCGGTCCAGCCTACAGTACATGTACCCGCTACATCAGTCACTCTCCCAGCACGTACAATACCCATCGACGATTCTAGTTTAGGAGCCGCGGGGGGAAGTCCTCCTGGAACCCCGCCTCAACACAGACGTATGACGCTACTTGAGCTACATGAACGTGCGCTACAGCGTACGCCGAAAATTCAAACATTTACAGATATCAAGCGAGCACTTACCGAATGTCGTTATGATCCAGTTCCAGGCGATGGTAATATGGTCATATATTCATTACGTTTAAGACGGGTGACCGACTATTTGGACACCCTGCCCAATATGAAAGAATATCTAGACAGAATATATCGTTTTATCCGTACAGGAGTGGATCCAGAAAGTGTTCGCGACGCCATGGCTCAAAGAAAAGTCGAGACCCAGCTCATGCTTTTAAAGTTTTTAATTAATTGTTTAATAAGAGAACAAGATTATCCAGATAAAGATCAAGAAGAAATGAAAGTCTTGACCAGGTGGAGTGACCATATAACCGAGGGAAGACACAAGACACAGAACTGTATAGAGAGTATGTACAAGAAAATTTGTAGGGAAATAATAAAGTTACACGAGAAACGAGAAGCAGCACAAGTAACCGAGAAAGAAGACAACTCTGATAATGAAGAGGTAGACAGCGAGAATCCTGCCAGAATAGCGTATGTAGGTAAAACTAGACTTTCCGACCGACATTCACGCCTAGACTACAAGAAAGTTTTTCCCTCTCCAGCACCAGAACAGTGTTCTCTGGAACAAGTATTCCAGGCTACAGATAAAATCCTGAAATCACGAATAGGTTATAGCGAGCTTAGCACCATGCATGAACAAGAGCTAGCCCGATCAGCAGTCCGATGGACTACTGATTCCGCCACGTTTCCAGATGAAATAGTGGCTCAAACGTTTCTGAAACTGCCCCCAGCCGAGCAGCGACTGGTGGGTATGTATATGATCCAGCACCTCATCACACTGTATGAGGAACAACATTCCGATCCAGGTCCACTACATGATGTTTTGAACGAGTTACTCCAGTACAGATGGAAAGGTCTAGGTACTGATTTAATTAGTATCATTCTAGAACAGAGCCACAAATATCGAACGTTTCTGAATCCGCATTTTGTTCACGTCTCACCCCCAGAAAGTAAATCATTCTACATAGATAGACAGCATCCGTTACGAGAAGTACACCCAGTTAGAGGAACGGGTGGTGGTCTAGAACGAGTATTTGTTTACACCCCCATCACAAAGATGGAACTCTTAGAGATGAAAAAGTTAATTCCCTGTCACGATAAAGATCCAGCAGGTTTCCATCGAGAATTAAAGGACATGCTCCGTATGGGAGAATACACGTATCCTGATATCATTAAAATGTTAAAGGTTCTGTTGCCCGCAGGGGTATATGAAAAACTCAAGGAGAAAGAATGGGAGGTGGGAGAGAAAAAGATTGATTGGACAGCTCTAGAAGCTGAAGATAATTTACGAGTACCAGGTACCGGTCTTGGGGATAAAGCTAAAGAATTGCCCGAGTTATTGATACAAGTTTTGCCAAGATTACTAGCCACGAAAAAGGAAGATTGGGATGCAATCTCAGCTTGTAAACAGAAACAGGATGAAGACACTAGTGATTTTTATTCTAGATTCGAAAAATGTTTTATTATTAACAGTGGTCTGAAAACAAGTAGTGAATCGTACCCTCATCTTTTTGTTACCAAACTAGTCGAGAATTCAAGTCCACAAGTTAAAAATCGAGTATTGAAAGTCGAAAGTACCTGGCAAGCTAATACTCCGTCACAAATGTTACAAATGCTCCAGTATCACCAGAATAGAATCAGGGAAGAGCAAGAACACGAAAGGAGACGTATGAAAGACATGAAAATGAAAGTATTAGTTGCACAATCTGTTCCACAAGACAGTCAGAAGAGGGGTCCGAATCAAGCCAGTCATCCTGCAGCTCCCGTTAAAGGGACCTGCAACTACTGTAAACAGCCAGGTCATTTTATAAACGAGTGTGCAGTTCTGAAACACAACATAGCTACTGGTAAGACTAAAGAAAGACCACGTCCGCCTAGACAAGAACAAGTTTCACAGATTTCTCAGTCACCACAGAATGCACAGCAGACAGTTCTAGCACCGCAGCCTATCGCTGCAACACAGCATGTTACACAGCAGATGTACCAGTATGCCCAGACAGAATATCCAGATTATCAGCCGTATTCATGAAACAGCCTAGAGAGGGAGGTAGGCTTGCCTCTCATCGAGATACCTGTAGATCAAGAGGGTCCCTATGTACACAGTCAAGTATTAGGGAAAGACAGAAAGTTTTTGATTGATACAGGGGCAAGTAGGACTACTATCAGTCATGACGAGGTTCCAGGGGCTCCGCCCTCAGGCTCTAGAAATGTTTCCCTTGGATTTTCAGGAAAGCCTATTGTTAATGAAATATCGAAACCAGTTACTCTAGAAGTTGGTCCATTGTCCCGAACTACTGATTTGTTACTCACGAAATCATGTCCAGAAAATTTGTTAGGCATTAAGACATTGAAAGAATTAGGAGCTGTAATTTGCTGTTCCCCAGAGGGGGTTCGTTTGTTTTTGAGAGACTTCAAAGGTCATTATGTATTACGTGATTTTGATCCAAGATTATTGAATGTACCACAGCATTTATGGGCGCAAGGTCCAACTGATGTAGGTTGTATGCATATCACACCCCATCGTGTGACTCTGAAGCAAGGTGTAGTTTTGCCACGAATCAGACAGTACAAATTGCCACCTGAGGCTGTAGCAGCCTTATCCAAAATTATTGACAAGCTTATTGCTCAAGGAGTGGTTGTAGAAACTGACTCCAATGTATGTAATTCTCCTATCATTCCAATTCAGAAACGTACTGATCCAAATGCACCTCCAGTTTATCGATTAGTGATTGACCTTCGAGAACTTAATAAATGTATCATTCCCCAGTACCCAGTGGTTCCCGATATTTCTTCTCTATTGACAGCCATTGATTCTGAAGCCACGTTCTTTATAGTTATCGATCTCAAGAACGCATTTTTCAGTGTCCCCATTCATCCAGACAGCCAGTTCCTTTTCGGATTCTGTTTAAATGGAAGGAGCTATAAATTTACACGAGCTCCTCAAGGTTTCACAGAAAGTCCTAGCATTTACAGTCAAGCACTTAAAAGACAACTAGACAATATTCACATGCCAACTGACACTGCCCTGCTCCAGTATGTCGATGATCTACTGATCACAGCCCGTTCTGAACGTGACTGCGAGCGAGCGTCACTTACAGTCCTGTATTTTCTGGCCGAGATGGGGCACAAGGTGTCCCCTTCCAAATTACAATTCTGTGTCCAGCAAGTGGTCTACTTGGGACACTTACTGTCCAAGTGGGGTAGGCAGTTGACACCTGACCGTATCCAGTTAATAGCAAGTCTTCCACAGCCCAAGACACAGAAGGAGGTACGAGATTTTATCGGCCTTACTTCTTATTGCAGACAATGGATTCCTCAGTATGCATTTCTAGCCAAACCACTGATACAGTTAACGACACAGGAGGCAGCCGTATCGACTGTCCTCCCTTGGACCCAGGAACATACACTTGTTTTTAATGAGTTAAAGAAAGCCTTATGCCAAGCACCTGTTCTAGCAACACCAAACTACAGTAAGCCTTTTACACTCTTTGTCACAGAACGTGATGGTACTGCATTATCTGTTCTTACACAAGATCAAGCAGGACAATACAAGCCCTGTGCTTATTTTTCGAGCACATTAGATCCGGTGGCCCAGGCTCTGCCTGCGTGCCTCAAGTCAGTTGCAGCCACAGCTCTAGCGATCAGACAAAGTGATTCCATAGTGTTAGGACACTCCCTGACAGTACAAGTTCCACACTCCGTGGAAGTTCTTTTAAACAGAACCCAGACTCAGCACTTGACAATTGCACGTTTAACAGGTTATGAACTGACACTGTTCCAGCCACACATAGAAATCAGACGCTGCAATATTCTAAATCCTGCTACACTGTTACCGTCAGTTACTTTAAATCCTGCCACACATGACTGTGTGGAAGTTGTTAATACTATGACAAAGTCAAGACAAGACTTGACAGACATTGCATTACCTGATCCCGACCTGACACTTTATGTGGATGGTTCATGTATGAGAACAAGTACAGGAGAACTAGTAGCCGCGTATGCAGTGACTACTGAAACTGAAGTTATAGAAACACATCGTATTGACACTCTGTCTGCTCAAGCAGCAGAGCTAGTCGCTCTGACCCAAGCCTGCATACGTGCCAAGAACCTGAAAGTAAACATATACACAGACTCACGTTATGCATTCAGAGTCGTACACGACTTCGGAGTGCTCTGGCAAGAGAGAGGTTTTATGACTTCTCATGGAACCAAGATTCAGCATGGTCTCCTTATTCAAGCTCTGTTAGATGCAATACATTTACCGACAGCTATCGCTATCATGAAGTGCAAGGCACATACGAAAGTCACTGACGTCATTTCCCAAGGTAACGATCTAGCAGATCGAACAGCCAAGCTCACAGCTCAGACTCCAGACATTCCAGTTAACACGACACAGACACCCACTCCAGATCAGACTACTTGTATGACAGTTAAGGACCCTACACAAGATGTAATAGACATACAGTTACATGCTACTCCCGAAGAAATCAAGAAATGGTCCGAACAAGGAGGGGTCCAGACAGATCAAGGATGGTTGACGAAGGGAAAAGCCACATGGTTTCTCCCCGACTCTATGGTTCAAGTCATTATCAATACCGCACATAGTCCAGCACATCTAGGAGAAAAAGCTATGTTAGACAGTATTCAGAACCTTTGGTTCAACAAGCATTTACGAGCTGCAGCTAAGCAGAAAGTCCGTACCTGTATGATATGTTGTCAGTTCAATCCAGGTAAAAGTGTCCCGGTGGAACAAGGTGGATTCCAACCTCCTGACCACCCTTTTGAGGTCCTCCAGATGGATTATATTCAGATGGAGCGATGTCAAGGTTTCAAGTATGTCCTCGTAGTTGTATGCGCTTTGTCCAGGTGGACAGAAGCATATCCAGTTCCAGATTACACAGCTGCGACCACTGCCAGGCAGTTGGTTCGTGAGTTCTTTCCCCGCTATGGACTCCCTAGGGTCGTATATTCAGATAACGGCCAGCCATTCTCATCCGAACTCATGAAACATGTTTCCCTTCTGTTAGGGTACCAGTGGAAGTTCCATTGTGTGCGCCATCCTGAAGCAGCCGGTCTCGTAGAGAGACATAATCAGACTTTGAAAATCCGAATTGCTAAAGTGTGTAAAGAAAAAGGTGTAGACTGGCTAGTAGCTCTGCCAGTTGCTCTGTTCTACATGAGGATGGTTGCACATTCCAGATCAGGTCTGTCCCCGTATGAGGTCGTATTTGGCCGTCCTCCAAACATGTGGGGTACACCTAGACCCCGTAGTATTACAGACGTTTCCAGTAATATGCTGACAGATTACCTAGCTTCCTTGATGTCTGCCCTACACTCTTGTCGTTCACAGGTTGCCGCTGCATTTCCAGACAACACCGAGGTGAAACCGCATGAAGTCGTTCCGGGAGAATATGTTTTGGTCCGCAATTTTGATCGTTCAAGTCCGCTGGAGCCCCGGTGGAAAGAGCCTCGAATGGTGTTATTGACAACAAGGACCGCGGTCAAGCTAGAGGGCCGGAAGGGGTGGGTCCACACCAGTCATATCAAGAAGTTCCATGGATTACGACAAAAGACTTTTGTTAAGGACTGCCTTATTCCTAAAGACTGCCTAAAAACAGACTCTGAACTCAAGCCTCCCCTGTTAGAGAAAACTCCGCAGCAGGAGTATAAAGATAAGCTAAGGTCTAGTAAAATAAGTCAGCCAGTTTAATTGTCTAAGTCCCTCTCGGGTGAAACGGTTAGACAGGTTCCTGACATGTATGAGACAGACCCACACAGTGAGAGAGTTAGTCAAAACTCTAAAAGATGCATTATCGTTCTATTTTTCTTGCTATTTTTGAGTCTTATGGTTACCTGCACAAGTTATGCTTTACATTTATGTTTTCCAATCTCACATGTACATATGTTTTCTAATGCAACAGTAGAGCACACATTTAGTGATCTGCCTCCTCACGAGCTATCCTATCGTCTTGCTATGCGTAATAACACATTCATCCGAATGTTACACTATTCACACCAGACCAGCAATGCCACTAATTGTTGGGTGTGTGGTCGACTCCCCCCTTTCCAGACACCGAAGGGAGTTCTGCCACTCTTTCCCTATCCGTTTTCACATAATGGTTCATGTGGAGCATGGTCCACGTTAACGTCATCCTCCACTGATATGTCCCTTCTGAATCGAACATGTTTCCCAGACAAGCAAGGTCTTTCCCATAGAACAGGGTTAGATCTAGAGAATGAAGTATATGATTTAGGTAATTATTCTTCGAATTTCATGGTCCTGAATGTTCAGTCCGATACTACTCCAGATTTGCCTGCTATTTCAGTACTACCAGTCAAAGGTGAATTATGTGTCAGAAAGAATGGATCCGCACATGTAGGACATAGTGATTGTACTACTACTGTCGAGTATAGTGACAGAGGGAAATCTATTTTCAAAGCCTCACGTCATTCTTATTTTATTTGTGGTCAGACCGCATATGTTCGTCTACCCCTCGATTGGGATGGAACATGTTACATTGCCTTCCTACTGCCACCAGTTTTCCTAGCCCCATCCGATTATCACAGAAACACACATCTAGTACACGTCAGACATAGAAGGGAGATCGAGTCCCCGATTGTCGATGAAACTGAAACTGCTCTAGAACAATATCAAGACTTCAATAAAGGTTTCTTCTTCTTTATAGGACCTGTCCAGAATAGTAAGCTAATACGTAGGTTAACCAGAACCCTTGAAGCAGTAGTGAATGAGACTACTTCCGCTCTAGGTAACTTAACCGAAGAGCAATCTGCTATGAGATTTGTCGTGCTCCAAAATCGTCTCGTTCTTGACGTCATACTGGCCGATAGAGGAGGAGCATGTAGAGTCATCGGATCTAGTTGCTGCATTTTCATTCCTAATAACACGCCGTCTGTTTATTCAGCTATACCCAGACTTCATAAAATTGCCCATCAGTTACACCAGAATCCAGGCACCTGGACATGGTCCGGTTGGCTCTGGAGTATCATATCTGCCTGGGGATGGAAAGTATTGTCATTTCTAGGTATAGCGGTAATGATCATATTCAGTTGCTGCCTCTGTATACAATGTGGCCCTGCGATTTGCGGCTTGTGTGCTACAGCTTGTATTCCTAGTCCTAGTCCTAAATCCCGTTCCAAGACAATTCGAGACGAGCAAATGATGCTATATGAAATGATAGATGGTATCATGAATATTGATGTTTCCTGATGGAAACGTAGGGCACAAGGAGGGAATGTGGAAAAGTAAATTTTGCCATGTTATATGTGCCTACGTGTTCCCCATCTTATGCTATATGTGCATGATCGATATGCATGTATCCCCCTATGATCGATAAAAGACGCAATCATAGTTGTGTCCAACTCTAGTATGCCAGTTTCCAGTTCTCGTGAAAACAACAAGTATTAGGCCTATGTTGCCACGTTTTATAGTGTGCACGTTAATTCATTGAATTGTCCCCGTTTCTAGGCCTCAAAAGGGCCCGGACACCAGATTCATCTCCTGTCTCCTGAACCCCCTCCGAGGAGCGATACAGCCCCCACCTGCATCCCTGACCCTTCACTTACTTCCTGCCTCACAGTGCCCGGCCCGGCCTGGCTCTGCCTGCCAGTCTGCCAAGAGTATGTTATGCTTCTAGTTATCAGTCCAGCCCTCCTTCTCTGCATTCCTAAGCTACTGAATCGCATCAACAGTTTCAGCCATGGTCTAGCCTTCCTGTCTCCATGTAAGAAATACTGTATTAATATCCATAGAATATTCCTCGCACACGCAATACATGTAGAATTATGCATGCACCAGTCTTAGTGTCAAGTGGCCTTTGCCCTGATAACTTTTGGATTCTATCAATATGTACTCTAAACATCAGATACCAGATATGATATAGGTACATGTCGTCCTGACACTGTAGACTGTAGTCTCCTCTTCTAGCGCAGAAGTCATAGCCCCCAGTTCTCCCTGGTAACACGTCATTGCCCGTTTGCGCGCACCACTAGGTTAAAGGTCCCAGCTGCTCAGGTAGCCCCCTCTATATTTCCGCCCCATTTATGACACTTCTGTTACGTTTACATCACATGTCTATGTATACGCCCTGTACACGCCTTCTTGTTACATCATTTTGTCCTTATCTTTCGCGACTGCTACGAGATACGCCTACTGCTACGCCTACTGTATTGAATGTAATGTATTTGTTTTAGTATATATACCATGTAATGTTGCTTTTCGGTGTGCAGCTGCCGTCCCGTCCCGTGCTTCCAGGCTGTTCTGTCCCTTCCCTTATGCCTGATTAAAGCCTGAAGACTCAAGATACCTCGAATCCTGTCTCTTATTTATTGAGCTATCTGTTTTATTCATTGTATTCAAAAATAGTACCGGTAATTAATTATTTATTTACCACAATGGGGGGGGGGGCGGACACCGACCCTGTGCCCCGTTGCCCACTCTACCCGCCACACAGTCTAACGTAGGCCCCACTCACCGGGGTTCTGGGGAGGTCTCCTTCTCAGTAGGGGCCAGGCACCGACAATGTGCCTCGAGGCCACTGCCGCGCAGCACTCTCGTCACGGGGCTCTCCTCAGACCTGCACCGGTCACTCGGGGCCCGCAAGGCCTCACTCAGGCCTATGCCGCTCGACCGGGCCCTCTGCAGTTTTGAGGCGGAGGGGGGCAGGCACCGGCAATGTGCCTCGAGGCCCCCCCTGTCCGCGGCGGCACCCGGGGCCCCTCCTCCTCATGGGGGCCCGGGGGTTCAAAACGGCCTCTGGGCGGCCACCCTCGCCTCACCCGGGCCTCCTTTCCTCACAGGGGCCCGGGGTTTCAACACGGCCTCAGGAAGGCCTCAGGGGACACACGCGGTGTCTGGGCACATGTGGGGGGAAGCCTGCCTGGCTTTCCTCCCACGTCACACGGCTCCTGCAGCACAATCGGGGCTCCCTCGTCCACGCGGGAGCCCCTCAGGCACTCTGCTCCTCCAGCCAGCTTCGTTGGGGGAGGCGGAGCTGGCACCGACAATGTGCCCCGGCCCCGCCTTTCTCACCGGCCCCTCACTCAGGGGCACAGACCGGCAGCGTGGCCTCCTGCTCCGGTCGCTTCAACTTGGGGCTCCCCCTTGACCATGGGGGCCCCGCACTGGCACTTCACCTGGGTCCCCCTCCCTCACGGGGACCCAGGGCTTCACGGCAGCCTCCGTGAGGCTGCAAGCACAAACGGGGCTCCCTCTTCACCATGGGAGCCCCGAAACACCACAGCTCCGCCGGAGCTTCTTCCGGCCTCTTCCGGCTCTTCTGTGGCGGCGGGGCTGGCACCGACAGTGTGCCCCGGCCCGCCTCTTCCACCGGCCCCTCACGCGGGGCACAGACCGGCGAGGTGGGCTCTCGCTCCGGTCGCTCTCACTTCGGGGCTTCCCCTCGACACGGGAGTCCGCACCGGCGTTTCACCCGGGTCCCCCTCCTACCTCACGGGGACCCGGGGCTTCGACTCGGCTTCTTCCTGCCTCCTCGGCCGACCGGGCCGACAGCCAATCCCTGCGCGGCGTTGGCGGGGGCGGGCCGATGACGCGGCCAGGCCCCCGTCACGTGATGGGGGCAGGAAGGCTTCAGGGCCTAGCGCGGCCCTCTCTTCACATCGGCGGCCCTCTCCTGGCACCGGGGGCCGCCGCGACGATGCCGAACACGGCGGGGGTCTCCTTGGCGGCACCGGCCGCGGCGGTGACGACGGCAACAATAAGGGGTAGGCTCCCTTTATTTAAATATTTATTTGGCGGACAGCGCACCAAAACGAGGGTAGGCTCCTCAGTAACCGGCGCTATTCACAGCGCACCGCTCCTCCCTCGGCCCACACAGCTTTCAGGGCCAACAGCACTTCGGGGGCCACACCAGTCGCAGGGCACAGAACTTTACCATTCCACAGTCCCTCGGGGGCACAATCCTCCCCGGGCAGCTCCTCGCGACCCAGCACTTCCACAGGGGCCACAGCTTCACCCTGGGGGGGGCAGACAGTCCCACAACAGCTCCTCAGGGGCACACTCCTCACCTCCTGGGCGCTTCTTCACGCAGTGCTGGCGTGATTCCCGTCCCCACAGTGTCAGGGACCTGGGTAGGGGCCCTCCCTTGTCAGGGGCCCAGGGGACAGTAGAGTAGGGGGTTTTAGGGGTGCAGGGCCCAGCTCACAGGCCCATGTGGCGGTAGCTCCTCGCAGCAGGTCCTCTCTCTTTCTTGTCCCAGCGCTGACTGACTCTCTGGTGGCACATCCCCCTTTCTTATACCCTCCTCCTAGGCAGTGCCAGAACCTTCTAGAATGTTGGCAAAGCTGGTCTAAACTGGCTCAAGGGGAGGGGTTGAGCACCCTGGGTGCCAGGCTTTCCCTCCAAAAGCTAGGGGTAGCTGGGTAATATTATCTAGAACGCTGACCTATGGCAGTTCAGTGGCAAAACCCATGGCCATGGCATCCATTTTAAACATTGGACATTTCAGTCAGGTGCATTTTACAATGGGGGGTATTTACAAGTGCTCACACCATTACATAGCATTACAATTTAACAAGGTGTCTCACACCACTCATGGCCTATACAGGTTTAATCCCATGGGGGAGACATCCTAGACAAGGGGGTCAAAAGCTAAATTTTTTTGGGGAAAAGGCCAAGTCCAACAATGTGTGTCTGTACGTGTGCTTGTAAATTATCATACAGACTTGCCGATCTTCAATTTCTTACCCTACCCCGAAGTACGACTGTTGTAATCCATCCTCAGGAGAACTTCCTCAGAGTAGGTCATGTCATCACTATGTGAAATGGTGTGACATAAGAACATTTACACTGATGACCTGGAGGCTGAAGGGATGTAGGCCTGCTATTTCAGGTAACCATGGTGTTATATAGATCATTGCCTGAATTACTGACTGATACACAGTGTGATTGTGGATGTACACATGGCAATGTTGAGCTCATATTGTTTTCCAGATCTTAACTGGATGTCAGCCTTCTGCTCTCTGTGCAATGTGCATTTTAAGGCTCATTGTGCAATTGCAGTTGCAGTGAAAACCATGTCGTGCCAGTAGGCCCCATTGCATGGATTCAGTCTAATTGGTACGGTGTGGCCAGCTAGACAATCACACTAGTCTGCACATGGATTGGCCTTTAAATGCCAGACCCAGAACCCAAATATCCTAATGTCCCAATTCTGGAAGGCATTCATACACTGCAAGGTAAACAGTAATGTTTCAGTACGGTGGAGATGTTGGCATGCAGGTATGCACATACTGGTGGGGTAAGTGAGACTGCGTAGCACCAACGTTGTCAAACTGTATCATGGTGCAATGTTCATGCATTATATGCTACAAAGTTCTTGTTCAGATGAGTACTCCAGCACTCATACACACACTACTGAGATGCATTATGTAATTTAAAATGTGTGTGGACGAATGCAGCTCTGGGATTATGAGTGTACTTGTAAGACTCAACATGTGTTTTTTGGTAGTGTGAACTAGAACCTACATGTCACAGTGCAGTATATTTGCTTGAGGGTAAATTGTTGAAATGTACCCCAGTCATGTATTGCAGTAGATTATTGACAACCCCCTATACATGTATTGGCTACCTGACACGGAGTAAGTGAAGTCAGCAATGTGTGCTCCCTTGGGTGACTTTAGATGGGGCATGCAATGCAGAGGCACACTACCTGGACTGTATCACCTCAACCACATTCGCTTATGTTGATGAGCAAGATTCAGCCTACTTGCATGATGCAATCCCAACACCTAAAGTTTAAATTTCTGGATCATGTGCCCTATTTAAAAATTGGCACATCATCATGATTGTGAACCATTGTTCTGTATGATATGGTAGTAATCTCATTGTGACTACATTTCCATATTGTGCACCTACACAGACAGCAACTGACTCAGTTTTCCCTGCTCAAGTAGGGGATGTCTTTGTAGTGACAGTATATAGTCCATATCTCCATTTCAAATTCTGGAATAGGTCTGGACAGGCACATAGAATGTTCTTACAATATCAGCCTATTTTCCAACACATCATGTACATGTACAGCCAGAGCTAAGATTTTTCTTACCATACCACCCTACCTACGTAACAGCAGAAGATACCAAAATGCTTGATTTGTGCAAGGACCTTTACTGCCACATCCGGCATGTCTCTGAGTCATTCAGAACAATGGCCACGCTGTATGAGCGAGCCGAGCCATGGGAGTCCTAGAATATCCATGGCAAATTGGAAACAGCGGCCACAAAAACAACCACAAGTTTCCAAAGACAGCAGCAGCTACCCCAACCACAGGCCACACTGGCTACACCTGCAGCCACACAGCCCCCAACTACATGGCCCAGGAGGCCCATACTCCCCCACCCCCATTTATTTATTTTTAAAGTTAAAAAGGCAAAGTACACCCTCAGAGGCTAGGCAGAATCTGTTTAGAAGTCAACGTCATCAGCTTTATGGTTTAAACTGTGTTGTGAAAACTGCTGGTGTTTTCCACCCTTGACTGTTTTAATTTGTGTCCTAGTTTTCCCTGTAATGTGGTTAGGGCTGCAGGGACAAGCCCTCAGCCCATACTCCCCACCCCCATTTTTCAATTTGAATATTACAAATGCAAAGTACACCCTCGGAGGCTAAGCAGAGTGTGTTTAAAAGACTGCTTCAATTGTTTTTTGGTTTGAACTGTGTTTTTCGAAAGTGTATCTAGCACTCGTTTTTGGTTAGAAAAAAATTATTTGTTTAAATGCACGAAAAGCAGTATAATAAGTGACTTAGATTTGGGCCTTAATGCAGGGTTAAAACCTGGAACTGCAAAGTGTAGATTGAGTCTGTCTGTTTCCCAGGAGATTCTGATCTTCGAGAGCAGCTTCTCTGCCCCCTGCCATCAGCCTGTGCCTTCCTAATTGGCCTACATGCTGCACCACCACCCCTAACTCATAAACCTTCCACCCAAACAGACACAAACAAAATAAACAACATGCCACTCTTCACAACTTCACATCTTCATTTCTATTACACAAGGCTACTCTACAAAAACAACACAGCTCACCCTCAAACACTCTCCACCACCTACACACGCAGACCCATCAACATGCCTTCTTAACTGCTGGGCGAGGAATATGATTTAGAAAAGCAACATGATTGCTATCCTCAAATACCTAATACCAGCACTAATGACACACCTTCTACAAGTTCAAAAAATACTGCTCACTCTTCTACAAAACAAAGTTACACCATCGCCAAAACACAATTTCTAAACTGTCTACAAATAGATGCTTGGTTACTCTCTAAAAACAAGCATCACATCTAGGACCTACTCACTGACACACAACCTGACTTACTCTTCATGACTGAATCATGGTTAGGAGATGACATGGCTCCAGTGTTGCATTAAGCCGTTCCTCTGGGCTATCAAACTATCACACAAAATCGTAAAGGTAAAAGAGAAGGTGGACTAGCTGTTATATTCAAACAAACAATACATCTCACTAAAACTGACAATACCAGATTGTGAGGCCCTCTTCATCAGATGCAACCCTACACCAACTTCCTCCTGTAACTTCCTTCTCCTTTACAGACCTCCGCCTAGCAATGCAACATTCCCAGTAACATTTCCAAAAGCAGTTTCAAACCTGATAACACTACACTCCAACCTATGCATTCGGGGCGGCCTCAACATTTGGTTTGACAAACCCAATATGCTCCATCCAAAAACCATCATCACTGGCCTCGGCACACTGAACCCACATCCGATCATCCACAAACCCACATACATTGCTGGACACATCTTAGGTGTCATTTTTGCTAATTGAGAACTGGTTAGGTTTCAAACTATTAATCCAGTCCCATGGTCAGACCACCATTTGCTAGCCTCCCAACTTAAAACACCACAAAGCAACAAACCTAAAACCACCTTACATGCATCCACCTATCGGCCATAGAACAAACTCAATTTCAAATACTTAGAAACACACTTAACACCCAACACAGATCTAGACATAATAAATTCCATCCAAAAACTATATGAAACGCTACAGGAAGCTTTTGATAGCCTAATACCACTCAGAACAACAAAACAGGACAAAAGACGAAACAGGACAAAAGAAAATAGGCACCTTGGAGAAATACAGAACTAAGGGCCAGATGTAGGTGAGGGACATTTACCGACTCATAATTACCGAATTTTACCGATTCGGTATTTAAGAATCGGTAAATATGAAGGAGGGAGATGTAGCAAATTTTTAAAATAGAAATACCGAATCGGTAACATTCGGTATTTACCGATTCAGTAAATACCGAATCGGTATTTCCTATTGATTCCTACGGGCTGTGAAGCCCATAGGAATCAATGGGAAATACCGATTCTGTATTTACCGAATCGGTAAATACCGAATGTTGCAAGGGTGCAGGGGGTGTCACTTTGACACCCTCTAGCACCCGAAGTAAAGGCATGTGTGACATGTGGCACACATACATGCCCTGAGGGCATGTCTGTGTGTCACATTGCACAGTGTGCATGCACAGATGTGCATGCATACCTGGATTCGGTATTTTACCACACAATAGGATTGTGTGGTAAAATACTGACTCTTAAGGGCCTGTGACACTCTCAGGAGTGTCACCTACATTTGGATTTACCGAATCGGTAAAATTACCAATTCGGTATTTTACAGAATCGGTAAATTTACCGAATCGGTAAATTTACCGATTCTGTAAAATAATGGCCCCTACATCTGAAATCCCAAATACCGGTCGGTAACGGCCGAATTCGCCGTTACCGACCGGTATTTGCTCTCCTACATCTGGCCCTAAAAGAGATAAAACAGCAAATTAGAAAGCTGCAAGACACCTGGCTCAAAACAAAGAGCAATCAAGACAAACTTCACCTACAGAAACTTAACCGATTATACAAGTCAGCTGTGACAAAAGCTGAAAGAGTAATATTCAACAAGAATTCAAAATGCTAAAAGTGCAAAAAATATATTTTTTTAATTCTCACTTAATTTTGTAAACCTAAATGCATCGAAAGAATTCATCCCGTTACTCAAGAATTTACAGACAAACTGGACAATAATTACACAACCAAAACCGACACTTTGGACTCCTATTTAAAAAAAAAAGGAAAACCACAGGCACCAACCCATTTCCAAAAACACTCTCCAATATTAGGCTAACCGAACCTCTCAATTCCTTCAAACAAATATCACAAAGGAAATTCATGGATATGGTCACAGCAAACAGACCTGCCAGCAGCCTTTCTGACCCTTGTCCACCACAAATATTCAAGATGATTCTTCTAACTACCTCTGCTGCCGGACCAGCAAGAAGAATCACCAATAATTCCTCAACTAAGTGAATCTTTCCAGAAGACCTAACAAAAGGCATTCATACACCCATTATTAAAGAAAACTAATCTGCACCTGCTCGACCCAGACAACCTCAAACTAACTGAATGGACCTTTTCTGGGCAAACTGATACAAAGAGCAGTGTTCGCCGAGATGTCACAATTCATTGAAGATAATTCCATACTTTCAGACGTCCAAACAGTATTCCGTCCCGGAAGAGGTAAAAATTCTGCCCTTGTTGCCATCTGGGATGACCTTAAGAACACAGTCGACTGCAACAGGGTTGCTGTACTACTTCTCTTGGACCTCTCAGCTGCTTTTGACACGGTTGACCATGACACTCTGATAGAAAAACTCTACAAAGCCGGAATAGAGGGGACTGCTCTCGGCTGGATCACATCCTTTCTTCAAAACAGAACTAATGTCATCCATACCACCCTTCTCTTCCAACCCATACTTCACAAAAGCCGGGGCCACTCAAGGCTCTATCTCACCCATGCTTTTTAATATTTACATGTAGTAATTGCTGGCACTGATCAATCAATTTCACCTCACATGCTTTAACTATGCAGATGACACACAAATTCTCCTTAAACTGGAAAGCCCTCGAAGACATTGGAAACTCACACATTTTCAGTTGTCTCAGAGGAGTGGATCAATGGATGACATGGAACCATCTCAAACTGAATGCTTCCAAAACGGAAATACTCACATGTGGTGATTAAAATAATTATGACCCACCTGTCCTGACGACCTGGTAACAATGCCTCAAGTATCCGAGGAAGTAGGATACCTCGGAATTACCATGGACTCAAAGCTATCAATGAATGCCCAAGTGGACAAACTAGCAAGATCAAGCTTTGTTACTATAAAAACTCTGCAACGCATTTCCCCCCACCAGGGATTTCCACACAACGTCCAGGCTATTATCTCTCTTGTTCTGTCATAACTCGATTACACCAATAGCCTCTACCACGGATCATCTGTAACAACTGTGAAACATAAATATACAGCATATCACTGTGCATATAAGCAGTTATTTGGATTATATTGGTACCTAGATATGTGCATTCCATTGTATAATTGTGAATAGTCATTTTGTTTATAAATATATAGATTTTCATCAGTTCTGCTTAGCAAATGTACATATTACTTATGGTTATATGTTGCTATGCTTAACATATATATATATAGGACACTGCAGGAATAAGTACATTTTTATAATAACTATTTATCTACAAGTGCTTCTCTATTGGGGAAAAATTATATATATATATATATATATATATATATATATATATATATATATATATATATATATATATATATATATATATATATATATATTCACTGAAAAAACCATAGGTTATAGACCATATATAGTTAGGAATTAGCATTTACAAAACCTTGAAAATTCACTGAAAAAACCATAGGTTATAGACCATATATAGTTAGGAATTAGCATTTAAAAAACCTTATTTTACTCACACAAAACCATTGAAATTCCATATATAGTTAGTTGCACTAACTATATATCGCGCACCCGCAATCCACTGCTGATGATGTCACATATTACATCATTCATGACATGGTCAGTGACATCACTGATGACATCACTGATGACATCTCACTTGACATCAATGATCACATCACTGATGATATCATTCATGTGATAATACAATGCATCTCCTCACACTCTAATATAACCTCCGTTACACCCAGTGTTAAATAGAGAGTATCATTTTTGAAACCATTGACACACCAATACTAGTTACTACATACGCACTCACTGATTCCTATGTCTACACACACATTCACTCATACAATCATTCATACATACAATCACTCATCTTTACAACACTATCATATGCACTCATACACCTATACAGACACTCACACTCTGCCACTCATCCATGGAGTTACTCACACACCTAGTCAGTCCTGAAAAGAATCAATCACACTTCCATTTTCTCATCTATACAGTTAAACACAGAACACCTTACATTTTTGAAACATATACTAACACATAGTTACTCTCTTATAGAATCACTGATACAAGTACACATTGATCTGCACAGAGTCACACACCTCCCAGCCAGCCATACACACACTCAGTCTCCCATACAAATACTTGTGCAACCAATCAATAACCCATATAGCTACTTATATAGCTACTGATCAACACATGCAGCAGCTTGCACAACAACAGACATACTGATGCACACTTTTAGACAGTTTAGTCACTAACCCGTGCATTCAGTAAGACGCATTTAATCACTCACTCATACAGTCAATCACGCACCTACTAAAACCTTCATTCAGACACTTATACATCCACTCATTCTTCAATATGTAAAACATATTTAAACTTTACAGAAACACATAATCACTGGATGTTGTCATCAGTGATGTCATCAGTGATGTCACTGACCATGTCATGAATGATGTAATATGTGACATCATCAGCAGTGGATTGCGGGTGCGCGATATATAGTTAGTGCAACTAACTATATATGGAATTTCAATGGTTTTGTGTGAGTAAAATAAGGTTTTTTAAATGCTAATTCCTAACTATATATGGTCTATAACCTATGGTTTTTTCAGTGAATTTTCAAGGTTTTGTAAATGCTAATTCCTAACTATATATGGTCTATAACCTATGGTTTTTTCAGTGAATTTCATTGGTTTTTTAACAGCTAATATCTGTAGCTGTAAAATGTATTCTTCTTTAAATCCAAAAATATATTTTATATGTTTATTAATAACTTTTTTTTTAAATATTTTTTTTTCTTCGTTCCCGCTTCGCGAATCGGGAAGCTTCCCGTTAGCTGACCTTGATGCCGCGAAATAGACCGCGAGCCGGTAAACGTTTCTTTACCGCAAGTGCCGCGTTAGAAAACAACATCGTGACGCCTCCCGTCCGCATGACGTTCCACGTTGTCGCGTGATACGTCATATGACGTGCTACGTTAGCGAACTGGTACGCGAAGCGAGTGCCAAAGCGCAGGTTTCTGGAAGCAAACCGGGAGGCCCTGCAAAGCGCTTAACGTAAACACAGCAAGTCATGTGACTTGGTAATAACACTTTTCATTGGTTCATTTCACTTTTGGTTTCCTAATGATGTAAGACTAGGTCATATAATCTAAAATGAACACTTTTGATTGGTTGAGAACTCTTGTTTTTCCCAAATGATGAAAATCCCTCCTTCTTTCCTCACTCTGACTTTCATCATTGTGAGAGAAAGACCCTTTGTGATCACTGAGCAATGGCTTCTTTAGTAGCTTCAGCTGGTGCTTCCCCACCACCTCCACCACATCCAAGGAAGAGTGGACCACCTGCTCAAGTTGTAATTCAACAAGAAGAAGAAGAAGAGGAACAGGAGGACGAGCACGAAGAGAGGCAGTTTTTGCCTGAGCAGCCCAAGACGTCTCACCGGAAAGAAAACTTCATTTGGCAATTTTTTAAAATTCCCAAAGGTCAGAAAAAAGTAAATGCAAGATACGTTACTTGCCTTATATGTCAAGATAGACTGTCCAGAGGGACCGACAAAAAATACAGTTTCGGAAACTACACAATGCATCGCCATATGACTAGGTGGCATCCTAACAACTACAGTGCTGCACAGTTTCGGAACGACCTAGATAATCTCCCTATTATGGCCAGAAGATCTGTTGTACCGGAAGTAACGGGACCAGAGGGCAGGGAGATGGTGCCAAATATACAAATGAGATTTGGTGAAGTAAAACACACCTGCGTATTTTGCGATGGATTCATTTCCTACGGAGAAAGAAGCATCACTCTGATCAACAGAGCTATTGACTATCATATGCAAGTTTGTCCGAAACGCCCAAAATAATAAATACTTCTTTTTTTTGTTTTGTTGCTCCTGTTGAGCCCTTTACAATGAATCGTTTTCATTGCCCCCTCCAAGAAAAACCCAAAAAAATATAAAACTGTTCCGAAAAATTCAAAAACATTAAAAAAATGTTCAGAAAAATAAAAAAAAAAGTTCTTTTCAGAACTACCTCCCCGTTATTAAAAAATTGGTACAATATTTGGAACTGTGCCAACCTCTATTTCTCTTAGTTCGCTTCCTAGTTCGCTCGCTGGTACGCGAACTGGAAGCGAACCAAAAACAGTAAGTATAAGGGAAGGAAACACACACTTATGTTAAAAGAAAGACAGCTATAGGGGAGTAAACTAGAGATACTATTACCCATAATCCACTACTGATGATGTCACATATTACATCATTCATGACATGCTCAGTGACATCATCAGCAGAGGATTGCGGGTTTTTTGGCAACATGCCTTATCCACGGTTTAATAACGCTGCCTTTTGCTTTATATAAGTTTTCAAATTGTATGAAATATATACCAATAGGTCTTTATGAACCTTTAGGTAGTGCTTTTGTTCATGAGGTCTGGTCGCTTCCATACACATACAGATGTTT
The DNA here is from genome assembly GCF_964261635.1 of Lissotriton helveticus. Classification (NCBI taxonomy): domain Eukaryota; kingdom Metazoa; phylum Chordata; class Amphibia; order Caudata; family Salamandridae; genus Lissotriton; species Lissotriton helveticus. The sequence continues at coordinate 493,420,286 of NC_136071.1, forward strand.
CAAAGATGATCAAGAAGTTTATCTGAATGGAGAGGAATGCACTGAGACGCCAGATCATTCACTAATGTGTAGGCACATACAGTTACACGATTCATGCAACAAACACCGACCAAATATGGCTTGCGTGTTGCAAGGCACGCCAGTTCCTGCTATCATCCCCACGTTCAAGTTGTTGGAAAATGGTAGTTATTTGATGCTCAATAATGAAGATTGTTCTGAGTTAATTAAAAGTATTCCTTTTATCGTAACAGTAAGTGAACGGGTTATTTGCTGCAGAAATGTTCTATTTCCTCCCACACATGAACATAGGGAGTTTTCAATCTGGCCACAAATACCAACCTTGGGACACGTTTCAACGGCATGACAAGAATAAGAGCTCTTTTGTCTCAGAGAGAGGTGGCCTTGAGTTCGGCCCGTGAAACTTTCGTACTTCACATAGCGAACACCCGTACACAGGTTTGCCTTTCAATTTCAGCAACATGTTTCCGACTATCTTTAACGCATCCTCCACAAAATCCCTGGCACACTTTTTTAAAGTTGTTACCAGTGGTCTCGTGACTTCATTTGAGAAAATCTTTGGAGTCATCCCTGCTCCCTTTCATTCCATTTTCTCCACTCTGGTTCGTGGATTGCATTTTTACTTGCATTACCAGCGGACGCTCTTGTGCTTTTTTACATTTTTAAATATGGATGTCCCTCCTATGCAACCTCCGACCCTGCAGCTGCTGACACTGTTCCGCAATCGCATGCTAGAATATTATGGCACAATGCCGTTGGCGATATTAAGCACGGCATATGGATTATCTTTTCGGTTCTCCTACTTCACCTGTGTCCAGCCTGTATTTCACTGCCTGACCTGTGATTTCGATTGGGCCATTGATTTGTGTCTCTGCGGACCGGTTTCTCCTGACGTCGACTTTAATCAGCTGATGACTCCTATCATTACTCACGAGTTGATTTGTCCTGGCGAAAGGATTATGGCTGTGGCATTGATGCATGGACTACTTGGTCCCTGGAATTTACTGGCGGCAGCACAGTCTTTCTTGGAACACAGCTTTCTTGAAAACCCACCGAGCTGTCCTCTGATGGTGATAGAGGATCCGGTGCTGGGAGAGCACGTATGTTCTTTTCCGCTTTTAAATTGGATGGCTGAACTGTTTTCGGATGAAGACGGTGACTTCCTGTTGGAGGCTGTTGCAGCTTATTTTGCATACACAGTTATGTCATAGACCTTTTTCATGTTTCATATGCTGAGTACTAGAATTTCATTGACAATTCATTGACTTAATTGTCAAGTTTTTATTATTTACCTTGCCTATTGGCTTAAGACTCGATAAAGTACTTGGCTGTTTTATTTTTCTTTAGCATTGAATTTTCCTAGTTTTTAATGCTTTACCTTGCGGACCGTCCACATATAAACTTGCAATCTGCTCTCATGAGATGGCACTTCTATTATCTTATTCAGTTCGTTTCCGGATCATGAGGAGGTGTCATCTAGGTCCTGGATATCTTTACACCGTGTTAAGTTAGCATGGGCTCATTACCGGTTTAAACGCCATTTTTCCTTTTTTGCAACTTCTGCACACGACATTTAGTTGTTGCTTTAGCTTTCCACCTAGTAGTTCATCGTGGTTTACATGAGAATAATATGTTATTGGTCTACTATCTGCTTTACTTGTTAAACTATATCTGTACAGCGAGTGCTAAAGTTTCAAGAACAACACGATACAGAATTGTTATGAGGTCTGATCTCCACGACTTCATACTCATAACATAAGTGCAACTTCTGCCAATTCTGGGCATGAGGCGGGTTTTATATTGCTTTGCCGAACACACATACACAACAGTTGATGCGGTTCACATGAAGAGAGAGCTGGTGTATGCTGATGTGATTCCTTCAAATCTAAGACACTAAAGTATGGGCACGCCCTAAACCAACACAAAGAGACCTTCTTAGCAAATAATATAATATGTGTATTAGGGAGGGTGAGATATAAGCAGCCGCGGGCCGTGGAGGGAGTTACGGTGAGGCAGGGAGGCGGGGAGGGGGAGAAGCAGGGTGGAGCCCTCTCTACCTTGCCCCTCCCCCTCCCCGCCTCCCTGCCCCACCGTAACTCCCTCCACGGCCCGCGGCTGCTTATAAGTGTTGCTAACTCTTATTCATTTACAGCATGTTAACATACTGTCACCATTCGCTTTTTATGTACTAGTAACTATGCTGGTAATTTTGCTACTGATAATATGTGTACTTGTATTCTCCACCCTGCTTCTCCCCCTCCCCGCCTCCCTGCCTCACCGTAACTCCCTCCACGGCCCGCGGCTGCTTATAAGTGTTGCTAACTCTTATTCATTTACAGCATGTTAACATACTATCACCATTCACTTTTTATGTACTAGTAACTATGCTGGTAATTTTGCTACTGATAATATGTGTACTTTTATTATCTAAGGTACTACGCCTGAGAAGACGGCATTAGTAAATAAACATTTCAAATACACATGTGTTCTTCTTAACTCCATGTTCTGGTTTCTAAGAAATATATAACGACCGACTGTTCATGAGTTCCACGTATCCTGAGGTACTATAAGTTCATATTCTGGATTGTCTAAACATTGAGAGTTTGTTATATCCAATGTGACACTGTACCTAGCTTGCTAAATAGTTTTTGATTACTAACGTGAGTTTTGGGACACCCTAATTCGCCGAGGTTCCAATCCTCTGTCCACAGTTCTGTGTGAGAACAGAAACCCTGCGACAGGGGCACCCCCGACCCTTGCTGGACCTTCATCACACTTGCGATACAACTCCAGCAATGCGCCACCTTTACGGCACAGATACATCACGCATCTGTGCTGTTTTTGCCCCGTGATGCGCCGCATTGTAAATGCAGCACACCATAGGTGACGGAACAGCGGCACAGAATGACTAACACATCCCTGGTGATGCGCCAGTCATCATAAATCTATCCCTATGCTTCTTATCTTGTTAGAGATGAACCGCCATATGTATCATCAAAGTTATTTGCATTTCCTAAATAGCGAACTTTAAGGAATAAATAGCGATTCTTTACCATTCCTAGTTTGCGATGAGCTATTTGCTAATTAGCCGAATGTAGCCCAATGAAGCCCAATGTAGCCCAATGTAGCCCAAAGATGGCCGCCAGACACACAAAAAAACAAATGTAGCCCAAATATCAGCCAGATGTAGCCCAACTATAGCCCAGTGACAGAATGACCAATCAGCTTCGCAAACCTCCGTTACGCGAAGCGGAGCGCTGTTACAGATATATATCTTTTTTTGAACGTTAATTTCTCAAAATCCACTGGAGCACATATATTGAGACCTAGCAAAGGCACATCGGGCTACCAGTCCCTAATATTTTGCCAAGTTTCGTGCAAATCCATTCAGCCGTTCAATTATTATTTTTATTATTTTTTTTTGCCCCGCGGGGCCCTTTTAAAACCTCCACATCAAACCTAGGGGGTCAGCGAGGATCTACTATGCCCCCTTATAGTTATTTCCCCCTTTGTTTTGACCTCCTCTTGTCTCTCGATCCTACCGAGAGACAAGATGGCGGCCGCTACGGACTGTTTGGAATGTTGACAGACGCCGGAGAACCAATCAGCTTCGCTTCACAAAGCTCCGTTGCGCGAAAAGTCCGCGAACCAGAGCGCTAACCGGTCCGCTGTTACAGATATATATCTTTTTTAAAACGTTAATTTCTCAAAATCCACTGGAGCACATATATTGAGACCTACAAAAGGCACATCGGGCTACCAGTCCCTACAATTTTGCCAAGTTTCGTGCAAATCCATTCAGCCGTTCGGGCTAAAAGTGAGGCCAACCGCCCTATGGAAAACTCAATGTTAAAAACACGTTTTGGGACCCCCCTTTTTTCTCGGCCCCCACTGGACGAACCCCCCCCAAATTTTCAAGGGCTGCTCAGAAACAAAATGTGCCATTTTCCTGAAAATTTCAGCCAATTCCGTCCACAAACGCCAAAGTTATTAGACATAGAATTTTCAAAAAACCCATAGAGAAAAAATCCTAACTATATATACCTACTGGCGACCGCCAGTAGGTAATATATATATATATCCAAAACTGCTGTTCGCTTGTAGACGTTGTTCGGCTCTGCGCGTCTGTTTTTCATTTCTGTAACACGTGACTTCTATATTATTGAAACAAACACAAACACTCGCACTCGTGAAAAAGAAGGCTTGCCTTCGAAACGCGTCGAGTGGAGCTTCTGAAATAAAGCACGCTTTTCTGACTTGTGTGGCCCGGACTATCCTTTTCTGACCTTTTGGAGGATAAGTTTTGGAATTTGTGGGGATTCGCTATCCCGTCGGGGCCCGCCGTTGGCAGCGGCAGGGGTCTACAAGCGAACAGCAGTTTTGGTTTTGTACGGTTATAAGGACCCCCGCCCGCCCTTTCAACGCCTATCTTGGTAGGAATGCAACCTCGTTCAGTCAGCGTTTTTCCAACTATAACAAGCTAACCGGGACTGCAGCAGTGAGATTACAAAGTGACCAGCGGAAACTTGGATCGCCTGTTATCAATCTACACACTGCACACGGTGAGTGAGGCAACGGATTTATTTCATTTGTTGGCCCTATAAACGAGACTGAGATTGCTTTACAATTATTGAAAGGGCAAGCCGAAGACTGACCAGCCACAAGTTAAAACGTGGCGGTCATTGTCTGCAGAATTAAGCACGCTGACACACATTTATTGTGTCGTATTACACCTAACTGAACATTTATTCAAATGGCTTCAACCAGGATCACAAAAAGGTTTGAAGCGGCAAATAAAATGTTCTCTGGATCAAGCTCGAGGGCGCCAGTGAGCACTGGCAGTGACCAAGGGACAGCAGGAGGAGGGGCACTTAACAAACAAGAGCTTTGGAACAGACTTTGGAAACTACTAAAGAGTGAGCAGAATAAATGGTGGGTAGCCATGACATTACAAAAATACATCGAAGCCAACAGAGTGCCAAGAGGCTTACGGATTTACACTACTCCCACATTTAGTGAGCCCGACCCAGAGATGGTGGAAAAATGGGCCAACAACAGTCATGATTGTTCCATAATTATGTTAAAACTGCTTGTAAAATATGCCTCTAAAGATGTTGACAAACTATCAATTGAAATAGACGATGTAACAACTACACTCAAAGCAATGTATGAAAATATGTGTGACTTTGACACGAAAATGACGAAAATGGAGACAAAATTAGAAAGAATTGAGAAGGACATTCGAGACAAAAAAGAAAGGAAATTCACAAGAGATCGGATTGACTACGAATGGGCCAAGTTCTAACATTCGCACGAAAGTATGACCACTTGCGAGTAAAACCAAATGAGTCCAGTGCCAGGAAGAATGTAGCTGTAGAAACTGCTACAGAACTGGATGCTCAGATAACAAGGGCACAGCCGAATGTAAGCAATGATGTAGTTGAAGGAGCCCAACAAGCAAGAAACCCGGGCTTCCTCAGCCCAAAAGACAACATTTTAATGGAGTTCGCCCTCATGGCGTAAGGGAGACTAGCAGCCCAGAGCAAAGGCAACGCCGGAGGACAAAGAGGACGAGGGCCAGGAGGAAGAGGCGCAACAAAATCAAACGCAGCAATCAGGAACGACGTATCGAGCCCGGTGAGATCCAGAACGAGGGGCCAACGTAAGGAGAAATCATGAATGCCAAAACGGTCATCAATTTGTCAAAACAAGAGCTCAGTCGAATGGAAACTGAGGTACTGTCCTTAGGCCTTTCATTCTGTCCCACATCCTCATTTGATTTTACACAAAGTAGAATTGATTTATTCTATTTTACTCATAAATTGAGACTTCGCAAATGGTATGCAACGAAAGTTAACTTTGACATGGGAGATACAATGAAAGAGCCCAGCAACATTGCGGTGGAAGATGCTGAGATGCTGCATCTTTTACACGTTCTAGGCGGGAACCCTAATATCATTGATAATCCCATTTTAAATTTGATTAATGAGAATGTCAGCCTTGATTTGAATGGTTATATGTTATTACAACGAACTCCGTTGTAACGCATGCCTTTACCACGCATGCGTTACAACGGAATACTATTTTCACGCATAACCTTCTCCACGTTTTTCCGCGGTGACGTGTAACGTAAAAAAAAAACCGGCCGTTTCCTTCCTCTACGATGCCGATTCCCTGCACTTCTCTAATTAAAGTTAGTGGTTTTTTTTTGAGGGGGGAAACCCCCCCTACCCCCCATTTTTTTATTGTACCCTTTACCACACATGCCTTTACTACGTACCTCGTAGTAAACGTATGCGTGGTAAAGGTTTTCGTTGTAACCACGCATGCGTTGTAATGCATGCGTGGTTAAGCTTTTCGTTGAAACGGCCGCGTTGTAGTGGCCGTTTCCCGATTTGAATGTGCACAGTTGATTTAAACCTAAATCTGTTTTCCTTCCTCAGATTGTTAATGACTCCATAGATATTTTTGAAAGAGGTGTCATTGGAGAATTTGCAAAAATCTCAAAGAAATTGAAATATGGGAAATCTAATCTCACTAAATTACAATTTACTGCTATTGAAAAACTTAGCAAGGACAGAACGATTGTCATTAAGAAATCCGATAAGGGGGGCAATATCGTGGTACTTCCACGTGAAATGTACATTGAGGAGGGTCTCTCCCAGCTTAGTGACACTGATAAATATGAAAAAAGTAGTAGATCTATATGTTATGTTATGTTATGTTAATGATTTTATAAGCGCAACAGCTGCCCCAGCAAAGAGGCGTCCCGGTGCAACGCTATGCAACGCTAGTTCGACAAAATATAAGGCACAATTAGTGGAGTGGAAAGATAGGGGTTTAATTGAGAGTGAAGAATGCAATTTCCTCCAATGTAAGCATTCCAAAATACCGGCTTTGTACCTGTTCCCCAAATTGCACAACTGTATGACCAAACCACCAGGAAGGCCAATTGTCTCTTCAAGGGGGAGTTGTTGGGAAAATACGTCGAAGTATGTTGACTTTTTCCTTCAACCACTTGTGCAAGAACTTCCCTCGTATCTGAAAGATTCGGGAGATTTCCTCCGGAAAATTGATGGTGTGGGTTGGAAACCAGGTTGGCTGTTAATGACATTGGATGTCAACAGCCTATATACATGTATCCCACATCAACTAGGAATCCAAGCATGCAAACATTTCCTTAGAAAAAGGTCCATTTCTTATCTATTTCACACTGAAATGATACTGGACATGGCATTGCTGTGCCTCACACAGAAAATCTTTCTATTCAATGGAGATATGTACCACCAGCTCCTTGGGACGGCGATGGGAACCTGCTTTGCCGGGTTGTACCTGGGCTGGTGGGAGGAGCAGGTAGTCCGGCAGTCCCAACAATACCACACGAAGGTCATCAAATGGCTTAGATACATTGATGACACTTTTGTCATATGGGTTGGAACCACGGAAGAGGCACTTGAATTCGTTGACATACTCAACAAACAAACGAATTCAACCTTTCATTTACTAGTCATTTGGACTTAAATGAGGTTGACTTTCTTGATCTAAAAATTAAAGTTAAGGACAATGTTCTTTCATCAACCTTGTTTAGAAAAGAGACGGCTGGCAACAGTCTTCTCCATGCCCGGAGTTGCCACACTGACAACCTTGTTAACTCTATACCTTTGGACGAATTCTTGCGTGCCAAACGAAATTGTTCCAATGAAAGCGACTTTGCCCTAGAGGTTGGCACTATGACTGAACGCTTTAGACAGAGAGGATATAGGAAGAAATGCATTGCCTCAGCTATTAAGAAAGTGAAGTCAATAGAGAGAAAAAGGCTCTTCAAATAGAAAGAGAAAACCAGAGGAGATGCACAGGAAATAACTTCTAGGTTTATTACGGATTTTCATGGACAAGCTGGTGATGTCAGGAAAGCAATTGGTAAATATTGGGATGTTCTCAAACATGACAAAGACTTGATCAAGGGAATTAGTGAACATCCCCAGATTACATACCGCAGAGCCAAGTCCCTCAAAGATATGATATGTACTACCTTGATCCCTGGTAACAGCAAGACAAATCTTGTTAGGGGTTTTTTTGTATGCGGAAAATGTAAAGCTTGCAGATTCAGTAAAAACACAAAAGAGGGTAGACTGTCTAAAAAGATTGAACCTTTTAAAATCCTTTCCCAAGTGTCATGTCTCATTTATCATGCAGTTTATGCACTCAAATGCCCATGCCAACTGTATTACATTGGCAGTACAAAGCATCCTGCCACAAAACGAGTGCTCGAACATATGCGAGCGATCACGAAAGGGGACAAACAATACCCCATCGCTAGGCACTTTGCCCTGCATCACAAAAGCAATGCCTGCTTACTGTCCTTTTGCGTTCTTATTTCTGTACCCACTAGAGAGAGGCGGGGAGACAGAATACAAGAATTACGGAGACTTGAATCCAGGCTCATCATAAAGTACCGCACTATGCAGCCGGAGGGCCATAATCTTGATGAGGAACTATCCGTTCACCTTGGTTAAGAATTACAATGGTAGTTGAACTTTACGCTTCAAACCTTTAATTTTTAAATGGTATGTAAGATGTATGTTGTTTTATGAGACACACTTAATTATTCACAGAGTCACAGTTCATTCTGTTTTATTTTACAGATCTTTGGGAAGCTGAATAAGGAGAATTCATTTTTCTCACGGCTATGACACGAGAACAAATGAAGCACGTGTGGCAGTAGAGACAGTATGAACTTTCCTTTTATTTCGAATAGATGATTTTTGATATGATTTGCACCAGAAAAGATAAGAAAGACTGATATGTCTGTTGTATCCAATTTATTTTGCCCACTGGGGCTGGACATAAGATACTTTGAGAATGTTACCAAAGGTATCAATATTTAATTGATGGAGCCTACTGGATTGGAAAGGCTCTGAGCGTGGTGTTTTGAATTTAGGATACTTTATTGGCTACAGCATCCCTAGGGACACGATGGAAGTGCTCAGGATTGATGTATGCATGAAATGCCCACTGGGGCGGTATTTCAAATAACGAGTAACTTGCTGGTTTTCAGCGCCAGCAAACAAAACGGGTGCATTTCTTCTCTTATATTGCCATTAAGTCGTGCCTAATCATTTATGCATATGTGATGCCTATATTATCTGTTTATTATGATTGTATTCCGTAAACAGTTACAATGTAGCTCCGTTTTGTTCGGCTCTGCGAGTCTGTTTTTCATTTCTGTAACACGTGACCTCTATATTATTGAAACAAACACAAACACTCGCACTCGTGAAAAAGAAGGCTTGCCTTCGAAACGCGTCGAGTGGAGTTTCTGAAATAAAGCACGCTTTTCTGCACTTGTGTGGCCCGGACAATCCTTTTCTGACCTTATGGAGGATACATTTTGGAATATATATATATAAATATATATATATATATATATATATATATATTCACCAAACAAATCGCCCACAATGGAAGAGCCCACAACAGGTAGTTACAGCTCCAACACGTTTATTTGAAAGGTGCCGAAAACAGGAAAGCAAACTGCTGCCACTGAAATTGTCCAATGTGTCCGACGCGTTTCATGCCTTGGTAGTATTTCATCAGGGACTAATGGCATTTAGAACTGCAAGACGGCAGAAGCTTTTTTAAACACCTGACTTTCATTCAGTTCCCGCCTCTTGGGGCGTCGCCGCCCCATGGCATTCTGGTATTTGTGGTGCTTTTTCTTACCCCAGTGGGTTATCAGCCATCAAAGTTCATTATTAAAATCATTGCCCAAGTGGGTTGCGGCATTCAGTCACCTTACTGGTTCGGTACCTCATCACTTTCAAATCGGCTCCTGTTCCTTGATAGTCGCACATCATGCACGACTGCAGGTCCGTTTGGAAACAGCGGGGCATCTTCCACGGCCAGGCATGGCCGCTAACAAATTCATCAAACAAATCGCCCACAATGGAAGAGCCCACAACAGGTAGGTACAGCTCCAACACGTTTATTTGAAAGTTGCCGAAAACAGGAAAGCAACCTGCTGCCACTGAAATTGTCCAATGTGTCCGACGCGTTTCATGCCTTGGTAGCATTTCATCAGGGACTAATGGGATTTAGAACTGCAAGACGGCAGAAGCTTTTTTAAACACCTGACTTTCATTCAGTTCCCGCCTCTTGGGGCGTCACCGCCCCCATTGCATTCTGGTATTTGTGGTGCTTTTTCTTACCCCAGTGGGTTATCAGCCATCAAAGTTCATTATTATAGGCATGAAACGCGTCGGACACATTAAACAATTTCAGTGGCAGCAGTTTGCTTTCCTGTTTTCGACAACTTTCAAATAAACGTGTTGGAGCTGTACCTACCTGTTGTGGGGTCTTCCATTGTGGGCGATTTGTTTGGTGAATTTGTTAGCGGCCATGCCTGGGCCGCGGAAGATGCCCCGCTGTTTCCAAACGAACCTGCAGTCGTGCATGATGTGCGACTATCAAGGAACAGGAGCCGATTTGAAAGTGATGAGGTGCCGAACCAGTAAGGTGACTGAATGCCGCAACCCACTTGGGCAATGATTTTAATAATGAACTTTGATGGCTGATAACCCACTGGGGTAAGAAAAAGCACCACAAATACCAGAATGCCATGGGGGCGGCGACGCCCCAAGAGGCGGGAACTGAATGAAAGTCAGGTGTCTAAAAAAGCTTCTGCCGTCTTGCAGTTCTAAATGCCATTAGTCCCTGATGAAATGCTACCAAGGCATAAAACGCGTCGGACACATTGGACAATTTCAGTATTACCTACTGGCGGTCGCCAGTAGGTATATATAGTTAGGATTTTTTCCCTATGGGATTTTTGAAAATTCTATGTCTAATAACTTTGGCGTTTGTGGACGGAATTGGCTGAAATTTTCTGGAAAATGGAACATTTTGTTTCTGAGCAGCCACTGGAAATTTGGGGGGAGTTGGTCCAGGGGGGGCCGAGAAAAAAGGGGGGTCCCAAAACGTGTTTTTAACATTGAGTTTTCCATAGGGCGGTTAGCCTCACTTTTAGCCCGAACGGCTGAATGGATTTGCACGAAACTTGGCAAAATTGTAGGGACTGGTAGCCCGATGTGCCTTTTGTAGGTCTTAATATATGTGCTGCAGTGGATTTTGAGAAAATAACGTTCAAAAAAAGATATATATCTGTAAGCGCGGACCAGGCAGCGCCCCGGTACGCGTACTTGACGCGTAACGGAACTTCGCGTAGCGAAGTTGATTGGCTCTCCGGTGTCTGTCAACATTCTAAACAGTCCGGAGCGGCCGCCATCTTGTCTCTCGGTAGGATCGAGAGACAAGAGGAGGTCAAAAGCGAAGGGGCAAATGACCTTAAGGGGGCATAGTAGATACTCCCTGACCCCCTAGGTTTGATGTGGAGGCTTTAAAGGGGCCCCGCTAAGCAAAAAAAAAAAAAAATTTTTTTTGTTTTTTTTCGTGGTTAGCGCCCGGTACGCGAACCGGGAAGCGTACTGGGGAGCGTATCACAATAAAAAATGAATGATAGACTTTTCAAATGCTGTATGTTAATTGATTGTTGGTTTTGTTGATTATTTTTTTTTTTTTTTAAACTTTTTTTATTGTGTTTCATAATTTATTAAACTTTCTAACATTTCATTGTCAGAAATTTCATAATCATGGAATATAGATTGTAGTCTCTGAGGTTGTAAAATGTCCTCATTTGCAAGGAGGTTATCTACTGCTTGCACACATTGCAGTAGTTCTTGGTCCCATGTTTCATCCATAAATTCAATCTCATTTGGATCAATGATTTCTGTGTTGGACTCTGGAAGGACAATTTCAAATGAAATGTTTTGTTCACTTTCCATTTTTCCTGAAATTTGCATAAAAAAAATATATATTAGTAGAGGTAGGGCACTGTTGGGATTAATTTTAGATAGGCAGTTTTTATCAGAGAATTTATCTTTGGGCAGTGTATAGTATCAGAGTGGAAGTAGGAATATAAAAAAGTGTATCTAAATTTATAAGTACTACAGAGGGATAGTATATAACTAACAGAAAAAGTTTGCCATATTAACTTAAAGTGCACAATATACTTCAGTTTTAAAAATAACAACTTACCTTTAAAAAGAAGTTGAAGTTATTAATGAAAATCCAAATGAAATGTAGACCAGGAAGTAGTAGTCAAAATGGCTGTGTTTCCTTCTCTTCCTTTATATATATTCGGGTACATAACCAATCAAATATCATGTAAAAAAAGTAGAAAATGAAAGTAACATTTTAATTGGTTGTCAATTCCAACACTTCAGATGTGTTTTGTGAAGTAATTTACCTCACGGTATTTAGAGAGGACTACAGGCTAAATGGCTAAATGGAATTCCAATCAAATTTGTGAAAATGGTAGGGATTGGTATGTAGTATGAGCTATTCTATATTTGGTGAAATTGTCTCCAGTGGCTTTTCTGTGAACTACTTTCCCACCTTTTTTGATGGTGCGCTTCCCAGGAAGCGACCCGGTACGCGAACCGGTGAGCGCCCTGGTACGCGAACCTTAAGCGTAACGGGAGTTCACCATTTTGTGTTTCGGTCGAATTATGATACAAGATGGAGGGCAAATAATGTTCAGAATGGGTAGAAGGGGGCACGGTAGACTTATCTTGACCCCCTAGGTTTTGTGAGGGTGGCTGAGGAGGCCCATATGTGCGGAAAAAAAAACATTTTTTTTAAAAATTTCGCGAGGTTAGCTCCCGGTACGCGTACCGGGTAGCGCACCAGGGAGCGTATTTTGTTGAAAATTAGTGAAAATAGTTAGAGTAAAAAAATAATTGTGAGTGATTAGATGTAGGGTAGCTCTGAGAAGAGCTTTTGGGTTTATGGTACATTTAGGTACTTATAAGTAGGTACCAATGCACATTTTTAAATTCAGAGTGAAAACTCTGTTGCCCTCATCTGAGAAGTGAACTCCATCTCCTCTGTAGATATCTTGCATGTAGTAACGCAAGTTATTGTTGTACAGGGAGCCCATTCCATGGTCTCTCATGTAAGCTGAAACAGATTTGTTTACATGCTTCCTCGACTTCTCAATTTGTGGACAAAATTGGTTTGACCACCTCCATTTCTGTCTTTGGCATATATTTGAATATACCAAGGCAGTCTGAGGAAAAAGTGCCATTAATTGCTCAAAGGTGTCCTTTAAAAGCATTTCCAGACCTACACCAGTCAAAGTGCCCAAGTCATTACCTCCACAGTGCACAATTAACAGGTCAGGTTTTGGCAAATGCATAAAGGTTTTCACCAATGGTATCAATTGGTGACATTTTAATCCTCTCTGGCCAAACCACTTAATTTCCACATCTTGTAAATTGAGGTTAGGTAAATTCCTGCTTTCAACGTACCTTTGAGCCCAGTGAATATAACTATGACCAACAATCCAGACAGAAAACATGGTGAGAGAAGGTTCTCCTGCAGTCAGATGAAGTGTGGCAATGAAATGGCAGTTGAAAAAATGTGAGTTTGAAATGAAAAAAACTGTGGAGTTTCTGTGTTCATGAAGTAGTAACAGTGATTGGTGGATTTTGATTGATGAAAACAGAAAGTTAGGGTGTAGAGATGTGTTCTTTGAAAGATGTATTTTGAGTGGTCAATAAAAAATCATTAAATGAAAGAAAGCACTGGATATGCAGGTGCACTGAGAGTTCAGAGTTCAATTGCAACATTGTTGTGTGAATTTGCAAACACCAGAGTTTCTCCAAGAGGTGGTTGCTATGGAAAATAGGCAGAAAGGGCAGAGGGGGAAGGGTTTTCATTTGAAAAAAAGTGAGGGAAGAGTTTTGATTGGGTGACATGAGAAATATGTGTGAAGAATTACACCATTTCTGTGCTTTTGATAGCTGCAGACTCTGGAGTGCATACCTTTTGCTCTGCTGAAGACAAATTGGTGTGTTTCTGAGACTGTTTTCAAACTCAAAGTATTTGCTAAGGTGAGAAAATATTTCTTTACTTTAGATAGAGAATAGTGTGCTTTAAGGAGAAAATTATGATTTATGTGGCGCAATTTGCTAGTAAATATGCTCTCACATGTGCATGGAAATTTTTGATTTTGAATGTTTTTGTTATATAGCCATGTTAAAAGTGACGCAACCATGCTGGAAAGCCAATCAAAAAATGCTTTCATGTGTTTTAATGACATTTTAAGTCATTTTCTGATGTGCAGTGTTTAGAAATTATGATTTGAAAATCGTTTTTGTGGAAAAGGAATTGTTTTTAAAATCATGACAAGGATATAATGGTGTATGGTTATTTATAAGGCAATTGACTGTCCTTGATGTTATTTTTCTCATTTTAGTGTAAGACCTTTCTCTGTGGCGCAAATTGCTTGTAAATATGCTCTTACATGTGCATGAAAATTTTAATTATCAATGTTTGTGTTACATAGCCATGATAAAAGTGAACCAACCATGCAGGAAAGCCAATAAAAAAACGCTTTCATGTGTTTCAATGACATTTTAAGTCATTTTCTCATGTGCAGTTTTTTGAAATTATGATCTGAAAATCGTTTTTGGGAAAAAGGAATTGTTTTTAAATTCATGAGAAGGACATAATGGTGTATGGTTCTTTATAAGGCAATTGACTGTCCCTGATGTTATTTTTCCCATTTTAATGTCAGACCTTTCTTTGTGGCGCAAATTGCTTGTAAATATGCTCCCACCTGTACATTGAAAATTTTGATTTTGAATGTTTATGTTACATAGCCATGTTAAAAGTGACCCTACCATGCAGGAAAGCCAATCAAAATACGCTTTTATGTGTCTTAAGGACAATTTAAGTAATTTTCCCATGTGTAGTGTTTTGAAGTTATGATTTGAAAATCGTTTTTGAGGTAAAGGAATGTTGTTAAAATTTATGTTCGCCATATGCCCCCAAATTTCTTTCTCAGGGTTGCAGCAGGGTGTTCTTGAGACACCCCTGCACTTTTGGAATAAATTCCTAATTTGTGATGAGCAAATTGTTAATCGCAAATTGCACCTTCATTTATATGAGCCTCCTAGCCCATGGAAATGAATGGGTAATTTGCAATTAGCAATTTTCTCATCGCAAATTTGGAATGGTAAAGAATCGCTATTTATTCCTTAAAATTCGCTTTTTTGGAAATGCAAAATAGTTATATGATACATATGGCGGTTGATGTCTAACAAGATAAGAAGCTTATGGATACATTTATGATGACTGGTGCAATGAAGTAGAAATCACTTACTTCATTGGTAGGCCTTTACAATAAATTATCTCCTCTGTATTCTTCATCAAGCATAACTTTAATCTGCAATCCTGAGTAGGCCTCACCTTAAACAAACCTCTGGATAGGCCACATCTTATTGTCATCCTGATTTAATCATTTATAATTCTAGGGACAGATTTATGATAGGTGTATACCTCTTTTGTGCCACTTAGAAAACATTGTCCATGGGGAAATGACTTAAAATGTCATTAAGACACATGAATGTTTTTTTTTTTTAAACGTTTGCAATTTTTTTGGGTCACTTTCAACATGGCTATGTGTCTGAAACAGTCAGAATCTAAATTTGCAATGCACTGGTGGGAGCATATTTACAAGGAATGTGCTTCATGGGGAAAGGTCTTATAATGTAATATGGGAAAAATGACATTAGAGATACTGAAATGCCTTATAGAGAAGCATACACCATTATGTCCTTGTCATAAATTTGCAAACCATTACTTTTCCCCAAAAACGATTTTCAAATTATATTTAGAAAACAGTGCACATGTGGAAATTACTTAAAATGTCAATAATTCAAAATTTGTGATTCCTTAAATGCAATGTATAAAAAAAAAATATGTAAAAAATGATATTAAGGATTTGGAAACTACCACCAACTTGTAGTTTGTGGTAATTTGCGAATTCTTTTCAAAAAGAATTTTTTTTAAAAAAAAAAAAAGGTCCCATATGACGCCCATACATGCCATTAGGGCATGTAGGTGTGCCATGTGCTCCCAAATTTCTTTTTCAGGGGTGCAGCAGGGTGTTCTTGAGATACCCCTGCACGCTTGAAAAAAATCCTATTTTGTGATGAGCTAATTGCTAATCACAACTTGCAACATTAATTCCTATGAGCCTCCTAGCCTATGGAAATGAATGGGTAATTTGCAATTAGCAATTTGCTCATTGCAAATTAGGAATAGTAAAGAATCGCTATTTATTCCTTAAAATTTGCTATTTATAATATGTAAAATATTTTGATGATACATATGGCAGTTCATCTGTAACAAGATAAGAAGCTTAGGGATAGATTTATGATGAGTGGCGCATCCCCAGGGATGTGACAGTCATCCTGCGCCACTGTTCCGCCACCCATGGTGTGCTGCATTTACAATGCGGCGCAGCATGGGGCAAAAAAGGCACAGATGCGTGACGCATCTGTGCTGTAAAGGTGGCGCATTGCTGGAGTTGTATCGTAAGTGCGATGCAGCTCCAGCAAGGATCAGGGGTGCCCCATCTATACAATGCTGCGTCAAGACCTATGCCAGCTTCAAGCAGGCGCAGGGTTTTGAAGCAGCTTTCTCCTATCTGATTGTAAATGCGGCACACCATGGGTGGTAAAGCAGTGGTGCACATTAACTGGTGCATGCCTGGGGATGTGCCATTTAATATAAATCTGCACTTTAACATTTGAGTATGTGCAGGGGACACAGAGTCGTTGAGGCTTATCCAAGGTTAAGAACAGATGAGTCCTGTTCAGTGAAAAATTAGACATAGGCTTCACCTGCTCAGCATCGCTGGACATGGCTAAATAATAGCTGCAAAATGTTACTCTTGTTAAATAATTTTACTATTATAATCTGTGAGATTTGTCTCTTACTCTGCAACATCTCATTGTTGTTGTCTTTCTTTAAAGATAAAGACAACCTCAACATGAGCGACAATCTGCAATCAGTTGATTTTGACCTCATCATTGAACTTGTAATTGAAACATCAGTGGATGTTGATCCATTGGATGATTTAAATCCTGAGGATGAAGAAGAGCGTGATGAGGATGCAGATTTGTCCGAATTATATGATATAGGATGGGAAGCTGACCTGCTTGAGCCTTTGGAATTATAAACATTTATTTTTAAAATTTATAATCAATAAAAAGTAAAAAGGTAAACCGTTTAATTTAAAAATAAAGACACCTTCAAAAACAGGTTATGTGTAGTGTCTTCAATAAAATATTAAAATATGCTCATAAAATTAGATCAGATTCACATATAAAATAGCATAGGTAACATAAATATAAATCTCATTTCTTTTCTGCTATTTCTGTATTGTAAATTTGCAAGGACTAAAAAATCTTCTATTTAAAATGTCAAGTAGTGTGTTATGTTTTTGATCACTATTACTGATTTACTGTTTGATAATATTTTTTTATTAACATTTTTATTATATTTTTCCTCAGATTCAACTATGCCTACAAAAATAAGAGAGATGAAGGCTGCAAAACGTCAAAGACAGCAGGAGAAAAAAAAAATGCAGCAGTCCTCTAACAAAAAGATTTCTCAAGCGATGAAGAAAGCACCGGGTAAGAGCTCTAAATATTTCATAAAAAATATTTCTAATAAAAAAAATATTAGTACAGAAAATGTTTCAATCCATAACAACACAAGTAAATCAAATGGAAAGAAAAGGACAAATGAAAATGTTACTGCTAGAGCAAGAGATAAATCTGTGCATGATAGTAGAAGGAAACAACAGTTTACGGAGATTCGTAAACGAATGTTCCGTAACAGGATAATTGGCAATTTGTTAAAAAATATTAAGAAAGGTCAACAGAAATTAGTTTTTTATAGGAGAAAAAAAAAAGTTGAGAAAGTTATTGATCAGGCTTTTGAAATTAAACGTAAGTTATTTATTTTGATAATCAATAGAATTAGGAAGCTAAACAAGGCAATTTTTGATTTCAAAAGAAATAGTAGATGGAAGAGAATAGTTAATCGTAGTAATTTTTGTGAAGTTTTTTCTGGAGAATGGATACATAGTTCAAGCTGTGAGGCATTTTTTAATGAAGAGAGTTATTTCCAGGATAATGATTTGGTGCATGCAGTTGACATCAGTGGTCGTGCTTATGAAGTGAAAGATGGTTGTCCAGTTGAAAAAGAAAAACTTGTGACAACAGAGGCAGAAGAGTTGTTAGGTAATGAGGTTTTAGGAAGACGTGCTAAGGGTCCTGTGTACACCTGGAAGTGTAGTAGTATTTGCAGTGTGCGACAGGATTCCATCAATTTGCTTTGTGATTTTGTACGGTCATTTAACAAGAAAAGTTTGAAGCAGAAAATGAGGTTGTTGCAAGAATTAGATCCTTGCAGAGTGAGAGAAGTGACAGGTTTGCATGGTCATTCACTGGCTTGTCTTTCCAGGAGAGTATGCCAGAGTGTTTTTCATCATTTCAGGATGCTAGCAGTGCATCATAACAAAGTGAGGAAGTTAGTTAGACTGTTGTATTATGCTAAGAGTCCAGCAATTATGCTGAAACAATTATGCGCTGCTCTTTTGCATGGTTCTGAAATAGATGTGAGGAATATATGTGAAGAAATTGAGTTTTGTTACTTTGGAAGTAAAGAGGAGAATGTTGAAATTGAGCAAGAAATAGAGGGTCATTTGGAAGATACTGTACATGTTTCCAGTACAGATAATTTCCAGAGGGAAATTGCGACGTTTGACATGAAATCAAGTGAGAGGCCTAATTTCACTTGTGTGTGTTGTCGACGCACTTATTATAAGAATCAGACTAAGTTAGTGGATTTATATGCAAAAAGTGAAAGGGAAAATAATAGTGAATGGAAGGATTTTGCAACATACTTGATGGTAGAAAATTGTTTTGATTTGGGATTGGATCAACGTGTGTGTACTTATTGTTGTAACAAATTAAAACAAAACCAGATGCCTGCTAGAGCAGTTCATAATAATCTGGAATTGGTTGAGATTCCTTCTGAATTGAAGGATTTAAATACTTATGAATCTATTTTGATTCAAAGTATCCATCCCTTTCAGGCTATTGTAAGAATGGAGCCAAAGACAGGGAAATTGCCTCCATCAGATTTACAGAGAGGATTAAAGGGAAGAGTTGTTTATTTGCCTCTAGATTTGAAGAAAAACATTAACACAATTGGAGTAGAAAAAGTGGAAGAGGAACCTCTGGTTATCTTAGTTAATGGGGTTCCGACAAAGAATAAGAAAATATGGCAAGATTTAGTAGATGTTAGGAAAGTTAAAAAGGCAACATTGTATTTGAAAAAAAATAATAAATACTATAAGAATGTATATGTTGAAGAAGAGGAAGTAAGTGAGGAAGAGGATAGCGATTTGTGTGCTGGTCAAATTGAGAAAGTAGAACCCTCTACTAGTGAGGAAATATATGAACATTATAGTGTTCATCCTTTGCATTCAAAGGAAGTCATGGGGAATGCTATTGAGTTGTTTCAAATGAAACAAGCCAAAGGGAGTCCCATTAGTGTTTGGGAGGAAAGTTTGGAAGCTCGGTGTTTCCCACAGCTTTTTCCAACAGGTCAGGGAGGAAGATATGATGAGCGACCTCATCAAATTCCTGCTTCTGAATACCGGACTTTGCGATTGTATGCAGGAGATGCTAGGTTTCGACAATGCATTCCTTATTTGTTTCATCTCCTGTTTGAAAGCGATCTGTCTGGACTGTCATATGCAGTGAACCACATCTTGAAAAGTGGTATACACATGCAAAACATCTCGGCAAGTGATTTTATGGATAAAGTGAATGTCCAAGATAGTATTTTGGATTCTCACCTGATTAATCTCATGGCGTGTCAGCGTGGTACTAATGAGTACTGGTACCGTCGTCATGGTGATTTAAAATGTATGCTGAGGAACTTAGGTACTCCCACATGGTTCCTCACTCTGAGCTGTGCCGAGTATGGCTGGGAAGACTTACTTGAATTTCTACGAGAGGCAAATGCTAACGTAGAAAACATCGAATTCAAGACACCCGGAGAACTGTGCTCTTTGGATCCAGTCAATGTATGTAGGTACTTCAATCATAGATTTGAAGCTATGATGTCTTTCATCATGAATAAGAAGAATCCACCTCTTGGAGAGGTGTTGGATTTCTTCTGGAGAAAGGAGTACCAAGCAAGAGGTGCTC
Source organism: Lissotriton helveticus (assembly GCF_964261635.1). NCBI lineage: Eukaryota > Metazoa > Chordata > Amphibia > Caudata > Salamandridae > Lissotriton > Lissotriton helveticus. Next base: position 493,440,442 of record NC_136071.1, read on the forward strand.
CTCATATACATATGTTGCTGTGGATCAAGGATGCACCTAAATTTGGAACGGATCCAGATGACTCAGTGATGAGTTTCATCCAACAGTATTCTACGTGTGCTGTTCCAAACGCAAAGGAGAAGAAAAGCCTAAGAGAAAAAGTTCTGCGTTTCCAAAGCCATCGATGTGGAAAGTACTGCCGTCGTAAATTCCGAAACAAGGACAAGTTCTACACTAAATGTCGTTTCGGCTTTCCACGACCGGTGATTTCTAAAGGAAGAGTAAACAGTTTGATGTCTTCGCTGCGACACAATGTCATGAAGAAATCACCTAAAAACACTTACAATTTGAAGAGGAACGAAGAGTCCAAGTACATCAACGACTACAACCCGGTGATTTTGTCCATGTGGAATGCTAACATGGATATACAGTTTGTGGCTGATAACTGTATGGCTGTGGCTCGGTATGTGACGTCTTACATCACCAAAAAAGAGAAGACAGAATTGAAGGATATGTGGGAGGACATTTCCCATGAAAAGAGCCTCAGCAAGAAGTTGTACAGTTTCAGTCTGAAGATGTTGTCGCATCGAGAAATCGGAGCGTACGAATGTTCTGACCGGTTGTCTTCAGCAAGTCTCTATGCCAAGTCCAGGAGTATCGTTTGGGCGAGTCTTGGTCTTGCTGCAACGCGTAATCGAGTTCTCAAACCTGTGCGGGAAATTGAGTATTTGGCGGAAAAGGAGCCAAACAGTACCGACATTTTGAAGACAAACATGTTGGATACATATTATCCAAATCGAAGCAGTCACCTAGAGAATGTTTGTCTGTATGAGGTTCTGCAAAATTACATGTTCAAGAGGAACATCAAAGAAGATACTGAGAAAGGAGTGTATGCTGTAATAGGAAGTGAGGGATGTCTGGTGAAGCAAAGAAAATGCCACTTGATAAACCATCGAAAATTGAGTGGCGAATCTCCTGAAAAAAAGGAGTTTTTCTATTTAGCACTTTTGCAACTTTTCAAGCCTTGGCGTGCAGAAGAGGAACTGCTTGGAGATTTCCTCTGTTATGAAGACTCTTTCAATGCCGCCAAGGAGACCATAGAATGTCCTGCTTTTCCCAAATATGTAGAAATGTTGAATGCGGAAATTGAGCAGGAAGCAACGATTGCAGCCGAGATTGCCAGAGACAGTTCTCAGGACAGTCAGAGTTCTGCTTCATTGAGTCAGGATCCACTAGGAGGACCTCTTATTGAAAATGAAGCTGCCACTGCTATGAATGAGGTGGAAAGAGCCATGGCACATGCTCAAGAGGATGCGGTTAACTTAGAAGAGTTGGAAAGGCAACTCAACGTTGAGCAGAGGAAAATATATGACGAAGTTACCATGCAAATTGATCATGGATTAAGTCATGATAAGAAAGAGTGCTCATGTACGTCGTTGAAGCCTGTCCGACTGTACGTGAGTGGAGAAGCGGGAACTGGAAAAAGTTTCCTCATTAAAGCAATTTCATGCTATTTGCAGGAAAGGACAGAGTCATCGCTGTCTTGTGTTGTCACTGCTCCAACTGGACTGGCAGCACATAATATTAAAGGGATTACTTTACATCGTTTACTGATGCTGCCAGTGGAGCATGACAACAAATTAGAATATCACAAGCTATCTGGAGATGCTTGTTTTGAAGTTTCAAGAATCTTGAGGAAAATGAAACTTCTTATCATTGACGAAGTAAGCATGGTTTCCAATGTCATGCTTGCCTTTGTGCATTTGAGGATGCAAGAAGTTCTCAAAACAGAGTATGATGTGTTATTTGGTGGCAAACACATCATTGTTTTCGGAGATCTTCTGCAGCTGACACCAGTGAAAGGGCAACCTGTGTTCAAAATGCTCACGCATGAAGATACCAGGAAGTGCCTAGGCAGCATTGGCAACGTCAATATATGGTTAAACTTCAATTATGCTGAACTGCATGAAAATATGCGTCAGGCAAAGGATGAAGTTTACAAGACTATTCTACAAGATGTTAGAATTGGAAAAGTGACCGAGCATGGGAAAGAAGCTTTACATGCACGATTACTGTCAAATTTATATCCAGAACAAGATGTTGTGCCTGAGAATATTTTTCAGAAAATTACTGATAAGAAATCTGGAATATGTTTGATGCCAACTCTTGCAGAATGTGCCAAATTTAACAACAAAATGTTGCATTTAGAAAAGCAAGAGATTGTGAAAGTGGAAGCTATTGATAGAGTAGAGCATATGGGATCAACAATTATTTTGTCTGAGAATCTGAAATCAAAATTGGATTCATTAGAGAAGACTATATCTAAAACTGCAGGTTTTGAAAAGACTCTGAATGTGTGCTTGAACTGCCGTATAATTTTAAGAAGGAATTTACATGTTGAAAGAGGTCTGGTAAATGGATCAATGGGTAATGTTGTTGATTTTGTGAAATACAGAAATAGAGATGGAATTGAATTTTTAAAAATTAAATTTGATGGCATTGAGGAAGTACAGCTAATTGCTCGTTGTTCTGCTAGATTTTTGCTTGTAAAAGACTTATATGTTCGCCGTAAGCAGTTCCCTGTTTGCTTGGCATATGCGGTGACAATTCATAAATCGCAAGGTTTAAGTGTAGACACTGCATTGGTGAATATTGGCAGTTCTGTGTTCAAGGAGGGTATGGCATATGTGGCATTGTCACGAGTTAGAACTTTATCGGGATTGTACTTGATTGAGTGTGATGTCAGAAACATTTGTGCAGATCTAGATTGTGTTAAGGAATACAATAGGTTAAGAAGAGAGTATGCGCCACATTTGCCTCAGTTTCCTTTGTTTGAGAAACGTCTGGTAGGCCGGAAACGAAGAAATGAGAACAATACTGGGGAGGTTGTAGCAAAAAGACAAAAAGTGAATGAACCTAAAATTACAAGCAGAAACAAAGAGGATTCTGTTGAAGATGTTGTTGGTTTTCAGTTTGAAAACAGTTCTGGTGTCAACTGCTATGCTAATGTAGTAATGAATGTTTTGTTTTCTCTAAAAAATGTAAAAGAAGAGATTGTGGTCAATTCTGATCAAAGATTTTGCAGTTTGTTGAATTCTGTGTTAGAGAAATGTAGCACAGATAGAACAAAAATAGAAAGTGTGTCTGAAATTCGAAACCTGTTAGACAGATGTTCAGGGCAAACACAATTCTCTCAAAATATTCAGCAAGATTGTCAGGAGTTTTTAATGTATATGCTTGATGTATTACATGCTGAAGGTGTAGATGTAGATCAGCTGTTTGGGCTTTCTTATCAATGGCAGCATGACTGCGAGAACTGTATGGTATCAAGTACTACTAGTGTAGACTCAGAAAGATTTATATATTTAACTTTGCCAGACAGTAAATCAGTCTCCTTTAATAAGCTAGTAAAAGCTGCTAATCACAGCATGGAGTGTAGCCAATGTAAATCTGAAATGATGTCCACATTATTTATACGAACATATGGCCAGTACGTCATTTTAATGTTCCAACGATGTAGGCCTGATGGAACAAAATTGACAACTTTAATAAAAAATTTTGTAGCTTCGCAGTTGTCAATATCAGGAAGGACTTTTGTAACTACAGCAATTATATATCATGACGGCCCTTCAATATCATCAGGACATTACACAGCTTATTTAAAGTCTAGAAATGGCTGGTCATTCTGCAATGATTCTGTTTTAATTTTCAAAAAAAAATTGCCGTATGACCTTAAAAACTCTTACCTGGTGTTTTTAAAACCAAAATTTTAGGAAAATAATCTCGGGATATGATCTGTGGAATTTCAAGAAGTTCTAATGGCTCCTACACAATTTGGCCTTGAGGATAAGTGTAGTTCAGAGACATAACTTCTAATCAAAGGATTGGACATCATGGAGATGTATGTGCACTTTAAATGAGTTCAGAAAAACTGTTTCTTTTCATAAGCTAATTGAAGCAGCCAATCAAAACATGGAGTAGAGGGAATGTAAGTCTGCAATGCTGTCTACTGTTTTACATTGCTTTGTGATTAAAAGTGATGTAGAGAATTAAATAATTGTAGTACTCATAGAGGTAGTGTAAGTCTGCTTCATATTAAGCAGTATCAGTGTCATAGGAAATGTAGAACATGACTGACCAAGAAGGGGAAGATATTACTATTCCAGGATTGTGAAAATGATCTTCAACATTTTAATTCTGAAAGTTGCGGAAATGCCAAATGATGGGATTGGCTTACAAGAAATCCAAGAGTTATAAATATCTCTGACTAGATTTGGCCTTGTGGAAAATAGTGGTAGAGAGCAAGAAGTCATTTATTGCATGTAACGTGTTTTTAAAAACGATGGAGGTTTTCTTTCAGAAAGTGGCGGGCTGAAAGTAATAACAGCACAAAAGAGTGTAAGCTGTTCATAGGACATCCTTGGACGTCATGGAAAGTAAGTTAACTTTAAGGAGTTCTGAATTTTATTTTCTGATGTTGTATGGGTTTTTTAAACACAATCATTTTGATTGTGTTTTTTTTTCCCCGCTGTTACATGATGAATACCTTCAAGTCACTGTTTTTAGTGAATTTTGATACATTCTGAGAACAGCAAAAATAAACCATTTAACATGTATAATTAATTCTGTACTGTTTGCATTTATGATGTATATGTAGAACTGTGTAGGAGGCATGGAGAAGGTGAGTTTTCTGTAAGTGTTAAATTTATTGTATGCAGTGCTGCACTTCTACGTATTCTTTCATATGCTGGACTACATCTGCACAATGAGATACCTAAGCAAAGGAAACACAAGTGATGTGATTGTGAAATGAGCAAAATAAATTGCACATATTTCAATTACATCACTTGAGTTTCCTATCATTACGAATCACATTGTGCAGATCAAGTTTAGGTCTGTCCAGGGAAACATAGGAGGTTTCTACTTTGTTGAAGAGTGCAGTGGACATGACTCACTTCATTAGTAGACTTTCACAGATATTATCTCCTCTGTACACTTCAACAAGTGTAAATCTCATCTTGAACTCTGAGTAGGCCTCACCTCAAACAAATCTCTGGATAGGAGACATGTTATTGGCATACTGAAGCGACACTTTTCTGAAACAAGAGCAATGCAAAAGATGCACCATGTTTTAAGATAGGCCTCACTTCATCTGCATCAAGATACTGTTAGTTTAAAATGTATATCTTTAGCATTGTGTAGAGGACCTGGAGAAGCAGAAGCTTCTGTCAGTGTCAAAGTTGTTGAAAAACTATTTGTCCTTCAATATTTTCCCTTGTCTTTTGTAATTTTTAAATACATATTTTAATTTTTTTTCAAATGTTGGTTCTCTCTTTCACAGATTGAAAGTATAGAAATAAAATGTGATTAATTTAACGGCAATTACAAGGTAAATAGTTGTACTCTTTTCGTTACATTTCTATCACATTCACCTACTATTAGATCCACTGCTTCACTTCTTTAATCCTCAGTTTCCTGCCTTTGCTACTTTCCTCATTCCTTTCTCTATTACCTATTTACTCAACTCCTTCCACTCTTTTTCTCAGTCCCTCTGTTCTCATAGTTCCTCAGTCTTGTTCACTCACTCCATCTCTATTACTCTTAGTGTCTGTGAATTACTTTCCCAACTTTTTTTTTTTTGGGACCGCTTCCTGGGAAGTTGCCCGGTTCGCAAACCAGCAGCGTTATGGCAGTCCACCATTTTGTGTTTCGTTCGAATCAAGATACAAGATGGAGGGCAAATAATGTTCAGAATAGGTAGAAGGGGGCACGGTAGATGTATCTTGACCCCCTTGGTTTTCTGAGGGTGGCTGAGGAGGACCATAGTTCTTCACTCTTGTTCACTCTCTCTGTTTCTATTAATGTCACTGTTTATGACTGATCAAAAAAATGTTTTTTAAAAAAGAACAGTAACTATAAGGGAAGGAAATAGACAGTTATGTTAAAAGAAAGACAGCTATAGGGAGTAAACTAACGATACTGTTACCTACAATCCACTGCTGTTGATGTTACTGACCATGTCATGAATGATGTAATATGTGAAATCATCAACAGTGGATTGTAGGTAACAGTATCCTTAGTTTACTCCCTAGAGCTGTCTTTCTTTTAACATAACTGTGTATTTCCTTCCCTTATAGTTACTGTTCTTTTTTAAAAAATATTTTTTTGGTTAGCTTCCGGTACGCGTACCGGGTAGCGCTCCGGGAGCGAACTAAGAGAAATACAGGTTGGCAGAGTTCCAAATATTCTACCAATTTTTTTATAATGGGGAGTTAGTTCTGAAAAGAACTTTTTTTTTAATGTTTTTGTTGTTTTATATTTTTTTTAGTATTTTTTGAACATTTTTTTACTTTTTTTGTATTTTCTGAACGTTTTTAAAAATTTTTTGGTTTTTTTTGGGGGGGGGGAAACAAAAACGATCCATTATAAAGGGCTCAACAGGAGCAAAAAAAAAAAAGAATTTATTTTTTGGTGCGTCTTGTGCAAACATTAATATGATTTTGAATTGCTCGCAAAATCAAAGTGATGCTACTTTCTCTGTAGCAGATGAAAGCGCCACATTCCACGCACACTTGTTTTACGTGCCCAAACAACATTTGGATGTTTGCAATCACCTCCCTCGCCTCTGGTCCCGACACCTCTGGAACCACCGATCTTCTTGCCATTTGGAGGGGATTTTGTTGTTGGTCACGTAGCTGGGCAGCACTATAGTTATTTGGGTGCCACCTACTCATATGCCGATGCATAGTATGATTGCCATAACTATATTTTTTATCAGTGCCCCTTGACAATCTGTCACCGCATATGCGGCAAAACACGTAACGAGCATTCACTTTCTTTTGCCCCTCAGGAATTCTGTAGAATTGCCAGATATAATTCTCCTGTCGATTGTACCTCCTGGGCTCCTCTGGCAAAAACTCATGCTCTTCCTCCTCTTCCTCCTCTTCCTGTTCTTCCTCTTCTTGCAGAATTACTTCTGCAGGTGGTCCTCTCTTTCTTGGATTTGGTGGAGGTGGTGGGCTAGCACCAGCTGAAGCTACTAATGAAGCCATCACAAAGTCTCAATAAAGGGTCTTTCTCTCACCAAGATGAAAGTCAGAGTGATGAAAGAAGGAGGGGTTTTCATCATTTGGGAAAAACAAAAGTTCTAAACCAATGAAAAGTGTCCATTTTAGATCACATGACCTTGTATTACATCATTAGGAAACCAAAAGTGAAATGAACCAATGAAAAGTGTTATTATCGAGTCACATGACCTGCTATGTTTACATTACGCGGTCGGCGCCGCGCCGCGGATCGCTTCCGGTGCGCGTACCGCTGCGCTTCCGGGTACGCGAACGTAGCACGTAATATGACGTATTACGCGAGAACGCGAAACGTCATGCTGACGCGAAGCGTCGCGATGTTGTTTTGTAACGCGAGAGGTGCGCTAAAGGAACGTTTACCAGTTCGCGTACCGGGTCGCGCCTCCGGATTGAGCTAACGGGAAGCTAACCGGTACGCGTACTGGGAGCGAAACAAAAAAAAATAAAAAAAAAATTGTATAAAAAACATGTAAAAAATATTTTTCTTTTTAAAGAATAATACATTGTAAAGGTTTTGATATTAGCTATTAAAAAACCAATGAAATTCACTGAAAAAACCATAGGTTATAGACCATATATAGTTAGGAATTAGCATTTACAAAACCTTAAAAATTCACTGAAAAAACCATAGGTTATAGACCATATATAGTTAGGGATTAGCATTTAAAAAACCTTATTTTACTCACACAAAACCATTGAAATTCCATATATAGTTAGTTGTACTAACTATATATCACGCACCCGCAATCCACTGCTGATGATGTCACATATTACATCATTCATGACATGGTCAGTGACATCACTGATGACATCACTGATGACATCTCAAATGACATCACTGATGACATCACTGATGACATCTCAAATGACATCACTGATGACATCACTGATGACATCTCAAATGACATTACTGATGACATCACTGTTGTGATAATACGATGAACCTCTTCAGACTCTAATATAACCTTAGATACACTCAGTGTAAACACAGACTCACAGATTGTCACTCATCCATGAAGTTACACACACACCTAGACAGTCATGCAAACAATCAATCACACCTCCATTTCCTTAACTATACAGTTAAACACACCTTACTTACTTATTCAAACAAATACTAAAACATATTTACTCACTTATACAATCCTGGATACAAGTTCACAATGATCCATACAGCCACTCACACATTCACTGGCTCTTATGCACAGTTATTTATATATGTCAACTCTCACATGTACTGTATTTTACATATGTACTTAATTTGACATGTAGCACTGAGATATCTATTCACTCACCAATACAGTCATGCACACAGTCAACCGCCCATACAGCTGTTTCCAACATGCACTTTTGAACCCATACATCTATGCACAGAGTCATACACTTCCCAGCCACTCACACACACACTCAGTCTCCCATACAAATGCTTGGGCAACCAATCAATAACCTATATAGTTACTCATATAGCTACTGATCAACACATGCAGCAGTTTACAGAACAACAGACATAATGATGCACAAATTAAGACAGTTTAGTCACTAACCCATGCACTCAGTGAGACACATTTAATCACTCACTCATACAGTCAGTCACGCACCTACTAAATCCTTCATCCAGACACTTCTACATCTACTCATTCTTCAATATGTAAAACATATTTAAACTTTACAGAAACACACAGTCACTGGATGATGTCATCAGTGATGTCATCAGTGATGTCATTTGAGATGTCATCAGTGATGTCATCAGTGATGTCACTGACCATGTCATGAATGATGTAATATGTGACATCATCAGCAGTGGATTGCGGGTGCGTGATATATAGTTAGTACAACTAACTATATATGGAATTTCAATGGTTTTGTGTGAGTAAAATAAGGTTTTTTAAATGCTAATCCCTAACTATATATGGTCTATAACCTATGGTTTTTTCAGTGAATTTTTAAGGTTTTGTAAATGCTAATTCCTAACTATATATGGTCTATAACCTATGGTTTTTTCAGTGAATATATATATATGTATATATATATATACATATATATATATATATATATATATTAGAACACAGTTTCTCACAACTCCTTTGCCACCCAACAGTTGTTCACGTGCGGGTCTGGGGACGCAAATACCGCCATACAGCACACTCCAAATTCTTTAAAATAACACACAATCCATCAATCCATGTGGAAGCGGCATCAACAAAACCAGATGCGTTTTGTATAAGTGTTGTACAGGACCAAAGATGGACAATCTTTTTGCATAGCTCAATATAAGTGTCAACATCAAATATTAAACAATCATGCTATGTATCTCTGCTTACTAATTGATATCCTAATGAGTGTAAACAGCTGGAACGTAATAGAAAAATTACACTGAACAGTCATTTTCATTTATAGATTATATACTTACTTAATTTCTTCTCGATGAATAACAGCATTTAAATAATTAAATATGCAGATACCATAGACCCATTATACATTCTTGTTGAAACATCCATCAGTGAACTGTAATACAGTTGTATTATCTTATGGCTGTATTATGTTATGTAGGCCCACAATTTGCAGGGAAAGAGGTTCAAATTACCCCAATTCTTGATTAGCCGGTACAGTATGCCTTGTGACTAAAGCAAGACACCTGTGTGGCATTTATTACAGTAGCATGAAGTAAAGCTTTCTAAAATGCTGATAGACTCTAATACTTCAAAAATACATGAGCAGTGGCAGTTTTTATTGATGAACGTTATTGCATGTCTGTACTGAATTATTGCATTGTAAAAATCACATTTTCAATCCATCTTCAATTCATTTATAGAAATTAAAAAAATACTTTGATGCAAACCAAAAGCTGTGTCCAATGCCAATTTACACAGTTAATAGGAGTGACAAGACAATCAAAGATATTCAGGACTTACAAATGCTGTTATCAATAGATGAAAGTATGGGACGGGCGCCTAGTATTGGTGACATCTTACAAGATCTGGATATAGGAGCTAATCTAAGTTTGGACAGTGGGCTCAGAAAAAAATCTACTTGTGTACCCATGTTGCAGACAGAAAACATGATTGATTGTTTCTTTAAAGCTGTAACAAATGATCTATTTAGATTAGAAGACAAATTGCAAGGCAAATACACTAGATTTCAAGACAATCTCAGTAGGGAGGAACGTGTAGCATTACATAAACTAACGGACTATTCGGACATAGCAATTAAGGAGGCTGACAAGGGGGGCAACATTGTCCTGATGGACATTGAATATTACATCAAGGAGATTGATAACCAACTAACAGACACTGACTCCTACATTAAAATATCCAACAACCCCTTGAAAGAGGTCACAGCACTAATTGAAAAAACATTAAGATACTGGCTAAATTCTTGTCTTCTGACTGAAATGGAATATAAATATCGGTTTAACCCAACACCACGAGCTGCATGCATGCATACTTTACCAAAGGTACATAAGAACCATACAGTCACTCCAGGGAGACCCATTATTTTTGGGATTGGGTCACCAACTGAGCGTATCTCAGAATACATTGATATTTTTTTACAGCCAATTGTACATAATTTGCCGGCATTCATTGAGGACACTAAAGACCTATTAAATAGGTTAGAGGGCCTCACTTGGTCGGAGGAGTTCATTTTTGTTTCCTTAGACGTCAATGCCTTATACACCAGCAAGCCTCAGAAACAGAGGCATGGAAGCAATAACGTAATATCTATCAAAGCGTGACGCCACCCTTTACAAACACACACAAATGATCCTAGAGCTCACACGTCTGACATTAGATACCAACTATTTTATACACAATGGTACGTGGTTCCGGCAATCATCTGGGTTTGTAATGATATCAAATTTTTCCCCTTCGTTTGCCAATGTATACATGGGCTTTTTTGAACAGCATCATATTTGGACATGCTGCCCACCCAATATGACAGGATCCATCATTTACTGGGGTGTTTTATAGACGATATCCTCATGATTTGGGGTGGAGATAGTGAGACTCTAATGGACTTCATAAGATATCTTAAAACCAACCAATACAATTTGGAATTTACACACAAGATCAGTAAAAGAAATTTACTTTCTAGACTTACTCTATACATAGAAAATGACAAGTCTGAATCCAGACTTTATTGTAAACCCACAGCATGCAACTCTGTGTTGCATGCTAACAGTGCGCACCCTGATACACAAATTGGGGCAATCCCCTTTGGGGAAATGATGCATCTAAGGAGGAACTGCAGCAATGACGTGATGTTTCAACAGGTCCTACAAAATGCGGCAGCTCGGCTCATTACGGGCCTCCCAAAGTATGCCTCCATTTCCCAGGAGCTAGCTAAACTGCACTGGCTCCCGGTGCGAAAGCGGATCTTGTTTAAATCACTCTGCCTGGTCTTTAAGGCCTTGCAAGGCCATGGGCCAGCATTTCTCCGACAGTATTTTTACTGGTATCTCCCGACAAGGCCCCTTAGATCTGCTAACGCTGGGCGGATTGCAGTCCCTCGCTTTAGAAAAGTACGGTGGGGAGGCAGAAGCTTTGTGCTGGGAGCAGCCAAGGCCTGGAATGCCCTACCCCAGGCTCTTAGAAAGATGACGGACCTCATGACCTTCAGGAGAGCCCTTAAGACCTGGCTGTTTACTAATTAAGCCTTAATCGATTGTGCCTAGGGAGTTTTCAGAGCGCCAGGACACCCATGGGTAACAGAGCACTGTACAAATGTCAAATAAATAAATAAAAATAAATAAATTAGATGTCTTAAAAAAGCGCTTTATGATCAGGGAATACGACAGAACCACCCTAGACAGAGCCCAGATCAGGATAAACAAAACACACCGCACAGGGCTTCTCAAATCAAGTAGGAATAAAACAAACAAAGGAATAACATTGCATTTATTACGCAATATAATTCACATAGCCAGGATGTATTTAAAACCTTACATAAACACTGGCACCTCTTGGATCATAGTTTTGGATCCATATGTAACAAAAAAAAACTGGATCCCGTACAATAGAGGGACAACACTTAGGAACATACTGGGGGCGTGGCTTAGCCGCCTAAGATGGCGGATCGTTCTCTCTAATGCTCCAGCTGCCCGCCCGCGTCAGATGAAGCCCATGATGTCCCCTTACCTGCTGTCGGGGCTGTAGGGGTAGGACTGACTGGCGGAGTGCCCCCGAAGGTTTTGGGCTGCCTGAGGCTCCTGTACGTGCCCCTGGATGGCCCGCGGCGCTCCGCTGTCGCTCCCCGCACTCAGCCGACAAGATGGCGGCCACCGGGTGAAGTGACGGCGTCCGAGTGCTGCTGGGCCCCGCTGCTCCCGATCTCCAGTCTGAGCACCAGCGCTGGATCCACAGGTGAAGGGGCGGGGCTGGAGTGCCAGTGATACGACCCTGCTTGCGGCCTGAGACCTTGGAGGTGGGGGATCCACACGACCCACGCACGAAGCGCTATAGAAGAGGGGCCGCCCCCCCCTGGGCCCTGCTGCGGCCCACCGTTGCCGGGCCTCGCTGTACGGAGGTGCGAGCAGCGGCCAACACCACGCCACTGGGACGAGCCCTGAGGCGCAACCAGTACCGGACCTCCTTCTTCGCGGGGCCCTGGCAACGGCTGCGACGGCCCCCAACTGCACCATAATTCCAGGGGCTCCTGAAGACAGCCAAGACGTTCGGAGGGCCCACACGGCGTGGCCTGGGACGCCCCGCCACGCCACATCACTATCGGGGCCTCTGCCCACGCTGGCCCACGCTGTGGGGAGGTGCGCACTGCCACCAGGGACAGCATCACGATCAGGGGCCCCGTGACAGAGCAAACTTGGCCCTCTCCTCTTTGTGGGGCCCTGGCGAGACCTGAAATGCCCCCGCCTTCAGCACAATTCCTGCTGCGAGGCTTAGGGACGAAAGAGCCTGAGGTACGGGGACTCCGGATACCCTGAGCCGCAACACTGAAAGCCCGAGATATTGGACTAGACCGATTACCCACGCGGTGCCATCAGAGTCGGCCCACGACTGCCACGCTTCGCCTCCTGGCCTGCCATCCCAGGGCCCTGCCTTCCTGTCACCCGCTGAGTGGGACCTGAACTCTCGCACCTGGCACGGCCCACTTTACCATCGACACAATGGATTGCCCCCCATCTGCCCCCAGCTCATAACGTGCAGACCGGGGATGTGAGTGAAGAGGAGCACTGGCGGCGGTGGGCCTGCGGAGGGCGCCACCAATCCAGACACTCGCAGGGTCGGGCGGAAACCGTGGGAGACTCCCGCCCCCCTCTCACTGGACCCCTAAGTCCCGGTCGACTGGGAGTCAACCAACGACCCCCCGTAATGGGCCGCCAACCAACAGGCGCCGCACAAGGAGCGGACCATCAGAAGTTACCGCCCCAACCTTTCGCCCCCACCGTGCTACAAGATGGGCACGACATTACGGACTCTATCTCTCGGAATTTAGACCAAGTCCTGGCAGCCATAGAGCACTCCAGAGTGGCGATGGAGACCAAATTCGACGCTCTGGCCACAGATCTCAACCTTCTTCGTGATGACCACAGGAAACTGTCAGATAGGGTCACCCAGGAGGAGAAAACGGTGCAGTCACTCCACCCGCAAATACAGCAACACCAACGTGACATTGCGGACCTCCAATCCCGCCTCAAGGCCTTAGAATACAAGACGGATGATTTAGAAGGGCGCTCCCGAAGGAGCAAGATCCACGTCATGAACCTGCCGGAGGGAGCAGAGGGGGCCGACCCCATACAGTTCATCACGGACTGGATCGGAACTTTCACACCAGCTGCAGACCTGACCCCCTATTTCTCCATCGAAAGGGCACATTGTGTGCCGACCCGCAAACCTCGTCTGGGCCTGCCTCCGCGACCATTCCTGCTGAAGCTACTGCATTTCAAGGACAGAGACGCGATCCTCCGGGCGGGCAGAACGCATGGATGACTGCAGGTGGTAGATAAACAGGTGATGCTCTTCCCCGACTACTCCCGTGCTGTCCAACAACAGCGAGCCACCTTGCAGGCGATCAAGAGTACACTTCGACAAAAGAACATCCAATATGCCCTTCTGTTTCCGGCAAAACTTAAAATCATCCACGACGGAACCACGCACTTCTTCGTGGACCCGAAGGAAACGGACACCTGGGTGGAGCAACATGTCCCCCGTCGCCCGACGACGCCGGGCTCACAGAACGCTCCACTCAAGAGACAACCACGGAGACAGGGCCGTAAGGTCACCCTGACGCAGCTCAGCGCCCGCTCTACCCAACCGGGGAGTGGCTCCCCGGACCTCACCCAGATCATCGCAGAGAGTAGGAAAGCGATACAGGCGGTGTCCGCGCTTGGACCGCCCGGGGAGGAATCAGATATGGACAAGGGGCCCCACCTGTTCAGCTCTGAGGACGAGGCCAGCGATGCACCGGCCTCCCGAGACGGGTCTCAGTCACCCCCGGTGGTGACGCCTCAAACCGCAGACCTACTAATGTAATGAAGATGGCTGTAAGGAGACTGCTGGTTGCTATGTCCCGACGCGCATGAGCCCACCTTACGAATGCTCGTCGATCCGAGCATCTGCCGGGATGCGGGGGCCGGCGAGAGAACCCCGACCGGTGGTGGTGCTCGGCCACCTCTGAGGAACTGTCATGTCCCGCAGGACACTCAAGGGACTACTTCTACTGTTACATACCACTGACTGTGGTGCCGGCGGCAGCAGGGAGGACATTTAGCCACCACCCCACAACTACAAACTAAAGACTAATCATGCACTATCGTTTGGACGTATTGCCTTGTGCGATAGGTCCCCCCTGTTGGGAGTGTTCCCCAAAGTTCTGGTTTCCTATCCCTTTACGAAGTTACATTCCTAGTCTACCCACAAAGCGGGTTGAAGGGGATAGTCTCAAGATGCATATTTCCAGACCGGTGGGGGGGCTGGGGGGCGGAGGGGTGGGTTTGGAGGGTTCGGGGCACACCATTCCACACGGTCCACACATCTCATTACTGACCTCTGATGACCACCTTACCTAATACAGACCTCAAATTTATGACCTTAAATGTCAGGGGTATGCATACGGCCGAAAAAAACAATACTCTATTTATGCCTATATCAAGAGGCAACAGGCACAGGTGGCCCTCCTACAGGAGACTCACCTGACGGAACAAGAAGTAGGCCGCCTTCACAGAAAATGGCGAGGCATTGTATGTGCCACAAAATACTCTGCATTCTTAACGGGCACGTTAATCTGGATCAGGCCAGGCGTACCGTTTAAAGAACAGAGTAGACTAATAGACAATGACGGGAGATATGCTATCGTTAGCGGCTTACTAGAGGGTCAACCGCTCCTGATCGGCTGCGTATACGCCCCGAATACGGAGCAAGAACAATATTGGGACAAATTGACTACAGTGTTACCACAACACACAACGGTGCCCTGGCTCTTAGGCAGGGATTACAACTGTGCATTAGACGTTCTTCTAGACAGGTCACACCCCCCCGCCACACTCCCCGGCGCGCAAACAAACTGAACACTTCCGCAGAGGGGTGGAACACTGGGCGCTAGTAGATGCCTGGAGAAAGATACACCCAGCGTCTA